>NC_051176.1:182928948-183572698 GCF_013339695.2 Rhipicephalus sanguineus
TCTTCCACCAAGGCCAACCACTTCAAGCGCATCGATAATAGCCTCGTGTAGAACATTATCATAGGCGCCTTTCACATCCAAAACAACGCTGCAGATAGTCGCTTACGTTATCTCTGCTGTTCAACGTACGTAACGAGGTCAAGAACATTGTCTATGCATGAACGGTCACGTCGGAAACCAGCCATAGAGTTTGGATAGATCTTGTAGTGTTCGAGATACCACTCCAGGCGGCCATATATCATTCGTTCCATTATCTTCCCCACGCAGCTGGCCAATGCAATAGGGCGATACGAGTCAAGGTCAAGTGGGGACTTGCCTTGCTTCAGAAGTGGTACTAATCGGCTTGTCTTCCATTCGTCGGGAACGTTGCCCTCTTGCCACGAGTTGTTGTAGAGTCGCAGTAGTTCTCCCCGCGCGGCCTCACCAAGATTGCACAAGGCTCGGTACGATATGCCATCTGGCCCCGGAGATGAACGCCTGCATGAATCCAGTGCTGCCTCGAGTTCCTCCATTGTAAAAGAAAGGTCCATTCGGCTATCACGGGAACAAGGGATGGTACACCCAGCAACGGGATCTGGACGAACCGCTTGGTCAGCGATCCTCGCGCAAAAATCTTCTGCAACTTCGATGTCTTCTCGCTTTTGAAAGAGTGCCAGCGCCTTGAAGGGAAAACGCTGTTCAGGATGACAGCGCAAACCACGCGCCGTCCTCCATATTTGAGAAAGGGGCTTGCGAGGGTCTAATGTCTGGCAAAACGTTGTCCACCGTTGAGAGGCCAATCTGTCCATACGACGCTGGATTTTCTTTTGCATTCGCCTGGCTTTCCTGAGGTCATGTATGGACTTGGTACGCCGATATCGTCGTTCCGCACGACGGCGAAGCGCTCGAAGTCGCTCCAATTCTGTATCGAAATCGTTTCGCTTAGAAGGAATCACGATCGGGCGCGTTGCGTCTTGTATTGTGTTCTTGATTGCTTGCTCTAGCCCAGTGGGCAGGCCCGCTTGGCAAACATTTTCCATATCAGACTGGAAAGTGGTCCAGTTAGTCATTCTGATGGTCTTCTGTAGACAAGACTTTGAGAGCCCTTTGATATGAAGATAGGTAGGAATGTGATCACTTCCGTGTGTCTCAATGTCCGAGAACCATTTAACACATCTGGTGAAGGAGCTGGAGACGAAAGTAAGATCAAGGCAGCTACCGTACGTCACACCTCGAAGAAACGTTGGGCTGCCATCATTCAGGAGAGAAAGGCCATGATTCGAGGCGAAACTTGCCAATCGTCGTCCTCTTGCGTTGTCCTTGTGCTTCCCCATGCCAGATGATGCGCATTAAAATCTCCTATAATGACCCATGGAGCAGGACATACAGTCAATATATGTTCTAATCTTCGTGAATTAAAAGTACTCGATGGCGATATATAAACGCCTATTAAGTAAGCAGGAGTTTGTTCTTTTAACAGTCAACACACATACTGATTGTCGTCATCAGGCGCAGTTGGCTGTAGCAAATAAGTGAGTTCACGCCGAACATAAACGATGATTTTGCTGCATGCCCCATTTGTCGAGTACATGACAGCTTCGTACCCCGATAATCTGACAGGTTTCGATATGTTGGGCTCGCAAATGACGATGATGGGGAAACCGTTAGTGTTCATAAATTGACGAAAATCAGAAAGGCGTGATTTGAGCCCTCTCGCATTCCACTGGATGACGGACGCTGTCTTGACTTCCGATCGAAAAGAAGAGTGGTTGGTAGCCATGGCTCTACTCAAGAGATTCAAGCACTGGGCTCAAAGCGTCCAGTACTTTGAGTGCACTCCGTGCAGGCGTTGTCCCCATGTCTAATAACACCTCTCGAATGGCGCCCATGAGGGAACGAAGCATAGAGATCACTTGACGATGTGCCCTAGGTACGTCATCAGCGGCGGGTGAAGTCTCCAGAGGGCGCGTCACCTCCTGAGGTTCCTTGGCAAGTAAGCTGTTCGGAAGCGCAGGCCATTCCTTTGGGGAAAGATTCCTATCCGCTGGTGTCTTTGAGCTGGTTGGCCCTTTCGTAGTTTGACTATGTGGTGCCGCATTGGAGTGGGCGCTGTCGTTTCGTGCATGGGCCTTTTTTGAGGTCGAACGATGGCGCCGCCGCCCGCGCCGACGTCGGACTGCTTCGGCAGCCTCTCTGTGGGTCGAGTTATCTCTCGCCATTTGTTTGAGAACAGCACGCTCCTTCTTGATGCGAGGACCGTCTTTCGAAGAGGCAGCGTGAGAGCCATTACAGTTGGCGCACTTCAGAACAGTGGAGCGGCAGGTCTCTTCCGCGTGTGGTTCAGCGCACCGGGGGCACAATAAAGAGTTGGGGCACACGCCCTTGATGTGCCCTAACCTGAAGCACTGATGGCATTGAAGTGGCTTTTGTATAAATGGGCGAACAGGGTGTTGGAAATGCCCAACTTTGACGTGGGATGGTATACAATCCCCCTTGAATATCACTTTTACACACCGTGTCTGACCAACACGTCGCACTTGCGTGATGACGATGCCCTCATTTGCCGGTTTGATGAGGGTGGGTAGGTCCGCGTTGGGAATTGCAACATCGATGTCGTAAACCACACCGGCTATGAATGTATCGTCCATCGTTATAAAAGGACGCACTTGATGCCGCCTAGCTCCGTGATTTGCTGATAGTTTTCCGAGCGCACCTCACATGGATCACGTCTATAGCAGGATGTTTTCCGTGGTATTGACTCTAATGTCTTTAATCTCATTGGGCACCGCACATTCTAGATAAGCGGAGAAGGCTTGCCTGTTCAGCAATCGTAGGTTGCCCGATTCTTCGTGAAAGGCAAAAATTTCGGAATTCTTAAATAGGACAGCTACACAGAACCTCTGTAGTAGCGCAAGCGCAGTTTCGAAGCTCAACGCACAAAAATACGGTTTATATAAGTTTTCCTATTAGGCACAGTTTAACAAATGGTAAGCGAACTTTGAGGGGGAGCCACGACCGTGAAAACGTTTTTCGCGCAAAAATGCATTGTCACAATAATTCATGTGTACAGGAAAAAGGCACAAATTTTATCAGCAAGATCGGCGATGTCCGAGCGCCACGGCTGCGACCCTTGGCATGTAATAACATTATATATATATATATATATATATATATATATATATATATATATACCTAACAATGAGATTCAGTTTATGCACTGCACCATTTAGTCAGGGTTACTCACTCACTGCGTACAAAAACTAAAACTTCAACGGAAATATTATATATATATATATATATATATATATATATATATATATATATATATATATATATATATATATGAGCCGTAACTATTTCCGTTGAAGTTTTTGTATGCAGTGAGTGAGTAACCCTGACTAAACGGTGCATATATATATATATATATATATATATTATATATATATATATGAGCCGTAACTATTTCCGTTGAAGTTTTTGTATGCAGGGAGTGAGTACCCTGACTAAACGGTGCAGTGGGCATAAACTGAATCTCATTGTTAGGTTCTTCGCCAAGCGCTTTTGCCACTTAGCTTGCTGCTGTAGGACGTGGTCGAACTTTACTGTTGCGTATATTTTTCGCCGAACTTCGGAGCAAGATCGAGTACAAGGAGGTATTTGGTATACGAGTATTTCAGAAACTTTTTCGTATCGATCTGTAACATGCAGTGAAAAACGACGGGTAAATATTGAAAGCTTTCGCATACAAGTTCGATATTGGTTCGTGAATGAAATATATAACCTGCTGTTCGGGTTGCTGCAACAGTCTTCGTTTGTACGCAAATACTGCTCTTAACATTTTAGCGCTTTTTAAAGGCCCGGCGATCACCAGCACTTGGCACGACGCTGTTGTGTAGCGGCATCTATGTTCATGTGATGGAGTGTCGTGTACGCTCTATGTTGCCTCAGAGACGGTGTAGCGCAGTGAAACTGGCCCAGCAGCTTTTTTTCTCTTTTTACTTAAAATTTGTCTTCGGTCTTGGTCCGGTCGTCAGGCGGCTGGCGCCCTCTATGGAACTGTGCGAAGACTGCCTAGCGATGGACACGCTCACCTGGATCGGCGCGTGCCCGTGCGATGGAAAGCGTGAACAGCGCGCTACGCGTGGCTGTGCGTGGCTGCGTGTTATGCATAACCAGAAAATACGATGGGCCTCAGCTATATAAGCAACAGCTATATCAGGCTTGCGGATGCCTCTCCAAACATGTAATCGTGATTTGCAGGTGCATCAAGGATTTTATTTCGTGAGGGATTCTATACTTACACACAACGTGTGTGTGTGTGTGTGTGTGTGTGTGTGTGTGTGTGTGTGTGTGTGTGTGTGTGTGTGGTGTGTGTGTGTGTGTGTGTGTGTTGTGTGTGTGTGTGTGTGGTGTGTGTGTGTGTGTGTGTGTGGTGTGTGTGGATTGTTATTTAGTATTCTTTTTAAGTCGAAAGGCGTGAGCTTGGGTGCAAGTCTTTCACACGTGTAATCACCTCACAGTACCCACTATGTTTTTTTTATTTATTTCCAGATTACCACAGGCCCAAAAAGGGCTCAAGCAGGAGGGGCGAAAGTACATAAAAATATATCCAAACAACAAGTACAAATATTAGCATATAACACGACCACATGCCCAGCAACAAAGAGCGGTAATAGATGCAAAATAGTAAAATAAAACGGAAAAAGGCACAAACCGTACTATTATTAGCAAATAGTAACATCTAGTGCAGGGCAATAAAGCGCGGCAATCGAATGATATATAAACTAGTTGGCACACTTGAAACACAATCCTATTGACAAAAAAAAAACAGAAGAAGAAGGAGCATTTTACGAAGCCGTTACTGCAAATGACGAGACACAGAACCGCCGGAGGCAAGATAACCAATAAGTATGGGTATAAGGTCACAGTACATTAAAGGGACACTAAAGAGCAAAACGATTTTTCTCGCATTAGTAAAGTAGTCTTCCACGATACCAAAAACACCACGCTTGCTGCGAGAAGACGCTTAATAAGCGAGAAAACGCGCAAAAAGAAAAATACAGGTGGCGACGCCACCTTGGAATTCCCGCACCATTTGCCGTGACGTCACATATTTTTGACGGCGCCTGCTTGGGCCTACGTAGTTCCTAATCGGTTAAATCGAAGTAATTGTCCTCTGAGGGGGCCAGAGACTTGACATAACGAGTTTGTGGAAATTTCGTCGAGCCAGTGGCGCCAAAATACGTTAAATGCCCTTTGAAATCTTTTACGTCACGAATTACAAAGTTCGGCTCGAAATTTAAAAATGAAACTTTGAGCTTGGTTTTCTCCTCTAATAATAAACCTATGGTGGTGAAATATACACAAGAGTTCTCCGAACACACTTTATCAATCTAAATCAATTCATTGTTTGTCTTTAGTGTCCCTTTAACGCCAGTGATGTCATATTCTTATATGTTCTAAATGATCAGCATTGGATAATTGTGAAACTATACATGTTTTGTGAAACTTGGACAAGGGAAGCAATTAATTGTATCAAGTTTGCGACACGGCGAGTTTCATTTCTACGTATCTAACTGGTGCAGTGCATTAATATTAATGTGGCGCTGATCGTTACATTTGCCAGGCTCGAATGCGCCTGTTTATTTTTAATTTAACTCTTTCCTTCCTTTACCTACCTTTCATTGCGAATAGCTGTCACTTAACCTCTTACAGCTGCATCGAAATAGTGTGCGTTATAATTTTGTAATTGCTCAATAGACCTCAGTGTTGGAGGGAAATTAGGGTATCTGTTTTATTTACATGTCAAATACTTTTTAGTAGACCGGAAATTTCGAGATCCATATCCACGCTTTTCAATTCATAAAATTCCGAGGCAAAACTCTTCGGCCCGCCTTTCGGGCAGCGACCATTTGTGTAAGCGATCGGTACCATGGATAACGCGTCAATCACCCCGGCGGTAACCAACTGCGGACGGCAGTTACAAAAGAAGTTTTGTTAATTCAGGCTCCAATTTTTTCTCTTTGTATCCTCCTTAATTAGTTAGAGCCATTTCATTTGCGGAGTAGTTATCCTGCCTTGTGAGAGCGAGATTTTCTTGCCAACATTGTCTTACCATTTCGTGTTTTAGTTGTATGAAAGGTATGTTTTCAGGAATAAAAAACGCAGCTTGCACGAAGTCGCGCAAGGCTTGGTCACAGCAGAGCTGCTGGGCACCTAGCTGTTTCTGGCTTGGCTAGGCTTTTACCCTCTCACCTATCCCTTTCCCACCCCTTGCTATACTGTATTATACATGGCTTTGCTTGCTCTCTTTTTTTTTTTCTTCTATTTTCTTTTATGTGCCTGTTTGTTTGTATCTCTTTCTCTTTCTTTCTGTCTTTCCTTCCTTCTCTCTCTCTCTCTCTCTCTCTCAGTCGTTCTGTCGCCTTCTATCTTTTCTCTTTTTCTTCCCTTTCTATTTCTCTCTTTTGCTTTCTTTCTGGCTATTTCTTTCTCGCTCTCTCGCTGTAGTCGTTCCCCCCTCCTCCTTTTCCTCCTCACCCTCACATCTCTCACTTCCCTTTCCAACCTCCTTGCTATACTATACTATATAAGGTTGTGCTGTGCTCTGCTAGCGTGCCTGGATTGCCAAGTGGTTAGGACGCGCGCCTTCGGATCTTGGGTACGCGGGTTAGAATCTCGCCTTGCCAAGAAATTTTTTCGCCAACAATTTTTCTTTTTCTCGTTCTTTCTATCTCTTTCTCTCTCTCTCTCCCTCTGTACTCGTTCTCTCGCCCATCCGTTGCCGCATCCCACGCCGGACAAATCGGAGCACGCGTTCTGGGAACGAAGCAGAAGAGGACGAAGAGAGCGCGTGTCGGCTCATGTTTATGATAATTATCTTTCTATGACACACGGCACACCTCGAGCATAATAGCTCTGCTGTAAAAGTAAGACCGTCCTTAAAGGAGAACTGGCGCAAAATTTTGAAGGCGAGATAACTTGTGCGATAGATTTGCGTGGACACTCATCCATCTACAGAATATCAGCGGCAAATATGGCCCACAACATATTTGCGATCAATTTTAAAGTGTACACCATGCAGCTGAGCACGAAACAGAGCACCTTGTGGTATCGATGCCAACTTGGTTTTAATGTAAACTACGAACAAGCGCCTACGTCACGAGTTTATGTTGGCTATCATGCTCTTTGCGTATGCTCTCTGCCGCATTGGTCAACGCGGCGCTCTCGTGCACGCGTTTCCGAGCGCGGCGCTCGTCACTGCTTTGTGTGGACAGTGGCCAGCTGTGTTTACAAAGGAAACCAACATGGTCCCGCCTCTCTCGACGCTCCTTGTAACCGAAGTTGCAACTGGGTACTATAAAACGTCTCCAAATAATTTACGGTCGCGCGCTGGAGCGAACTAGGATGCAAAAAAGAAACTTTTTTGTGTCAGTGCTCCTTTAACCCATAGTAAATGAAGTAAGATGAATGAAATAGTCGCACTCCCTTATAATGAAGGGAATGAGGGAGGGGGAGTCCCATACATTAACCCATACATTACCTATGTGTCTGTATTGTTTTTTCTGGTCTGCTTACGGCAATATGTCTTTAGCGTGCTGACATGATAAACTCTCTGCTTTATTCTCACTCTTAACTGTCTGCGTCATTTCTGCTACAGGTTAGATACCTGTAGTCCTCTTGAACTTACTGTTACGTAAAGGCGATGTTGAGAGCAAATATATAATAATCCGGGTGCGCCTGGGGTATCCAGTAACAAAAATTCTGCGTATTACATAGTAAAACAGCGAAATTGAGTTGGCTTTGTAATAACGTAAATTATTAGGAGCCATCTTACAGATGTTGGCAAAGGGACTGGAGAGACATTGTTCTACCAAATGCTCCGTTTTTCTCATGAGCGTCCCAACGAGTGGTATTGCGCTATTTTCATTGGCACTTAATTTTCTGTGGTCTTACCTTGAATGCTTAATTGCCACAGCTATTAGGGGTTACCCGCCGCGGTGGTCTAGGGGTTATGGTGCTTAACTGCTGATCCGAAGGCTGCGGCGGCCGTATTTCGGTGGAGTCAAAATGCTAGAAGCCCATGCGCTTAAATTTAGGTTTTAGAACCCCAGGTTCTCAAAAACTTTGGAGCCCTCCGCTACGACATCTCTCATAATCATATCGTGGTTTTGGGACGCAAAACGCAACAGTTATTATTAGCTCTTGGGTGTGCCGCCTGTATCGGTTTCTATATATCTTATTCACTGTGTTTGATACGGAATCGCTTATCTATTTTACTTAGATATATTTGCCTTCCTTTTTTTAGGCTTCCTAAATGCTTTTACAGGCACTGATCACCAGGTAATTGGAGATATAAAAGTGGCAATATAGTGGGAATAGCGGCGGTGTCCTGAGACGTTTCTGGGCTGCAGATGCTCTCTCGTAGAAGAAAAATTGTTAAAAAGTTGCGCATTACTGAGTACGTCGCTAACGAACGCTTTCCGCAAGGAGATAAGTAGAATGCAAAAGTGATTGCAGTTTTATGTCCTCTATGTTAACACGATGCGTAGAAAAGAATGTCGCTGCCAGCGTTCTTGCTTCTGTACACCTGCCTCGTGATCCGGTATTGCGAAAACCGTAATACGTTTACAGGCAAGGTAGAACTCCACAGTGCTATTTGCACCATCGTGCGGAGGCTTCTTATTGAAGTTCTTGTGATTAGATGGCAAGCCACAAGCTCATCGGCAAGCAGAGCAGCGACTGCCACCAATTACAAAAGCGACAAGCAAAAACCGCAATCAGCGAAGCGTATAAAGAGCTGTCGTGCTAAATAGCTAAAGAAACGCCAATAAGTTTTTTCGGAATAAAACTAATATACCTTGTGGAAGAAATGCAAAGTTCTTGAGACACAAACAGGCATTTCATTCAAATAAAACAAAATTGGTCGCAGTTAACAAACTTTCAAGCGGACATTTTGGTGCATAGGCGTTTAGTGCGACATTATGGAGATATATAATAACAAATTCGCGAATGTATCGAAGTATCTTAAGATACAATTGGAATGTATCGTATAGGATACAATCACTGCTGTGGTATCTTGTGTCTGTATCTCAAATACGTCTTGCCTCAGTATCTTGTATCGTATCGCGATACAATTTCAAAGTATCTTTGCCCATCCCTGCTTGTAACTGTGAGCCATGACCTATACATTTCCGCGCAGACATTGCTACGCATCTGGGACTGCTTCCTACTGGAGGGCCCCAAGGTCCTGTTCCGCTTCTCGCTGGCCATCCTCAAGATGCACGAGGAAGTGTTGCTCACGAAACAGGACACGGTATCCATCATGCGCCAGCTGAAGTCCATCGCCCGTCTTTGCTACGACGTGGACATGCTCATCAAGGTGATGCCATACATATGGAGGGATAAGCATAACATCATCAGCGAGCTTTTGATAACGGTCGAAGTAGTTGTCATGGCACTGATCAAGGCCCAGCGTTTGCTAAGAAAACTGATGATGTCCAAAGGTTAAGCCCATGCCCCGCCCCCCTTCCGCAATAGCAATGACGAGTTACAATTAAGAAACATTAAAGCTGAGGTTTGACGCCATATTATGTGCGGTTCGTTTTCATGTGGGCTTGTATTATTTTTCACTTGAGAGGCATGAGCTTGAAAAGTCGAATACTGAATCAGAGCCTTATTGAGGTACAAGGAAGGAACTGCTGTCGTAATTATCATAGAATTGATAATGCCTATTAATGTTCGGTTATATCGAGGAGGTCTCATCTAAATTTTCGCTATTCACTATGTTTCTCGCAGGCACAGCAAATACCTAGGCCCTCTATCGCAATAAACGCAGACTCTCTCCGATAGGCGTACTCTTGGATCAGACCCGACGTCCTTGTTTTGCTTACTTTGGGGCTGCGAAACTTTTCAATTTTCTAGCCGATCTGGCACCACAAATACCGAGACTAATTTAATGTTCATGTTGCCTTTCCCGCTCTTCTTTTTTGAATGTCTCTTTGTCGTGTTTGAACAGGTTGCTTTTGAAGATTTGGAGCCCTTTCCAAGACGTCAGGACATCGCCGCAAAGCAGGCCTGCTTCCAAAAGATACTCAGGGAACAGTCGAAGAAGCGGGAACTTGAAAAGCACAGTGTTTTGTCCAGAGATAACACAGTGGTGAGATACTTTCTTTTTATTAACAGTCGCATATTGGAGACAACATTTTCAAGGTTTTGCACTTTCCCAATGCTGAGGTTACGGCTTTGTTGTTTCGGAATTGAGCGGAATATAAGTTACCAGGGAATATCGTTACCAGGTGTTTAGACAGCCACTGAGTGTGTAAGTATGCTGCTTGTCGTTGGGGTTGCTTTTTGAAAGCGTTTCTGTCTAACATCTACAATGGCACGCGGCCTGACCACTATTATCTGTCTGTCCATTGGTATCTGTGGGGTTTGTTTCGGTCACCAGTTCTTTGTTCTTACTTATGGGTTTGTTACTTGGCTCGCACTGGCTTAATTCTTAGTGATCGACATTATATGCTTTCCTCATCAGTAAAGTAAAAGTAAATATCGTCAAATGGCTGCTATAATATTCCCAAATCAGTTCTACAGGTTGGCGCGAAGTCACTGTAGCTTATGCTAACTGCTTATGTTCACTGCTTCTCATTCCTCAACAGGCGACCGATGGAAGCTACTACGGTGACAACGCGCTCATCATTGAATGCGCAGCAGCTTGTGACTCAGGTGAGGCTTTCGAATGGGTAAAATCAATCGGGGTAAATGATTCTGAAGGTGCAAGGATGCACGGAGGGTAGCACTATGAATCATAACTATCCTGCGTTTATGCTCCCGCTCTCGACTATCTTTTTTTCCCCCTTTTATCATAGCTTAGCCGTCTCATATGCGCGTTATAACTTGCTTTCGATGTGTACCCGTCAAAGGGGCAGCCAGGATTTGATTTCAGGGGGCAGGAATGCGGGGGGGGGGGGGGGTTACGCTTATAGTACCCACTGAAAAGTTCGCATTGGCATATTTTTTTACTATTTTACGAAAAGCCGCACTAGTAAGAACGGGAAATTATGTAAATAATAGATAAAGACTTCTGAAAGTCTGTGTACCTTTGGCAGATTTTAAGTCACTAGCCAGCGCATATTTTATGGAAATCAAATACACAGTGTCGTAGAATGCGTTGGGAAAAATGACGTCCGCGTTATACTGCCAGTCCATCTTGACGTAGTCGCATCTCACCATGCCATAGCTCTTTCTTACGGAATAGAGTGGTCTATTACCAGGCACGCGATATAGCTGACGTGAGTGTCATGCAGCGTGCTGACCACCGTTCGAACAATCGCACAATAAAAAGAAAAATGAAAAATATCAACAAAAATAATAATGAAAACAAAAAAATAACAAGAATTAATATAACTACTATAATAAACAAAATGAAGAGCAGTCTGCAACTGAACCCACTCAGGTGTCTCTCTCAGATTCTTGTCCTGACTATATCGCCAAATGAAAACACGCCTAGAGCAGCGCTCACATGTCGCAATAGGGAATATCGTAATCGTCGGTAACTTTTCTTTTTCTAATATCGTGGTGCCATATGTTTATGTTGCAGAAACGATATGGGTGTGTCACGCCAGCTCTAACCTGACCCGACTTTCGCGCGTGAACTGTGAAGACAGCGTGATGTACAGACTGAAGATTGAGGTAAGGAAGCAAGCCTCGCATATGCAGCTGCGTAATGCTGCTCTCTAATAGAGAATAATAAAGTGGTATTTATAGATGCTGAATCTAACTTCAGTAGCAACTAGTCGCTCTTTGCTTTTGTAGCGTTGCGCGAAAGCTTGCCATTATGCGTTGCTAGCTACTCGCCACGTTTTCTGAAAAAACTTTAACGAGAGACAGTGCTGATAATTGCACTGCTTAGGTATTCCTAATTGAAGCCCAAGCAGCATATTTTTGTGCAATGGAGTTTCCATTTTCGCAGATCGAGGCTCGAGTGATCTGCATGCACGCGCTGGGCAACGATGTGATGCTGCTGGGAACCCTGTCACACTTCGTGCACGCATACAGCACACGCACCAGGTTAGTACATGGGCGGCAGCGTGTCCGCCACGCGCCTCCAGAGGTGATGTAGCGCAGCAGCGATGCAAAATGCAGCGGAATGATACGAAATTATAACTGCAGAAGGCTTCATCACTGGTAAAGTCAATGCCAAGTGACGATGGAACTCAATGCGTCGAACTAAACTGTAGTCGGTTACAACATCAGAAAAAATATTATTTCCACCCTCAAAACCGCTCCGCGTCTGCCATTCGTATGTGTAAGAGATTCGTGCCAGCTGGCGTCCGTTCGAAGCGTAAGTACTTTTCGGTAATGTAAATACTACGCGTATTGGAAATTAAAAGTTCGTCGTTCTTGTCTAAAATATTACGTTTGGCTGAACAATGATGTCAGAATCACAAAATTTGCCAGGACGTTAACATTTTCGTCCTAAAATCAGCGACACCAACGTAGGTACGTTCGTATAGGGGTATGGTGTAATAAACTTTCTTAAACACGCAAAAGTTCTCGACGTCACAGAAATGAGCAGGCGCAGTTGAACGGATCATCGATGAAAAATCTCTGGGCGGGACGGCCGTGGCTGTGGGCGGAGCTTATATATTTTTTTTAGGTTGTAACCAAAAAAAATAATAAATCAAGCTTCCGCACTTAGAGCGCTTTAAGTACACGAAACACGTTAGTTCGGATCATTTATACTTCGTAGCGGGTTATACCTCAATGTATTTACGCTTGGCATATCATTAGAGAAGGCGACCAGCCAATGGCGAGGAGCACTTACGAAAAAAAGACTTTAGTGAATTCGGCCCCTGATATTTTACTCTCAAGCCATTTAATTTACAGTCGACGCATGACAAGCAGCATAATGATGCTCTAGCTGAATTGATTCCCTGTTGAATTTCATAACACCAACTTATCTAACTGGTTCGAGAGGAGACGGGTAGTTATACGTGAGTTTAAAGGCGCTTTTAGCGATAGTTATCATTCTTTTCTTGAAAGATTAGATTTTACGCAGTAGTTGCATCTTATACCGTGCTCTCGTGCTTTTCCTTTTTTTAAATATACATGAAGGCTTCCAGTAGGGCATACTTTCTTGTTGATGTGGTGGAAGAAATTGAAGAATTTATCACAAAATTCTTTCTTTCAATTTGTACAGTATGCTGCATTAAATTATTGAGCGTTAATTTTAACTGAATGAGAATTATCTTGGTAGATAATTTCATTGAGTGCTTGGTCACGCTGCCGTGTATTTTCCTCCGTTCCTTTTGTCGATTTGTGAAGCGATACCTTTATTTCTTTGGTACAGAGAAATCAAGTGGGAAGCCCAGCTCAATGAGTCTGTCCTGAGCCTCTGTTCCTACGAAGAGGACGACCAGTGCCAAGTGTTTGCAGGCTTGGCGGACGGTACCATGGCTGTCATCGAGGTACGTGCAAGGCTCGCGGGTAACATCACATCGCCGTTTAGCTGAGCCAAACAGCACGATGTATTATATTTTTGAGTAGGATTCGTTCATGCGATAGTGGTAACTCAGCTGATGCATAATTTGATTGCGACGTTGTAGACAGGTATGTGCCCCTTGAGAGGCCCAAATATAGGCACAATCCTATGCCTCGTACATAGCAATTGTGTCACCTGTTTCACTTGTTGGCGACGTCGAATCCAGAAGTGCTCTCTTGTAGAGAGTGTCCCGTGCCTCTCGAGGCTTAGTTTCCAGCATTTTCCAATGGCAGTTTCACAAGCAAAGCAGGAAACACGGGACAAAGGGTAGACAGACAATGACGTTTGTTTCCCATTTGTACCTTGTTTTCAGTTCTGCTTGTTAAACTTGCATTAGCTGTGAACCAACTAATTCAATTGAATATTATAGAGGGCATTCTAGGGCGCCTTTTATGCGTGTCACGCTTGCAAACGTATTATTTCTGTTTAGATGCCGCTTGATGTAAATACGACAGGGGCGTAGCCATTATTTTATTTTAGGTGTATACAGGTAGATCCGAGTTCCTTATATGCGTTGAAGTGTGTGTGTGCTTGTATGCGTGTCTTTATTCATGTATACATGGAAGCTAAAGACTTCGGGAAAAAAAGGGGGGTAGGGGGGGGGGGGGGGCTAGTGGAATGCTTCTGACCCCCAACGCCTATGAAAGACACACGGGCTTATACGCGGCTAAATAAATCTGAATAAGAACATCAGCTTTATTTTGTTTTTGAAATCCGCATAGAAGCCTTTAAAAAATATCTGTTCTCGTGTTCTGCTGGTATAGGAGACTACCGGTATAGGAAACGTGTGCGGTGACCTGAGACCTTCGGTTGCAAGGCGCTGTAACTGGTTGGGATTCGATGGGGAGGCCGTGAATGCCGATGGAGCTAATTGCTTCAGGCTGATTTACTCCTGTCGCGTGCTAACCCGCATGACAAAAGAGTTAGCCTACGTGCAGTGTTCTCATTGTTGATCTGAGGCTGTGCACATTACAGAGGATGTGCTTCTTTTGCAGAACTTTTCGGTGCATGTGGAGAAGCCCGACGTTCTATATATACACATTGGCAGCAGTCCTGTCACCTGCTTGAAGCTGGTTGACAAAAGGCTCTGGTGTGCCACGGGAAACAGGATCATTATTCTTAGCGCCAGGTGCGTGCTGCGGTTTTTTACTGTCCTGAAACAAGACCCATAAACTGTGCAAAAAAGTGATTTGCGTGGCAGCGTGACTCGCCGAATAAATCCTTCAGCGGCAGGTTGCAATATCCTGAAATTCAATGTAGTAATGTCGCCGAAGTCTGCATGATTTCTATGTTCGACAGCACTGTAGTTATGTATGATTGTTATTTCCCCGCTGTCTGAGCGGATGAGTAGCGTTCTTTAGTGAAAACTCCCAGTGCACTGCCATATTAGCGTGAACTATACGCTTGTTGTATCACGCACTGTCATTAATCCTCTGTACATATTTAATTACCATGTCCTTAGCCTGCTACATTGTTGAGTGGTTGAAGCTTCGCTATGAGAAGCATCTGTGTGACACCATAAAATAACGATAGGTGATAGCGCAGCATGTTCCACTTGTAATAAACCGATGATGTGATGAAAGCAATTGTCAAGATTATCCTTATTACATGGTGCAAATCGCTTGTCCTGTGCGGACCTGCAAATTATTGTCGAGTCCTGATCTGTTGCGGCGCAGGACGTTGGACACGGTGGACCAGTTCCAAGTATCGCCCAGCAGCCTGGACTACATATCGCTGCTCCAGCCATGCTCAGCTGAGGACCCCGCGACCGACCATTGCGTCTGGCTCGCATTGCGCGGCTCTTCCGTGCTGCAGCTATGGGATGCCCAGGCCCTGACCTGCAAGATGCTGTATGACGTGCGCGATGACCGTTACCCTCGCTCGCCCAGGGTTAGTGGTTATGAATATGCTGTCAAACAAGACCATCATTTAATGTGGGTTCTTCGTTTAAGCCATGTAACTGTGGTTAGATCATTTATGCTTATGTCTCTTACGTTTTCTTCGTTTAATATATCATCGTTTGTTCAATGTCAGCGTTGGTAAACTTAGACAAGTTTCTCTATTCCTGCGAATTGCGAAATTGAGCGTCATAGCATTAGGCTCCTGCAGGTGAGATATTACTCGTGTTTTTTTTTTTCAGTTTATTTTTTTCGTGTGTCTTCCATGCACCCCTGAACATTAGTTTTATAAAGAGTACTGTGAGGAGTGACGCAGTTGTACTACAGAGACTGGCCTTCCTGAGTTTCTAATATGGGATTGACCGTTGTTTATTATGCAGCAATATTGTTACAGGTTGGATGAGTTTCATTAATATATACAGATGAGGATGGGTTGGTAACTTAGTGCCAGAGGACGGATAGACTGCTTAAGTAGCCGTTGGCTAACACGTCGTTACAATTCTAAGTTGGATGGTGCAGTATAGGGCAGTATGTGTTTTTTTTTTCTTTTCGCCATCGGCGAAAAGAAAAATAAAGCAGAAACAAATATCTAAAGTGGATGCTTGGGCGTGTTGATAATGATAGCAATGACTACTACAGGAAACAGCAACATGTATTAGCGCGACACATATGAGGAAAGAACCGCGACACACACGAAGAGACAGGTAGTCCTTTACCGATTTTTCTTTGTCGGGAAAGGAAATGATGTACCTTGGATTAGGAGCACGTGCAAGATGAGTTGTGTTTTTCGTGCGTATATAGGAAGCAGTTTGAAGGGCATGAAATAAACAGTTGGAAGTGTAGCGCCTATATCTCTCTCTTCGTGTGTGTCGCGGTTCTTTTCTCATATGTGTCGCGCTAATACATGCTGCAGTTATAGAACAACAACTCGACCGAACAGC
The DNA here is from genome assembly GCF_013339695.2 of Rhipicephalus sanguineus. Classification (NCBI taxonomy): domain Eukaryota; kingdom Metazoa; phylum Arthropoda; class Arachnida; order Ixodida; family Ixodidae; genus Rhipicephalus; species Rhipicephalus sanguineus. The sequence goes on from NC_051176.1 coordinate 182,945,310, forward strand.
AACCCTTCTACACGAAATAGGTCCACAGTTTTATCAGCCGTGTTAATCGCAGAACGCGAATGCGAGAACTTACAGTCACCACGCTGGTATGACGAAAAGCAGAGGCAGAAGCAAGCTAAGGCTTCGCTTTTCTCCCCGCTACAACACGTTTCAGAAAAAGGAAAGCTTTCGCGAGTTGATGCGACATGTTTGGAATAAAGAACACAGCAAAAGACTAGAGACCATTGGAAGAAAGAGACACAGAACCCAAGAAAGACACAGCATCCTCAAGGCCAGTGCTATTCTCTGTGTCCATATTTCTTCCACTGGTCACCCGATTTTTGTGCTGTTTTAAATTTTGTTGAGGTGCGTCTTCGAAACTCAGAGGAGCTAGATCTTCGTAATTATTATTATAGAGTCATGGTATCGAGGCCAAAGTGGGTAGCGGTAGGTAGCCAAAAAAAAAAAAAAATGGTCTCGCATTTAGTATGTTAGATATCAGGATTTTTTTTTTTTTTTTTTTGCAAACATTGCTAGCGTCAGAGCTCTTTTGCGTGTTCCTGTGGGGGTGTATGTGAATACGGGTCCGTATTCGTCGAGCTGAACTCTGTCCTTTCCATCTTGCAGCAACAGGAGGAAGACAACGAGCTGAACCCGGCGCGCGTCACGGCCCTGTTGTCTCTGCCAGGAAGTGTGCTGGTGGGCACAGCTCAGGGCTTCCTTATTATCTACCACCTGCTGCCGAGGTGCTCGGCCGCAAGTGACTGCAGGACCGATTCGAGCACCGAAGTTGCGTCGGTCGCCAAGTTCGTAGTAAGTGACTCTCATTTATTTACCGCTGGTTATTGGCGCTAAATTTGGTAATTACAACTTCTATATTGACGATATTTCTGCCTATATTGCTGTTTTGTACTTATTGATTGCTCTGCCCTACCTTGTGCTAATTGGCGCTGTCATTTTGTTATTTACAGCCCGCACCTTCGCCGACAATCGACGACCGGATCGCAGGCCAGGAATCCGAAGCGAAAGCTCGTAACGACAGCGGCTACGCCCCATCCACCCACAAGACTGTTACGAAGTCTGCGGGTGCCACGTTGACCGCGTATAAAAGCGACGATGGCGTGAATGATACGAGTGGCAGCCAGCATTCATTCCGCACAGTCATCAGCAAATCCACCAGTTGCCTGTCATCTTCACCGAGGAATACGTCAGAAGAGGAATCTTCCCCGACTTCTAAGAGGCGTAGCGCAACTAAGCTGAACGGTGTCAAAGAGGTTGATGACGCTACACAGGAGGAGGCGACAGTAGACGCGACCGAACGCAAACTGGGTGACCTTAGAGACAAACAGGCTACCCGAGACAGCCGGAGCAGCAAGTGTAATTCTTTCGTAACGTCGAGCGTTTTTGCGAAAGAAATAGAATCGTCGGTAGAGAGCCACTTGAACGGCGGAGAAGTCAAAAAGAGGAACGAAAGCTTCGTCGAAGGCCAACTTTGTCTAGAATCGTCTCCTGGTCGAAAGATCTGCCGGCGCATTATGGATCCATCAGATATCAGCATCTGTCCCGTTACCGAAGTGTGCAAAGAAGACTCGCGCAAGTGGAGTCTCCGGACGGCTGATAGTTGCGTGTCCATGATCGAGTTGGCGGCCCCGCTACGGAAGCAGTCTTCATGGAGCTCCACCAATACCACACTCAACCACGTGCTGAAACGACACAACGCCAGCGTCGATTGCCTCCCTGCCTGGCTCAGCCGGGACACGCTCAGTTCATCCTTGACGAGCGACAGTTACGACTTCGACGACTTCTTTGTGCAGTACGCTGACGACGGCATACCCTCTCTGACTGGCCAGGACTCGCAAGTGATCCCTGCATCGGCCTGTTTCGCAAGCGAAGAGGCACAGCGGTTGCTCGAACGGCTAACCGTTCCGACAGTGTACCTCACTATGGGCAGCCAGGAAGAGCGCTCTAGCACGGGATCTTTCTGGACGGAGAATGATGATGGTGCCGAAACGTCCACCACTCATGAAGCTACCACTAGCGAGTGGCCCGAGGGACCTTCGTACGACGGCAACCAGCCAAGCAGTGACTTAGGCAGCAACATCTCCTTTAGCAGCATGGACCCACAGTATGCATATGAAATGCTTGTGCAGGAGAGGATCAAGATCTCTGACAAGGCCATCCGCTGTCTCGTTGAACTGAGGTAGGTGCTTCTCCGCTAAGTATTTGTGTTGTGTGCAGATGATTCAACAGTTTCCCTGCCCTCATCGCTCCTATTAAAGCGCTTCGTATGTCATTTGTGCGTAGTTTGGCACACCACGTCCGCTTTTGTTGTTCCTAGCTTTATGCTGAGCACTTATGCAGCCGTGAACATTGATTCTGAACAGTGCTTCTGGTCGCTTCATCACTACTGTGCCTGCGTATTGGATTTCTTTTTTTCTGTTTCAGGCGCAAAGGTGGCTCTATAGTTATCAGCGGAGCTGGATGCTACGGAGACGATGAATCCGTTTTGAAGTGGGCCGAAGAAGGTGAAGAGGTGAGATAGTACTACCTATAAATGGTACAGATGTTAGCTCTTAGAGCAAAACAGCATCTTATCTCTCGTAATCAGTCATAGCCTAATTTGATACAGTTGAATTATTTGTGCAAGGTCAAATGTGTGTTGTTTTTCCGTGAGATTTGCTTGATATTTCTTCAAAGAAATGCATTTGGTGAAAGTGAATAACATCGTACGGCGTAAAGACTCCAGCGCAGCCGCATTTTCAGCGCAGCTTAAGAAACTAGGGTCTTTAGAATTACGTATCGATGTATTTTCTATTAAAGGAACACACCACCTAATACTTACCTAGTGATGCTGCGCCTCAGATATGCGTAATATTTAATTTTTGATCGACAACGTTCACAAGTATGAACAGCCGTACCAGTTCAAGATGGTTGGGTGGTAAGCAAGTGGTTCAACTTTGGCCGGGTGGCTGAATCGGGTGACAGACAGACAAACAGACAGACCAACATTTCTGCGTTTAAGTTCCCCAAGAAAGACTATCGTCTTTAAAAAATACAGGCGGTGACCACACCCGCATTTTCTGTTGCATCGTCACGCCGATAAAACCTCATCGTCCTTTCCGCCATCTGTAGACAGTATAAAAACGTTCAAAGAGCGTTAGGAAATAATTTATGCTATTTATCGTATATCGCATGTCCCCATGTGCTTCCAACTGGTTCATCAGCTTTGGCATTCGATCCGTCACCATTGCTCAAGGCTGATTTATCGGCCTTCGTGCAGTATGGATCATTCGTTCGCGGCGTGTTTGAAGGCAATAATGTCGCTGCGTGCGAGCGCCTAGTCACAAAATACTTTGTCAGATCTCGTGCACTTTGTATTCAGAACGAAAAGATTAAAACCGCAGGAGCTATCATCGCAAAAATCAATCATGTTCTTATTTGTAATAGGCTCTTACCTTCTGCACCATAGATTTTGCGTTTAAAACTATAACTTGAATGTTCGTTGAATTAAAATTGACATTAATTACGTAGGAGGAGAAGGAAAGAAAAAAAAAGCAGGGAGGTCAACCAGACCGGTTTGCCACTCTACTCTGAGGGAAGGGGGATGAAAGGATTTAAAGAGGGGAAAGGGTGAGAAGTACTATCAGGGCCGAACATGTGCGGCTGTCGATCACGCCTAGGTTCGATCAGTGGCGCCGGTCGATCTTAAAAACTGTAACAGTGCCCACGTCGCTTTGCTGGCTTGCGGCTCGCGACGCTTGGGGCCACGGTCCGAGGATTTCTTTTGCACTGAAAATCGTCTATGGTCGAGCTCGTTTTAGCAGAGTTGGAAGAACATCGCGTTCGGCGGTGAAATGATCACAAAAACGTAATATCGTCTTGTATTGTCTCTTCACCGTTGCAGCAGCGTCACGGATGGCAAACGACATTGTCTGGAATTCCAGTACGAGAATAGTATGCTTCCTTGAATGCCGCCCTTGAGGTGTGCGATGGTGTTAGTAGTTTCAGCGATGGATGAAGTCAACAAAGGCAACAATTTGAGGCACTTAGGTAGCTCTGCAAAGTTGGCTTCTTTGCGTTAGCAAGAAAATGGAGGCCTTTCGCAAAGTCTGTTCTTGACAGTCGCCTGGGAAATGTCTGGGTTCGCTCATGGCCAAACCCGGCACCATTACCAACGATGTTACAATGTCCCGGCAGCCACTGGAATATGCTGTCATGTCCCTTCGAGAGAGCTTGATAAAAAACTTCTTTTGTCAGGTTTACTAGTTATTCATGTGCCCTGCGCCGTAAAGCCGATTGAAGGCTTTGAAGCGATGCCTTCGAATCGCAGAAGACTACCCACTACCGATGTCGGGCTTCCGCGACGTGAGTAATAGCAGCACACAGGGCTGCAAGTTGTGTTCCCATAGTTGTCGTCCTATGGGACACTCGGAGCTGGATTGTGAGTGGGCAGACTGGGATAACAACAGTGCCTGTGGATCTGAAGGCTGATACCGATACCTCGGTGTAAATTTGCATTCTTTGGGCTATATTCCTCGTTAAGTAATAATTAGGTCGCCGGTTATAGGGCCACTGTTGAATGACGACTCTTTTCTGTAACTCATGGAACCGTAAGGCGGGCTGTGGCTTTCGCAGGCAGCACGGATGCAACAGTCGTATTGCTGATTAGGTAATGTCCGACGAAAGGCGGCCTTCATGAGAACCCCAGTAATTATATTGCTCTGACCGCAAGCCACATTTTCAAATAATTACCTAAGTTCACAATAAAATCAGTACTCTGAGTTGCTCAAGATGGCAATAAAAATATTAATTTAGTGGCTTTCTCGTAGTACGCGCGATGAACTGTTAAAGCTCCTCACGAGTTAGGTGCAACATCCTGTACACTGAAAATGCGTGTTATTCAGACAGATAAAAGAAGGAAGGGGAGGCATAACTAAGGAATGCGGGAAGAGGAACATTGAATTCAACGATGTGGTTAAGGTCTCATTGAATAACCGACGCAAGAATACCTTGAGATGCAGCGATGGCTTAGTCATTCTAGGCCGATACTGCATAATCTTGCCTCGATATCTTCTGACGCACTCGTACTCTCTCTGACGTTGAGGATGTTTCAGATTTCTCACTGGGGCTTATTCAGCTGCAGATGAACATTGACATTTCTAGTTGGGTCAAATTAGTGTTCTTCGGCTCGTTGTCAATTGCATAATGGCAGTTGTACACGAATACTGAATGCAACAACACGATTCCTTTCTTTGCTCATACTCCTATTGGCGGTTGCCTTTCCCAGCGATGTGGACAGTGTGCCCCGCTCTACTTGGTACTGTTCACCTACCTTTGGGCAGCCCTGTAATATATAGTGTCCTTGTTTCGCAACAACGGTGAACTTTTAGTATCTTTGTGCCGCGTTGTTGTGGGCCCTGAAGTTTCCGGTTGCTTCGCTGGTGTCACGGGGTCGTGACGTCGCCAAAGGCAGCAGTCGGCGTGTACAAGATGGAACTCTTTATTTGGCCTAACTTGTGGCCGGGAAACGTAAAGTCAAACTACGGCAATACACACTGTATACTGATAGCGGCGAACAGAGCGTCGGCCGTCGATAAAACCGAACATCGCAGGGATGCGTCGTCTCTTATACATCACGCATCGAATATTCCAGCCTTATCACTGGTGGTCGCGCAAGCTCTGGAATAATCTTGACTATTCGCGTCATGTGCGCAATCTTAACAAAATGATCTACAATCTGGAATCTTCCCAGACACTCTGGCGCGCTTTGCGCAAGGCAGCAGCTACACGTGGAATGGGCCGGTAACAGAAAACATAGAATATACGCAACCAAATGCGCCCGTCCGTCTTCATAAAACTCAAAATGATAAAGCAGCCATAGTTCTCACTGCGTTAAACTCTCGAAGAAGAATTGTGGTGAGCGTCAGTGGTAAATTTTAAGATGTTTGTGTACGAAAGAAAATGCCGTGTTCAGTCCCTTCTTTCAAGCACGCGCTCATAAAAAGTGCCATGCTGAGGACGTACAGTACATAATTGCGTCGTTCGTCGTCCCTGTTTTGTGAGTTGCTTTTTATTTTCCTTTTGTGGTCTTGCTGCAGAAACTCTGGACAAACGATCCGGTGATCGAGGTCTGTCCATACACCAACACGATCAAGCCATCGCCGTACACGCGGTCCCGACTGCCCCGAAAGGTGTCAGTCGCGCACACGAACGGCCAGGCGCGGACCGTGGACGGAGGAGCTGTGGCTATGGCGAATGGTCCTTGCGGAGGCGGCCTCATGCAGCGCGGCCGCGGCAGACCGCTGCTCGACGCGCCCAAAGCAGCAACCAGCTCCATGGGCGCGCGCCTGGCGCGCATGCAGAGCATGTTTGTCAAGAGCATTGAAAAGAGCTAATCAAGCGCCTCGCGCGTGGTCCTGACTCGGACTCTCGCCGAAGGCTGCTCCACGCTCTTAGAGTGGATGAACGCTGCGTGTACGTGTGTTGAAGTTGTAAGCTAAAATATGTTACCTATCAGCGTTCTCTCGGATGGATTACTGTGTGTTTTAGACATTGGAAGGAAGTATTTTTCATCCTTTATGAAGGGGTTCTTGTTACGAAAGAGCGCTGTCTCGCCTCAGCGCACGATCTCTGTTTCATCAGCATTCTTAAGCGCTGTGGAGCATTCAAGCTGAGCTATTGGCGTAGTAGTAGTCATGACACTAAAGTTATGATCCGTTACAAGTGTGTTCGGAATACAACTGGCATAAAGTTACAATTAACGAATTTCATCCAAGTAAACTAAATGTATCCGTTCATGTATCTTTAACTCTTCGCTCCGCTCTCTTTCTGACGCTCTTTTCTGAATCGGTTGTGTTTCAACAAATTTTGCAGATATTGCGACTGCGAGATATCAGGGTTTTCTTTGACCGTGTATGGTGTCTGACGCGCAGCACGTGCGACTCGTGTACTATACTCGGCCACTCAGCGCAACGACTTTTCTTCTGTCGTGTACTTTTCATCTACGCGCCTGTGCGTGTCTGTTGCTAGCCGATTAAAGAAAACTTGCCACTTGTGAATGCCACGCTTACCTGCGCACTTGGTGGGAATCCTGACGTATATGTATATGTTGAATAAAAACGGTGCTGAATATAGGCCTAAACACCGAAATAGGGGAATATAGTAGGGTCCTTCAAACCTGTAGTCTGCGGGGCATTTGGTCTTCCTCTTAGCCTTTTTTCTAATTTCGGTCGTAAAGCAAAGAAGGACTAATATGAATATGTCACTCTTTTCTTGTTGCCGGGAACGAATTCACAAAGTTATCTTTTTCGTAAGCGCTCTCTAGACCGCGCCCCGGCTGTGCCGCCGTCTTTGGCTTATGCGTACTGCATTCGGCCTGGCTGCAGTTCGCACTGATGTTCATTTACGGGGGCGGGAAGAGGCAGCTCTTCTTGCTGCATAAAACATATAAATTTGATCTTACTTGTGTAACCATCACGGAAAAGTATTGCGAGAGATAAGACAGGAACGAGAGGAGTAAGGTCAGCGCGCTGTCCGCTCTTTCTTGTCCCATTTCTCGCGCTTTTTTTCCGTTACAGAACTGTCAGTTCAAGTTCACTCTTCTCCGCTTAGCAGGTTCCTTAACTTGCTTGCGCAAAAAAAAAAAAAGAAAAGCTTGTCACTGTATCGCTTATTCGAGGTTGGGTAGTGCTAGAGATAAGCAAGTTATCTTTCCATATCACCTATATACGGCGAGTGTTGGTAGTGTGTGCTAATACAAGTTATCCTGTGCTAACGCAGCATTAACTTTTGCGTAGGCTATTCATCTCTTTCCTAAGCACTTGTACTGAGTTAGAGTCCTGGGAGGACCGCCCTTTCAAAATGTGCCGTTTTAGTCGTGTTAACCTTGCCTGCTATTTAAAATGAGAGGAGGGTAACAATAAAACAGACTGCGACTCGGCTGTGTCGTCGTGCACATTGCATCCGTCGCAGTGACAGCATGCTGGAATCGTCTTTCTGCGTTATGCAGAAATCACGTTTTCCCGTTTTTATGTCAGCTCTTTTTTTTTAAAACCTAGAACCTGTGCTGTGGTATTTAACAAATTTTCCCCACGCGGAAGTCGCAACGGCATGATTGACATCTCTACAGAAAGTCGTGGCCGTTGATGTTTATCTAACTGTCCAGCAAACCGGAATTAATGAAATTACGCGTGTGAAACTCGAAGTGTTACCATGATGTAATGGTACGTTGTCGTAACAGCAGTGCAAGGGTAAAAAGGCAAATACACACAAAACGTTACAATGAAATAAAAGGAGGTGACAGCATGCGTCGTTGACGAGTAACGATGTCGTTAATTATAAGAGTGAAAAATTTAATATGGTAAGTAAACTGTGACGTGATTGCAACCCAAATGCAGTTTATCAATGAAAGGCGGCGAGACTGCACGTGTAAAGCACCCGATAATCGTGTACAAATTAAACAGGAAGAAAAGTAGCAACAATATCGGTATAGACAAACGCGTGGCATAAGAACACCACGTAAAAGCAATAGACGACGTGTGTGCAAAGTGCGCATGTACATGTCTAATTTGTGGTACAAGAGAACCACTTCGCATATCTGCAGCGCATGCTCATTTTTGGTATAGCAGAGCCACTTCGGATATCTGCAGCATGTAGATGGCTGACAGACAGTCCGGCACTTTTAATTTTGTTAAAGCGTGTTTTCATTATATTTGCATGCGTATTTCCGTGGTGTCCAAACAACAGCCATGTCACCTCATTCTTCAGTGGGTTGTTCCTGTCGCTGCTCTTCCACTCATCAAGGCACAGCATGACCAGTTGTCTGTCCTTCTAGCATGCTGTATACATGACAAGTACCTATCGAAATCGAGGCGGAACTATAGCATCCCTAACATGCCAGAATGTTACAGAACATTCAGTATACCACGTCGTTAAGTAAAACTTGCTATTGACGTGTAATCTGTTCTCATATCTTTCTCACTTCCGATATATTCGTTGTGTAACATGTTCTCATGTTCGTGCAGAGTACGTCGCCGAATACTCAGGCCTCTCACATTTGACATGGCTTGTGGTTCGCATTCCAGTATATGCGCGATAGCAAGACCAGAAATTCTTTTTGCACAAAATTCAATGAAGCTCGCGCTAGTGGTAAATGTCGTAAACTGTCGCATATTAGTTGTGACACCCCGCGAAGGAATTATTTGAATGAAACCGCAGCTCTTTGTGGCGCCTGAAACCGTCTACATGCTTCAAGGAGCGGTGTCCTAAAAATTCCAGCAATCTATTATCAACTCGAATTTCGCATTTTTCATGAAGAAACCGCAGTTTTATTGTCAAGTCATATATTGCACGCACAAGGTAGAAGTTTCATGAGATGACTTTCCAAAGTTTTCTTTCCTTTTTTTGTATGTGTCACTAACGGACCGCTTTCGATGACGTCATGGTCCTTATTTCGATTGGCTGGTACCTTCGACTTTTCTAAGCGCTTCGCTGTCGTCGAACTTGTCACCCTACAGGGTAGCTTTCTTGTTTGCTTGCTTCTTCCACACCTAATACATCTATCTCGCCGGTGGCGCTTACACTCATACACGGAGGGAGGTGGTGTCGGCGAAGAGGAAGTTTCGGCAAGAAGTCAAGGACATCTCTGTTTCCTATCGCATTTCGGAACGACCCTTTGTGCAGCGAGGTAGCGTCCTCGTTCCCAGATCGGGTAACTTTGGCGGCTCGCGCGCATGATGCGTGACTATTATGATGCGTGCTCGATGATTCTGAGCGACGATAGGGCGCCTGTTTTTCGCGCCCGTGCCACTTACGAAAAAATTATTTCATCAAAGCGAAGAAGGACGCCTCTTGGGCGCATCACGCTTTCTGTATATATTTGGGTGGAGGGAGGAGAGAGACTCTACTGCAGCCTTCACTTTTCACTGAATGTAAGATCACCCGGCCGATTATGAGCGAGAGGTGATCAGAAATCAACAGAATGGAGCAACCCACCCGGTTAAGTAATATTGCTAAAATGAAAATGTAAATGCAGAAATAGTATTAGCATTGTAATAAGATTGATCGTAATTAGCTTACGGAATAAAGCTACTGATGCAATTTTCTTACGATGGAATTAAACAACGCTTTGTTCTATCTGCGTAATATCCTTCGGTTTGTTTAGAAATTGGAATGCACATAGGATGCTACATCCCGTCTGCATTTTTTTTCTTCCATACCTACAGTAAAAGTCGAGATCAATATTCTCAATGGCATTACAGTTTCTTGCCTGTAGAAAAGAAAGATAAAGGGAATTCTAAACATTCACCAAGTGTCAACCGGATATCTTAACTGATCAAGACGCTTTCTTTGTGAACCATTTGATGGGTTTGCTCCTTAGCGAAGTGAGCGCCACCATAATTCGATGGTAATTGTACGGGATTGAGGTATTTCATTGTTTCAAGAGTAATCACTGGCATTACTTGGCATTTGCTAAACTGTAGGCCGCCTTGGAAACAAAAAGCACTTTCGCACTAAATATGTGTTGTGCCTCTCCTGTCGTTGCTAGATTGCCTGTACCGTACTTCCATTTTGAGCGTTCTATTCACTGGATAAATAGTTGTTCTATGCAAGTAAGAATGAACGAGCGTGAACCTAATGTTGCTATACTTTGGTAGAAACTACATATATTGTATGCATTAGTCCGCTTCCTTGTTAACTCCCCATTATCGTTAACGCAGAGAGCTAAGTTTTGGAAAGAAATACTTTCCGTAAATGGTAACAATGCGGATTATTAGTGTATCTTGCAGAGCAGATTTTTCTTGGGAAATCACAGTTTTATAGCGTGTGTCTCTTATTTTTATTTTAGATGTGTTTCACAAATGTGTATTTCACATCAGCACTCTTAGGTTACTTATACCCATCATAGCAGAGCAGTATTTTTGGCAAACTCATAGCCGAGACCTTGCTATGTGCAATTATACATAACTACAGAGATCTGAATGCTATTGGAAGCTTAATGAGGAAATTTAAAAGAAAACATGCTTTTTTAATCAATAAACGTTGCTTTAAAACAAATCCACATAAAAAAGTTGTACGGTGTTACATGACCGAAAAAGTGCGAGGAGGTAATCTGTTCAAATTCAAAGATTTTTATCCCATAAAAGCCAGGTTGTTTAAATCTTACCGGTGTGTAAGAGAACGGAGAATGAGAAGTATACGTATATCAACAAACAGATTTTACGCATTTGCAGTAGAGCTGTGCACGGACCGTATTTCCGAGCCCGAGCCCGGCCCGGGCCCGCTGACTTTGTCGAAGGCCCACCCGAGCTCGACGGCAAAGGGCTGCGAGCCCGCCCGGCCCGGCCCGACGTACGAAAACACAATCCCGGGCCCGGCCCGGCCCGGCCCGGCTTTTAGGGGCGTAGCTCCTCTTAGTCTAACCTTGTCCCATGTTAGGCGTAACCGCGGCAGTATCTTCCGAACAGTATAATAGATGGCGCTTTCCCATAGAGATGCATCCAAACTGCAGTTAAAAAAATTAAAATAAAAAATAAAAAATAAAAATAAATGAAACATAAAAATTAAAAAAATAGAAAAATAAAAAAGAAGGAAAAACGGAAAAAGGAAAAATAATCAAAGTGGCGTATCGCTTTGATTACTGCTGGGCGAAACCACTGAACATTTCACGGTGTACACATGATTGCTTCAGGAGCTTCGCCCAAGCTCTTCATCATTCACCCGTGGATATGCTGTAATTTTTTTTTTTTTAAAGGTCGCTGCAGTCACAAAACACCCGAACCGGATGTACATCAGCGACGTACTAAGCACATCAGCTGTACACCAACAAATAACGTAATAATTATGCACAGTAAACAGACAACGGTAAACGTTTTACGTACCAACATGCAACAAATATTTTATTTCCATTGCATACCTACGACAGCGCGGCACTTTTGCTATACAAGTAGACGGCCTCATGCCAGCAACAATGGAGTTCGCTCGCCGAAGCCGTCACGTGTATGGGGTATGCCCATGCAAGCGTCAGCGTGCACGAAGGCGATCTACGTCGGGTCGCTCCTCGCTGTCGCGTGCATTTTCACTCATATGGGATTTGGCCTTAAATCTAACGCGAACAGTCGCGTGGCGCCGTCGCTAGCTCAGGTGGTTTTACTTCTCTGTTTGTCGGAGTGCAACAGAGGCAGTGCTTTACCTGCTCCCCTTTTAAAGTAGCGAATGGAAAGGAAAAGCGGTAAAGGGCGGTCGCGGAAAAGGCGCTGTATGCGTGCTGGAAAACAATTCCCGCTCATTCTCTATATTTCGGGCTTGAGTCGGGCTTTGCGCCGGGCCCGAGGTGAAAATATGTCGGCCCGCCCGAGCCCGGCCCGCGGGCCGGGTCGGGCTCGGGCTTTCGGGCTACCCGGAGCCCGTGCACACCTCTAATTTGCAGCGCACACAAAACACATTCAAGGGAGCTAAAGTCCACCAAATATTACGTAGACCTTCTGTTCCTGATCTCGTATTTGTCTGGTTTTGCCCGTCTTTCTCTACGGCCCTGTTATGCAGCATCAGTAATACGACGGCAAATCTTCGTATTGAGCGACCAAAGGCTTGTGCGGCAAGTTTCGGTTGTTACGAAGAGCACGTTCTATATTATTGTGATGACCTTGCCTAGCTGTTTAGATTGCTGAAATGACACAGAACGTCATGTGGGCCAAGTTTGAGGGCGGAAGGCCCACGTAGGTTTCCTTGATTGTTCTTTACGAAGTCGTGCCATTCATACATTCGTTTACGGAATGACAGTACTCCGCAAAATGCGACGATTTTTCTATTATTTCTTGCCTCTGCTCCATAACTCGACCTCAGAATGCGGCAGTCACTCTCCACATTGCAAAGCTTCAGCGCACTTCGTGAACCATATGCGTGACCAGATCTTTCGCGCACTGTGGTTTTTCTATGTATATTGATTCCCGGCAAAAGTGTGCTTTCCTCACCTTTGCACTCTGAAAGAGAACTTCATCACACTGTATAGCGACCATTACGAATGCTAGCTATAGATGGGAAACAAGAACTACAGAATATTACATAAACGAAGAAGGCAATCCGCTCTTCCTAATTGGAAAAAAAAGCCTTCAGATTGCGTACAGTATCTTTGAACGTCGTCAGAGCCTACCTTCATTATAAGTGGAAACGTACTGCAAATGCTTTTAAACTATTATTACTTCTGCGAACCACATACTGATGAGAAATTAAAGAGAAACACTAGATCACTTTTGATTTATAAGGCATTCTTTCAAAGCTCGGCTATTTGTCGTTTCGCTGTAATAGATCGATTATCAAAAGATACAATGCACGTCAAATTTACATTTTGTGAATTTCTCGCCTGCGCGTGTGACATTGCGTCGGTGTCGCATCACGAATTTCCGCGTATTTTTGTTTTCGTTTGGCCGCTTTGGCACATTACAAGTCCTTGATAATTTCTGACGTAGACTACTGGCTCTTTTAGAAAATGTTGCGGTCTGTCTTTACCGACAAAAAGTTAACCCGGCCCAACCAACTGCCGTGAAAATCTGGCAGTACGGCGAACTGGTACAGGAACTTCAAGGCGACATTATCAGTCCTGCTTTTTTCACGCGAGCAGAGCGGTTCTTTTTTTGTTGTTTTATTGGAGAAGGCTAATTTGCCAGCACAGCTAAAATAATGTTTTTCTGTTTCGCATCGCCTGTTTAACCTTAAAAAAACATTGTCCTATACATAATTCATGCTTCTATATGTCACATATGAAACTAGTGTAGCCTAATAAGTTTTGGGTTCACAGATACGGAATGACGTTACAAATATCGCTGTATTTTTTTTCAAGAAAACAATGCAGGAATATAATTCTTTTTCGTACCAGATGTTTGCTAATTAGTGGTTCATCTGATTAGGAAAGAAAATTCACTTAAAAATGAGTTTTCAACTGGGCCTCATACTTAAGCTCGATATCAGGAATGTGCAATTAAATTTCTATAGCGGTTTTCTTCAAGCTTCTTCTCTCGCTTTCTTTCGTTTTTGTATCTGCAATAAATCTCATGAGGTCGTAGCGCACAGCTATACAAATAAGGTGCATCTAAGCCAAGGGGATACGCAACTTACTTTCAACCTTTAAGGGAAATGATCGTTTCAGTACTCTCGTCTGGAGCCCCAGAAAACTTCGTGCCGTTCCACTTCGTATTCTTAGCTTTGTTCATCAAAGTTCTGGTCACGGCTCGACCGCGCAATATTGGAAAGGTCTTTTGAAAATTTCGCTTGCAGCGCGCACAATTCAAGCACCGGTGTGACGTAATGGTCATGATAATCAACAGCTATCGTGCGCCCAGTGCTTACCGCAATGGCTTTCTAGAGAAATTATTTTTTACCTCTATTTTCTTTTTGGTAAAAATTAGGCTTTATTACCCTTACAAAATTCGTAATAGACAATATGTCGCCACTTTGTGGACCGGCCTTTTATGTGGCCTTAAAATTTTTGTTGAAGTATGATGCACTATAATGCACGAGCTTTGCAAAGTTTTTCCTTTGCAAATAAATTTTGTATAACATGTGATGTATAGAACCTACTTTCTTCCTCCTTGCAAAAACGCTGTAAATAAAGAGATTTTCGTGGTTTCTCACCTGTGTCCTGGTGTACTCGATTGCTTACTGGTCTGCTCAGAAACGGCAGCCTAAATATAGTGAAGCACGTCACAACACAAACGTCTAACCCCCGTAAAGCCACTTGCCCAGTCGCCTGTCAGTGACTGGAGGGACAGACCACTCGACGCAGTGCTTCGGTACCATCTTTCTTGCTTCGCTTAGATGAAGTGTTGGAACCATTTATTTCGGTGATTAGGGTGAAAAAACTGGTACACTTTTATAAATGCCATAAACTGACCACAAAATGCTTGTTTTTTTTTGTTTTGTTTTTTGTTAGGAGATTAAGAATGGAGTACTTGCGGTTGTGTTTTACGACTTAAATTTCTATAGCGGCTTTCTTCAAGCTTCTTCTCTCGCTTTCTTTCGTTTTTGTATCTGCAATAAATCTTATGAGGTCGTAGCACACAGCTATACAAATAAGGTCCATCTATGCCAAGGAGATACGCAACTTACTTTCAACCTTTAAGGGAAATGACTTTTCATTCTATTAGCATAGTTTTCATACTTTCCCCGCGTTTTCACGGCGTCTTCCTCGGTTATCGAGCCTGCTGTCGCTGCTTCTGAAAGGAACCGCTCTTCAGGTGACCAGTCGCTCTGTTTCCTTTCATCACCTATCGATAGCGCTTTCCTCCGTGCACCTGCTGCGGGAAAAACTGCAAAGCGCAGTAGGTGATAGGTGCTTTTGGAGACCGGCGTAAAAACTTGATGTCGCAGTCAACGGTCATGGGCGCTTTGCTGCACGTTGCAGACACGCTAATTTCATAGGCATCGGAAGACATCGCGAAATTGGTTCTGCAAAATTTTCCTAACGTTAAGTATGCCGTAGGCATAATATCGTCTCTAGATCTTATTTGTCTATTAACGTGGGAAAAATAGACCACGTGAAATTCAATAGTCCTCTAATTAAATATAGTCTTTTTTTTTGCACGGGAGAAGCAATTTTACGCTGTCGTGGAATTACTCGATTTCGGCTTGTACAATTAAGATGTTCTAAATTTTTTTTGTGTGCGAATTTTTTCTAGTGTATGATGCTCCACGCCTAATGAATAAGTAATATGTAGAGCATGGTGTAGTAAGGAGAGGTGACACATAGGCTCGGAGGCACAGAGAAGCAGCCGCGTAGAAAAGTTGTGCACGTTCGCATTCTTGTCACCAGACGGCGATCGGCGCATGGGGGCCGGTAGAAGGTGTGCAAAACTTTGAGCGCCACTTCGTTTTGCTCTGTCCGCGACGCCAAGTTTCATGTCGGAACGTCTTTATAAGCGTTTTCTGAAACAATTCGCACTCCGGGACAGTTTTCTTTCATCCTACGAGCGTAAGTGAGGTGCGTGGGCCCAGGGAGCGATGGGCAAGAAGTATTTCGCTCCACTTTGCACGAAAGGCTACAAGTCGTGTACGGAGAAACCCTCATTGTTTTCCGCGCCGAAAGACGCAGAGCACCTTCGGGTATGGAGGAATGTCATACCTTGCAAAGATCGGATGTTGCAGTCTACCGATTGCCTCTGCGAATGGCACTTCGAGCCACATGTGGTGAACAAAACCTGCGAGACGCTCTACAGCGGTAATGTCTTCATTGTCTTGGTTCGCACGCCCCGGAAAGCGTTCCTCTCGAAAGATGCAGTGCCTACTATATCTCCAGGCTGCCCAAGCTATCTGGCGAAAGAGAAAAAAAAAAAAAAAACGATTAGAGCTAGCTGAGAGGGACGGCAGAACCGCGCCTTTAAGAAGCAGCGCAAGAAAAGCCCGGAATGTATTGACGCCGGTTTCGGCATGGATTGTGCGGCTGTGCTTAGTTGGTTGGCAGCTCTTGTTCTCGTAGCGCCATCTGCGAGCGCGTGCGTTAACCCGAACAAAATTTCGCCACGCTCGCTCTCCGCCTTGAGTCACCGCTCCTTCCTACACCGTGATGTAGAGTCATCGTCAGGAACAGTGGTCTCTCGAATTCCTTTTTCGTGCAGTTCAGTGGTGTGTAAAACTTCAAAGAGCAGTGGAAATGAAGACCGACAATTCATGTTGTCCAATGTCTCGGCAAGATACTGTGAGTTTGCACGGGGCACGGTTCCTTGAATTCCAAAGTACTACTGTGACTAAAGTCCCTAGATTTTTGGAAAAATCTAGGGACTTTAACTGTGACGGCTTCTGACCCACTAGTAGAAACCATCACGGAAAGTTCGTGGTCGCACGACATCTCGCTAAGCACAAATACGCCGTGTCCGCGCACTTTAACCGAGCAGCGACATAAAATTTCAAGTTCGAGATGTGGCCTCCACTTGATAGGTTGGTTTGCGTAAGTTTTTTTTTTTTTTTTTTTTTTTTGCGAAGTTTGAATTGCGTCCATTATGTGGAAGTTCTTTTATTTCGAGGGCGAACAGCGCACGGAGGCTCAACGGGGCGTTCAGCAACCTGCGAAATCGAAGAGTTATGTGTCGCGTTCAGCGGGCCACCAAACACTAAGTAAACATGCGCTAGTAATGATTACGTCGACGATCTCCGTGTTGTCATCGTGGTGCCGACTGGTGGCGACGCCTGGAAACGGCTTCACTTCGATTGTCTGGGCTGGTTCGTCTCAAATCCTGCTTCTTCGCCACGCCACTTCGAATTACTTGTCGTGTGCTCGTCATCAGGTTGCATTAGAGCTCAAAATTAGTTTCAAATTGTGTTTAGTATTTTTCATTTTTGTTTTTTTTTTGTTTTTCTACATATGTACTTTTTTTGATAAGATGTGCTATCTGCGGAGCATTACAATTTTGCAAAAATTGCAATGCTTACAGAAAATGAAGCGCTTTACAGAAGTAGAACTAAAATTGTGAGCGTACAACAAAAACTGGATTTTTTTAATGTTTTTTACGTTTGTCAATGTATGAAAATTGCCACTTATGAATATTTGTACGCTAAAAAATACAAATGCACCTATAGGCTACTGATTGTAGTACCAATTATGTAAATGCCACTAATTAACACATGTAAATTTTTTTGTTTGCTTACGCCCGATAGTTCCCGAGAAAAAGGTACACAATTTCCGAAAATGTTATTTTGAGAAAAAAGTCACAGTTTCGCCGCAAGGGCGAAGCAATGAATGCGATAGCAAGGAACTAATGCTATACGAAGTGAGGCTCGCCAATGGATACTCTCAGTTTGAACAGCGCTTCTGTTGCAAAGGCGGCCGAAGCAGCGAAGGAAACTAGCGTGCTTCAAGTGTCGAGCTGTGACACTTGATAGTTCGCGCTCATCTTCTGTTTGTTCGTTTAGCGGCGTCCCTGAGCTCGAGTGACATTCGTACGCGCCGTAACATGAGCGCGGACATCACGGTGAAAGCGTGAAACATTCCTCTACCCCGCGCCACGAGAAAACCGCGCGAGCAGACAGCGGAAGGGCGAGCTTCTCCCGTGCGCAAATATAAGAAGAAGCGAGCGAGCTCGCCGACGACTTTTAAATGCGCCCGTCGGGCTCCTAGCGCCACCTCGCTGGTAATGAAGAAACGCTTATTATCGCCTTCTGTCTCTGAGTCCGTCCAGCGCTAAATGGTGTGTATATAACGCTCGCCGTTAGCTACGTGGAGGATCTGCGTTTCGTGGCGTAGTGGATAGCGCCGCTCGCTGCGGAGCAAGAGGTCCCTGGTTGGATTCCGCGCTTCGGAAGCATTTTTCTGAGTTATTTTTCTTTGGGGTCTTTATATATATATATATATATATATATATATATATATATATATATATATATATATATATATATACGGTGCATGGCGACGGCGACGGCAAAATCCAGCCGAGACTGTCCATATAATTGCTATCGCAATAAAACGCACAAATAGCATAGCGGTACGCGCGCATTTCCTGTCAACGTGTCAAGGAAAAAGGACCAAAAATTCTTTTTGAGACCGCGAGTGCCCAAGTGTGATATATGTTTTGAAAGATAAAAAAATCCTCTTGCAAAATCCCACAATTGCAAAATCCCACAATTGAATTTTTTGACCAAGGGAAGTCTCGCCCCTCCTTAATGAGCCCCTCAACAAGACTCCTCGGACATTTTGGTTCTACACTAGAAATTGTAAAGCACCGTCCAAAGAGCGTCCTACCGCAAGAATTTTAAAGGTTTTAGCAGTGCCCGTTGTAAAAGAAAATGATATGTCAACAGCAATTGGGCGAGAAGGCGAGCAGTCCTACTCACTCTGGGGTTTTTATTCATTTGCATACATCAGAGCCTGCAAGCCATGTTCCTCTCTTCACTCCTTGCAGTCGGACCCAAAGGTCCACATGACGTCTGATCGCAATACTCGCCTCCAGCTTTTTTTTTTTTTTTTTGCTTTTCTCCTCTGGAGCATGATCAATTACCGGAGTTGCTTCTGTGAGTTCTGGGCTTCGTACGGATTATACAATAGTAAGCGCTGCTTGTGCCTATCACGCGTATGGCTCGGATATGCATTGCTTGCATGGTCATCTCTTCTGGCATAGGGAATGAAGGATGCGTGGCTTTTCGTTTGAACTTTTAGCTGTTATCATGGCGAATGCATAATACCATAGTAATTTGAAGACATGATCGCCACCGCGTCATCAACGAACTGCGCTTGCCTTATTCCCAAGTACAGTGAGGGGACTCTTACTGTATCGAATATCGAACGGGGTGAAAGGTAATGCTAGAGGATGCACCTGTTTGAGCACCACCAATAGAAAGGAAAAAAAAAAGCACGCCATGAGCTCAATGGGAAGTAATTTATTTTGAAGGAGACAAAAAAGACTGACGCGTTGACATGTTGGCACTCTCAAAGAGTCGGGGAAAAGAAACTATGCGCTTAAGGAGAAAAACAAAATGGATAAGAGTTGAAGGGCGCATTGTTGAAGTGAGTTTCAAAGATGAAAAATAAATTATACATTTATATAATATATCTTATGTACAGCCATGGCTACAACACTGTCAACACTTTACCCGCCCGACTATATGATGTTAAGGTTCGCAATAAGCCGCGAAGTATTCCTGTCATGCCTCAGTTTCGGGCGAACACCCGTCGCAGTGCTATAATTTTACCATCGATGCTGTCATCATCCTACGCGCATCAAAACCGCACTTTTAAGAATGTTGAACTCCTGTGTTTTCTCCGCTCAACTGTTACTTTGTCTTGCATAACGTAGTTTGGTTCGTAAAACTAGTGCTGAAATTAAGATATATATCTATTTGGTAGCAGTGCGAATGAACTCGGTGGAAATTCAACACGGCTTAGGTTTCTAATTACCAAAGCTTGCATTCGGCTAGGTTGCGTAAGTGCTCACGTCAGCACTGCTGCCATACCACTTACTCGTATAGCCTAACGAAGACGCCTTTGAGCTGCTCTGTACCGGGCACGCTTTGAGGACAGTCACAGTGAGCCTCGACACATTGTTCGCTGGCGCGCATGACTTTGCGAACAGCGTTTATACAATGCATAAAACAGTGACACAGAAATGGAAGCTGGTTGCGAGATTCCTGAAGTGTAAACTACGATCTCTTCGTACAGTCGGTTGATGCTGCACAGCGCTTACTGTACAACCATCGCTCGTATGTGTGCCAATTTACAGCTAATAATACATGTGCATTCTCCGCGAAATAATCACTACACAATCAATCGACGGAAACCGCTAGAAACCGCATAGGACAGACATTTCATCAAGATGACTGAGCTTTGGTTGCAGTTGCAACATAGTCTAATATAGCGGCTTATCGCTGTCAGTTAGTGGCAGTGTGTCCATTCTGCCGCACGCCGCTTGAAAATTCGGCATGAAGAACAAGCAAGTATGGAGCAACTTCGGCTTTTCGGTTGAGAAAAATGGTTGATATGTCAGTAGCCTTCACACGTTTGTTATGATACATCCAAATGCCTCTCCAGTCCCAACACTTCCTTGCGGAAGCGGGTTACCTCCTGTACACTTGATACGTGGTGCCACCCTGTCGTTGAAAAGTCAATACGGCAGAACTTCACTTGACCTGTCGTTCAATGCTTGACAGTCACTGGTAATGAGGTGTTTGTTGAGCGAAATGCCGAGACACTTCCCGCCGCGCACTCTGTGCTGCGTCCAACTGAGAGTTCAATGGGCTTGTGGCTTGACTTGGCTGGTCAGGTCATTCATTCCCTGGGTAGCATTAGTCAAAGGCTGCGTCGAACAGTACTTGACCTGAGTTGACTGCGCCAAACGTGTTGTCATGTCTTTCCTTTGTTCTTGAAAGTCTGCACAGAAAAATAAGCATGTTATTATTTCAGAAAATACGTATCACAAACACTAAGAAAAAAGTAGAGTATTTGGGGAGTATTTCTGCCACACAACTATAATAATCAACTACTTCGCGTACTTCCCTTACGTTATGACCGCGGTCCCGGCACTTCCCGATCACGAACTGCGTGCGCTCTCTCGGCGTGACATAGCATTCTTGACAGGAAGGTGGCGAGAGCCGGGTTTTCAAGAAAGGAAACGCGAGCAAGTTAGATGACATTTGTAGTTTTGTGGCAGAAACACTCCCCAAATGCTCGATTTATTCTTGGAGTGAAGGTGTGTCCTGTCTTTACTTGACACTGGGATAGAAACACTACGACAAAGGTTCAAGAAATAAAAACTTTTGAAATATAGCAATCTCACTTGCGTGCGGAACATCGCTGGCGAGACCAAGATACCAAATTTTATGGGATATGTCCTATCGGACTTTAAATATCCGTTGTCCACGTTCAACAAAACAGCAAAAGCGTTCAGGTTTGTCATTCGGTGTTGCAGCCTGGGATACACGGCCACTTTCCGCGGTTCGAAATCGGCAGAAATGCAGCACCAGACGTATACGATTATAGCCAACATTTCCTATGTCGGACCGAGTCGGCTGCCGATCAGCTGTCGCACAACAAACTGTGGAACAGAGTACAGCGTAATAATTGTTCCTCGGTGAAATATTAATAGTCAAAAGAGTTTATAATTAAAAAAGTCGCTAAGGCAAAGAACTGGAAACCAGAAATGGTGCATGAAGACATTCTGCAGCGCCATACTCTTTGTCGCAGCAATTTGCTCATGTGACAACGCCCGCTACTAAGTGCCTCGTTGACCGTCGTTTGCTGGCTTGTTTGAAATGGCCCCGGCGGCTACAGGCATGAGACAGACAGCCGCTGTTTCGGCCACCATGGTGGGCAGGGAGGGAATAGAATAGAACACAAAACCCTGGTTAAAGTTGCAGAGGCATTGTAAGTATGTCCAGGCCGTCTGCATTTAATTAAGTTCTGGAGTTTCAGGTGCCAAAACCACGATAAGATCAAGAGGCACGCCTTAGTGGGGAACTCCGGATTAATTTTGAGAAGCTGGGATCCTTTAACGTGCATCTAAACTTGAGAACAGGGGAATTTTTGCATTTCGCCCCCATAGAAGGGTGGCCCTGAATTGAACCCGCGTCTCGTGTTAACAGCGCAACACCATAACAGCTAAGCCACCACGGAGGGTCGTCTGCAATTCGATGTTATGGCGTGCAAACTCACCGACTGAGAGGCCCCAATGCAAAAGCCCCATGTTTGTTTTTACCCTTAATAGTTTACACCCGTATTACATAAAAAAAAACGTCTTACGTCAGAGTTCTTCGGAAGAAGCGAATTCAGTCGATCACTATGCTGTGCATATGCGGTTCAGCTAGCTGACCAAAGCAAAAAAAAAAAAAAGAAAGACACTTACGAATGACAATCTTTGTGAATTCAGTCCTTCTTCTTTACAGTGGTATATTTGCAAGGCAATTACGGCCATGCGCCTCTTGTTAACTCTGTGCGCAATAGCTTCGTTAGGGAGTAGGCGTGAGGTCACATAAAATTCCTGTTTACGATCTCTTCGACCACGGTGGTTGGCCCCATCCGCATCGTTATTATTACAGCGTTGATCAAATAACTTGGGAATGTATAATTTTCTAATTATTTAGATATTAGATTAAATTGCATTAGCGTAGGCGTAGACAAAATGTTGCAATTGGCTACGCGAACGCTCGCCTGCTGTTTGATACCAGGCGCGTAAAAGAATAGTTACAAGCACTTAAGTCTCCTTACGTGCATTCGATGCGAGAGCACGGCATCTGTGGGCGTGACGACTATACCGACGTCCATGCCGTTTAGATGTCTGTGTCACGTGACGTTATCACTTGATGTCACTTGGTCATGCGTTCAGATGAGGCAAAGCCAAATATTTGAAAATGGGCCACCCATATTTTGGGGGTAGGCCAAGGAAATTTTGGGAGTGCACGGGCCAGTTTTGAAAGTGGGTCAACTCAATTTTCGAATTGGTAAAACAATTTTCGGGGTGGGCCAGGTCGGTTTTAATTCTGTCTCCCCTTACCCCTTCCCCAGTGCAGGGTAGCAAACCAGATATGTTTTCTGGTTAACCTCCCTGCCTTTCCGCATTACATCTCTCTCTCTCTACAGTGAAACATGACATCTCTTGGTCACGTGAGTCTTGTTACCATCAGATGTTAGCGCCGTACGGACGGCGGATTTTTCGCTTCATGGGTCATACAATGCATCTGCGTTAAAACATCGTTCCTAACACCTGCGTAACATTCCACTATTTCGCTGCTATAGAAAGTGAAGTTACTTGCGTAAGTCAAACGAATTTGCATGGGAAACGAGTATAGCGCTGAGTTTTATTATTGTCTCAGTTGGAAATTTCGTGATATTTCATGCCAGCGCTGGCGGTAACGTTTTGTTGTTGCGGCAGGCGGCGTTTTCCTTGCAGTAATTGGTGACTGTTGGTTACCAGTTATTGCGAACAACTGGCTACCCGGTACGGGCGGTTAAGCGTCTTGCGCGCATCTTGCGCAATGGTGTGCATGGCAAACGGTCATAAACACTGTCCCTCCTGTAGCTGAGGCGGATGAATCTGGCACCATCTCATTCCACACCACCAAGTCTTTGACGCAGTTCATGACAGGGTTAAAAAAAAATCTTCCTTGTGATATTACGCAGTTAAAACAGGTAGCACAATGTGATTTTCGGCCTATCTAAGCAACATTGCTGGAGCAGCGGACGGCGGCTGCTACTTTCGTGTTCCCCATTTAGAAGGCGTTCAACGGCGGCCCCGGGTGCTTGATGCGCGGACGGCTCGCTGTAAGATGTTTACACAGCAACTCTGCACCAGCATTCTCAACTCGCCATCCACCCGCAACGACCGCGTTAAGTGCTATTCGCGATTTTCATTGTAATGGCGCCGCATCGGGAATGCGCAGGGAAATGTTCTATATCCGGAATCCGAGGGGCGTCTGCTGCGCAGATCGTGCGCTTCACGTTTCTTTCGATGTCATCGTCCGAGGAACGCTACAAAAATAAATCTCTAGAACACTCTTGCGTGCCGTTCAACGCATTCACAAGAGGGAAAGTCGTGAGCTGTCATTGCATCCTTTCCAAAACGACAGCGAAACGAAGAGCTGGCAGCTATGTAAGCCTGGAAAATGCGGATTAGGAAGTCAGCAACGGCGGCGATGGTTCCATGCCCGCGGCATTTTCATCTAGGTGGCTACTTCATCCGAGGTAAGAGAACGTGCAGCGTTTTTCAGGGAGGACGAAACGCTTTAACTGTATTAAACGATGTGCAGCTGATTCGCTTAAACGTTTTTTTTTTTCTTCTTGAGGCGCCTACTCTGCTCTGGTTATAAATATACAATCAACTTGCCTTTCACCGTGGCCCAGGAGCAGAGACGGTTGCCGCTAGCTTGGCGTGCTTTCGCTCAAAGACGATTAGCGACTTTTAACGAAATCAGCCGTAGTACTCGAAATTTATTTCTCGGCGTGATTAGCGCGAGTATCGGAACTGTTCAACGATAAGAAGTCTTGGACTGAGTAATTAAATATCAATTTCTAACTTATTGCACCACCTGCGCAGTAGTAGTACTGATTGTATTATCTGACACCAAAGCGCCAGCCATGCAAGGTGCATGCGCTACAGGAAATATCAGGCTCCCATGAAGTGGGGGATACTAGGTGCGTTAACGAATCAGATGCGAAGAAAGATCAGAGGTAGCGCGTTCAGCAGCTCTCGATCTAGAAAGTTCCTAGAGGGGCACCGTACCGTGTCTCCTGGTTTATACGATTTTATGCTTTGTTGAAATGAAACCACTTTCAAAGATTTGTTTTCGCCATAAATTGTGCGCTGGTGTAACGCACTACTCGTTTAATTTCTCCGCTGAAAAGCAAGCTTGTCACCGCGTTGAAACGCGTCAGTTGGCTACCTTCCATACGTTGCGAAATGGCAAGTTGTAGCATTTATTACTTAGCCAACGGCCTCTATTGCGTCGTCGTTCATATATATTTTGCATGCTAGCTACCAGCACTAGTCAGCAGTGCCTATTGTTAGCTAATGACGGCTTGAATCGCTAACATGTCAGTTATGAAGCTGTAGTTTGCCTCAAGTAATCTCGTAATCAGGTATTTATGTTGTGCTTGAATTTTCCTGGTTGTTTTTATTTTTTTAGAGAAATAAGAATAGCCCGCGAAACACGCAAAACAATAAACAGATACGTGTTCGCGCGCCGCTACCTCGAGTGCTCATTTATAGACCTTGAATCATAATGCGCGCCTGGAGGAATTATAATCAAATTGTTGCCGTGTTACGCAACGCGCGCACCAGCCACATCAACGTGCTAGCTTGCACGAGGGAAGGGGAAGGTGAGGTCGTTCACTTATCCCGTGACTAGGCAGGTAAACCCCGCGCATTTGTGCTGGGGATTTCTGGATCTACTAGCTACATGGAACACCTATAGTATGTTATTAATGAAGTCGCCAGAGACACTTTCTTACGTCTATCCGAGAACGCTGCAGCCTGTATTCAATGTTATGGAACGAAGCAAAGGAAGCGTCACATAAAAAAAAAAGGTAAGTGAAACTCACTCGCAGCGAGTTATTCATTGTATAAAACAATCAAGAAAAGTGGCATATTTCTCTTCCGCGAGTAGAAAGGCGCTGCCCCACCGACAACTTTGCTGCTCTTGAAGTAGCACGGCCGCCTAAACCAAGTGGGCGAAAAAGCCATTACGGCTTTTACATACCGTAACTCTGCAATTGTGCCACCCTATAAGCTACGGATAAATATAGGTAACAACGTAGCTACAAGTAGACCGCTCTTACTGTGAAAAATGAAACTTCAACATTACGCAGTCCATTTATACCCTATATAGTAACATTTCTGTCCCTTCTTTTTCTTGCACTTATGTGCAGGCATGCGAGAACACCTCCGCATGCCTTTAACTTGTTCTAAATACAAGTAGTCAAGCGTCTCTACATCGACATCTGCTACTGACGTTCTTGTGGCATAACCAAAAGGATAAGCAATTTACACGTGGGCCTGCGCAAAAAAGAACGCTTGAACGCACCCTAGACGACCTGGCGAAGCCGAAGAAAGGCCGTAGCCGGAGGCCCCCGGGTAACCGGCGCGTCTTCGTGCGCTTGTAGACCACTGGTGACCGTTGGTCCTGCGGTGGAGGCACGTGGATAGGTATAGGCAGCGGCGGTGGGCCACGACGCAGACCAAACATGCCCAGGCCCTGTGGCGGCACGGCCACGAGATGTGGAGGTGGCGGCGGTGGCGGACGACGTTGGTGCGTGCCGGGTAACGTTGGCACGAATGGTGGAGGAACCCCGAATACAACTTGGCCTACCGACTCCTGCGGCACAAGAAGGCCACTTGGTGTTTTAGGTCGCTGCGGAGCCCGTGTGAGCGGAGGCCTCGCCAGTGCCGGAAAATGTGGCCCTTGCTGCCGGGGAGGCGGCCTGGCAACAGCGGCAGGCACAATACGCGGCGGTTTTTGTTGAGGCGGTGCTGGCAAGCGCTTCAGCGGCGGCGGCCTGCATGTTTGAACTCACATTACATCACTTGCCAAGGCCAGCACAGTGGATTAGCATTAACGTCGTCACTGCAGCAAGACAAGTAATAAAGTCCTACCTGTGGGGCAAGACAGCATTAGCTTCCTTCTTTGGCGGTGGCTGAGGCCTAGGCGGTCGAACGGCGACAGGGCGCGGCTTGGGCGGCATGTTCGTTTTGGGTGCCCAGCGTGGAGCCGGCGGGCCCGCGCTTGGTCCTGTGGATGGATCCGGCGCACGGCGCGTGGGCACTGGATGGCTGCCCGCTTGGTATATGCCTTTGCTGAGTT
Organism: Rhipicephalus sanguineus; assembly: GCF_013339695.2. NCBI lineage: Eukaryota > Metazoa > Arthropoda > Arachnida > Ixodida > Ixodidae > Rhipicephalus > Rhipicephalus sanguineus. The sequence continues at coordinate 182,972,055 of NC_051176.1, forward strand.
GGCTCAGCTTCTCCAGTATGGGTGGCGGCTCTATGGTGATCTGTAGCCCTGTCGGTGAACTAGTCATGTCACCGCGTCGTATCCGAAAGTCGCAGCCATTGAAGAACTCGAGCGTGTTGCCCGAGCACTTGTGGCTGAACATCATCCTGCGGAAAACACATGACGAGATTAAGATTCATATGCGACACGGACCCTACTGCGCGCAAATAAACCACACAAAACATTGTCCTAAGGCAAGCCTTCATCGCAAAGTGAGAGAAAAAAAACATCGTTGTATACAGCGTGCCCTAGAGCATCTACATAACCGTGAAAGAGCAAAAGGGCAAAGTTCGTTAATTAGTACGCGCGTGCGTGCGTATTTGTGTGTGTGTGTGTGTGTGTGTGTGTGTGTGTGTGTGTGTGTGTGTGTGTGTGTGTGTGTGTGTGTGTGTGTGTGTGTGTGTGTGTGTGTGTGTGTGTGTGTGTGTGTGTGTGCGTGCGTGCGTGCGTGTGTGTGCGTGTGTGCGTGCGTGCGTGCGTGCGTGCGTACCTGCCTGCCTGCCTGCCTGCCTGCCTGCGTGCGTGTTGCAGACTAGAAGAACTGAAATAACATGGTACAATTCGAAAGCCTAATGTCGTATAACAGCAGAAAATGTTACTTTGTTTTTAACACAGGTTTTGTGTTGAGAGTTGTGCTTATAACCCCTGATCATGCATGCATGTTTGCGTAAATCGATTAGTATTGCTTCCTTAATACAGCTCTTAGCCACCAGATGTTGCTATATTCGCCCTGCCTTGACTTAACGCAAGTGTATGTCTATATCGAGCCCGCCATGTAAACGTCTCATTGTTCTTGTATTTGGTTGTGGAAACGACAGGACACCTCGAAAATTAAAAACTAAGTTTAAATAGCACTGCTCGAGACGGTTCAGGTTATTTCTCTTTCAGTGCGCATTGTCGATTAAGTGAGCCTTACAACAGTGGTGGATCGGGTCAGTTAATATGGCATGACTACTGGAGAGAGTTATAGTGCTATGCAAAAGACGACAGATGAAGCGACAGACAATGTGGTGCGTTAGCAAAGACAAGAGAAGCTGGTTTTTCAAAAGGTCCGCGTGTGGAAAAGTATTAGAACACATATGTCGACACTCACCAGGCGTGGAAACCGTGCCTCCGGAATATCTTGTTCACGCATTCAATGTCGTCGTATAGGTTGTCATCCCGTAATACTGCAAGGACACACGCACAAAAAAGAAACCATTGACGATGGCTTCGTTATCGCTATTTTTCGAGAATTAGCAGATCAATTGAGTGAACGAAGCAGGGCATTTACAGGCTGTTAAATACTGTTTGTATTTCAACATTGAAAGGCATAAACGCATTTGAAGTTTTTGTCATAATATTGGCAAGAAATTGGGGTGGTTTTTAAGAGCCTTTTATTGTAGTGTAAATATATACATATATTCGCAGGAATCCGGTGCCACCACAAAGGCACTATCCCCTTTTATTTGACTTTTCAATTAAGCAAAGCACAAGGTAAAAAAAAAAACAGGAAAAATTGCAGTGAAACTGATAGTTGGGCAAGTTGGTAGATATTCATGGTGAAATTCGTAGCGCGCACATGCTCTGTGCGGATTCCTGGTGCTTATATGTTCAGTCGTTTTCAAAAAATAAATAGTTGTAGTTAGCGCTCGTTTGTCTCTATTCTTTGTGTCCCTGTCACTTGTGTGTGCTACAAATTTCTCCAAAAAATTACTTGATTTACTTATTTGAAATCTACAAATTAGAAAGCAAAAAGAAATAATGCGGACGAAAATACAACTTGCCACAGATTGTATTCCAACCCAGGTCTTCGCATCACGCATGCGGTACTCTACAAATTGAGCTATCGTGGCGTCGTTTTCGAGCACACTTTTATGGGTGCTTACGTGGGCTAGAACTAATCGTGGTAGCGCTAGCCAGCGCCACCACTCACGGCCATGGCGGTGGACGTGGACCGCCCTATCAACCGCAAGCGCCACGAAGTATGTGAACGCTTTGGATGAAGGCAACTGACCAAGGAGCACTCTTATGCTAGCTGAAGGCATCAAAGTTGCCGGTAGCATGCAAGAGTTTATTGGTCAGTGGCATTCGCCCAAGAAGTCCGAGCTCTTGGCGATGCATGCGGTGTACACGACCATCCACGTCCACCGTCATCGCCGTGAGTGGTGGCGCTGGTTAACACTCCCAGGGCACAAATTTATGATTACGTATTGTACCGTAGTCATTATTTTGCTTTGGAACGTTAACGCCCATCAATTAATTTAGGTACAGGAATATAAGAAGCGTTGTTCAGAGTTCACAGTGTTGCACTATTGACATATATTTATTTCCGCTTTCTGTGAAAAAAAAACAAAAAAAAACTAGAATTTCGGCCATGGTTCGCGAAAGAAAAAAAATCGCTTTCTAGTTTATAACGAACTCAGAATTTAGGTTGAGCTTTAGGAAATAAGGGGGCTAATAGCGCCGATGTAAATGCTCACAGCTAATTTTTCTTGTTTTCTTTTTGTTTTGTTTTTAGTCGGTCTAGTAAGGCATTTTTTTTTTTCTTAATGCATGCAGTCATATGAACTGAGTCTGCTGTTGTCCCAAGATCCTGAAACAGATGTAACCTAAGCGGTGATGATCAACGTCTCCAGTACATCAATGCAGTCTCGAAAGCTGGGAGCAGTGATATGGCACTAAACGAATGATTTTTGTTTTTGAAAGCGCGCAGTAAGGAAAGCGCAACAGCGATTAGCACAGCCGCTCGCTGACCGCCGTTCCGTTAGAAATGCACCACATTGCAAGCATTCACGGCAATCGCGGTGTGATGTCGCGACTTCGGGTTTTAGGTCTTCTGTTTTCAAGATCGCTACAAACTCGGAAAGGAAATGCATGTTTCTGTAATTAGCGTGGGGAATTTGGCAAGCATAACTGATTTTTTTTTTTATTCGCTAGGCCTTGAGGTTGAGCTTTTCCCAGTTCTTGCAACTTCGTACACGCTAGCGCGAAAATGATACTAGCGCTGCATAAACTTTTCAGCTGCTGATATTTACAGTTTATTTACAGTTTTATCTGTCATTGCGATTTGCATTAATCGTCTTTTAGAGATTTCAGAAATATTTGGCAGGCTGTAATAAATCTGGATAACCGGTGGTCACTAAGGGTAACTGACTGGATTCCAAGAGATGGCAAACGCGTGAGGGGGAGACAGAAAATTAGGTGGGTAGATGAGATTAAGAAGTTTGCAGGTATAACGTGGCAGCAGAAAGCACAGGACCGGGTTGATTGGCGGAACATGGGAGAGGCCTTTGCCCTGCAGTGGGCGTAGACAGGCTGATGATGATGATGATGATGATGATGATGAGTAAATCTGGAATCCTGTTAGCAGAATTTTCGCGAGAAAAACGACAACTGCCGTGAAAGGATTTCGCTTTCCGAGCAAGAAATGCAATGATGGTTTACTCACGATAACATGGCATCCTGCAGACGTTCTCGCTGTGACCTTGGTGAGGCTGACACCAATGCTTATCGTTGATCTGCGATTCAAACACACAGGCGTCGTTTATATGCGCTTTTAGTTATAGGAAGACTTCTGCTCTCCAGTTCTTGAAAATTTTTAAATTATAGATATTTTTGAAATTTTATTCCAAACATTACACTCCAAGGGGAAAAAAAAAAGAGTTGGCTCTTTTTTGGGAGACTTGACTTGCCGCGTATATGACTCTCTTTATTAAAGAGACACGTGGACTCTCTTTGTGCATCATTATACTCTCGTCAGAGAGTGGTGGAACCCAAAAGAGAGTTATCGTGTCTCTTTAAGGAGAGTCATTAACGTGGCAAGTCAGGACATACCGAGAAGAGTAACACATACTCTTCTTTTGCTTAGAGTGTAGGTACACCAAGGAGTCCTTATTTCGTTTCGTGGGTGTCGATTAGTGAAAAACGGCGAATATGTACATTAAAATAAAAAAGAAACAAACGCAGGGCCCCTTATTATGCATTCGACTAAGATGACTCGAAGGTAAAAGCCATCTGATTGTTTCTTTTTTTCAGTCGGTGTATTGACCCCCCCAACCCTTCGAAACCTTTCTGCACCTAACGTGGTTTCGCACTGCCTCCAGAATCGGAGGCATTGCAAGCTTTCTGCACCTCATCTGGTTTTGCACTGCCTCCATGATCGCCCCACCAATCACGGAGGCAGTGCAAAGCAGCGATGTCGTGCGATAACGTCATAATGTGACGCCACGTTATGTGACTTCATGACGACGTCACAAATTCTGCCGATCTGTAACGTCATGATGACGTCATATGGTGACGTCATCACATGATGATGATCTTTTTGTATCACTCGTGTTGACGCCGCCGACGTGTGACGCCGACGGTCAATTGTCGCGTTTGATGAGGCATTTAAGGCTTTCGCCTTAATAACCATTAGTAGGTATTGAAGAAGAGCATAGCAAGAACTGTGTTTAGCATTGCATGAAAGACCAGTTTATTGTTTCCAAAGCGATTGGTCTCAGAAGGAGAAAGAAAAATGACTTACCTGGAAGATACCGTGGTCGCCACTTCCATCGTATTTGCCCTTGTGGTATGCTCGAGTGTCGAATCGGCTCTCCCAATAGGCGAGACACAACCCTGTAGGAGCAAAGCAAAGAAATAACGATGCTTTAGTGCTGTTCTTTCCTGTGTCACGTCTGTTGTAATGTCAGTGTGCACGTAGTACAGTGAGACAGTAATATTGCGACAGAGCTAAACGTGGCATCGCCGAATATATGTAATGCAGGAGCGCTTAACAGCCTAACATGACCACAACCTTGCCTCATCCATGCGAAGCAGCAGCAGTATAGCGTTTGTTTTCTGCGTAGCTTACTTTTATCTGTTTTGGAAACCGCAATCCATTAGTATGCAATTCCCACTCGTCCTAGATGCAGCAGTGCTTTTACGACAGCTCTAAAACGGATCTGCGCAAAATATCGCTTCCTGGCGGCCTATCTTGGTTAAGCTAGAATGAGGAAAATATTCAATCATGTAGTAACGCGTCTGACACTCCATCTAGTTGCAGTTTGGGTCTTGTGGACTGCTACACGTGACTTCCTAGCTTATGTCTATAGGCTTGCGTCGGTCGTGCCGCACACTTTTGTGGGTCTACCGCAGTCGTGTATTCTTATCCCCCGCCCCTGATGAATGCACCACCGTCACAAGAGTAAGCTTAACATAATGTATCACAGTTTTGTTTGAGCTGTGCTGCTAACGTTTGTATACATACGTTCCAAGTTTATGGCCTAGCATTCGTTTTGTCAACGCATGCACGCCGCCTTCATAGAAGCAATTCGGGTGTAGATGGAACAAAATAACAAAGATATAAATATGATTGTGAAGAAGTTTTGTATAGCAAGACTTTCGACAGCCAGGGTAAACAAAAGTTACCTTTGTACACAATTATTACTTTTTCTCGGCTTGATTTCACATTATGCTTGTAACAGATACCCGGAGGATAAAACTCTGTATACATATTGCGTATCCTCAGTATTTAACTAACTCACTTACTATAATAACAAAGAAACGAGCAGGAACTTATCTGTGGTGAGTAAATTGACACTTAAAGTTAATTTTATAAGATGGCTACTCACACTTGTCGAGGTCCCTCTTGGGGAACTTGAAACGGTCGTGCAGCTCCAAGGCAAGTTCGCAACGGTCGTAGATACGAGCCCAGACGGCTGTGCAGCCGAGGCTCGCCAGCACCAAGCCCGCTAGCGCGTAGCTCGCCGGCCTCCGCCTGCGGCGCTCCATCTGCCGCTGCATCAGTATAAAGAAGAGGAATAAAGCATGTACTCACTGTTGGAAAGCTAAGTAAACGACCGAGCATGTTTTAATTGAATGAGAAGATATCCGCCGGAGTGTACGTTTGGGCACTATATATCCTGCATGAAGCTTTGTGTTTTAGGAGCAACACTGCAAAGCCCGCCACGATGGTCTATACGCCTTGTGCACCGCCTATAGAGGCGCCACTGATAGCCACCTAGCGGTCGCCGCCGACAGTACGTGCGGGAAGCCGAGCAGACGACAGCGCTTTGCACAGCTTTGGTGTGAGGAGATAGATGAAGTTCGCGGCTGCTATTTCCCCTTCGTGCGGGTGCCAGCCAACTAATTCTGCACTGGCAGCTGCAGGAAAGGCGCGGGCCTCTACGAAAGTGGACTTGTGCACGATGTTTGTGACGAACGAGCGCTTAACTAAGCGCACGTCGCCGATTTCGAACGACGGCATGAAAGCCTGGGACCGACGGTTCGTGCGCGACAGAGCGCGCGCATTGAAAAAACAAGTACAAAAAGGCGCCGAGAGCGCGCCCCTTACCCTCTCCGCAGAAGACGCCACCGACACAGCCAAGCAGCCAACGCACGCGAAAGATCGGGATATTCGAGAAAGCAAAGCAGCGCCAGCGGCGCCGTCTGATTCCGCAGAAGAATCGGTGAGAGAATCTCGCCCTTTCCCTAGCTTTCGCTGTGCTACGCACAGACGAATCATACGCACCTTCGCCCTTCCCGAACCCAGGCGCGAGCCGATACAGGCAATGCAAGCAATGCAAGATGCAAGCGCGCGGCGACGGAGAGTCAGTCAGTGAGAAGTTAGTCAGCGAAGAAGTTATGTCGTTCTAGTGATAGCATCGTTCGCTCGACCGCAGAAGGCGTGTTGTTTGATGATCTAGTGCTGCGAGTAAAGTATCAAGAGATGACGCCGCGGGAGCAGTGACAAGTTTTGAAGAGGGTCGCCTGCGGAGGAGAACAAACGTCCGCGTGGAGTGAATCGTCATGCCGGTGAATATCAAAGGTGCGTCGCGCAGACCAGCGTAACAAGACCCAACTACGAGGTACAGCTCGTGGTGAACATCCGCTTTGTTTTGTTTACAAAGGTGACGCTCAATCACTTCTTGTTCTTTCTGAAGTCAACCATTGCTGCATTTCTGTTTCTGTAAATAATAAATATAGAACTTAGCTTGTAATAGCGTGGTACATGTACCGCGCTAGTACAAGCTAAGTTCATGGATGACCAACTCGCCCGAACTACAAATACTTCTGAAATATAGAACGTTTGAGCCAAGTGCCCTTGGGGGGCACGGCGGTCGAACCGAACGAACACATGCTCATGGCTTATAACTTTGGTTGTCTACCAGTGTCAACATGATCGAGTGCATCCAGCGAGCACCGATATGGCAGAACGAAAGCATTAGAACAAGAAGCGACGTGTTAACTCGCACAATGACGAAGCGGCTTGCCTTGGCCAACGAACAGCGGCGATCCATTGCTTCCGTCGTTATTGCTCAGGAGGCCTTGCGGTAAGTAAAACCGTGTTCCGGGCGCGTTTTTTTTTAGGTGTTTGAGCACTCCACTCCACATCAATTGTTATTCGACATCCCTTGAAGTTTCGGCCACCACACATACGACGAACGTTGCTTATTTCACTGCGCAAGCGTGAACAACGCGGAAACACACGTACAACGACGTAGAAAACAACGGCGGCCGTCTGCTTGCTTTCCCGAGAGTAATGACCGAGTTCGCCGCCTATGGCGCTTCCGTCGGCGCGCACTAGGCGTTAAGGGGCTCGACTGCTGACCCGCAGGCCGCGGGATCGAATCCCGGCCGCGGCGGCCGCATTTTCGATGGAGGCGAAACTGCTAGAGGCCCGTGTACTTAGATTTAGGTGCACGTTAAAGAACTCTAGGTGGTCAAAAATTCCGGAGTCTTCTACTGCGGCGTCTCTCATAATCATATTATGGTTTTGGGACATTAAACCCCAACAATTATTATTAGGCTGAATGAAAAAAATAATTAAAAAAAGTTTTGAGCTCAGTGACGCACAGGTCACTGCCCCGTTATAAAGGGGGCGCTCATGGCATCCATCCACCCGTCAAAAACCATGCACCACTCGATGACGGGAAATCGGAATGTCGTCACTCTGGCGCACGCGAAGCAGACGGCCGCTTCGCTAGTGCTGTGAACAGTTGTTATCGATATATATTGGCTTTTTGCTTACTCTCCAAAGCTAAGGCTTTCTCTACATTCGGTGTGGGCGTGACGCCATGAATAATGGGAAAAAGCACTGATTATGCAAAAGGCGTGATGCCGCCAGGGCACTAATTAACTTGTGCTGGTAACTTCTCTGACGGTGACCTTCTGGACAAACGCCACAAAAGTGGCTCCAATCCGTGGTTCAGATCACTGCAGCTAGGGTGAAATACCGTAAATGTACTGCCACATTGAATCTCTGTTTTTCCAATAAAGAGTCTCTTTTTCTCTCTCTCTCTTCATAGGTATCGCATGTGGGGGAACGTATACGGGAGCGTCAGTATCTTTTTTTCTTTCGATGCAGAACTCTGCGGGCTCTATCAGGAAAGACCTCTGAAGGGCTGAAACGCTTTCGAATTATGTGATTCCAGACAGCTAGGTACAGACATCAAGGTAGTAAAACATTATGCGGAGATATCGCTGAGAGGAGCAATAGTGGATGATCCAGGAACGTCGTCCGGTGTAAATACAGACTGTCTGCCCTACCCTGAGAAAAAGGGGTCTGTAAAGGGAATAACATGTGTGGAACGATACAAGGAACAAAAAAATATAAAAAAAATACATGAAGTATGCACTAAGTCGCACAAAGCTTGGCACAGCAAAGCACGGGCGCGTCACCGCTCGCTAGGTAACCTATTCCTCTTTGTCTCTATATATCTCTATAGAGATGGGAGGCCTGCTTTGTTTCTCTTTAGTTTTCTCTTTCTTTCTCCCTCCTTTTCTTTTTCTCTTTTTTGGCTGCGGTGGCTGCGTTTTCGATGGAGTCGAAAACGCTTGAGGCCTGTGTACTTAGATTTAGGTGCACGTTAAAAAAACTCCAGGTGGTCAAAATTTCCGGAGCCCTCCACTACGGCGTCCCTCATAATCATATCGTAGTTTTGGGTCGTTAAACCCCAAAGATTATTCATTTTTTTTTCTCTTTATTGTGTATGTTCATTTCTATTACATTGTTTCTCTCTCTATTTCTTTCTTCTCTTTCTCCAATCTCTTTCTCTCTCTTTCTCATTCTTTATATGCTGCGCTTTACTCTATCCCCTCCTCTTTTCCCCTCCTCCTCACCCTCACATCTCTCCTCCTCACCCTCACTTCCCTTTCTACCCCATATACAAGGCTATGCTATGCTCTGTAAGCGTGCCTGGATAGCCGATTGGTTAAGACGCTCGCCTTCGGCTTGATGGGTACGCGGGTTCGAATCCCGCCGCCTGATGAGCAATTTTTTTTGTGCCAAGATTTTCTCTTTCTCTTTATGTTTTTTTCTTTCTGTCTCTCTGCTTCTTCGTCCTCCTCCTCACTCTCACGTATCTCCTCCGATTTGTGCTTCCCCTTTGCTATACGCCAGACAAAAAATACGCGCACGTGTTCCGGGAGCGAAGCAGAAGAAGAGGACGAAAAGGAAGAAGAGGACGGAGAGAGCGCATTCCGGTTCATGATTATGATAATCTTGGGTCACGTACGACACGTAACGCCGAGCTAGAAGGGCTTCGCTGTTAAAATGGGGGAGAAAAAGAAAAATGCGTATACAGCAACGCGATGAATAGGTTATGAACTGTGTTTGCGACTTAATTCGCAAAAAATGCTTCCTCATTTACAGGCCACAGAAAGGGATATTCACGCTTTAGGTGAGAAGTTGTCCTACGTTGTCCGCAACAGCTTGACAACCGTACTTTCGGGGGACCCTGTTTTTACACCGGCCATCTACAAATGTTGGCGAACTTAGTTTTATCAAGCACCAAATGCTAGTTGAAAAATAGTTGAGCAGACCGCTGTCACACCAACGACGTCTTGTGCAACAAACTCGGAGTTGCGCCACGTCACACATGAAAAGACGTGCGCCTATCATTATCTGTAACACATATTCTTGTTCTTTTGTTTTTTGGAGGTTAAAAGGTGGCTTGTTCGTGACAATTGCAAGCGCTGCACTGGCACAGTTTACCACCTTAACATTGGTGCAAAGCACGTTAAAGAACGCCAGGTGGTCGGAATTTTCGGAGCCTTCCACTACGGCGTCTCTAAAACGTGGTTTTGAGACGTAAAACCCCAGCAATTATCATTATCATTTGTGTACATGTCTATCCTGCGACGCGGTGTCAGCAGGCGACAGCGCGCACAGCCTTTGTGGTTTCGCAGCAATATTAACGCCCAGTTGACCCGCCTCACGAGGACCACACTGCAACTTATTTCTTCATAAAACACGTGGACAATGTCAGCACTAAGCGTGATAAGCCTATCAGGACTTCGCGCTTTTCGGCTATACACGCTGTTACCTCCGCTTGCGCAGTCGAAAACGTACAAAACGAAGGGAAATCAGTTGGTCGCGCTCGATAGTCATGCGGGACAAGGCAGAATGGGCGTGCGACTGGATGGCAAAGCAGTGTAGGAGACAATTTACAACTCCTATCCCTCGTATATGGACCAATCGAAAGCTTATTTCATCATGACGCCGCGTGAAAAGACTGCTGGCGTCGGGAATTATGCCTAAATGACGGGAAACTCCAGGAGATAATAACGCGTTTGTTCTTTGTATTTTCAGACGTTGTTTAGGGGTCCTTTAATATACCGGAGTGTCCACTGCAAAAATGTACTTCGAAAGCTCTGACGAGCAACGCCTGTCTTGCTGACGTCAACAAGCATATTACTTCAAAACCACGTATTTTCCTCTCCTTGCTGTTTACAGGATGAGGTTTCTGAAAGCAGAAATATAACGGCCTGCGGTAGCGAAAGAGAGTGGAGTGGTGTGGAGTGGAGTGGAGTGGAGTGGAGTGGAGTGGAGTGGAGTGGAGTGGAGTGGAGTGGAGTGGAGTGGAGTGGGGTGGGGTGGAGTGGAGTGGAGTGGAGTGGAGTGGAGTGGAGTGGAGTGGAGTGGAGTGAGTGAGTGAGTGAGTGAGTGAGTGAGTGAGTGAGTGAGTGAGTGAGTGAGTGAGTGAGTGAGTGAGTGAGTGAGTGAGTGAGTGAGTGAGTGAGTGAGTGAGTGAGTGAGTGAGTGAGTGAGTGAGTGAGTGAGCGGGCGGGCGTGTGTGTGCGCGCGATTGTGTGCGCGACTGCGTGTGTGATGTGGCGATCCAGGAACGGCAACACATAATGCGTTTCGCATTTCAAAAAGCATGCCGGTCTGTCATTTGCGAACCTGCATCGTTACAAATCGCTTCTTGATTACAAAGCGTCCGAATGCGTGGCGTGACAAACATCCCTGCAGAGCTCATTATCTTTTTTGGGACCCGTCGGCCGATAACCAGGAAAGTAGCGCGGCACGTCGAGCAGAATGGACCGGGCCCGGTAATATACGGGGCCCGGTCCACGCGACTGCCGCGCCTCGTAAGCATCTCTCCACGTGCTACCCAAACGGAGGAGTGAGGGGTGTTTTGGAAGGAGGGTTCAGCGCCCACACAAGACAACTTCCTCTGCCGCCAGGAAAAACTTGCTCGCCTGAGACGTGTTCCAGTCTGCTTATCTGGCCCAATCGCACTTTTTGGCTGCTTATTTCTGCCGCGAGCGTTTGCTCTTTTCCAGCCCCTCATCGGGTCTCTCTCCTCCGGTCGTCGTCAAACATGGATTCTTCCGGAGGGCGCACGCCTTTCGGTGCACGGGATCCGCAGCAGACCGAGGGTTATAGCGCAGCGATGGTTAAGATCGGCTATATTTACGCGCATGGACGCCGATCATTTGCTCCTGGTGAAGATCTCCGCTCAGTTAGCAGGCGCCCTTGATCCTCCTTCTTCTATGCGCGTACACACGCAAACAGAATGCACATGCGCTCGCACGTCGTAGTAGTTTGTTGCAGGAGCAAAATGCGCTTCCCTGGGGAATATAGGTCGGCGGCACGTTCTATTGTTTGAAGATATCGCAGTATAAAGACAACGGCCGAAGCTGAACGTCCGACTTGGGAGCAGATAGAAATGATGCCGTCACGAGATATTAAAGGCGCTGCTGTTCTCGTTCGGCGTATTGCCCGTGAAGTAGAAGCTTTATCGAAATAAACGAATGAACAAAAGGTAGGCGAGGAAACAGGGCGTGCAAGAAAAGTAAATTAGAAAAGCTCTTCACAACCTAGACGTACGGGTATACACGGCATCCGTCTGCTTGGCTCGAGGCCTCGGGTTCGATTTACCGCCGTGGCTGCTGTGTTCCAATGGGGGCGGCGTGCGTTTGTGCCCTTCGTTTTAGGTGCACCTTAAACGTAACCCAGTGGGCAAGCCTTCCACAATAGGGCAACTGCCTCTATATGCGTTTTTAAACAGAGGGGCTACACATATTTAAACACCAGAAGTATTACAAGTTGCGCAGGGTAACCAAGCCATTGAATAATTTAATGCAGCTTTAATAATTCTTCGCTCTTTTAAACTCATCTGAGATTAGGTTATTATATTGATAATCCTTCCTTTTAATTGTCTTTTATTCAGTTTTTGCTACAAGCACATGCTCATATTCGCGAATATATACGTCAAGAAGATCAGAAGAGTTTTTTGCTTTCATATTCTTTTCGTCCCATTTTAATCTCGCCTTTTTGCAATTGCCTTTCGTAGCCCTACTCCTCCGTAACACAGGAAGCACACATACAAAGATGGCGCTGGGAAGGGAACAAAGGCCGAAGCGCCAGCGTTTCAGAAAAAAGAAACGAAATGAAACGATGAATGCACCTAATTACTTTACGTCATTCTTGGCCCGAACGGACCTTTACAACGGAAAACAGAATATCTTAAATCCAAGACTACTTGATGTCGCTCAATCGCCGTCTATGGTAGTATCCTTTGACCTTGAACATTTTTGACCCATGAACTGTTGCTGCCCTGCTTGTGTGTCACTTTCAAACCTCCTCAGAGACACATGCTTTCTTCGAGATACTTTACTAGGTTGAGAGCTGTGGTGCGTTTTTGTGTATCTCGTTCGTGCACTGCGCTTGTCATTTCATTTTTCATCAAACCCTCTTGTGTATCAGGCTAGCCCAGCCGCTAGTCAAGCCTCTCCAGTATTATCTAAAGAGCCTCTCTCTCTTTCTCTCTTTCTAAATGCAGTCTTGTCGAACTGTGCGGAAGCTGTGCAGGCGAACCTGTACTGTCAAAGCTTACGTTTGCTCCTGGTCTTTAAACTCATTTACCTCATAATGATGACAATTTACGGAGGTTTCGAGTGTCAGACGCCGGCGATATATCCAAAGGCGAGGCAGCGGAGTTACTATCATTGGAGCGGAAAAGAGAGAGGTGCCCACTGGGCGAGCAGTCATCCGAGCGTGTCGGCTTGCCGCGCAAGGAGCAGGTGCCGCCTATAGAGGCTGCAATCACCGGCGTGTCACCGCATCGACCGCGATGCTCGCTCACCGACTACTGAACGGGGAGCTTTCGCGCAGCGTGACAGCTTTCGCGGTCACGGTCAAGCCCACAAAACCGACGCTGTATATGCTCGAGCGGACGATAGGGCCGTCAGCCAGTCGCTAGATGAAACGGTGCCCCGCAGAGATCCCACAGGTGTCATCGGTAGCCCGCGGATGAGCACGCTCGCGCACAAGATGTAGGACATTGCGCATCGTCTTCGAATTCCCGGGCTCTCTCGCTCCTCTCCGCGCAGACCCACAAATGTCCGTTACATCTGGTACTGTCAAGCGTAGATCACGACCAGCTGTCGACAGCTGTGTCTTCCTTCGTTGTTTACAAATCGACCGGCTGCACGTGCCATCGAAGCTCGCACGACGAGCGACGTAACGTCTCCTGCGGGCCAACATTGGAAATACGTGTTGCGACGTCATGGTTAGAAGGGGTGTGTGCGTATGTGTCCCTTAGTGTTGGACAGAGAATGTGTCGCCGCAGCTGAAATACGTCTGGTGCTTTACTACAGAGTTTCTTTTACGGCATCTCTGAAATCACAAAGTGGGGCAGTATTATCCGTTCGAAAGAACATGTGCGTGTAGTATAGGTTAGATGAGGAAGTGCAAGCGCTTCTTCCATTTTCTGATTTCTCAATCGTTCACCGTCAGAAGCTTCGTTGGAAAGAACTCCACACTAAAGCACTGCACGGGCCGGGCCGGGCTTGGACTTTGCTCTGTACCTAAAAGGACTTTAAAGTGAAACGATGAATTGGTTTAGACTGATAAAGTGTACTTTAAGAAATCTATTGTAATTAATTTCACCATCGTAAGTTTATTAATAGAGGAGAAAATTAAGGTCAAAGTTCCATTTTTAAATATCGGGCCGAAATCTCCGCGCGTGAGGGCGCAGATTTGTCGTATTTTGGGGACATTGGCTCAACAAAACTTCTGTAAACTTTGCATTTTAAGCTGTTGCCCCCTTAGAGGTCAATGTATTTCATTTTTACCGATTAGAAACTACGTAGGCCCTAGTAGACGCGGTCAAAATCTGTGACGTCATGGCGTTTGGTGCACGAATTTCAAGGTGGCATCGCCACCCACAATTTCTTTTTTTTCCGCTTTTTCTCGCTTACCAAGCGTCTTGTCGCGGCGAGCATGGTGACTTTGGAATTGTGAAAGAGTAATTTTCTGATAATCGGAAAATTGTTTTTCTCTTAAGTGTATCTTTAAGATTGTTCCACGTACGTTGTGCAAACCTATATGTCCCACATATATTACCTCGAAAAACATTTTCTTTTATGTGAGGCAAGGAATTACCGCAGGTTAAAGCATACTTGTTAGCGTAGCATGCGCCAACGAAACGTAGATATTTGCTACTTTAAACGCGTTGCTTTCGATTCCATGTTCGTGCAACATCCACCTAGATTATTGGCTCGGGCCCCTGTCGGGCCCGATCTCAGGTCGGGCCGGACCGGGTTGGTGAAACTTTTTCTTGGGTTCGGGCCAGGCCCATGCCTCGCTTTTAGTCACCGGGCCGAGCTTTGGCGGGTAAACTTGAATGAGTCCCGGGCCCGGGCCGGGTTCGGGCCGAGAATCACGGCCCGTACTCTACTCCACACTGCCGCGGCCGCATTCGATGGGATCGAAATGCAAGCACTCTCGCGTACTTACAGTTAGGCACACGCTAAAAAAGAAAAAAAAAATCAGAGCTTGTTAAAAACGATCCGGAACCCTTCAATGCGGCGTACTTCGTAACACACTGATTAGTTTTGGCGTGTTACCACCGTAATTTAGCAAGAAAAAGCAGCTTTTCATGATGTGATATCCCATGACGTGTGTATTTGTCGGCATCTATTATGTGTCTGCATTTTTTTTGCAGATGGATGCTTCATATATTCGTGCTTTCATTGCTACAAATGACGAATCGCTACTGCAGAATGAGCTTACAGTAATAAATTTTGAATCTGAATTTTATTTAGACAGCCGTTGTCTTGGATGAAGGGGCTAAAGACAGATGCAACTGCCTGACAACGGCCCCCCTACCCATACATTGCTCGGTGGTGGAAAGCCACGTAAACATAATACAACAATATGTACAACAGGCAATCAAATATACAAAAATAAGATTGTTACGTTTTCTATATACTGTAGTAATGCGTAACAAGCAAATATTTATACAAGCAATAATGTTAATCAATGTTACGAAAACAGTATGTATACAAGGAAAACACAAATACTTGACACTTCCGGTGGTACTTGCCAAACACACTGAAGTGCTAATTCATGCATGTATGTCGCAAGCGGTCAACCGTGAAGCGAACAATGTTGCCTAAACTCAATAGCAATGTTAAAAAAATTACACCATCTCCCACTAAAGGGAACCATGTGGGGATGCGAAGCAGCGCATGGGTCGACTTAAAGTTCCGTTCATCACGGGCACCAGCCCGATGTTAACGCGTCCTTGCAAGTGGAGTCTGCAGAATATCATTCCCCGACGCCATCACGTCATTGCTGAGAAAGTGTAAGGGGAGAGGCCACAGCATCTTACCCAGCCCCTTACAAAGACCCGAACGCGCTAGCGCGTGCCAGCGCTTGCCAGCGCGTTCTGATTAGGATACAACGCGTTGGTTCATAGCGCCTCTGCAGAATCTCGTTCCCCGACGCCATCAAATGATTGCTGAGAGAGTGTAAGGGGTAGAGGCCACAGTGTCTTACCCAGCCCATTACACAGACCCGAACGCGCTAGCGTGTGCCAGCACACGTGGTTCCCGAGCGGACGGTCGCCGATGGAAGGACGGACACAGCCCCGAGCAAAAGCTGCTTCGCATCTAAAATAGAATCGCATCAGTATCTCAGTGTCACTGTAACAAGCGCTGTGATCAGGTGCTAAAAATAAGGGTTGACTTTGCCCAGTTTCATCGAAGTTTCATCGACGTTTATAATACAGACCAAGTTGTTTCATCACATACAGCCAATGCAGAATCTAGAGAACATCTCATACTCAACAAGTAATACTCCAAGTAAATTTTTACCTTCTATCGACTTCACTCGAAGAAGGCTACACGTGTACCAGCATAGTCTTCAATGCTATATTGGCTATTCAGCTTTCTTGGCATGCACTCTTAGAAAAAAAAAATACCCGTTAGCCAATGTTTCGTTGCAGCCCTGAAGAAGACAAGACCGCTTGTCGAAACATTGGCTAAAGCGACACCCCGGGTTCAAGAATTTTTCGTCCCTTGATAACTCTCTTTAAAGATACACGTTGACGCTCTTTTGGAGATCGTTGCACCTCTTCGGAGAGTCGTGGCAGGCGCGACTCACCAAAAGAAAGTTTACGTGTACCTTTAAGCAGAGCTATATATGTGACAAGTCAGGGCCCATCAAAAATATTAGCAGGTAATCTTATTGTTATTCTTTATCTTTCCCGGTCGGACAACTCTGAGAGTACAGTCTGTTCTCGAGATATAACTGCGCTGTAGCTCAAATTGTTCATTGAGTAACTAATCGTCCGCTGAACGAAGCCATAAGTCGAAAAAGCCTTAAGGTTGTTTCAACTTTAGACTTCAAGCGAAGCAGGCAATGTTGAAGGTTTTCATTAAACGCAGGTCGACCATTACGGTGATCCAACTTCCCGAAGATCATCTTTAACGGCGCTGCACGCGAGTGCGATGTTGCCGTTTTCTTCTCTCTCTCTTAACCCCTCTACGTAGCCGGACGCATAAAAAGGCGGAAGGAAACACTGACCTCGGCGCTGCCAGCTGCGTTGTTTTATCCTCTGTCGTCGATGTCTTCTTTGCCAAAAATACCTTAGCGTCCCAAAACTTCCGGAGCGCGATGTCGCCGACCTCTCCGACCTGGTATTGGGCAGATAGCGCTCCAATGTCAGCCTCAAAATCTCGAGTGTCGTGCACGTGAAGGAACTCGGTGAAGAGAAGTCGCCTTCAGTTCCTTGGTAGGACACGCCGAGTCTAGCCCTGGGCGCTGCTCCTTGAAGTCAGCGGTGGCATCGCGCCCCTCGCAAGCCGTAAACGGCGGGGGGACACACCGGGGCACGTCCCTATGCACGCGACGTGAGCAGCAGGAGAGATTCGTCGCCGTTCGCCTCCGAACTCGCCCGGTTTCTCGGTGCACCGGTGTATATATACGTTCTTTCGGGCGAGAATGATGGTCATCGTGACTGTGCAGATGCTACGTGACTTCCTCGTGGTCGACGCACTTTTGGGACACATTGTGCAACATTGCGCACATGGGGCCGCGGTCACGACGTGATGGGTGCGAGAAACTTCGATTGCAGCCTTTTAATCGCGTTGACAGCATCGCCGCGAAGCAGCGCTGTGAGCTAGCGCCATCGCGTACGTCAACAAACACGAGCTCTCCCTTTGCTTTATATTTTTTCCTCACTAAAGATACGTGTGCAACGGTGATAACGGTCGACGTCCTCTTCGCGCTTCTGTTGTGCTTACTGGTGCCAGAGTGTTTCGAGAACGAACGTTGACATTTGCTAGATTGAGGCCGCGCCTTCTTCCTCGTTTCGAACTGATAGATTTTACGTCTCCTCGCCTCCTTATGACATAAAAAAAAAAAACCATCATGTACACTTATGGCGGCTAGTTGTGGGGAAATGTCGCTTATCAAACGTCGAGGATTTCTCGCAGTTGCGCAAAAACCGATCGGCTTGTTATACGAGTTTCCTTTTTCTTTTACTGTGTCTGCCGCTTGTTCGTTTGGTGACATTTGATGCTCGAAGTAGGATTGCGCGACGGCCTCGATTCGGTCGATCGCTGTGAAGCGCCCCTCATACGAGTAATAAAAATTTTCTTCCCCCAAGTGGCCAGGCCCGCTGAAAGAACATCCAACAGAAACGTGGACTCTGAAGTTCGTTTGAGTGTTGAGCTGAGAGGAGTGGCGAGGAGCAACTTGAGCCATTTTGATGGATCACCGTACCAAGGCGGACTTTTTTCTTATTTTCATCTGTAAACCTCTCGACGAACTTATATCTAGACTAGTGAACTTTCAGTGTTCAATAAAATTGAGCTAAACATGAGCATATGATTGTAAGCAATGTCGCATTCATCTGTATTAAATTGTACAGCTAAAGTAAAAATATAAATTTTGGGTTTTTGCTTGTCGAGGCCATGGTCTCAATGTGAAGCACGCCGTAATAATAGGTCCAGAGTATCTAGGTCTTCACGTGCGCGGGGCACGCAGTAAAATAAAATAAAGTATTCTTTTTTGGACGTACTGTACGCTGAGTTTCCTATATTTAATAAATTCACGAAAAAAAAGCTAAGTACAATTTAAAATAACTACTACCGACACACAGTTACTAATTAAGCTAGGCAAAGTGTTCTAAGACGATGCTCATAATGCGCGTACGTAACACATAGTATGTAGCAAAGAAAAAAAAACAACGTTAAGTTATAAAATATCATTTGTGCATGGGATGCAGCGGAGGTTAGAGATATACGAATACGCATTTAAAGTAATGTGAAGCCCAAGTTATAAGAACTATTACCTGAATGCAATGTGCTGTAACAACAACACAGCACAATGGTCTGACTCATAACAACGAATTTCGTGAATATCACCGGAAGGAAGGAGCAGAGAACTTGGACGTTAAGTTGTCGGGAGCCTCACTGACGTTGATGAGGAGGTCCAATATTTAATTTATCTTGAACATCGCTCGTTCCGATGCAGCGTCGCCCTCTCAGAGAACGTGAAGGATGCTATGACAACGTGAAACATAGAGGACTATGATGACTGACGTACTATAACGATTACCTTTTCGGTGTTAACTTCTTTCTGGAATACAATACTGAAACTGGAGGTTAAATACATGCACTGACACTGGGATTCACTGGCGTAGCCGTTGGTGTGGGTGGGTAGGGGGCGTCAACCCCCCCCCCCCCCCGAAATTTTGCATTTTGCATAAGTATGTATACACGCACACAAACGTACGCACGAGCATGCGTAAAGGATGCTTGAGACACCCCCCCCCCCTTTCCATGCGCCACTGCACGGATCATCAGGTTAATTTAGGTGCTTTGGTTGGGAAATTTGCAAGCATGGTTCTTGCATTTCGTTTAGTTGTTGGCATGGTATACTTAGCTTTGGGTGCGTTTTGTTTCTAAAACATATTTGTATCCATTCGCATGGCTCTCTCACGTGCGTCGGTTTTTCGTCGCTTTAATAAAGATGTCATTATGTTCGTTTTTTGTCACTTTTCACAGAAGGAGTGGTCCAGAATCTTATATTAGGATCGTAATAGGAATCGCAGATGCTCAGTAAGCGTTCAAGTTCGTTTCACTGGATGCGTACATCTTTTTCTGGCTTGTGCGAAAAACAACATTTCAACGTCGACTGTTGCATTAGTTTACTGAACGTATATAAAATATTTGTTTCTCTCTAATAGTTTTTCGTTAACCTTCGCCAGCTCCTTGCAAAGCTGTTTCCGCCAACTGGGACAAAAAAAAAATTGTTTCCGGCCCTTTGTTGTCGTTCAATGGAGGCATTCTGCTTCTGGACACGAGGTCGTGTTTTTTTTTTTTATATATATCGGCCGCAGCGGTTGTATTCATTGATTATTTGAACATATTCAGGACCGAAGAAACTGTACCTGAATGTCCTTGCGAAAATCAAGGTCAGCGCTCTACTCTGAATATACCTTTAGTTTTTTTTTAGTTGCATAATTTTGATAGATTGCCTAGCTTGCCCAGTCTTCCTATAGCCTGCACTTGTTGAAAATGGGCCGTACAGCGTACGTCCGAACATGCTCGTGTCGTGAACCGTCCCTTTATTGTGCGGGTCCCACACAATCGCGACTCATGAAAGCTATATGATCCAATACAAGCGTTGTGCGCAATAAGTGCTGGACTATATGTGGCGCATTTTTAAGTTTGGTCATAAGAAACAATATTCTCTGTAGTGCCTTCGAACAAATAATCGTTATATTTGTCGAACATACAGCTTGTTGTTTAGTGTGACGTCAACAGTAATGTGGTTTCGATCATGCATGCATAGGCGGGATACCCCGATGTCCTAGCCCTATCTTACAGTTTGTGTACACAGCAAAAGCGCACGGCATGTGATATACTCACGAACAAAATCTGCCCAGCTGTTCCTGTTCTTTTGTTTTGAAAAAAACATTACAAGTTTATCGATTATTGAATAAAACCATATTATATGCTTGTCCTTCCATATATATATATAGGAGCGCACCGGCCGACCTGCATGCTATAAAATAGTTTTTGCTCCTTTCATATTCAGCCATTACGGTCATGTGGCTGCATTATTCCTGTCTCCGTATGCCTTTGGAAATCAGTTGCGGTGATGTCAATACCGTAAGTTTCTGGGGGCCGTCATCATCGGCATCATAAATAGCGATATCAATGTCAGCTCTCTCCTTCGAAAAAAAGAAAAACTGGGTTCGCGCCTCGTCCCACTATATTTTCTTGGGGCACGTCACTACAATGTTACCAGCAGTATGGCTGAGTCGCAATTCTTAATCTGAACAAACGGCTCCCTCTCTCCCAGAAAAGCATGAATGCAGTGAGTGATATGAGATGGAAGTTCAATACACTCAATGTTATGCTACTTTTAGACGAACAGAGAGCTGAGGAGCTGAGCTAGTTGGTAAGTATTCATTCTAAAAAGACAGGGCGTGCAAACACGGACGCAAGAAAGAAGTCACGACACCACAAACGCCGGCTAACAACGGAAGAGACGCACAGCGGCGGAAAAGAAAGGCACGAAAACCTATCTACGCGAAAACTTATTGCATGGGCATGCGCAGATAAGTTTTCGTGCCTTCTTTCTTTTCCGCCATTGTGCATCTCTTCAGTTGTTAGTCGGCGTTTGTGGTGTCGTGGCTTCTTTCTTGTGTCCGTGTTTGCAGCCCTGTCTTTTTAGAATGAACTCTGAGACACTTGAAGCTGCATTTCGATAAAAGCGAAACGAAAAAAATATTCTTAGATAGGCAAGTTAAAGGGACCATGATATTCGGTGGACAACAGCGGTATAGTCGTGGACAAAGGTTAAGGCACAAAAAATAAAAAAAATAAAGAAAGAACAAGATGGCGCGGGCACTGACTATCAACTTTCTCCGCGTCTATATCGCGATCGCCCATCGAAAATCGGGCAAAACCAGCTAGCCTATGTTTCTACCTTATTAAGGAAGCCAAGGTTGTCCAAACTAATCCATACGGCTTTTGTCAGAGCGCGTGCATATATCGTTGGGTGTGCTAAAATACGTAATCTGGCGCTCATGGCGAGACAACAGTCTCATCGTTTCTTTACAGCAGCTGAACTTCGGAGGTTCATATCTCCATACACCCGGAGTCCGGACTTAATGTCACACGCCTAGCATAACCCGCAGGCACTCCACACGACATCTTAAATGCAGATTCTCAGAGAGAAATTTTTAGGGTCGTTTTCACTTCAAACCACGCTTTCATTTTATGGCTTTCTTTATGTATTCGCGGCATTGCGCAGTAACAGTGGAGCGGCGGGAGCCCCGAGATTCTTCTTAATGGAGTGACGAACGCAGCATTCAGCTTAAAATGAGATGGTGCGGATTTCGCTGCGGCACGACTTAAACTTTTCTTTCTTTCTTTCTTTCTTTCTTTCTTTCTTTCTTTCTTTCTTTCTTTCTTTCTTTCTTTCTTTCTTTCTTTCTTTCTTTCTTTCTTTCTTTCTTTTGCCTCAAGGATCATCAAGTCTGGGTGGGCTAGCCTCTTTCAACGAAAAATACTAAGCCGCTGGGGGTGAGGTGCCTGCACGCAATCAAGTATGTGTGCAGCAAACCTACCGTAACCGAAAAAAAAAAATAGTCGTACTTGCTTCGCTTTGACAGTATGAAAACATTCCGCTTCTCTGAATATCATGTTGTCTATAGTCTCAGCGACTAACCACCATCTCGTTTTACTGTTCACAATGGCACCAAGTAAAGCATAAATTAGAATGTCTTCAAGCTATGTAAAAAGGTGTTGTTTTAGAATAAACGGAAAATTTAAAAGGGGGTTTTTCTTGCTATAGGAGGACCAAATAAAATTAGCTTTTCTAATAAATGGGAGTTTCGCTTCCAATTCAACCAATTAAACCATTGTCTCCGAGGCACTAGTAACAAATTATTTAACAAGCTTCTGGTTTTTAGTCTTCTGAAAATCACGTTTTTAGCGGAAAAATGTCTCCTCCTCATCTGTTCCATAGAAACTCTTCTCTAAAAACGCCACTTTCTCTCCGCGCAAAATACTTTAATTTTTAAAAAAATGGTCCGTCTAAAAAACAAACCCACAAAGAAGGCTTTCTACAGATGCATTAATTTCACGTACTTCTGGCACCGCGACTACCAAGTTTCTGGCGGTCCCTTCGTTTCCTTCTCTTTTCTTTTCTTTTTTGTAGAAAGGAAATGGGATCAGAGAATTTTATAATACAAACAAATACAAAACAATGCGCCAATACAAACACACCAATACGATAGAAGCAATACAAAACAAAGCAGTAGTATTCATCTTATCTCCATACTTTGATTACGTTATGTGCGCTTTATTATTTCAAGCTTCTTAGTATGTCCTGACGATGCTATTCGTTTTGTCAAAGTGGAGTGGTCGGGTTATGATTGCTGTGAACAAAGGAATGCCGCGAATAGGAGTTGCTGCTGGTGAAGCAATACACTCGATCGCCAAGTTCAGCAGATTACATCAAGTAATATGGCGAGAGATAACAGTGTCTGTTTCTTCAGATGTTGCACGTTAGTTGTCCTCGAGTATCCGTATAATTGCTATAGCAATAAAATCACTGTTTCGCCCCAAACGCGAAGCAATTAATGCGATAGCAACACAATGGAACGTTATAAGAAGAAAGGCTAGCAGCTTTAGGAGCAACACGAATATTAATAAACGTGATCTTGCTAAGTAAGCAGATGTGCTGCGGCGTAGCCAGACCCATGTGAAGAGAGAGTCAAGGACCATGACAAGCCGCGAGCAGAATGGTGGTGTTTATAACAAGCAGCTCCTGTAGGCAGAGCATTTTAGGTCGTAAAGCATAAGATGGTTTGCACATGACGTAAGACACGCAGCGTCCCACTGTATTAGTGCTCTAACATAGTGGCTCAGCGTATCATATTCAATGCCACCCATCATTGCCGGCCTGTGTACGAGAGCTTGCAGCAGAGCTACTCCGCGCTTCAATGTCACCGAGACGCATTCGGAACGCTGCTAGCGTGTGTACAAGTACTAACAGCAGAACCATATCGCTCTTGACCGCAACAGACGTAATTTTCCGATATTGCTGGTCCTCCAACAAGCGAGTACCAGCATTCGCGCTGGCACTCGCTTCAACGCGAACTGAGCGTTGTGAACATGTACACGAAGTTATCAGCATTTGTCGTAACTACACTCTGAGCTTGTCGCTTTGCAGATCGCTTTCAAGATAAGGCCTGCGATTCCGCACGAAGCCGCACCCTAAGCTCTTTGTGCCACCTCGCAGGCAGTTAGTGAATAAGCCTCTGTGACCCTGAAACAGGTGCAGTAGCTCAGAGATGCGCGCATCGTCAACTCGAAAGGATGTGTATAAATAGCTCGCCGTTCGCAGAGGAGCATGTATGCGCTCGTGACAGAATCGTCTAAGGCGTCTCGCCCCGGAGAGAAGGGCCGGCCGCTCGATTCCGCGGTTGCGGCAAGTTTTCCTTCTTTGTGGCTTTTATATATATATATATATATATATATATATATATATATATATATATATATATATATATATATATATATATATATATATATATATATATATATATATAATCTGCGTAGGCAACGGTCACCGCTTTAAGTTAAAAACCTGGAATGCTGCTGTGTCGCTACCGTGACTGGGATGCAGTCGCTGGACAGATTCCAAGGACTGACGGGTCGGTCCCTCGAAATGCCCCATGGAAGCACGGACAACTTAAAGGGGTCATGAAAGACTTTTCAAAGTGATCATCGAATGACCTCAGTATCGAAGTTTATTGCCTCACGAATCGATTGTCGCAAAATTGGTCTATTCCGTCAAGAACGAGCCGAGTTACAGGGATTTGTGGGACGCTTCAAGCGCTTTCTCCCTTCTTTCTTCCCGACGGGCGTTCTGGAAGCTACGCAGGGAGGGATGGCACGGGAAAAAGAAGCCACGTCAGCGCGCATTATGATCTTGAGCGCGCGTGATGAAACGCGATGGCTCCCTCCCGGTGTTATTCCTGTGCGCGGGTGTGACTACTGTGTAATGTTAGCAGACTATTAAGCGCGGCTCCGGCACGTGGCGGCGCCCGTGGCAAGAAGCACCTCTGATTCAGACCCCACTGTTGATTTATGCCAGCTATTGGTCATTTGCATGTTATCTGTTGTTCGACGTTAAACAGCAGGCGCCGGTAGCTCGGAAGAGAATGAGCACAGGCCTCTGTGCTCACTCTATTCGGATGCCTGATGAAATGCAACTTCGCGTTCCTCTTCTAAACACTTCTTTCTATTATTCTATTCAGGGTACGGGATTTTGAAGGTGCATATACAGAAGAAAATACTTGGCTTTCCTAACACTTGAAAGACGGAAAGGCCACGTTTCTGAATTTCAGCCTGTTTTCGTGAACTTTTTGCGAACAAATGATTAGCGATTGAACGGCGTTGCATGGTGTCAGGTAATTTAGCTCGATTATAAAGATTGATGACAGAGCAACGGCAGACAAAGGCAGTAGAGGTGCCACTACCCTTTAGGCCGAAGGATGTCGCCGTCAAATTAAGTACGTAACTCTTTTTTGTAGCGTTAGCTACACTTGTCTAGCCGGAGCCGATTTCGCGTGGAGCGTCATGAGCCGTGCTGCGCATGCGCGAGGATCAGTGATCTCACACAGCTAGGTCACCGGAGCTGGCATCTCACGCGCTCTCCGACACCGCCGCGCGCGGCTCGCTGCTGCTGGTCTGCGCGTTCGGGAGGAGTGGCGTCGTAGGCGCGCAAGACACGCCGGCGCGCGCGCAGACTCCGCCACCGCCGCGCGCGGCTCGCCGCTGCTGGTCTGCGCCGCATTCGAGAGGAGTGACGTCGTAGACACAGTGGCGCCGGCGCGCGCGCAGCTATTCGCCTTCGCTGTGCAGTAGCCGTCTGACACTGCGCTGGGGCCGCTTGATAGCGCCTCTGACTGGCGTTTGCAGGTGGGTCAAGGTCAATCTAAATAGGTCGCGAAAGTCGGAACGAAAAATGGTCGGAAACCTATTGCGACAAACATCAACACCCGCGTGACGATTAAAGCGCTACTAGGTGAGGGGGGGGACAAATAATGAAAACAAAAAATAATTAAACGTTTATTTTCATTAGTTTTAATTTTATTTGTCACGAATTAAATTAGTAGATTACTTTAATCAAACTTTAGTCTTGGGTATGTGGTTGAGTGGCCAATTTTTTTCGTTTATTTTCAGAAACAGCGGGCACATGCAGGCAGTCTGGTAACATGGGCCAACGGTTTTGCGCATTTTCAGATGCAAATGGCGTCGCTCGTTTTTGCTCAGTAGGTATCAGTAGGTTTGTGCCTGTCGTTCGTAGTGATTTCCTCGCAAAGCATTGTTTTCTAGTCGTGGTACTTGGCAGAAGGTAATATAGCCCATCGCAGCCATCGGGAACCGTTTCAGTGACTGTGTTTTGCCAGCGCACGGCCGGCGTGCTGTAGCCCTTCGGGACGATGAGTCCGCCACGCTACGCGAAGAAACGCTGCGCTGTCTACGGATGCAAGAGCAACACGTGTGCAAGGTTTGTGTGCACGTTGAATTGTTATGCTACTTCTGACTTCTGTGTTATATATTTTGGGGTAATATCCTGTTCAACTGCAATATTTCGCCAATAAAATACACCTTATTTATCAAATCTGTCTTTTTCGTCTTCCCGTTATCTTGCAGGCTTCCATCATGGAGCCGTCATAGTGATAAGAAAAAGAACTTGCAGCTATAAAAAAAGTAAGAAGTGGCGCCCTGTCAAAAAATTTCATAATTTCGCGCCCATCGCTTTAAAACGTGACGTAATTTCCGCTTCCGGTTGTGACGTCATCTTTTTCTTTTTTTTAATTCTGTTTGTCCCCTCCTCACATGGATGGCGACTGTTGCAACAACTAGCCACCGGCTTGACACGTGGGCTTCTACGGAAGTTACGCTACCAGTTTACATATACCTTGGGTGGGTAACGCCAAGGAGAAGGAGAGCGCAAATGCTGCTCGATGGCGCAGAAGAGCCGAGAAGCTTATCTCATCGGATCCCGAAGTAGTTGCCAGGCAATTAGCGGTTCAGCGTACGAAGAATGAACAGAACAAGGCTAATAATCCTAGACAATCTGGAAAGCTAAGAATAATCAGCTGAACCTTTGCTAACGCTACGTATATCCTGGCATAGCCGAGCTAAGCCACTGCAAATTTTTTTTATATAAGACTTTACACAATATTATGTTGTACATTCATGCAGCTGGCATAAGAAATCGGGCGCAGACAATGTATTGTAAAGTAACTGCTGAAATTACTGAAATATTATGCGTGTATCACTGCCACTATAGTCCGTTCA
The DNA here is from genome assembly GCF_013339695.2 of Rhipicephalus sanguineus. NCBI lineage: Eukaryota > Metazoa > Arthropoda > Arachnida > Ixodida > Ixodidae > Rhipicephalus > Rhipicephalus sanguineus. Next base: position 182,998,974 of record NC_051176.1, read on the forward strand.
TTAAGAGCGAAAAGTCAACGTCTTTTTTATATATATCTCTTCTGATAACTTACGCTGATCTAACGTAGGTGTGGAGCTAAGAAGGCCACGCTAGAACTTAACAAGTGAAAACGATACTACATGAAATAGGCCTACCTGGCTTAATTAAGAACAAGAGATGCGCGGGACGAGACCGCAGTGTCATAGCCATGCATTGAACAAGGTGCCTATAGTGACACGCGGCACACGTCTATGAAAAGTGCTCACTGCCTTGGAAAGATAAAAAAAAGAACGGAAAATAGAACAAAAGGCAACACAGGGAAAAACAGAAAAGAAAGATACTTGCACAATTCATCTCACGATTACTGTGGAGGATGGTTATTAAAGCAGTAGAAAAACATCACAAGGCGCGTTCAATTAAAATCTACAGCGGGCATGCGCAGATTTCAATTAGTTTCTCTTTCGTATCTACCCTGGTAGGCTAAAGTGTCGCGTTGCTAAGCACCAGAGCGTGGGTGTGGTTTTCGCCAGGAATTGCGATGGAGTTTAAATGCAAAAACACCCGTGCATTGAGATTTAGATGCACGTTAAAGATGTGGTGATAGCGCCTATGCGGCGTGTCACGTGTCCGCGTTATCTGGCGCTGTCGCTTCTATGTCTGAACCGTTGTCTGTCCGTGAGGTCACTTGTCACATGAGTATTATATAGGTATGCTGCTGGCATGAAATAAAGGCTGTTGTTGTTATTGTGCCCGCCATCGTAGTCAGGCTCAATTCCTTCCTGCCGGCAGTCCGGCTGCGCTCGGCAACCGGCAAGGGCCGCAACACCACAAAACAATCCCACGTGATCAAAAGTAATCCGTAGTCCTCTACTACTGCGTGATTTGTAATAGTATTGTGGTCTAAACTAAAGCATATTAATTTCTTTAATTTCGTATTCGTGGATGCTGCAAAAAAAATTCTCTAAACGAGCCCTTTCAACCACAGCCATTCTCGTGCCATTGGCACTATAGAATTTTAATTTAGCGTATCTGACTTCAAATTAACTACGGCGCGTTTGCACACGCTTCTTTTTTTAGCCCAGAACACTAATTTTTAAAAGAGCGCGGTTTCTGCGATACCATGCCACTCACGTACCAAGCGTCTCAAAGCACCAGTTGTCTTGCACGATTGAACATCGTAAGGGTTTAACGGGGGATTTTAGGAGTGTGTCCATGGTTCACTTGGTACTATGCTGAGGGTAACTGGGTATGAAACATTCAGAAACGCACTTTTCGTTTCTGTTTTCCTTGCGAGAGCAAATTTCCAAGTTCAAGGTAGCATGGAGACAGCAGCACCACGGTAAAATGCGCACTGCGCTCAGTACTCGGTACATACATACATACATACATACATACATACATACATACATACATACATACATACATACATACATACATACAATACATACATACATACATACATACATACATACATACATACATACATACATACATACGCACGCACGCACGCACGCACACCAAAACGCTGACCAACATGGATTCGTCGGTATGAGAAATATGAGTCTACTTCCGAAACAGACATGTAATTTTTGTTTCATTTGTGCACGCTAGCTGTCACAGCCACTCTCCATCTTCGGGCGCAAGTACTCGCAGCATAGATTTTCAGAAATGCAGCTTACATGGACTATTAGCGTTGAATATTTATTGACAAGTGCTCCACTGCATCTGCGTTTCTCTACAGCACCTAATAAAAGCTCCCTCCTTTGACCTTCATCGACTGCCCTCGAAACACAACTCTCGGGCGGTCGCTCTACTTTATCAGCCCTTCCGTATTCCGGAGCGTTCTCAGGAGGAGAAGACACGAACCGTAACCTGTCCTCCTCAAGCCGTCTATGCCCGCAGTCGACCTGCTTAATGCTACGTATGCCAGTTCGGTTGCAACACTGTGCAAAATATATCCCGTACTGCACTGCAGCATTACTAATCTTGTTGCTCTTTTTTATTCTTACTCGTGTGATCAGTATCGCGTGCGCTATATATATAGCGGTGCGTGATACATCTCAGCAGCATATCGCAAAAAGAGAGCTGAAAAGTGTCATTGCCTTCTCATGCGACGTGTATACTTGTTTTCATGTTGTTATTACTTGTTTTCATACTGCTTTACCCGAGTACGATATGTTTTAATAATAATTGTTGGAGTTTAACGTACCAAAACCAAGATATGATTATGAGAGACGCAGTAGTGGAGGGTTCCGGAAATTTCGACCACCTGGGGTACTTTAATGTGCACCTAAATGTAAGTAAACGGGCCTCAAGCATTTTCGCCTCCATCGAAAATGCGGCCTCCGCGGACGGGATTTGATCCCACGACCTTCGGGTCAGCAGTCGAGCGCCATAACCACTAAACCACCGTGGCGGGTCCAGAGTATGATATCAGCTGTCCCAGTCGCCTCTTGGGCACTAAAAAGTCGGTGGACAATTTCCTGGAGCAGTATTCTTCACTGCGTGGTAATATATCAACCCGGCAATGTTTTGCCTATCGACGACAGTTACAGAGTTTGTCACAAATAACGCACAACTAATTCAAGGCAGGAAAGGTTTCAGAAAGCGAATGTTTCCTTGTGCGTGCATTGCTCCCTACCTCCAAGTTTACAGGCTTTCTTTTTTCTTTCTTTCTTTTTTCTTTTTTTTGAAAACAAAGAGGGGGTGATTAAGGACCTAACCATTCTCTCGGAAAACAGTGAGTGGTTTTGAGCAAAGGAAATGCTCGCTTCGCAGTAGATCGCCCGTGTGCTTGATCCCGCTCTCGCCGAGCACATTTTTATCGGCTACCCGGACGGAACGCTTTTACGCCTTGGAAGTGGGCACGTGGGGGCTGTGTGTACGTGGGCGTTCGCGATGGTGAGTCCCGTATCAGAGTCGTCAGTGAGCGGTAAGTGCTAAGCACGGTTGCTGTGCATGGCCGTGAGGACGCCATTAGAACGAGGTCAGCAAGGACGCTCCTTCCACCCTTTCCTTTCTTCGCGCTCGCCTCACTTTTCCTGCGTGCTTTGAGATGCGGCTGAGCGAAAAGAGCAAAAGAGAAGCGAATCCGAGTGGCGGCTGTTCGTGCGGTTTCTGGACAAGAGCCTCGCACGACCCGATTTCCATTTCCACTGCTCGTTGCACGCTCACCTTTAACGTTGTCTCCACGCTTTCCCGCAAGCCGCTCTTGAATTCAAAAGCCGCGTAGAGCCCCCTTCTTTTCGCCACAGAAATAGATTCCTACTGAGTCGCCGATACGATCGGAGGACGCTGGTTCTAAGGAGGAAACTTTCGCCCCCTAGATTTTTTTCTCTTCTTTTTTAGCTTTCTGAAGGAGGCGCCCACTTTTGTTCTTTATTCCCGCCGTCTTATAGCAATGCGGAGCGCCGCACAGCCGAGATCTGGATTTGTTAAAACCGCATCCTAGAGCCAGCGATGCGTGAGATTCGGCGAACTTTTAGAAAAATTAGGCTACAATTCAAGTTTGGATAAAAAGCATGTACTAAGAAGTCGCCGGGCATTTGTCGTTGTACCTGATTCGATGTTTAGCGTGCACTTGTTGAAGTTAATATAATCAAAATTCTGAAATGATATTTGTTTTCACTGCGGTCGTCTTTCTTGTATAACGATCTACATCAGAAAGTGCTTGAAATATTCTGTTAGAAAGTGAGGTATACGACTAGTGCAAAAACAGTTTATATTAAGCAAATGTCAGAAGTACTTGTACATATTGTTTCTGGAGGAGCAATATCTGGCTAACAACTTTCGAATCAAACGTTTACCCACCGTGGTAGCTTGGTGGCTGGTCGCGGGATCGAATCCCGGCCGCGGCGGCTGCATTTTCGATGGAGGCGACAATGTTTGAGGCCCGTGTACTTAGATTTAGGTGCACGTTAAAGAACCCCAGGTGGTCGAAATTTCCGGAGCCCTCCACTACGGCGTCTCTCATAATCATATCGTGGTTTTGGGACGTTAAACCCCAGATATTATTGTTATTATAGCTTGGTGGCTGAGATGTTGCGCTGAATATAGAAGAGCCGGCTTCCGTTTCCGGCCACGGCGGCTGCATTTCGGTGGACGTAAAACGCAAAACGCCCGTGTTTTGATTTAGGTGCACGTTAAAGAACTCCAGGCGGTCAAAATTGATCCCGATGCCCCCGCTACGGCGTGCCTCATAATTATATCCGGGGTTTTGCACGTAAAACCCAAACTGTATTTTAATAAAACGCTTAGCAAGGGCTATTTATTGATGCATATTTGTTTTCTGAACTTTATGAAAGAGCAGCCACCACCACTTGCGGACTTTAAGGCTTTTCGACGACGATACATTCAAATACTCTGCAGTATATATTCAAACGAGGGTGTTTCATTGGTAGAAGTCGTCACAACTGAACACGGGTTCGCCTACTGCAAAGGCGAACCCGACGTGCGATCACTGCGGGCAGTGATCGCACGTCGTAGTCTTCCTGTTCTCTTTGAGTCAAGAGCTGTGTCCACGGCCTTCATTACAATCAGTATTTTATTCGAAAGCACGTTGAATATCAAAGGCCAGAGAAACGGCAGAACATCGATGAAGCTTTTGCCATTCGGTACAGTGACAAACAATGACGTGGTAGAGCAGCTATCGGGTCACGGGTACAAAACAGTGACACGATGAACACAATAGCGGTAACGGGGTGGGGGGAGTTTAATATATCGCCATGCGTGTAAGAGTGAATAATTCGGAGAAAAACTCCCTATCCAACAACTTGATGTCTCGGCCGGTCAAGAGTCGAATACGAATGCAATATGGCAAGGCCTGCCGTGGTTTTAGCAGTTCAGCCTCAGTCCATGAGAAAGATGCCACATCTGTTGCTACAACAAGTCGCCTCTACGGGGAATTGGCAGAGCCAAACACACCAAAGGACCAGCCACTTCATGTGACTTTTTCTGATATCCACTACGTGCTTTTGGACAACAATGTAGCGCCTTAGTGGAGTAAATAAAGCAGCTTTTCTGTTAAAAGCTTTGTCTTCTTGCCGCTAATATCATTTGCGTTTTTTCACGTTGGGCAGGATAATGTATATAACGATTCTATTCTAAATATTGTCGTTTCGATGCTTCAACAGTGACCAAAGTAGCGCTTCGCCTTACGTTCTTCAACAGGAAATACCAATTAGGAGTGTTGGACAGTAACAAAAGAATACAATCGAGCCAGTGGCCTTCGGCTATTCGGGATGTTGAAACGTCTGGGTACTCTTACATTCATGAAGATGTCTACAGTATTAACACGATAGCGTTAAAGAGCTCGTTTCGCAGAAATCCCGGTGTCGGTGGCGGCGTCTGTGGTTGTGAACGAAAAATCAGCGTTTTCTGTGAGCGGAAAGTCGAGAAAGATCCAAATAGAGCAATAATAAAAAAATGAGGCTTGAGTGGGACCGGGGATTCGAACCTGCGACCCCTCGGCCACCGCGCATACATCCGCTAGTATACTAACGGCAAGCTATTTATATACACCATTTACCGTTGGTGGTACGCACATCTCGGAGGCGCTTCAGCGTGGCCTGGGCTTGACTATCACCCGCGAGATGGCGCAAAGGGCCCTCGGAGGCGCTTAAAACCACAGTTCTTCAATCATACCAGTTGCGAAACTCCCCATAGGCCCCGTGTATCAAAATCAGAACTCGCCATCGGCTGAAATCGCGGGGGTCTGCTGACTGTAGCGTCACCTGTTGCTCCCCCCAAAAAGTCAGTTTCACCGCAAGGGCGAAGCAATGAATGCGATAGCAACAGATTGTAATGTTATACGAAGTGAGGCCGGCAGCTAACTCTTTTGGATCCGATCTCGCGTAACTCTACAAAACGCTGGTGTAAGTGAATACGGTCGCTCCAGGAGAGATGCACTTTCCGCACAGTCACTTCGCGTTGAGAGCGCAGCATCTAGAAGGATATACGAGCCGCCCGCTGATGGCTCCCGAGATAGCGCGCGCGCCAGCGATCGCGACCGCGCCCTTTTAATCCCTTCAAAGTTGCCGCTCGAGCACGGTGTAAGAATATTCAGGTGTTGACACTGCGCTCGCCTAAGCGGCCAGAAAATGTTCGGTCGTCGGTCCGTTGAGCAGTGCGCCATCTAATGGCTTGAGGCGGAGAGCGCCCGCGAGTAGCCGAATCACGGTGGTGCTACGTCATCGCCGCCGTGCTCGCCGTGCCCTCTCCTGTTGCTCTCTTGATTTCGCCCCTCGACGCCGCTTGGCGGATGCACATTATCCAGCAAAATGGCACAGAAAAATGCACGTTATCAGCAGCATGCGCGTTGCTATGGAGACAACTGCCCCGCTTTTCGTAGCGCCCTCTGCCAGTCATCTGATAAGAACCCGAACATTATCTGGACGCGCGTGGACTGCGGTTTCCCATGCGTTGGGGGAAGAGTGTCATCACCTGAGTATATTCTTACACCGTGCGCTCGAGCAACACCCCCCCCCCCCGCCCTCGCCTCTTTTCGTGCTTGTTCAAGACGGGAGGGACGTTTCCTCTCTGCTTCGACGGCAGGCCGCCCGAGTGGGGTGATGTTATCGCATGCGCCCTCCGAGCGTCGGAGATGGGCCGGCTCATTTGATCTGTGCTTCAGCCGTGTTCGTCGTCCCCGTTGGCGCGCTTTTACCAGCGGTAGAACATACGATGTGCGGGGGGATGTTATCAATTTGGACTTTATACGGGACATGACGGCGACAGCAAAATCCCCATCGAGAGTGTCCACATGATTGCTATCGCAATAAAACTAATAAACGCTATATCTAACGATGGGCAGCCGTGAGCGCCGCCGCATACTGCCAAACGACATGGCAGCGCATAAAGCAGCGGCGTGTTTGTGTATTGTGTTGCTGCGCCCAGATGGCGGGACAATCCGCAAGATCCCCGCGGAGTCGGCCATTGGCATGTCCGGGTTTCGGAACGCAGTTTCGCAACTCGTATGATGCAAGAACTCTGATTTAAACGGCATCGCCTCGCCGTGTGCCGTCGGATATAGGAGCCGGAGGTCGTCCGCACTTTGGCTTTCCTTGCGGCACGGCTTAGGTGTCCACCGAGAAGCGAAGGTGATATGGGAAGGTGATACGAACACGGTCAGATTACTCTATCGCGTTACTCTTGAAAGCGAAGCTCAAGCGTCCTCCAAGTTTTTTTTTTTCCAACGAAGTAATCCCGGCGTGTTTTGTCCCGTACACATGTACATGCTGAGTTTTGCAATATTATCCGCAGTAAAACCTTACACTATTTTTTTACTAAAATTCCTGTTAGTGCCCCATCCCAACTAAAACTTCGGACACTGAGAAAAGTATTGCTTCTGTCCTGCCCCGAGGTTGTAGCATAGGCTTTTTCCGAGGCATTCTTTTCGACACGTTATTGTTCGTCAGTTCCTTTGTTTCGATACTTTCGCAACACTTTCACTGCAAAAAGAAACGTTATTTCTACCTTCTCACCACGTCCCTTCAGCTTCTACAATAACACAATTTTCGAGTTTCATGCAGAGCGACGCCTTTGTCCACGCACTATCCAACGTCCATATATGCCCCGTAAATAAAGCCCTCGCCATCTGGAACGATGAAGTCCGATAATGACGCGAAAGGCGACGCTACCCACTCTCTACGACGCGCCGCTTTCGCGATGCAAGCTCAGAAGCAGGCGCCATCCGCGACCGTGCGTGTCCGCTCAGCCAACGACGCCGTGAGCAGCGTGGAAGACAGGAACGGTGCATCTGGGACGTCGCGGCGGTCCCTTCGGCGGACTCGTTAAGAGACTCAGGACACAGCACAAAATAAAGAAGGCCCGTTTATCTGAGGAGAGTTAATGGCCTTCGAGCAGACTCCGCCTCGGGCTGTGCTTTGTTTCTCCTTTCCAGCTTCGTGTGAATACGACACGCGAGTCGGCCGCGTGGATTCTTCGTCTTCTTCTTTTTTAACGAACTCGGGAGCAACTTTATCTACTTCGTCCGATCTCCCCAGCCATAACGACGGCATTGTTTGGAAAACTGGACACGGTCTCCGTGCCTCGGTCTGGCGTGACGTTCATGCTTCGATCGCTGCGAGCAGGGTGTATACACGACGACTGTCTCTGCCAGAGGAGCGGCACATATTTGAATCGTGCGTGGTCCATTTCACGAAATTGGCGATGCTAGGAAAAGGAAAGCGTTTCTCTGTCATTTAATTGTTTCTTTTACAAACAGCTGTTGGTAAAAATCGTAACAGAACGTCATCGCACGGATGAACAGAGTCATGGTATAAACGCATGCTTCGTGACTCGACACGCGCGGTGTGTAAGACTGCTCGTTTCTGTGCCATGCGTAAGCAAATTATCTGTGGTACACAAGCACTAATCACTGCGCCCAAAAGAAACGGCAGTTCGTTGAGGTGACGGTAAGAACGAGAAGCTAAGCGAATCTGGGAATGGAATGCCAAGAGCGGAGGAGTGACGTTGCCGGCAACGCTCTCACATGCATGTGTTTATCATTGTGTTGGTATTGCGTATTGCTTCTCAAAAGCGATCTGCGTACATGTATTCGCAGAACAGCGATTGCGCTCGAACTGTTCATAGGAGCATACACCAGTCGGTACCTTACTTATAAAGCTGTTGCAATACTACATTACGCAGTGCCCTGCAAAACCGGATATCTCCAATTTTCTTATTTGCTACAAAAATGTAGAAGAAAGAATGACCATTTCTGAATTAATCTTAGTTCGAGAAGAACGCAAAAATCCGGCCCTTGCTTACAAAAAGCTTTTACGCTATAATAGTTTGAAAAAAAAATCAATTCCTTTTCAGGACACGCACGAAAGAAACCAGAGTGAATTCGGCCCCACATTCTGTTTTCCGTTATGCATGCAGGCAGACGCAGGCAATGAGGCAGAAAAGCATGGATATTGGAGCGACACGGAAGAATACGTCCCTCGCGCTTTACCAGCCTTCGTCGACCTGTTGGTGTTGCACGCGAAGAATTCCACACGTACGCACTGAAGAATCTGGACCTTCAGCAGTGGATGCACGCCTATGCGCCGCAGAAATCCCACGATCGTTTCCCATGAGGCGAACATGTGCCTTTGTGCCCAGTTGTAGCGCTCCGAAAAGCACATAGGTGGGGCCTCAGTTTCAGGCGTGGGAACTGTGTACATTATATGCTCTCGTTCTTCGCGATATATATATATATATATATATATATATATATATATATATATATATATATATATATATATATATAAATATATATATATATATATATATATATATATATATATATATATATATATATATATATATCGCTGATTACCATGCCGATGACGTGTGCGCGAAAGCCAAAGCACGGAGCTTTCTAATAAATGGCTGTTTCAAAGGAGGAGGAGAAGGGAGAAGTAGACGAAAAAATCTCGCCCTGTTTGAGGGCGTTGCCACGTTGGAACTTGGCGAGTCTCGCTTCTCACGCTATGCAATTTTTCCTCTATAACAATTAATGATAAAGTCGTGTCGTATCATGGTTATATCGCCAATGCAATATGTGCAGGTCTTTGGGGTAAATCATTGCTTATGTCTGTGCATGTCTCGCAGGTCCTGTTGTTTGGGCGAGACTTCAGTGGTACATATATAATTATCAGGCATAACATTTTACACGCACGTCTGGACGTACAAAGAGCACACAGGAGAAGTGTAAATCAATGATATGTTATTGTGTTTGGACATTTAAAAATAACAGTCGAAACTTCTTATTAATATGTGCAGCTGTAGTGTAGCACGGTCAAGGTAAATCATCTTGAAAACAAAGTTATCGAGCAGAGGTGTTAGTAATAACAGGTTAAAAGTGCAAGTTTTAATAAAGACCGCACTACAACTAATTATTTCTTGCGCAACTTCTAATGTCACGATGATAGCAATTAGAGAGAAAACAAACGGGTCCTCGTGCAGTGTCCCTGATAGGTTGGTCTGTCTTCACAAGATGCCCCTAAGCAGTAGTACATTATTGTAATTGGGCTGGATCCACAGTACTGAATTTCCATATGTGAAGCCGGTGCGCTAATAACTTCCCCACGCGAATTCTATTGAAGTTAGAAGACAGTTGCAACCTGTTGTGAGAGATCGACGCGCGTGCGGCGAGGAAGTAGACACTTTGTGGGTGCAGGCTTATAACCTACAGTTGCAAGCGCGGTGGAAAGATATATTTTATGCGTCGGGTATGAAGCCATAGTTCTCGCGTGACGCAAAATGAAGCGGAGAGAGTTGCCCGAGCGAACGTCAAGAAATCAGATGTCCTCCCACCTTGCTATATGATGCCAACCCATGCATTGACCATTGTAAAATACTTCTGTAAATACATCTATCAAAGGGAACGCGGGTTTCGCCCTATGACACCATTACATCTCGTTCGCTCGAAGCAAGCAAATAGTGCAGTTGTCTTGTTTTTCTGTATTATAGTCTATCGTGCGCATATATTCGTACACAAAATAGTCTTGTGCATCAGGGGCGTAGCTAGAAATTTTTGTTGGAATGAGGGGGGGGGGGATTCAACCACCGCTCATGTATGCTCGTACGTGTATGTGTGCGTGTATATATGTATATACATGGATAATAAAAAAATTCGGGGGGGGGGGGGTGAATTCCCCCTCTCCCTGACTACGGCAGTGCTGTGCATCACTGTACATAGTTTCGATTTCTGTTTGCTTTTGCACGAAAATTTTCTTCTTAACCTTAACTGTAATGTATGTGTTGTCTTAAACGGTATCTTTGATCTTCCTCTTCTTTTCTGCGGACGCGATCACCCTTGCACATTGGCACTTAGTTATATATTCGACTACTCTTTCTGAATTGCGTTACCCCGGAACTTTTCTCTCCTGTGACCCTTGCGAACCACTCTATATATGTCTTCATTCTTCCAGACGTTTCAGTGTAGCTGTTCGTCGCACTAACTGCTACTTTAGTCGTGACACCAATCCGCAACGCCAAAAGAACAACATGCTTCCAATCGTGCCTCAGCGCTACATCACTTATTCTTTGTTCCTACGCAATTCATCCACATTAACTGCTTGGTGACCAAGCACGCATGACACAGAATAAGTGCCATGACACGGGCACTTATGGGGCGTCTTATCGGTCACCTAAAAAAAAAATATGCCATGGCCGACACTTAAAGAAAATTACTATTGTTCTCCCGGAAGGCGCTCACCTATAAATTACATCGCTGTTCATCAAGCACCTTTGCTATGGACAAGGGCCAAATAGACCGCGAGAAAAATTGCACAATAGCACTGCAAGAGCTTAGGGAACCCCGTTTTGTTGTAGGCTCACGCATTCAACCGGTTGCGCTTCGAGGCAGGGGCAAAGTCGAAGACGGGTATCCATACAATGTAACATCGTGTTAAGTTTGTACGGTCGCAGGTTTGCATTACATGACAAGAATTTCTTTATACATGCTGCACACGAGGGAGGGAGGGGGGGGGTCACGTTTCGCCTTTTTACATTACACGAAATTTCTGTGTGCGATTGATTAAGAGGCATTAAACAACGTGCTGCTACACCTGCTTCCCAGCCTGTTCTCTCTTTTTTGGAGTACACAGGACAACATAACCATGAAAGCACCATGTCCCCTTTCCAGCTAACCGCAAGGAGGCCATGGTACTTTCATGGCACTTTCATAGCATGATTTTTATGCGACACGCGGCAACGTTAGGAAATGCTCCGTACCGAAGGCTGGTTCTAAAAGAGTTTTCAATTTTCACGCTGGACCAACTTACGGGCCACTCACAGCTCACGCCTGCGTGTTTCATATATCGAATGCGTTTTCACCGTAGTGGACTGCAATCCGTAGACCTGCGATTCTCGTCGTATGTATACATGCATAATTGAGCGGCTAAATTCAGGCGATCTCCGACAGTTCTCTCTCGCCTTCCGTTGCCACATCACACAAATAGGTGCACGAGCCGCGTAGAGATCACCATAGCGTCTGCTCCGTCCTTTGAATTGGGTCAGCTTGCGCGAGCGCATATGTAGCGAGCCAGCGACGCGAGAACGGAACGCCCGAGAATGCTCACGCGACTATGCGTATATATGCACGACGGAAGCGCCTTAATTCCGCGTTTCCCCGCACGAAACTGCTTTAGTGCGTTCCGGTCGCCTCGTCTGGGTCGTCGCGGGCTTCCCCCGCCCTGTGTGTCTTACTTCTGTCATCGCGCCCTTCCCCGCTTACGCACAACAGAGGCGGCCGCCTCAGCAGGAAGTGCAGTGGCCGGCGCGGCAACCAACCGGCCTGTCTGTCAGGGAGGCGTGAAGGTTAAGAGTGGCGGCGTTTGCGGGCGCGCTGCTCCTGTTTGCTCTTCTCCTCTCCCCACGCGCGCATCCACGCGCGTCGAGAGAGGCGCGCTCGCATTGACCTCTGGAAGCCATCGGAAGCGCGGAGCACGCGCAATTGGCAGCGCTGGTGAGTTGATGCGGAATGAATAAATGAAGGCACAATTCATTGTTCCACGAGCGCGGATCAATGTCCGGCGACGCATCTTCCGTCGCGTCCAGCAAACACTGCATGGGCATTCCTATAATAGCGACTCGCGCATTCCTAACGCCGCAGCGTTCGGTACTTCTTACTAAATACCTGGAAACTTCATGGCCTTGTTTTGGAGACACCATTTTATATTAGTCGTATGGGTGGGATATACTCGCATGCAGTTCGTAAAAGGTACCTGCACTAAGATGGCCGCCTTCGCTTATGATCAGCTCGCTATTACTCTGCTTTGGTGATCTTTACAACTGGATCTTTATAACTGCTTCTTCGATAGAGGCCTTCATTCGTAACCACCCAATGTGGGCGCAGCTTCGCTAGTCTGACTGCGTTTTCTGTATTGCTACCTTTTCCCTAGTCTTTCTGTCGTAACTGCCATCTGCGATCATACATCGCTGAGCCCCTTCAGTCGTTATCTAGCTGATCATGGTCATTAATGGCGCCCACCTCATCGTCTGTCATTGAAGTGCTGTTGAAACGTGCGAGGTGTTATGCGAATACGAACCATTTGTCCACATTTAGACACTCGTATATATAAGTGGTGCACGCTTTTGGCAAATACTGGGCCGAATGTCCGGTTATTGACGATAGCTATCCCGATTCTCAGACACCTGTTGCGAATGTAGATACAGCCTCACGAATAACAAAGACCACTGCGGAAGCCCTGTGCGCAAAGACAATTTTTCTAACCTTGGGCACGTAGGCACAGGCTTACCTAATGCCTGCCGGGAAGTACTTTAGATAACTTTAACGCGATTAGCACTATATTATGATACGTGACACACTTTCTGGTATCTGTGTCCGCATCATATTATATCACATCATATTTGGGGGTAACTTGCGTCGAAGCCAACCGCGTACGATCAACTTCAAGCTGTGGGTATACGTCACTGTGTACCCACAGCGACATCATATATATATATATATATATATATATCTGTGTGGTGTGTGTGTGTGTGTCCCGAATTAAGCTCAATAATGAAGCAGAGAGCGTTATGAGGATGCTCTGTCGAGTTGCTTCGATGTTTGTGGAAAGATGTAATGGTTCCAGGGCTTACATTTGGGTACTCAGTAATGTGCATGAAGTCAGAGGAGCAATCAGGACTGGATGTGATTCAAAGGACTGTGGGACGCTTAGTATTGGGCGCTCACGGGAAGGCGACAAATGAGGCTGTAAAGGGGGATATGGGGTGTACAAATTTTACGTGACAGACTACGACCAAAATTAGGTTCGAGGAGAGTCTAAGGAATATAAAGCGCAGCAGGTGGGCTGAGAAAGTGTTCCGGTATTTGTATAAGAAGAACGTTGACTCAGGTTGGAGAAAAACTCGGAGACTCACCAGCAAGTATACGGCTAGAACTGTAGGCAATTTGACAGCAAAGAGCGTTAAGCGAGTACTGAGGGAAGTGGAAAATATTTATTGGATAGCAGCGATGGAAAAAAACCGGCTCTGAGTAACTACTCCAAGGGTAAAGACGAAATAAGGAGAGAGGCGTTTTATGATAATTCAAAGAGAAGCGCTTTACTGTTTGAAGCCAGGTCTGGTTGCCTTAGAGCGCGTAATTATAAGGCGAGATTTAATAAAGAAGACGCATGTTTTAATTGAACATGGAGATATCCACCCGGGTGTATGTTATGGCACTAGTCTAAATGAAGCCGTGAGTTTACGAGCAACAATGGAAATGTAAGCAGGTCCGGGATAGAAATAAGTAAAAGGCTGTTTGTGGATTGGTAACGGAAAAGTACGAAGAAAGACCAAAAATAAATAGTGGGAAAACATAGGTCACTCTCCCGTAAGGCGCAGAAAGTTGGGCGCTGAATTTCTGGACTTTTTTTTTTTCCTATAGGAAGAAAAATTTAATCGAAGTGGACAAGGTATTAGGCAGAACTAAAAATAATAATAATTTTTTTTCGACCTTGATGGCGCACAGGTAACGGCCCCGTTATAAAGGGGACGTTCATAGCATCCATCCACCCATAAGCGAGAGAGGTGCCCCTGCCGGCGGTACGCGCCTCCGTATCACGTGTTTCGGCGGTGGCATTACGTTGTGCCGCAAGATTGCTACAACGCTAACCGCATTTACGTGAACAGTCATCCTAAGATGGTTTCTGCTGCTTTTTTTCCCCTCTCACATTGGCCACATTGCCACACTTAAGCCGGATATGCGCGTACACTCTAGAAAATAATTGTGGCCGCATTCTCCATAAAGGTTACGACTCGTTGATTTACAACAGTAGCTTACGTACGGGTTTTAATACCCGCTGTTTAAGAGTATCGAAGAAAACATATTTACTGAAATCGCGCAGGTGTAAGCTGCACGTCTGTTTTGGCTTGGCCGGCGTAATGAAAGAGGTTCACGGGCGGATCTAGACGGTGGTCCAGATGCCCTGATAACTCTCCGCTTAATTTTTAGGGGCGAAGCTCCTTAAGGCGGCACCCGTTCGTCCCTCGTAGTCGTCGTGGTCGTAGTAGTGAGTAACAAGTCTTACGCTTTGACCTCCAAGGTGGTGCCGGTGGGAGATTTCTCCTGTGCGTGGTTGAACAATAAAAAATTCGCAGCGTGCGCGTTAACTAAAAGCCGAATTCTTCTGTCTCTCATTCCCCATTAGCAGCCATTGGCATGTTCCAGTAGGAAACGTTAGTAGAAGTAGAAGTGTAAGTGTTAGCTAAAAGCCGACTTCTTCTGTCTCTCATTGCCATTAGCAGCCATTGTTTACCTCCAAGGTAGTGCCTGGTGAGATTTCTCCTGTGCGTGATTAAAGAATAAAAATTTTGTTCAAACGCCGTTGATTGATGAAATAAACCAACGAAAGACGCCAGATGTTTTGTAAAAGCAGAACGAAAGAACGCCAGATGTTTTTCTTAAAGTGTAGTAGTAGTAGTTGCATCTAGCCACCTCGCCCGATCGTCAACGGGCGAGGTGGACCGGCAACGGCGCGAGGACCCTGCCGTACGAGAGTTAAATCACACTAAAAGACATACTTTGCGGGCGATACACTCTAGTGAGCTTTCAACTTTTCGTCTTAATGTACATGATAAAGAAATTATTTCTACGAAAAACGCAAGGCACACCTTGAGCAATATGTTTGGTTTTGGGACGCTAAATGGAACCATGAGGCGATGCGAAGCCGGAGCACTTGCACGATCGCGTTCCGTTGGCTTTCGTTGGGCATGCTACCGACCTCGCGTCGTGGAACGCGCGTCCTGTCTTCCCTCTAGCCTTGCCTTTAATTCGCACAGGGCGAGTGGGGAATGCGGTCGCTCTTGGCGCTCTTTCGCTCGGGAGCGGACTTCTTCCTTGCATTTCACCGATCACAAGTGATAATGAAGGGACCACGTAAACCAACAGTACAATAAATGTTTGATGTTTAATATATACACGATGTTTCACACTCTTTATATTATGTACTGGGCGCATTTCACGGAAGAGTTTCACGGTTTACAGATGATTCCCTCCGTAGCTTCGCCCCACTCATCATCATTCACCCCGTGGATATGCTGTGATTTTTTTTATGTGTGCCCCTTTCTAATGTATAGGTCCTCTCATAAGCTGCCCCCCTTCGTTAGGAAGAATCCTGTATCCGCCCCTGAACAGGTTTGCACGCTCGTTGCAAAATATGTTGTACCTGCCCGATTCAGGGCAGTAGATTTTCACGTACGAAATATTCACGTACCTTGAACTCTAGCAGAAAAGCACTTCAGGCAGCGCTCCTCTTAGGCAGAGAAAAACAACGTTCACTGAACTTTACTCGGAGCCATCAATGGTCATAGGAGGTATTCCGATACATTGGCATAAACTTAATCACTTGGGCCGCCAGCATCGCTGGGTCACCATCGTCAGCACTTGAATAACTTGTACTCGACGTCCATGGCGCTTCGATGAAATTGCCTTTGCGGCATAACGGGCATGGGACGCACACGCGAACAAACATGCATAATTTTATGCATGCCCGTTATATAGGACGCACCGGCGAAAATGTTTCGCGAAACATCTAGACTCTCGAAACACGCTAATGGTGCGATTAGTTTCTAGGCAAGAAATACGAGACGCCTTATATACAAGTTGAAGCACGGCATAAGTCGCACTTTTAGCATCGATAAGGTTGCATACAAACTTTTCAAGCCAACCATAAGGTATCATGACTAAAATATTGCGTATGTCTGCACTCCAGGAACGAAGTCATTTAGCAAACCCCTCCCCCCCCCCCCTCCACACAAAAAAACACAATTTTTCACTTTTGCATGCGCATATATATACACTTTTGCACTCTGTCACTTTTGCATGGGCATGAACATACATAAAGCATGGTTAACCCCACCCCCCTCGAAAAAATTTCTGGCTACACCCGTGGTTCTTGTGCACGTCTTGGGCGTTGCACGATTATTTCTTTTTAGCACATCAATATGCATCCTCATTACCTGCATTGAATGGTACCTTCACATGTAATAAATGTAACGAAATGAGAAGAATAGGCAAGGGAGTTAACTTTTGTTGAAGGAAACGCGGAGAAAGGATGCGGACGTGACAAGCTTTTCGCCGGCACTGATACGTGGCTGTTGGCATCTTCTAATCGGCCAACATCTATCAAATATCTTGATCATTTTATCGCTGAAGCTGTCAAGGAGTTCAGAAACAAAATTTCTCAGATATCTTCCGTTCTTGAAAAGCGTTTCATATTGTATCTCGCCGTACACTTGTCATTGGTGTTGAACTAACAAAGCAGGAAATGTTCTGCACATGTCATGAGGCAGTAGTTGTATACCTTTTCCTTAAGGAGCCTGCTACCGAAGATGTTGAGATCGCACACATTTCTCATCAGAACAGAACAGAAAACTTTAAGGAATTATAAGTTATTCTTTCGGGGAAGGGGGGGGGGGGGGAGAGACTTAGTCACTGGCCTTAGCCGCCCGTTCAACCTGGTCGACCAGCGCTTTCTGTTCGGCTAGATAAAAGCTTTACAGTCCCGCCTCCCACTGTTCCAACGTGTGTGTTGGTGCCGTTTCTGTGCCTGTCAGGTGTGGGGGTTCCTTTGAGCTGCCCCAGGTAATGTAATATAGTGTAGGACTTCCTCCGCACCAGGAACCTCGATAGCACGTCGGGAACATGGCGTGTAATCTTTTTAAATGGCGATAAACCACGGTTTGAATTTTTCCCCAATTTATGGCCTCCTCTCCTGTTAGACGTTTGTGGGGAAGGGCGTATACTTGTCAGGTATAAAACGCTGATGGGCAAGCAAGTGCCTTGCGCTTGTAGGATTATAAATTTGATATGGCGTCGTTATTTGGAAGTCTGCCGATGTGACCAGTCTCGCTGCTCGGAAAGTTAGTGTGCACGAGCCGCGGCGTTCGCACTGTCATTTCTCTATCCCCTGGTGTGCCGGGCACCAAAAGATCGTGTGGTAGTTATGGAGGCGGTGTTTCATCACAGCACTATATCCTTCGGGAATTCTGCCTCGTAATAGGAGATGACAGGCGGCCGTCCGTGACGATGGTACTGTCATGTCCTCTACGTTCAGCCGTACACTCTAAAAAATTTTACACCCTTAAGGGTGTATTTTTTTTGTCCCATGGGCAACACCCTTTTAGGGTGTTTAGAAACACCCTAAACATAAGGTGTTTAGAAACACCCCTTAAAAACGTAGGGTGTAAGGACAGATTACACCCTACTTTAATAGGTGTTTATGAACACCCCTAAACTATGGGTGTTACAATAAGTTACACCCGTTCGAGTGGGGTGTAATACACAAAAACACCCTTGAAAGGGTGGCTGTAAAAGGGGGAAGCACACATGCTACTTCTTCCCAGCCAGCCCCCTTGGGGCATTAGACATCAGCGTGATCCGATCCCTTCAGGTGCAGCTGAGAAAGAATTCTCCTGTTAAGGAGATGATTTAGAAATGCGCAATACCTTGATAAAAATGGATTGATAAAAAGTTTCAAAAACTGCAGCAGTGCCCATACCAGTGTGGCTGTAAATAGTCGACTTTCTTAGCGCTGCCACCCAACAGCTGTAGCTGATACACGAGCAGCGATTCTCCATAACTCACATAACTCATGCGACACGATAAGGACTCAGAATGACGCTTTGCTCAGCAGGCTTCCATTTTCTCTTTTTTGGGAAAGCACATGAGTGA
The DNA here is from genome assembly GCF_013339695.2 of Rhipicephalus sanguineus. Classification (NCBI taxonomy): domain Eukaryota; kingdom Metazoa; phylum Arthropoda; class Arachnida; order Ixodida; family Ixodidae; genus Rhipicephalus; species Rhipicephalus sanguineus. The sequence goes on from NC_051176.1 coordinate 183,017,624, forward strand.
AGTAAAAGACTGTGCACATTGCTGCAATGATGAAACTTTTCCCGCCTACTCAAAAGCAATGGATTGCGGCTCTAACAAAACAGGTGAGCAATCTGACTATGGCGTGCATGTTACAGCTCATACTGAATGCCATAATATGCAGGAAATACATGTAATAGGGATGGTTTGATCACAACCGCACTGCAGAAACATGACCTGCATCACAGCAGTAGAATGACATTTTACATAGGCGTGCTCAGACAAATTTTAAGGATTATCCCTTTCCAAGATAAAACAACAGAATCATTGGTAATTGAATGAAATATGAGTATTTATTTGTTTTAAGAGAAATCGTTGCAAAACTAAAAGATTGTCATAAAACTAACATAAATTCCAAAACAATAGTCGATACACTGATTTTACTGACAAGTACTGGCAGTTTGTTATGCTAAAATTTCAACAGCAAATGATCTAAGTTACTATACATGCTGCAAAAAAGTCACAAAGCACTGAGTCAAAAAGACCTGTGAGAACATGCTGAAAATCCGCAGGAACAAAATGACTCATAAGATGTCACAAGAAACTGGAGCAAAAAATAAGTTGAAATGAAGTGCCAGTATCACTACAGTAATATTTTCTGTATATTCAAAACAAATAACTACACATTACATGATGAAAAGATTACTTTTGTATAAACTCGATTTTGTCACGTGTCACATGTACCACACGCGATAAAATTGAATTTATACTAACAGTAATATTTTCATCATGTAATGAGTAGTTATTTGTGTTTTCAATATACGTTTTTTGGATTTTGTCCCTGCGGAAGCTAAGGCCTATTTTGTAGCTTTTTTGAAAACGTTCAACAGCTTAACAACTGGTGTTCTTGGTGAGGTTGATCGCTGACCGAGTAGCAGCCATTCCATGGTCACAAGAACGTTGAAGGCCTTCCAGGCGTACTCTACGTTCAGGAGCCAATGTGCTGACATCAGTACAAGTACCCTTTCTTCACCGTTCGACATATGGAACATGAGTTCTTTGCATGGAGCGAAAGGTTCCTTGCATATGGAAGATCAGCCCCATCGTACAAAATACAGGGTGTTATTGGAACGCTCCCTCCCTGCAAAAACAGTAATGAACTAATTACACACTCAGTACATTACTTACCAGTTGTTGCAGCTTTTCTTATCGTATTTTTTCATATCTATTAATAAAATTTTTCTATTCTGAAAGAAGGATTCACACTCCCAAGCTCTACAACTCAGTAAAAGAGCATTTCAATCTATAGTAAAGAACGAAAACAATGGATGGCTGGTGTTACATTTTACAGCGTGTAATTGTGAGCCCTTCTTAACAATAGAAAGGTTTTATAAACTAAACTAAAAGAGATGAACTAACGAGATCAATAATATAAGCGGCAAAAATGGGCAAGCAGGTAAACGGATGTGCATGCGCTAGGCTCTTGTCTTTAACAGATAGAGAATTGACATTCGTGAAAGTGAAGAAGAGCGAGTTATAAGTCTTTTGTGTATCTTTAAAAATGATACATATCTCAGCCCATGGCATTTTGGTGCAGCGTGTAAGCGGAACTTGTGTATAAATTTGTTCCTTGGGTGCAATAAACTATGTTGTTGAAAATTAGTACACATCTTTTTTTGTTAATCCTTGTGCTGTTTCTGCACCAAATGTTAATTACTTTATTATCCTACGCATAAAGCCCAAAGGGCGCATGCTTCATGGGAAACATCATCTTACCATCTTCGCCTTCTTGTTCCTTCGGAGTTTGTCATCCAATTCCCTTGTGGATGTCTTCTTTGTGGCAAACTTCTGTCTATTCTCCTTTAGGCGCTCATCTCCTGTCACATGCCTCCTTGCATTCTTGAATTTGTTTCCGAGCGCTATCTTCCACGAGTCCTGATAATGTTAGGTAGAAAACAGAAACTTTACTAGGTCTTTGGAATTAATGTTCACTACCTACTCAGGCTAAGAGAACTAAGTCACCTTGTTTACTTATATGGCCTACAGTGTCCTACATGTCACCAATGTAAATTTAACTTGGGCAGTTTACTTGTCTTACATTCCTACATTAGCTACTTATGTCTTATGCCTTACATTAACAGTAGTGTTTAAAGACCCATAAGTGCATGGCACACATAAGAGAAACAGAAACTTCAGAAACTCTATGCTGATGAACTGGCTTTGTAACGTTTGCTAAATACCAAAATAGTGTATACTGTAGATTCACATGTAGGAATTGCAAAATTTTAAGAAGTCTTACATTTCCAGTCCCTATCACATCTGCCAGGTTTAGATACTTTTAAGAGTGATTCTCTTACGGTTCAGTACGTTCGATGCCCGAAGCTTCTTGAAGATCAAGAGAGCTGCTCTCTTCAGGCCCCTATAACAAGTGATAGCATACTGTGTAGGTTGCGCAATACTTTTTTCAAGTACGTGTCGTAAGGTACACGAAAGAAAAAAATGCAGCTGTCATGATTTGCACAAAAGTGAAAACTTTGATTACCTGCTCTTCAGCATTCTCAACATCACATGTCGATGATGACGAGCCATCGAGAGGTGGGCGACTGAAAGGCAGCCAATTTAATCTTTTCCATGTGTGGTATATCATCACCAGGGCCAAGGTCGACGTACTCATCAAAGTTCATGTCCATAACCTATGTAAAAACATTTCTTAATTTCGCTTCCAGCTTTGTCACAAAATCAGTGCGTCAGCACACACACTCGTTAGTGCAGAACGCCGTTTGGCACAATCAGAAGAATGTATACGAGAAGAGAAACCACACAAAGTATCAGGGCGCGAACACTTGAAACTTTCGAATAACCAATCAAATGGTGCTCTATTCAACGTTTTCATGTCAACCCGTGCTAGTGCCGTAACCGGGGAGGGAGGGGGGGGGGGGGGCAGAGAGCAACCGGTGCGAGCGCACGAAAGGAGACTGTATGGTTCTATGCCTGTCCGGAAATCAAAACGAGTAATAATCCTTCGTCTTATCGCCAACGAGACGGAGTTAGTTTTTCCGAGTCCCCAAAACACGAAACGCAACCACGGCGGCATCGTTCGTGTAATTTAGCACCGCATGGAAACAGGTGTAATCGCGCCCCGGCGAGCAATAAACGAGAGAGTAACAAGCGGTCACCCTTTTAAAAAGTTTAGAAAGCACACAGTCGGCTCGAGAAGCGACAACCGCCCGAAGAACTCATCTAAAAGCACCGCGCGCGCGCTCGAAAGCGCAGGCGGCAGCCGGCGTGCCGCTGTAGAAAAAAAAATTAATAAAAACAAATAAACATCGGCGCATGAAAAAAAATTCTACGTACTTCCGCAGTGTACATGCCAAGAAAGAAAAATAATCGGAAAAGGTGCGCATTTTGAACATACAGGCAATGACGTGCCTCCACTGACGTAAAATATAAGCAAACAACTACGTACTGCCTTTCTTCGAAGCGCGAATTGAACTAAGTACAGTCAACCACAAAAGTTTACGGACCACGCGGGCGCGTGGCCAAGAGCCTCTTCGCGACATTTCCGCTACGTCAGCGGCGATCGACAGCAGCGCAGCGCCCGAGACGCATCCCTCCCTTAATCGGTGGCCTGTCTGTTTTCTGACTGGGCACAAATATTTTTCGCCTTTCACTTTTTCACGAGACGCGCTCTTTGGCAGCCGCGGTCTATCAGTATAACTGTTATCAGTCGCTATCTTTCTCACAAAGTGATACCTACCCAACGGCACGCCGTGATAGCTTCGATCCTGCTATCAAAGTAGAAGTGTGACGGTCATGCTGCAGATAAGCGCTTTGCGTGAAAACTGCGAACTAACAATGCGCTTCGTGGCAGTGGAAAATTGAAAAGCCAGTCAGTAACAATAAGACCCATTTCCGGCCCAGCCTGCGGTCGACGGTAGATGGCGCGCCGCTAGGTGGCGCGGACAAGCAGTTTGGCACGCGCTCGCGTGGTCCGCAAACTTTTGTGGTTGACTGTACGTTGCGGCAATTAGAAACTAAGCGCATGCTAGCGACGTTCATTTAGCGACACAATCACCTAGTTTATCGCTGAAATCCCGCACATCAATGCCAAGGAGTGCATCTTTCACACAAACACTTTACGTTTCACTCAGGATCTGAACACGAAAACACTCACGTACGTACGTACCTGAAAATCTAGACGTAGACAGCGCGACGAGGTTTCCCAAGATGGGGCACACCGCAATGGCTTGTTTAAGGTCCTCAAATGTGCCAATGCTCAGGGTGTACGGCCTCTTCATGTGAAGGTGAGGCTCGTCGACCAAACATTTCACGTGTCACATTCTTCTCGCTATTTGAAGGCAAAGACCGCAGTGGCAACAGGCAACCCGCGCGATTCTTTTATCGAAAGCGTGTCCGAAAGCGTATATGCCGCACGTGTATCCGAGCATCCGCGCGGCGCAATCAGCGACGCCTAGCCCTGGCAACACGAAGCTCTGCACATGCGCAGTTGATACTTATTGCCGTGAGCTCTCAAGAGTATGGAGAGAGTCTGGTGAATCGGCGAAGCAGTGACGTCACGCCTTGGTGATGACGCCGGAGATATCATGGCGCTCCTGGCGGCTGCGCGGCTACAGTGTACTAGCGCGGCTGCGCTGAGTTAAAATGTTGCGAAAAATGATCGTGTTACCTCGCCCATCTTTGTCCCTCCCGCTCTCTGCAGACGCCCAGACGCGCCGTAGGGATCATCTGGCGGATCGCGTGGCGCACGCACCACGCCTCCGTGTAATTAGAGTAGCGTGGTTTGCGGGAGCTCGCGCAACTACGTGGGACGCAGGTGTTATCGCATGTTGCCTTACAACGCGCACAAAGAATTATGCCGTAGTGGGCACATAAGAACTGTGCGTATTCTATAGGATAATTTTAAATGACCCGACCACGCTGTTGCGTTCTACTCTTGAATGCGAAGCTCAAGCGTCCTCCAAATTTTGGAGAGTATGAACTGAATTAGGGGCGCGATAACATTAAAATTATCGAAATGCTGACTTTTATAGTTGCATAAGCAGATTTCTAGGCAACAACGTTCTATGGAGAGCGCGGCGATTTTTGTGCTATGAGAGCTTGTTCAGTTCGCGTGTGTTTAGCCTGTACAGAAGTCCGCCTGCGCGCCTAATATTGCGTAGCAGGTGCACAAACACGCTGCTGAGGCCTCCCGCCATCTAATTTCTGAAGAGGTCATGCTCATAGGTGTGCGCAATGTATGGGGCAGACTTTTCGCACTTCTTTCTTAGGTAACTAGAAAAGACGGCCGCCTCTAGCTCTGCGGGGGGGGGGGGGGGGGGCAGAAAGGCGCACCCCCCCCCCTACTGTGCTCACGCCGTTGTTTTAACGGAACGAAAACCAAAAACGAAAAACAATTAAAAAAACGTCATTTTTCACCGGAACGAAGACGTAACCGAAACGTTATCTACTGTTTCGTTCGGGATTGAAACTGAAATATTTTTATCGGTTTTCAGTTCACAGGAAAATTTGGCTTTCTGGAACAACCGAAGTCATGTAAAGTGAACAGTAACGCATATCTCGGGATATAGTGTGAGTGCGTATCTGAGGCAGGAATTCTAAAGATACTGAAATTTTGCGAGAAACGATAAGTGTGAGAACGAGAGCTGTTTGTGTTCACGCATGCAAGCTGTCGTGTGCCAGTCACGTTCTAGCGCGGAGAGGGCATTCTCGACGCTGAAGTTTGCTTGATTATGCCACACCCGTTCGTATTTTTGTCACTGTATACCCACTGCAGCTTAGCAGTCAGGGCATTTGTACGTGTGCATGATGTACAGGCTCATATTTTCTTCATTTGACATGATAATTCATGTTGACCCAACTTAAGAGCATAGCCTGCCCAAAATTGTCATACATTTGCATATTAATTCGTTTACACCCTACTGGTGAGGGTGTAAATGGGGTGTTGCAAGGGTGTTTTCTTTACGAACACCCCAATTCCAAAAATAAGGGTGTAATAAGGGTGTTCACGAGGGTGCTTTTAACGCATACACCCGTTTTACACCCTTTAGGGTGTAAAATTTTTTGCTGTGTATGTATGGCCAGCACGATTGCCCTGGTCTCCACCTCCGTCACTGAGCACTCTCTGAAGGAGAGCGCATTTACCGTTTCGCCGTGTTCGGTGAGCACCACCGCGACAAAGTTTTGATGGTCACGACGTTTCCTCTGAGGATTTGCTTGCCTGTAGGAAGCGACGTCCACATAGTAGACGTCCTCCCTGTTCAGACGACGCAGCAGTGCTCGGAGTCTCGCTGTGCGATCTCTACGTCTCCCCTCGTGGCACTCTGGGTGCATGTTCCTCGGCAGCCACGTGTAAGTGGTCCCTGTCCGAAGGATTAAGCTCCTTGAGGCCCTTGCATACGCGCTGTCGGTAAGGCGGTATGCCAATTCTCTTTACTATATCTCTGCCCGCTGTTGTCCGGCTGAGACTCTCTCGTTGTGTTATCATATGGTGGCCGCAGCGAGTTCACAGTAAGTATTGTGAATGCCTAGCGCAAGTAATTTTTCTGTTGATGTGCTTTGTGGAAGACTGAGTGCCGTTTTGTAAGGTGTTCTAATTACTGTGTCCACCTGTGATTCTTCGGTCTTGTTTAATGAGTAATAAGGGAGGCTATAAGCGACTCTCCTAATTATTAAGGCTTGCACCGCGTGATGGTGTCTGCTCGTTCATTCCTTGTTTATGATTGGCAATTCAACGTATAATTTTCGCTACGTTGTTTGTAGTGGTTCGTAGAGCCCGTATCGCATTGCTGGCCCGCCCATTGTGCTGTAACCAGACGTGCAGTATTAAGACTTTGGGTACCTCCTGTTTGCGGTGGCCGTCAACGAAAAGCTCCACGATTTCGTCGTACGCATATCTCTTACTGCACCGACTACAACACTGTCAGCTCGACATGGCTCGAAAGAGTTGCTTGCTGCTGCTTTAGAAGCACGCGAGCAAACAAGGCTCTGTATTCACACACAAGAGACGTTATAACTCTTCGTAAGAATAACTGCGAGTCAGTGGTGATGATAGACTTTCTGTGGCGGGTGGATCATTCATAGCAAAGCACACTAATGAACCAAAATCCCTGTGACTTTGACCCCAGCAGACGAAGCCTCTTTTTTGGCATAAATGAGAACTCAACCTGCGATTTAAATCTACACACCTAACGAGCGACACCTTGAAAATGCCTACCCCCCACTTGCCAAGTCTACCAACGGTCATTCTTACCCTCATACTCTTCCCTGAACGTTTGAATGGTCCACACCGCAGCCTGTGACCAGTGCGGAAGTGATGAAACGATTCAGCATATTCTGTGCGACTGTCCACAGTACTGTTCGCAGAGATAGTCGCTTTGCAACGCGCTCGACAAACTGGACGACCGAGCTCTCTCGGAAGAAAGAATCCTGCGCCACAGACAGGACTTAACGTCACAGAAGATGGCTGTGCAGGCGCTACTGCGCTTTCTGCGTTCAACCAGTATACCAGCACGGCTCTGATTGGAACTTTCTGCATGTGTGTGCATGTGTGCATTTTTTTTTAATTTTATCTCTCGCTGTCCTCTTTCCGACCCCTATTTCCCCATCCCTGTGCAGGGTAGCAAACTGGTTATTACTACCAGGTTAACTTCCCTGCCTTTTCCTTTTCATCTATTTCTCTTTCTCTTTTGAGCCAGTGGAACTTAACTTTTGTTATATAGAATTAACTCGGATGGTTAACCCGGCCGCGGCGACCGCATTTCGATGGACGCAAAATGCTAGACGCCCGTGTATTTCGGTTCAGGTTAAAGAACTCCAGGTATAGTTGAAATTTCGGAGCCCTCCACTACGGCATCCCTCATAATCATATTGTGGTTTTGCGACACAAAACTTCAACAATTTTTATATTAACTCGGGTGGCAGTCGAAGGAAATTGCACAGCTGCATTTCAAATTATTCATAAAACGCAATGCATAAGTCAATTTTGCCAATCAAAAGTTATTTATATATTCGGAACATCCTAAGTATGTATCCATACACTACGGAAATTCTGACATTGAGATGTCCTTGCATAAAATCACTGTTCTTTATTTTGATCAGGCATAAGACTACACCGTAGCTTTTTTGTTTTAAATATAATATCCACTTTTACGCACCGCATGGCATATTCTGAGAAAGCGGTATACTATAACTAGCGACCGAAGCGAAGTATTCGACGCAAAAAAAAATAATCAAAAGCATTTTACAGCTATTGAACATAAGCCATTAAATTTGGTGAAAATAGCCGTTGTGCGTCCTGTTCGTCCCGCTGTAAGAAACGACATAAGGAAGCTACCTGCACCCCCCCCCCCCCTAGCTCTCTTCCCATATACCCAATACTCCAAATTTAATTATCACCACCGTAAATGTGAAACTGGAAGCCATTGGCGCATGTCAGGCAAGATTATAACCTGCTAGGCACTATGATTATTACTGCTCCGCTCATGCCCAGCCAAATGTGATTTGAGAGATGATGTTAAATAAGAAAGAAGGCCAGGTGCCCCAAATAGGCCTTACGAACGCAAGCTTTGGGAATTCAAGGTCCCCTGATGGCCATTCTTAAAATGTAAGAAGACGGCATACCACTGCTACCAGTGTTTATAGAGGCATGAAATAAGGTATAATTTATTTTATTTATTTTTCATATTTTTGGCAAGAGCAAGACTTTGTGAACAATGTCTGTTGTCTATAGCAATTTGCGTAGCAAACTCACGGTGGTTAGCTTACACTGCAACTTTTTTTATTTAATGACGCCAACAATATTCAGTCTATCTTCATGGTGGATTTAAATCCCTACTATAAGTCATTTAACGATGTTAGTCCGTGAGAATGCAGGTGAGGCTAATTTCACAGGATGTGTCCTTCATGTAATCGCAAATAGCCAGCTCATAGTCTATTATACCGGCATTCGTTCTTTCAAACAATGCACATGTTATAGCGAGATGATCCAAAGCATGATTTATCTTTATTAGCTGTTTCCTTTTTATCTGTGCTCAGGCGTTCAATTTCGCAACGCGTAAATCAGCTCTGCAGCAGTTATAAAGCGAATGAATGAGAGGTTTGGGTTAGCACCCACCCATTTTATACGAGCTGCATGAAATCATCGGAGTCACTGGCACGGTCCGGACAAAATATGTCTTGAAATTTATTCGCCAGATATCGTGTTTACGCGGGTGAAGTGCACGTAACGCTGCCCTTTGGACGACTGTCTGCCGCCTAATAGCGTCGCTGTTTTCCTTACTCTGGGGCCACTTCTGAAGCGCCACTCGTATCTAGGCTTTGCTGCTTTAATGCGAATGTCTCAGCGCGACTAAGCATCGGAACTTAAGTGCGCACTTTATAAGTAGCGTACCACACGGGCAGAGAAGCACGGGAAGCCTCAGAGGTGAGATGGAAGATCGGCAGTCACGAGTGCTTAGGCACGCCTCGTGGAGTTGCACCCGGCGTGGCTGGCCATTGCTCGAAGGAAGCGGTGACCCAACACGATATGGTTCCACCTGGCGGCCATCGAGTTTCCATGATGAGCCGTAAAATAGAAGACGGTGTAGGTTGCTTACGCGGCGTCCCACTAAATGGAAGCCCAGCCCAGTTAGGTCAATTGCAGTGGACAGTGCGGCCCAGTGCGTGTTGTGTCCTGGGGCAAGATTCCTCTCTAATGCACTTCTCACGGATCCATTTACCAAAGTTGCCGCCGCGGCACGCAATGCGAGCGCATTGCAATGGATTCGATCGCGGTCATGGGCGGTCGACCACGAAGAATTCTTGCTCTGGCAGAAGAATCGGTGCGAAATTGAAGATCCTGCGCTATAGTATCGCAACTGGAACGTAAACGAAGTGGTCATCGGCCAGTTTCCGCTCACCTGAACGCGGACCCCCTTACAGCCTCCGGCCAAGCCGTTAAGGCGCACACGGTAAGATATTTCCTTACAAAGAAGCTATGGCGTGTAGCTCTTGACTTTTGCGTGCCTGCCGAGATAACAATATAAATAAAAGAATACCAGAGACTCACTGTCGACGTCCTTCTCACGCAAAGGGATTGTCAGCGGATTGAGGACAGGACTAAGTAGAGATGGATGGCAGGGATATAGAAAGGAAGAAAGGTTTGAACTTGCATTCGGACTTCCGTCAGCAATGAAGTTCGGTAAAGTATACACTGGCTTAACCTACTCCACGCATAACACTCTCGCCGCGTGACAACGCTCTCACCACGTGATGCCGTTGTAATAGTTAGTGTACATAATACAGTGGTCGAACCTCGAATATTCATTATGAGCGATTGGTGGTTGGGGTGTATGAGATTGTCATAGCTCGTAGAGCACATTGCGGTCATATAGTTATAGAAATTTCTCATAAAATACTTGTGGAATGTGACTCTTCTCTGTCGTGGTAAACGTTAATTGGCGATCTAATTCTTATTCTGCATTACAGAGCCTCGACCATTTTCTTCCAAGCTTTCTAATACACTGAGCAATGCCCATAGGAAGAAAGGAAGGAAGGAACAAACAAGCGGAAAGACAGGGAGGTTAGCCAGTTCTCAGACCGGCTGGCTACCCTGTGCTGGGCGAAGGGTTAAGGGGGATAAAAGATGATAGAAGAGAGATTTTACAAAAAAAAAAGGTGCTCAAAACATCATCGTGCTACAGAAGATCTGTGCCTTCTCTTTCGCGCAGGGCCAGCATACACCCTGGACTGTGTGGCGTCCACAGTCCAAGGTGCGTTTTCTGCATGGAAACACGTAAAGAATGCATGGCTCAGGTGGCATTGCACACACCCCGCGTCTTTTTATTAGCCGGAAACAGGCGGAGTGATCGAGTGATCGCTGATTCCCGAAATACGGGGACTGCGCTTTTGTCCATTTCAGTGCGCGCATTATTGTTTAGCGTGGACGTAAGAGCATCGTCGCCTACGACACGTGGGGCCAGCTCACCTTCGCATGAACAGGATCCGGGCAGCGTCGTAATCCACAGTGGTTGGCACTTCTCGCGGTTGGACAACCGAGGCTTGCGGCGGCGATAGAGCAGGCGGCGTGACCCGATGGCTGGTCGGCGGCTTGCAGGCGCAGAACGGCGTGCGCGCTTCGCTGGTCGCCTAGTGTGCTGCCGAAGCCGTTGTCCGACAAGGGGAGTCGTTCCACTTTGCGCCGGTGCGCCACCGCCGTCGGGGGGGAGGCGAGCAGCCGCGAGGGGGACCGGTATAAAACGGCCGGCGCTGGTAGTGCGAGGGGCATCCTCCCCCTCGCCCCCCCCCCCCCCCCCTGCCAGCAGCAGTCGAGGTGTAGCATGCGAGGGGGCAGCAATGGGAAAGGCGGCCTCTGCTAGTTCTCGTTCCGGACCTCCGGAGCCACTTTTGGGCCAGAGAGGGCGCGAGCTTTTGGAAAGCAAGATGCGCAGGTGATCGCCGTTTCTAGAGCACGCACTCGGAGGCTTTTGCATATCGCCGACCGGCCGGGCGCGCGCGCGTGCGTGAGTCGCCGCACGGTGTGTCGCGGGCGCACCTCCTCCGTCTCGTTCTTGCAGGAATGTTCCCTTGTCGTCGCCTCTACTACTTCTCCGCTAGCTCAGGCGAACTAACCAAGCGTGGAAGCAGTGCAGCGTTTCCCTCCTCTCTGTGCGTGTGTCCGCACTTACGTCCTCACCAGAACAAAGAAAGTAACGGTGTCATTTAAAATGAAGTCGCTGCTTCTCAGTTCCTCCTTCTGTAAGCCACATAGAGTTCGTTTGTCTTCTGTAAATGCATCCGGAAACACCGAGCGAATCTCACATTCTATGACACTGCCCATCATACCAGGCTCAACGACGTAGTATGGAAGCCAAGCTCCGTCATCTGGATTCAAGACCACTGACAGAAAAGAAGATCCTGGGACCTTGGCCTACGGTCTCTCAAATGCGCAAGGCCACGAAAGCCCTCTTGTGCTTGTTGAGGACCACTGGACTTCACGGGCGCCTGTGAACTAACAGCGCGAGTTCGTGTTGTGTCGTTTCAAGCTGTTCATCCATCTCTTTTTTACTCTTCTTCTTTCTTCTCTACCATTTCCTTTCTATTATTCCCCCTTCCCCCACCCCAAGTGTAGGGTAGCCAACCGAGCCAAGGCTTGGTTAACCTCCCTGCCTTTCCTTTTCGTTTCTATCCTTCTCTCTCTTTCCTTAACTCGCACAAATTTTAGCGGGGCAGTAAGACAAACATCGTCACTACACCTCTTACACTCTTGCAACCAGCTCCCCTGTGTGGGTCGTAAACACCGCCCTGGCATTCTAGCATGAGGCTGTCTGTAAACTACACCTTGCAAGTGCAAGCGACCAGAGAGGGGGAAAAAGAAAAATCTTGAAAACTGTTGTATTTGCCGCTGTATCAACGCATAGCAACATAAGACGGAATATAAGAAAACATTTTATTTATTGCTTTTGTCCATCCGTTGTCGCGCCAAACGCGCATTGGACATTTACGGATGTTTTCTAATGTAGCGACACGAATCTCTTGTTTGGCTATGCGCGCCGTTTAAGTAAGATTAATCGAAACGAGCTCCAGTGACACTCGGGTTGGGCCGTTAAGGAATGCATCAATACGGAGAAAGTACTTGCACGTGTAAGAGCCACGTAGCGGCAGCTGTATCGTGCCCATTCTTCACTCTGTCCTGACGATGGAAAGCACGTGTTTGCCCCACAACGTAAACTGCTTGGTTAGAGCTGCGCTGCACGCGAAAAAGTCGACGGAAGTTCCGTGCGCGGTCTCCAAGCCTTCAACTCGCTCCACGACAGCTGAGTGCGCTCCTGTTATGCATATAAGTGCACCGTTGCGTGAGGAAATGACCACGAGAGGAAGCGTGGTCTTTCCAGATACGCAATGGGTGTCGCACATTTTTGTGTTTTATATTACAAGCAGAAGGTTCTTCCGTACTAAATAAATAAAACAAAACAATGCACAGGCACTTGAGCTAAGGCGCTTTTCCCCATACCGCACAGTTTATGCAACAGTAAAATGTGCAAATTAGTTCAAAGCGCCGCATAATCATTGTTAAACTATACTACCTAAGTTAGTTCATTGACCTCGAACAGTTTCGTGACCATAAGATACGCGTGCTCGCCCACACGAGGACACATGGCATTCAGCTACGTAAAAAGACAGCCCGAGAAAAAGAAAAAAAAAATCACCACTCGCGGCGTTCTTGTTCAGCGCATGCGAAATAGACGCAGCCAGCGAGACATGAGACAAAGGTCAAACAAAAAGTGAAGGTTGCTGTCCATTCAGCAGCGCAGTCTACCCAGCGAAGAGGATAGTCTGTTTATTCTTTCCGCGTGTTCTCGTTCGGCAGGTTATCACATATTCATTGGCAGGCAAAATGGTGAGTGCTCGTTGGTCTTGAGGAACTGGAGGCCCCTTCCGGGCGCCAGGTTGCTGTAGTAACCCATCTCGCCACTGGGTTGACCAGGAGCACAAAGGCCGTTGCGGAAGGCATCTATTCCGCCCTTGCACTTATATGTCACGAAGCGGCACTGGCGGCGATACGTGAGCGACTCGATGTAATAGAGCGGGGCTCGACCATGGTCGCAGTCAATCTCTGCAAGGGAGCGCACAAAATAGTGCTAGTGTGGAGATCAGCAAAACATAGCGCATCGCGTAGTGCGCTAAGCGCCTGCTGTTGCTGATAGTTCTTACATGAAGTTTCTATTTGACCTGCAATTATTTGTGTAGGAGCATCGTACATTCCGTTGGTTATGCGTACTTTCATTTTTAAAGGAGGTCTGATGTAATGAGGGCTATCCATATACTAAAAACAAATTCCCAAAAGCTTCAAGGCAATGCAAGTCACTAAATTACGGTCGGATGCAACTTTAGAAGTCCGCGGCATTTCCTCTTCAAAGGCGGATGTGCACAAGCCTGCACCAATGGGCGCGCACTCCAGACTGACGTCATGAACCGGACGGCCGGTAACCCCGCCTTCGGAGAACATCGCCGACTGCATGAGCGGGGACTATTTCTTTATCCACGAAGGCAATCGCCTGCCGCGCTTCGGTCGTCTGGGCGGGGCCTTTCCGGTCTTCTTAAATTGTATCCGACTATAGTCACTACATCGCACGTCATGCCTTTACTCTCGCCTGGGGGTGGTTCGCCTAATCGACAAGAAGTACATTCGGCTGCAAATAGTGATCATATATTACAGCAAGAGCCACTTGAGGTGACTGCGAATTTCCATGAATCGCGATAAACACGCTATTTTAAACACTGAACATGGCCTTTACGGAAGCCAACGCAAAAATGAATCGCGAATTCTTTGGTAATAGCAGCAAATAGTCGGGAGGGTCATCAAGCATTACGTGCCGAAAACAGCCCGCATTGAATTGTGAATCGGTCACGGACTCGGAAACTGTTTGAACCCTAACATCTGAAACAAGGACGACCGCGCTCAAGTTCTGTCCGGACTTAGATTTCTTGTTTATCCAAAGGGGCGACATATAGCAAAGTGAGCCTAGTTTACACTTAGCAAATTATCGTTCTTATAAGTCGTTGGCAACTATTTAACTGCAGGTATAAATCTCAAATAAAAGTAGGAGTTATAGAAGAGAAAAAAAGCTGGGGGGAGCAGAGGCTTGCCAGGGCATTGTATTTCTAGATTATACATTACCGCTGGTCTGAACTATATCCCAGGGCTCCTTCTTTTTTTCCCCTACGTAACCGCTGTGCACAGTTTCGTGATCAATATGTCGTGCCTTAGTTGGCCATCATCAAGCGCACACATATATCGTGAGGCAGTGCAGGAAAGCTACGTTCCATTGAGAAATCACAAAATAACGACTTCTCGTGGCGGCTGGTGGCTCAAGAGCGCGTTTGTGTGGAACTAGCGTAGACGTTAAGCAAAACTCGCACAAATGGACGAGGCTGCACGACGCCTACGCGAGCGAATGCTCGGACGAGGCGCACCCACCGAAAAGGCCTCCACATCCGGGCTGATCTCTTCCGCCGTTTGGGTAGAAGTCGACGTGTCCGTAGGGCCTGCCCATGCCGAGCGACTTTTGCAGCACCGTCCAGCCTGAGCTCGTGTGGATGGCGTCTACAAAGACGGCATCCGTGCGAGACACATACACCTCGGACTGCTCGAACAGCGGTCGCGCCGCATCCAGTGCTGCATGCAGGAGCAGCGCATATGATATATGAAGGGAACAAGAAGAGCGGCAGCAAGAGGAAACAAGCAGCTACATGTGTTCATTCCGAGGTCACGAGCTTGATTCCTGCTCTGGCGGCTTCATTTCTATCCTCGCGCAAATGGTGCCGCACAGAAACATTTTGGCGGTATTTCATGGAACCGCGGGTGGTCGCAGTCAACAGAGAATCGCTCTGTGTATGCGGCGTCTTTCGCTGTACAAGTGTTCTTTTTTTGTCTGTATGTGAAAGTAAGAGCATTGGTGTTTCAATGTTGCAGCTCTGGGTACTCGGGCGTATACGAGAGCCGTTCCTGACAACTATAGCGTCAATGGCGCCCTTCGGCGTGCTCAGAAGCCTGAGGAGCCTCCTACTTTCTCATTTCGGCGTACGCGGACGCGGAACAGCAGCAGCAGGAAAACAGGTCCGATATAAGTTTGGAGCATCGTGGATTGTCATGTTTATACAACGGTTTCAGTCTAGAGTAAAGGTTATCATTTAGATCTCAGTGGTGCGATCCCCAGAACAGGATATTTACACCTTACACGTGAGTATCACTGCGTGGGGAATGTTCAAAATAGAAAAAAATACACGCCCGTAGGTGCAAGTTAATGTTGTTTGAGAGAAAAATAGCACATACTGACACGAAAGGGGAAAAGGTCCTGAGGAAATAAGCGATAGCATGAAATGTATTTAGCCCTGTGTGTGTGTGTGTGTGTGTGTGTGTGTGTGTGTGTGTGTGTGTGTGTGTGTGTGTGTGTGTGTGTGTGTGTGTGTGTGTGTGTGTGTGTGTGTGTGTGTGTGTGTGTGTGTGTGTGTGTGTGTGTGTGTGTGTGTGTTATAAGGGCAGCGCGTTTGTTAGCGCTTCTGTTTCCTTGTATTTAGTGCGCTCTGCGATTTCAACATGGAAACAAATATGAGTCAATTGGCGTAGCGTACACCTGGGCGAAAACGTTTCAGAGCAGAGTATAGCGGGTGTGGCTCCGTCTGTTTCACCTGCGTTGGCACTGCGGCCCAAAAAGATCCGATTGCAACAAGATCGCTTCCACAACTTTTGGTTGATTCTTATTACAAGCTATACAAACCTAAAATATTCTTACAATCCACTGAACTCCATGTTAATTCAGGGTTTTTACGCCGAGTAGATTTACACATATGAACCACTCGCTTCCTTTGATGCATCTCTACGACCAACGCTTCGCCACTTTAAATGAGCGTACCCATTCTACAACTTCGTGCAGCTTCGTAGTTGAAAAATTACTGAAGGCGAAAAGGACGCGTTTTAGCATTCATCTGTTAACATAAGACACATTTCAGCAGAGCACTGTGTGCGTCATTATTTCCCACTGTAGCACAGTTAGACGCAGTGCGATTGAGCGGCTCATTGCACGTTCTATACTCTGGTCGTCTTTCTCTTAGATCGCAAACTCTACTTTATTCCAACAATGGTTCGAAAAATTCGGACATGCTCACTTGCGAAATTTCTCCCATTGTCTATATATTCGGCATTTGACGCTTCTATTGAAGAGTCACATGCATATATTCCATTAATTGGTGGTGAGAATGGTATGGCGCTTCGGCAGAGGTGCGTCTTACCCGAAATTCTTGCTAGTTTTGTCCCAGTCTGTTTCTTGTAGTGGCGACCCGCGAAGCCGCACACTTGGGCGCCAAGGCTGAAGCCGATAAGGTGCACATTGGCGGCCGTCACGTTTCCGTCAAATTTCCGAGACAGCTTCTGCACGAGCAGGGATATCTGCCGGCCCACCAGGGCCGTGTTGCCCACAGCTGTCAGGTACAAGGGCGACCGGCAGCCACGACCCCAGTCTACGATCACCACGTTGCAGTCTTTCTGCATTCACCAGGCGAGCATAAATCACACTTTCGGGTGCATAAATAGACCGAGAATCCATTTGAAACTGAATCATGGTCATTGCTTGAAGGAAAAAAAGACTGATTGAGAAGGCTTCATATTAAGGAAGCTTTGTTTGCTCTTGCCACAACAAGAACGCCGACTTTTCAGAAATTCATTGTCACTGGCTGGGAGATCATGTATGTACCCTGAATAAAATAACCCAGATTTTAAATGCAAACGGCTGCACACGCGCACAGGCGCTCGCGAAATATGCAGTGCAGCACGTATGGAGAACCAGTCACGGACAATTAAGAGGGGATGTTTACGGCAGTTTGAGTGTGCAACTGAAGTATGCTGGCCTCATGAAATAGAGGAACCAGAAAAATGGCCCAACAGTTATCACCAACCAAACAAGATTTGCTACAAACTATTGCACGAAGCGAAATTATCTACCTGACTGGTAAAACAAAAATACACACAAAGTGAATAACTTTAGCTTCATGAACGTTCCTCCACCTCGTGGACTTCGGCAGAATTGATATTCCATATTCCCAAAATTTATAGTTCATTTGTGAAGACCGGTCCGAAAGGACAAGCAACGTGCCTTGGCTATTGCTGTCCACAGTATGCGACCGTACACGGTATGTCCACAGTATGACCAGCTCCTGCTGTCCCAAGACCCCTTGCTTCAAACAAAACACTTCACACACACACACACACACACACACACACACACACACACACACACACACACACACACACACACACACACACACACACACACACACACACACACACACACACACACACACACACACACACACACACACACACACACACACGCGCACGCACACACACACGCACGCGCGCACACACACACACACACACACACACACACACACACACACACACACACACACGCACGCACGCACGCACGCGCGCGCGCGCGCGCGCGCGTATGGCGCGAGGATCGTCAGCTTTGCAACCACTACTATTTGGCTTTGTAGGATAACTTGTGGTGGGCCCACTGGTTATATGCAGTTGCCTATCCCTTTAAGAGGTTGCGTTAGTTTGCTAGTTCAAGAGCCCGTACGCGAGAGTACAGAACAGCAACAAAAACGCACGTGCGCAGACACGCGCACGCTGCCAGGCATTAATTTAGGTTAACGGCGTTAGTGAAAAGAAAAGAAGGCCGTGAGCCACTTAAACGAGGGCTGTCTGGCGTACCTCCTGCAACAGAGCCTCCTTGAGTTCGTGAAGCCAGCTGCTGTTGACATTTTGTGTGTAGCCATGTGCGACGATGATGAGATCCTTAAGTTCTTGGAAAAATGGCTTCCCGTCTCGCCGCAGAAATCTCGTTCGCAATCTCCGGCCGCCCGTGTTGTTACGAGAGTAGATGTAGAACTTAGTCCTCACGTACCTGGGCCGCCTGGGGAGCGAAAGCGGATGAGTCAGCCGGTACTTGTCATCCTTGCGGAAACAGCCCACACCTCTGTAGCAGCGCATGTCTTTGATCAGCGAAATAGACTTCAGCGTGAACTTGAGAGGCCATATCTGTTCAAGGAGTGAGTAGACATATATATAATGAAGGATACGAGCACTAGAGGGTCGTTGTTCTAAAGAGACTACATGGTGGGGTATACGACGCAACTACTTATTAGGCGATTAGTGTTTAAGTGGTTGTTGGGTCTGCAGGAATTATGGCTATAAAAACGAGCTGTTAATAAATGAAACAAGCGCTTTGCTCTTAATTTAGTTCCCTTCCTTAGGTTACTCAAGCTTTAGTGTATGTTGGTCACTGCAAACAAGTTTTAGTTATATGCACTTCCTCGCAGACAGTCATTCTAGTCAACGCCTTGTTGGACCGTGAAAGGCGAGTGAGCGTGTCCGATGAGCACGCATGGTGCTCGTCGGATGTAACGTGTTGTACGCGGATAACTAGTGGCATGCGTTACCCGAAGGTTGTAGGTTCGGTCCCTACCGGCGGCAAGGTTGCTTTTTCGTCCACTTTAATTTCTTTCCATTTGTGTCATAATAACTACACTACAGTTAAAGACTATACGAATAATAATCCCTATACTTTACTTGGCTTCATTGTCTGTTGGTTTCATTAGGTTCTATCTAGCGATGAAACGATATATTGATTCATTCCCCTTTCGTTCATTTTGACCTGATTGATTTCGAAGTATTTTTTAGTACTTTGGCCGCACCAGCTCAGTAAGATGTCTTGAAACTTACTATGTTGTCTCTCCCCTAAAACACAGCGCAATTCATCTTCACTGATGAAGAAATGTAATGACGCGATCGGACTCTGTCAGAATTGATGAGCTCACAGCCGGTTGGCGCGGCAACCTCAAGGGAGGTGTTGCCATCTGTATTTTCTTTCTGTAGTTTTGTGGCATACCAAGCATCTTCTCGGGGCAGATGGCTCTTATTGCTACGGTCAAAGGATAATTTGCTAATACGAGATAAATTGCTTTCCTCTTTAAATTTGGTGACAGTTCGCACTAAGTCGCGCGAAGCTTGGCACAGCGAAGCACAGACCCGTCGCCGCTCGTACTCCCCGTCGACCGACACGTCTAGCTTCGAGATGCGCGGCTTCCTCCTCGGGAGTACGCAGCCAGGCTACGCACTATAGAGCGGAGGTTGCGCGCAATGTCCCCGTCGGCGGGCGTGGCTTAGTTACTACGCATGCGCGGCTTGGCCAGGTGGTCACTAGACGAGGCGATGCTTGCTTCCTCTTTCTTTCTATCTTCTTTCTCTCTCTTTCGTTGATGTTCTGTCTTTTTCTTTCTGCATTTCTTTCTTCTCTCTCGTTCTCATTCTTTCTGTGTTACGCTTTACTCTATCCCCTCCTCCTTTCCCTCCTCACCATCACATCCCTCCTCCTCATGCTCACTTCCCTTTATTTACTCCCTTGCTACACTATATTATACAAGGCTATGCTCTGTTAGCGTGCCTGGATAGCCAAATGGTTAGGACGCTCGCCTTCGTATCGAGGGTACGCGGGTTCGAATCCCGCCTCGTGAAGAAATTTTTTCGGCAGGAATTTTTCTCGCTCTCTATCTTTATACCTTTCTTTCCTCTCGTTTCTCTCTTTCTTTCTCTCTCTCTCTGTACTCGTTCTCAGGTAGCCGCACACTGGCACACACCCGTTAAGATTGTGATAGTTTTCTGCGATCGACTCACAAGAAACGATTTACTAAACAGCTTCACTGTATAAAAACTTTACGCAGAATCTCCTCTTGGAAGTGATGCGTAAACGTTAGCTCCTAATCAGCTGCTGTTTGCTCGTCGTATGGTCTTGTTTCCCGATGTGGTCCGGTATCATGCGATTGTAATTTCCGCGCTTATTGCGCTTTGCGACTTTCCTTGGTACATCGCGTTCGGACGGCACCGGCACGGCGTATTTCCTCTCTTTTTATTGCCTTTGTCAGCGTCTTTCTGTATACCCGTTCGTACAACACATTCATCTGGTTCAGGTGTATTTACTACTGCCAACGCGGGTGTTTTGCCCAGTGGGTCAAAAACTGCTGCTGGGCGTGGGGTCGTCTCTTCGAAACTCAACCCCGCCAACGTGTTTTTCCTGTATATGCAATTTCCTTTTTGTACATATTATTTTCTTTATAGCGATTCGTCTCACGTGACTGTCGGACGGATGGACAGGTTTCCTCGTTGGGTACGCGCAGAAATGCCTACTCATTTAAAAATTAAGTTCGGGAATTTGAAGTGCCGAAACCACGATCTAATTATGACTCACGCAGTAATGGAGGACACCAGATCAATAATTACCGCCTGGGGTTCTTTAAGGTGCACCTAAATCTAATTGAGCGGATATTTCACATTAAAATCACATTAATTTAGTTCAAGTTAACTTCAAGCAATCCGCTACTTCTTACTAATCTACGCTATCTACATTTGCTGCAGATTTGTGGAGTTTGAATACGAAGCCATATTATTCGCGAAACTTTCTGACACTGCTCAACCGTTACAGAATGTTAGAGAAAGCAGAAAAAGACAGGCTATAGTATCCAATGAAATTCGGCCCTTACTTTAAAAGCAATATAATTTGTTAAAACCACCTTATCCTAGACCACAGTTCAGCTAGGGCCCGTGATACCAAGCCCGAGCCTGGCCCCCGCACGGGCGTACAGGGCCTAGCCCAGCCCGGACCCGTGGGCCCGAGCCCTGGCGTTCACTAAGCTTAGCCAGGGCCGGCGTGCGCACGAACATGCCCGACCTGGGCAAGCTGGAAGAAATTTGGTGATGAATGTTGTTATTGGTGCCTAGTCATTTGTAGGTGGCGATTACTCAGAAAATCCGGAGTACATGCAATGAGGAGGAGGAGGAGGAGGAAGGAAAGAAATGAAAGGCAGGGAGGCCAACCATACGCGCGTCCGGTTTGCTACCCTACACTGGGGGAAAAGGAATTAAAGAAAGTGCGGGAAGAAATCACTGTCAGTGTCAGTGTACATGCGCGCCTCTCCATTACACGCCCACAAGCGATCACTTAACCCGGTCAATTTTGAAAACAGTAGCAATGCCCGCGTGGCTTTGCTGGCCTGCGACGCGTAGGGCCGCGATCCGAGGATCTTATCTTGGGAAAAAGGTCTGTCGACTTGCTTTACTCACAGCGGTATCTTAGGGTTAAACGTTGCGCTACTAAGCTCTAGGACGCGTGTTCGATTCCCAGCAGTGGCGGCTTCATTTCGATTAGGGTTAAATGGAAGGACACCTGTGTACTGAGATTTAGGTGCACGATAAAGAACTGCAGGAGGTCGAAATTAACCTGGTCCCTACTATGGGGTGCCTCGTAATCATATCGTGGTTGCGGCACGTAATACCATAGAATACAAATTAAATGTTGCTTATGTGGTACACGAAGAGTCATTATCATAATAGTACAGTAACAACAAAACATAGCCAAAATGTTTTTAAGACAAAGCGTACAACAGGAAAAAGCTGGTAGAAAGAAAACCAGCACATTCTGTTTAATGCTTTTGTCTACACTTCATGTTGGAAACATTAATGATTACAAAAATTTTTAAAAGAGGCGCTTTAATAATTTGCTTCAGCAATACAAAGAAATTTAAGATTATATATTGTGTGCAGCAAGCAAAAGCAAATGATATGTAGATCGTTCATTTGTAATTGCGACATGAAAACGTAATCTCGACGTACGATGTAAATAACATAGTCAAGCTGCATGAAGGAAGGGAGTTTTTGAGGGCTGGCTTCTTTGTTTTACATAAGTTTAATGAAAACCAGCAGTCTGCTGGTTTTCATTTATAGTTAAGCTGTCAGACACAATACTTCAGGCTATCCCAGATACAAGGTTCCTCCTCTTTTTTACCGAAATAAAGGCAGAAAATACGCTTTAAATAATACGCTACGACACAAAGAATGCACTCGAAAACAATATCATAACAATAGGACTTGGCAAAGGCCGGCAGAAGGCAGAAATCTGCATTTTGTTGTGCAAAAGCAGGAGGTTGTCCAGGTTTTTGGCCTTAAAGAAGGTCCTCCTCTATAGGAATAAATGCCCAGCTGCACTAATATAGCGTTCGCTATATACTGGCGCTCGTGGATGTTATGCAAAGTATAGAGAAATGGTCTGAAAGCTTCTTTTTTTGTATAATTTACTTTTTCGTTACGCGGAAACAATGCTTACTTTTTCTAAACCAAAATGTTAGAACTTCATATGTTTTTCTATTTTCTGTGCTGAGGTACACTAGGAGCCCGCTATTTGCACGCGTCATTTCAGTTTGGCATAGAATATCTCGGATCATGCCGTGCGTAACGTTCGCGTGTGCTCGGAGGCCTGACATATGCCCTTAATAGGCGGGCCCGAGTCCGACCCGCGGCTTCAAACCAGGGCCCAGCGTAAAACTCTTCGGACGGCCCGGCCCATGCACCGCTCTTCTTAGCCACTACTTCAATCGGAACGTCAAGTCTACAAGATTTTGCGATCATTTGTAGACTTGCTGCTCATGTCATTCTGTGTGGGCAGTTAGTGCTGTGTGTCTCTACCTTCTTTCTTTTCTAATTTTCGTCCCTGCATATCCATGAGCGGAATGGCAAACCGGGCACTCGTCTGCCTCCCTGTCTTTTCTCCCTTCAACCTCCTTTCCTCCATCGATATCTCATTCCGCTATCTCTTTCTCGAAGTCTGACATCATAATAAACACGTAATAAACCTTGGCATACACTTGCGATGGAGAAATGTTTATTGGTTGCACTGTTGACAAGCCCACCAAAAGCTTACTCGTTATTTTGAAATTTATTCTAAAGCTTGTTATGCTTGCTTTTCTTCTAAAGGTTTCCGAAATATATAAGATCCGTTGCCATCATGGTTTATTTTTGTTTCGCCGTGTTAGGGTGTGCTAGTAATGAGTGTCAAAATTTAATGATATTCAATATGGTATTACAATATGTAGTCGCATATGCAGCAGCATGTATAAAGGAATATGACATAAAAATATGATGATTATGATGGTGTGAATGGTGCGACCCGGGGAGTGCATTGTTTTGAGATCCGTTATACCGAACGAGATTTCTGAGAATATGCAAGAGGGGAATGGCTCTACGAATTGTAAACTTCCATCAAAAGAACTGTTTATTTGTCGCAATGCATCTGCCTGTAACATACCGGCTCTGTTTCTGCAGACTGCCTTCACGACTCCCTATCGGTTCCATGTCGTGGTTCAGGTAAATGGCTGTACTGTACGTTTAATAATGTTGTATCGTAGTGAACCAGCCAACGAACACACAGGCCAAGATATGTAGCATGACAGTTCTTGGTCCGTATGTTTGTACGCTGTTTGTTTGCAATCTAACCATGTCAACTTGCCCAGCTTACTGTTGCTGTACATTTGGCAGTAAAATTGAACGAACACGAAAAGAAAGGAGTGTTATAGAGCTCCCCCATTTGCCCGGAAAAATTTCATGCTGCGTGCGTCCGGTCCCACGAATCCAGCCGAGTCAGCTAAGGGATGTCGTGGGCCCATTTTACAAACACTACAGAGATCAATCTTAACTAATGCTTTAGTATTCGTAAGTTACTTCTTCATAATAGAAAAGAGAACACTTTTATCAAGAGACAAACCTTAGAAAAAAAAGAAATCGGAGCACTTTGATTGCTTATTCAGGGGTACAGATCTAACAAAAAAAAGGAGGGGGAGTGGTGTGGCTGGCTGGTGGTCATGTGTCCGTACCTCTCGCACCGACTTGCCATGCTTTTATATATATTTCGATAACGAATGACCACATTTTATTCTGCAGCAAGCAGCCATTCGATACATAAAGACTTTTAATCGTCTCCTGCTCCAAACCTTTCCAAATACAAAAAAAAATTACTTAAATCTCTGGCGTTGTATCGGCGTGCTGGCGATAACATTTCAACGCGAAATCCGGAAAAGTAAAGCTTGAGCTTTATTTTTGCGTTATCAACGCTTTTCAACATAATTTATGAGACTATTGTTTTCAAGGACTTCTTTACCTGTGTAAAGTGATATAGGTTTGCTGTTCAGTGTCTCCTTAAAAATTCCACCAGAATTGAAGCGTGTGTGTGTGTGTGTGTGTGTGTGTGTGTGTGTGTGTGTGTGTGTGTGTGTGTGTGTGTGAGAGAGAGAGAGAGAGAGAGAGAACTTTATGTAAAACTAACCCGTGTCCGGGGTCCACTAAAATATGTCTGTGCTTGTTAAAGTTATTGTAACCGACTTACGCCATCTGTCTTCTCGTCCACCTTTTCTTCTCCTTCGCTTACACTGGAGGTTTTGGTTTTGATCTGTGCCACGCTGGCGCACACTGCGAAAACGATTACTGCCACAGAGGCTTGAAAAAAGAGAAAGTGACAACAGTGAAAGTTAGTGAACT
Organism: Rhipicephalus sanguineus; assembly: GCF_013339695.2. Lineage (NCBI taxonomy): Eukaryota > Metazoa > Arthropoda > Arachnida > Ixodida > Ixodidae > Rhipicephalus > Rhipicephalus sanguineus. The sequence continues at coordinate 183,042,501 of NC_051176.1, forward strand.
TGTAGCTATAGTTGCAAGACAAGTTATTGTAGTTCAAAACAACAATGCCAGATATCTTGTTTCTTGTCTTGCGATTTGACTACTGTGCTACACTCATTACAAATTTCTGCGCTGTAATGAAATTCCCACATCCATCTTCTTGATATATCTCCCGTGACGTTACGGCTGAAAGTTGGGCAGCGGTACACGATCCGACTGCTGAAAACCGAGTAGGTGAGTGCCGCCAGTATACTGCCCGACTATTTTGAGGCAAACCGAAAAAGGTTGTTTAGGACCTTGCAGCTGTTGTCCAGGCTGGTACTGTACGTGTGATTGTCCTTTCCGTCCGGCCTGTCTGTTGGCTCGCTTACGTTGGATGCGCTTTAAATGCATCTGACGGGCCTTTGTTCTTCATGGCAGGTATTGTAGTTGCTGGTAAAAAATACTAGCTTTCAGCTACCTTCCAATGCAGTCAAGACTATTCTCAGTGCGATTACTACTGCTGTATTGAGTTCGTAGCCACAGTGGCTTATTACGCGCGAACAAATTCCCACAGGGGTGGGGGTGGGGGCTAGAGGGTGAGAGGGGGAGCGGCGACGATTGCAAATAAAGTGCTTTCTTTCTCTCTCTCTCTCCACTGAACGTGTTTCGTATAGAAGCTCGCGTATATGCTGTAAATAAGACTCAAGCGTGCTATATAGAAAAGCAAGAATTGCTGTCAAAACGCGTTTCACATATCGTAATGATACGCAGTGCTTAGATATGTAGGTGTTAAGCCTTATGCATAATTTGATAGAAGAAGCAAAAGTTAGAAATTGCGAACAGTAATTAAGATGTCATTAATACATACGACCGTATTCGATCTTGTCGTTCGCTTTTGAAATTTCTTCGTTTTATTTCAATTCTATTGCTTCCTCACGGCAGACAAAAATATATATATGAATATAACTGCACAGAGACTATCTTTTTGCAACGCGCTCAACAAGTTGGACAACCGACCACTGTCGGAAGAAAGACTTCTACGCCATCGACAGGAAGTAAAATCGCAGAAGGCCATGTAAGCGCTACTCCACTTCTTGCGTTCTATCGGTCTTTCTGAACGACTGTAATGAGAACACACTCTCAGTGTTTTATTTTGTAGCGTTAGCTACACTTGCCTAGCCGGAGCCGATTTCACGTGGATCCTCATGAGCCGTGCACCCTGATCGACATAAAGGCCGGAGACAGGCAAGAGTTCAAGCTCTAATGCGAGTTGTAGGTGACGGCACATCTAACGCACCATTCCTTTACACTTATGTGGCCCGATATCCACAAAAGCGGGCCATGTGTCTGGTCGTAGTGGACAACACCGATTCTGTAACGGTATCGGCTACGCTTAAAACACTGGACAGTGGCACGGCAGAGGAGGCTGCTATCGCCCTGGCTATTATACACGCTTCACAATTATCAGCACCGGACGAACCAATTACCGTGGTTACCGATTCACAAACTGCCTGTCGGAACATAGCGAAAGGAATGGTCACACCCTACACACACCGTATCCTGACATCAATACATCCCACTTTGTTACACAGGGTGCGTATCGTCTGGACACCTGGACACTCCTCTCTCCATGGCAATGAACGCGCTAATGCGGTAGCTCGAGAACTTACAAACCGGGTGCCACCGGAAGAGCTGTCCAACCCAGACGATGCACCAACAGAACCACTCAACTACACTGAAACGCTACAACACTACCGACAAAGCCGCATGTACTTCCCACCACCACACAAATCACTCAACCGAGAAGACGCTGTTGCCTGGCGGCAGCTTCAGACTAATTCATTCCCCTGCCTTTACACCCTTCATCTCTTCCACCGCACACAATATCCCTCATACTGCCCCTATTGTGGAGCGAAGCCCACGGTGTATCACTGCACCTGAGAATATCCACAACCACCGGGCTGCCGCCCTATTCCTTCACCCTCACAATCCCCCTGGGAGACTGCGCTGACCAGCTCAGAGCCGCAGGAGCAGCGTCGGCTGATCCAGCGGGCACGTGGTGTGGCGCGAGCCAATGGGGCCCTGAACTAAGGGCTCCACCCAACGAGGATAATCCTTGAGGCCTCCACAAATAAATGTTTTTTCTCTCTCTCATGAGCCGTGCTGCGCATGCGCGAGGATCAGTGATGCCACACAGCTGGCTCACCGGAGCCGGCATCTTACGCGCTCTCCGCCACCGCCGCGCGCGACTCGCCGCTGCTGGTCTGCGCGTTCGGGAGGAGTTGCGTCGTAGCCACGGCAGACACACTGGCGCCGGCGCGCGCGCTGCTATTCGCCTTCGCTGTGCAGTCGCCGTCTGACACTGCGCTGGAGCCGCTTGATAGCGCCTCTGACTGGCGTTTGCAGGTCGGTAACGCCATGGAGAAGGAGAGCGCAAATGCTGCTCAACGGCGCAGAAGAGCCGAGACGCTTATCTCATCGGATCCCGAAGTAGTTGCCTTTCAATGAGCGGTTCAGCGTACGAAGAATGAACAAAAGAAGGCTAATAATCCTAGACAATCTTGAAAGCTAAGAATAATCAGCTAAACCTTTGCAAACGCTACGTATATCCTGGCATAGCCGAGCTAAGCCACTCTAATTTTTTTTCTCTTTTTTTCCTTTCTTTCCTGTGTGTGTGTGTGTGTGTGTGTGTGTGTGTGTGTGTGTGTGTGTGTGTGTGTGTGTGTGTGTGTGTGTGTGTGTGTGTGTGTGTGTGTGTGTGTGTGTGTGTGTGTGTGTGTGTGTGTGTGTGTGTGTGTGCGTGTGTGTGTGTGTGTGTGTGCGTGTGTGTCTGTGTGGTGCGCGCGCGCGCTGCTGGTACATTAAGACGTTTTCTTTTAAATGCAACCAACAACACGGCATGAACCAATGAATTCCAAGAAAAACGAATTCTATATTCCCAGTGTGCGAAGAGGGTGGCCGAAGCAGTGTAAGAAGGCTAACCCGGCGTAATGGTTGAATAGGCAGAGGCGATTGGAATTCTGAACCGGGCGGACCTATTTCACCTTTAATAAATCGTTCAATAAATCGTTTGTTGTTGTTATCCACCGGACTTCTTATTTTTATGAGCAGGATAGGAGCACCTGTCCTTTACACAACGTTTCTTTCTGTTCTTCCTGCTCTGTGTTCTTTCCAGCCAGAATGGCCTAAGCGTGCGTCTCCAGTGCCTACTCGTCGCTGCTCTGACCGGCGTCGATTTCAGAATCGCTGCTTTGCACAGGATCGAAGTGAAAATGATTTGCGACGTCGTGAATCGCAGCGATTCCAAATTCCTCAATGTTTTCTTCATCACGTATAGACACTGATGACGGCGGCGACGACGATGGTAGTGGTGAAGACATGACTACACGTGCGCGCCTATAGCAGACGAAATGTCAGCAGAAACTCGCGTCATCGTTTTGTGTGGCCACGTGATCAGATGGGGCCCTTTCGGGACGTGACCGCTGGAGGTGACCGCGCGGCAGCGCTGCCAGCGCTGTATATTGGCGGGCTGGGCACCCGTTTTGAATCGCACTCGATACTGGCCATACTAATCAATGTTACAGATATTCATTCGTCCCTCATTTGCGTTTTCAGTAACGTATTGTTACTAGGGGGTCGACAACTACACGTGGATGCGTCCATTCGCTTCGTTGACTTGCACGGCATTGAACTTGGCGCGAATGGTCTTAGATTTATTAGGTCGTCAGTACTTCAGTGGTCTCCAGGCTTGGATAAGACATTAATAATTTTGTCTCTTGTGCGTAGCAATAAATCAATTTGTAAGGGCTTGTTCATAAAGGACATGAGCTTAACGAATGGGCGGCAAGACATCGATGTCGCAGCAGATTTTTATGCGCGGATCGCCAACCAAACGATTCGTCCAGATTCTCCAGCCCGAGGTGACGTCCCCCATTCCAGTGACTGCCGCATGGACCTCCCTTTCACAATGGAGGAGCTCGAGGTGGCACTAGCTCTCTGCAGGCGTTCTACCTCTCCGGGTCCAGATGGTATACCATATCGAGCTTTGTGCAACCTGGGAGAAGCCGCAAGGAGAGAATTGCTGAGCCTCTACAACTCCTCATGGCAGGATGGCAATGTTCCCGATGACTGGAAAGTAAGCCGCTTGGTGCCCCTCTTGAAGCAGGGCAAATCGCCACTCGAACTCACCTCGTACCGACCAAATGCACTAGCCAGCTGCGTAGGAAAGACGATGGAAAGAATGATCCTTGGCCGCCTGGAGTGGTACCTTGAACACTACAAGATTTATCCGAACTCCATGGCTGGTTTCCGACGTGACCGCTCTTCCATCGACAATGTAGTTGATCTCGTTTCGTATGTTCAGCACGAAAAGTCCCGCAAGCGACTATCTGCAGCTTTGTTCTTAGATGTGAAAGGTGCATACGATAACGTATTACATGAGGCCATTCTCGATGCACTTGCGGCGGTGGGCCTCGGTGGTCGAATTTTTTCGTGGATTGCAAGTTAGCTGGCTGCAAGGTCATTCTTTGTGTTAACAGACGATGGCCCAACTACACCACGCTATACCTCCGGGGCGTTCCTCAAGGCGGAGTTCTCAGCCTCAACCTCGCACTTATTGGGCTTGCTGACTACTTGCCAACTACCATCAAGGTCTCAATATGCGCTGACATCTGTGTCTGGACTTCGGCAGTCACACGTCCTCAGATACGTGCGTGGCTTCAAAGAGCAGCAACATTGACAGCTAGCTACTTGTGTAAACAAGGTCTTAGCATATCACCAGAAAAATGCGCACTGGTGGCATTCACTCGGAAACTAGTGAAACCTTATGTCATCTCAATCATCGGGCGGCCCATTCCTTATGCCAGAACTCACAGGTTTCTTGGCGTCATCATTGACAGGGACCTCTGTTGGAGCCCGCACGTGGCCTACCTGAAGCAGCGCCTGACAGCAATTTCCCAGTTATTCAAGTTCTTGGCAGGAAAGACGTGGGGGGTGTCAGTAGACGCAATGCTGGAACTCTACAGAGCGCCCTTTCTCGTGCTGAGAAATACTTGTAAGACTAATATTCGTGTTCTGCCGGCAGTACAAGCTCAAGCACTCACAGCGTGCCTTGGTTTGCCCAGATGTACATGTACCTCAACAGAGGCAACTATTGCGATTGCTCGTGACCATCCAATGCAAACTCACATTACGGTGGAAGTCCTGAGAACACACGTCAGACATTTTGCACGTGCTCCCTGTCATCACCTTGCAACACTGCCTTCAGAGAGGCGCCAAGCATCATTCTCTAAAACTATCGTCAAGTACAAGGACAAACTTCCCTCGGGCTTCACCACTGCATCTAAACCACCGATGCCCCCTTGGTGTTTTATTCGGCCCACAGTTCAACTCTGTCTACCAGGGATCCAGAAAAAGTCTGAGCTGTCGTCACCTGTGCTGAAACAACTGTCTCTACTTATTTTGCACGAGAAGTATGCGGACAGTGTACATATATATACAGATGGTTCCACAAACACCCAGTGTTCGTCCGGTGCGGTGGTTGTCCCAGCAAGAGCTATTACCATCAGCTTTAGGACTCCACGACGTCGACAGCTGCGGAACTAGCTGCTCTGCGCGCTGCACTTTGTTTAGTCAATCGGGAACCACCTCAACATTGGTCTATCTTCAGCGACTCAAAGGCAGCCCTACAATCTGTGATATCTGCTCTGCGTCGCGGGCCATACGAACAGCTCGTATTTGAAATTCGATGTCTTCTCCATACTTCACATGAGAAAGGGCACCATGTGACGTTTCAGTGGCTGCCAAGTCACTGCGGCATCATAGGGAACGAACACGCCGATAATGCCGCTCGGGCAGCTCATGAAAGCACACAGGAAGATACCATCCCACTTTCAAGGTCTGACGCTGCCAGCAGTATTCGAGGGCTTGCACATGAGATAACGCTCGCTCTATGGTGCCTACCAAGCAACCGAACCAACCGGACCAATCGTCAACGCCACCTGTCCTCTTTGATGCATCTTTGTATGCCAACTGGACTCCGCTGAAGAGAGGCCACACTGCTTTATCGCTTATGGCTAGGCGTGGCATTTACGAAGTCGGATTCCTTTCTGTTTGGAATGGCCGACAACGCTCTTTGCGTTGCCTGTCGTTGCGAGGAGACGCTACACCACGTCCTGTGCGACTGTCCGGCATATAATGTTCACAGACTGTCACTGGCGTCCGTTCTAGCGCGCCTTGACAGTTGACAAATGTCTGTTGAAACAATTCTTGCATGCCGTCAACAGAAGACATCACAGCTGAAGGCGACAAAGGCACTGCTGAGGTTTTTAAGAGAGACGAACTTGGACAAGCGGCTGTGACAGAAATGTCGCGTGCCACGCAAGAGTGACCGACTGATTCTGTGTGTGAAGTGTCATGCGCTATCTTTCTATCTTTCTCTCTCTCTTTCCTCTCCATCTTTAATCTCCCCCACCCTGTCCCCATGTGTAGGGTAGCAAACCGGTTGTCCTATACTGGTTAACCTACCTGCCTTTCCTTCTCTATTACTTCTTCTCTCTCTCTCTTTTCTCTGTACACCTTGTGGGGTATCCAGTGCGCCTCGGACGCCTTTCGTACTTTTTTTCCTTCCTTTTTTTGTTTTTGGGACTCCCCCCCTCCCCCCCCCCGCCTTGTTTTCCCAATGGATGGCACCAAAAAAAAAGGTTGCAATGCGTATTTTTTTTTACGGGTCATTTTATCATCACATTTATTCGGAGTATCCGCAGGTGTTCGCGCGTGTTGATATTGAGGTACTGATGCTAAATGATTCATCCCTTCGAAATTGTATGAAACCAGAGCCTTTTGCCAGAAAAATAATGTCCATAAATTATCATTGATCATTTTATTATCGCATTTGTTCAGAACAGGACAGAGGCGGACAGAGTCCGTCTCTGTCCTGTTGTTTTGCGGTTCGCACTGTTTCTCGTTTTCTGTGGAAGTTTACACGAGTGAGGCAACTCTTATCCAATGCGCTAAAATTAAGCCAGATTGATATGCTTTCAAGGGTGTGTTCCTTCGACCGACATATCTGGCCGATGGACTGCTCGCGCCTATTTTTTCGCAAGTACGGTGGCGTGTCACTGACACGGCGACTCGTGGGGGTCGGTAGCCGCTTCGGGAGAGAGCGCACAAATTAGCGCACTCCGTAAGGTCTCGTGCAAGAACTTGCGCCTCCTCCAAGGGTTCTACGATCGGCTGCAAGAACGAGCGCCTGAAGCATATTTCGGCGAGGCGCGCTCGCAGTCAGGTCTCTTAGCACAAAATGAAGAGAAGTGCCACCCTTAGACGGCACGACTGTTGCTGGGAAGAGACACAGCTGCAGGCGTTCCTCACCGGCTAGAACAGGCGACGACCCGCTGAATGGCCACGCCAACAGCAGTTGAGAGAAGCAGGTCTGGTGCCCTCAGATGATTACGTTTCGTAACTAATGATGGCTCAGACGCTAAAACAGTCGTAGTTGTTTGCTTCTGCATGAGAGGGTCGCATCACTAAATGAGCGTAACGATTAAAGTGCCGGTTATAACGGCATCTGGTCTTCAAAGTCAACAGTGTGACGGTGTAATTTGACAATCAGCTCTTCATAAAATACGCATGGCTCGTTTCGTTTCATTTCTCAAGAGCAAAACAAAAAAATTAACTAAATGGCTGTACCTTATTTTTCGACGCCATGTTTAAAGAAAAATGAGGTCATCCGTGCTTTGGCGTCGAATGACTTCGAGGAACACACAGTTGCAAGCATTCAAACGTACTTGTCAACAAATCACGGCGCACTTTATTCAAAGTTTTTATGGGGTAATATGCTCCTGTACCAAAAGCAACACACTATTCATTGGTGGGCTGCATAGGAAAGCTTAGGGACCTCGTCGCAAGTAGACGCTATGTGCTCATCGTGTTTTCGCAACTAGCCTGTAGTGTGTGCCGCAGTTTCCGCATCCCCACCTTTGTTAGATGTTTATATGCATCTAAAGCATATAAACAAAAGCACGCGCAGATGAAAAGGCAGACAATCAGGGGTACGGGGAGTAACTCTGGGAAAATAAGAACGACTTACCTCTTGCTAGCCTCACGGACATTCCTCACACACTTTCGGGCCTGTGAACATATTAAAAATTGTTACTGACTGCGAATTAAAGAAGGTCGACGGAAATTTACCCCTCTTCCATTCCAATAATTAAAATCAACACCTTCACTAAAGTTAGCATTCGCAATTTCTTTGGCAGTGGTACGTACTGGCTTCATAATATATGACTATGGTTGCATTGCGTTACTGATGCACATTTAATTTTAAGGTAGAATGAGTAAAGCTACTTCGTGAATAAAAGGTCTACGCAACAATTCACGATAATTAATTCTCTTATGCCCATAGAACACGAGCGAGATTAACTTCTTGGATATCTTAATGTCCTCTGGTTCCTCTTTCTTGGCCCCACTGCTTGGTAGCAAACCGGATGCTAATATGTGGTTAACCTCTAGGACTTTCTCTTCATCTTTCTCTCTTCTTTGTTATCCTCCAAGTTTCAGCTCCATATTTTGGAAATGGCAGTATGCGATGATTGTACTAAAGTTCGAGGTAAAGCACCAAGACAAGAAGTAAGAAAACTCTCCCAAACCACAAAAGGCTTAATAAAGAAACGACAACAGATCAATATGACTAACACTAACTCAAGTTCTAAAATAGAATTTGCTGAGCTAACAAAGCTGATAAATAATAACAGTGTCAGTGACATAAGCAATTACAAACCGAAGTTATAGAGGGAGCAGTAAAATAAGCCGGCAGCATGAAAACAACTAAAAGTAATCTCTGTTTAGGAAGGACCAAAATGCATGCACTAAAAGATAAGCATGACAATATTATTAGCAAGTTCAACGACATAGCGAAGGTGACAGAAGACTTACTACTCAGACCTACACAGTTCGCAGATAAGTGACCCATCTTCGAGTGAAATCAAAGTCGAAGAAGACACTGAAGTTCTATATGTTAACTACGGATGAGGTTAGAAAAGTCATACGAATACACCCCGCGGAAAAGCAACCGGGAAAGACGGCATAGCAGTCGATTTGATCAAAAATCGAGGGGATTATATATTTAATAAACTTGCTACAATGTCTCGAAACTTCAAATGTGCCAGTGAACTGGAAAAATGGCATCCTGTTAATACACAAGAAGGCAGACCTAAGAGGCTTAATAAATTATGACCCATCAGCTTACTTTCAGCATTATACCAACTATTTGCGAAGGTAATTTGAAACAGGATAACATAAACAGGTGATTTCAACCAACCTAGAGAGCAAGCCAGTTTCAGAAATGGATAGTCTACAATGGATCATAGCCATGTGATCAGTCAGGTAATTGGGAAATCTGCTGAATACAACAAACATGGACTAAGGCATTCGACTCAGAAGAGATATCAACAGACTTGTAGGCATTAAGTCACTTAGGGGTACTTGAAACACATATTAGTACGTTAGCTAACGTTTACGAATACTCCACAGCTACCTTGCTTCTCCACAAGAAAATCAATTGAAAATTGCAATATAGAAATGGTGTTAATGCGCAATAACAGATAATAATGCCAAGAAAAGTTGCTGGCCATTACTTTCCTTGGCATTATTGTCTGTTCTTGCGCATTAATATTGTGTCTAACAAAGAAAAACGAGCCCTTATAAGTCATCTTCTTTCCTTCAATATAGAAATGGTGAAGACAAGAATATATCGCCTATTTAATGTTGTTCGCTGCATACTGCATGCTTAGAGTTAGTATTCACACTAGTGGATTGGGAAGAAATAAGAATAAAGATTAACGGAGACTACCTCAGCGGTGTAGGCTTTGCAGATGAACTAGTGCTCATCAGCAATGGTAATGAGAATTCCAAAAAAAATTATTGAAATCTATTACCGAGAAAGTATTGAAGGGCTAAAATGAATATTCAATTCAATTCTTTCAATTCAATTCTTTATTTGCAGGCGTGAAACATACAGAAATATCAAATGGACCCATAGTCAAAGGCTAGTTTCGGGTCCAAAAAGATAAATAAATACGAGTTCCATGTACAAGAGAAAGATATAATACATACATACACATCGTCATCGTACATCCTTATTTTGCACGAGCGAACAAAGGGAAAGCGAAAGTATCGGTAAGTGCACGATTGCATTTAACAGCTGTAGGTAAACTTACGAAACACGAGTAAGCAAGGCAGTTTCTTGTATTATTATGAAAGGCTAAATATACATGGCTAATCCCGAAAGAACAAGTCATTGGTTGAGAATGGTTTTTTTTTAACAGGTTTCAGAAAATTACTGACACACACACACCACAATGACATCATGATTGTTCACATTGAGAAACACTGTTCAGAGTAAGCAAGCATTTTTTAGCACTGATGGAAAATTATTCGCTTGTTTTATCTCTGCTGGTAGTTTACTCCAAATTTTTGGCCCTGAAAACTGCAGCAAACGTTGCCCGTAAGCATTCTTTGTTGGGGGAAGATAAAGAAACATGAAAAGGAAGGTTGTTTTGGACAACATTGAAAACACATGTGGCAATTTTTATTTCGTGTATCTTATCACAGGGCAAAATATTCATTTTTATAAACAAAGGCAGACTAGGCTCGTCGTAGCAGGAATGGGTAATTATTCTCAGGGCTCGTTTCTGAAATTTGCGTACAGGTTCAAGGTAAGTTTTGTATGTCGCACCCCATGATTCATTAAAGTATGATATATGGCTGTCGATGAGTGAAAAATATAAAATACGCAGAGTATTAGTATCGAGATGATGACGCGCTTGTGAGAGCGCGTAGCATCCCGAGGAAAGCTTTGTGCAAGCTGCGTTTATTTGCTCATGCCAGTGTAGATTGTTATCAAATACCACGCCAAGATATTTAAATGAGCTGGCTTCGTCACGTGGAAATTCGTTTATTCGTAAATCTAGTGATTTAAGAGACATGATATTGTTGCGTGTTCGAAACACCACATATTTAGTTTTTTTTTTGACGTTTATAGTAAGTTTTTTCATCACAGACCACTCACTTACTTTTTTCAACTCTTTGTTTGCTTTAGTTTCCAGATCACATATGTTGTCGGCTGTTATAACAATACAAGTGTCGTCGGCGTACATAATAACTTCACTAGTGTCTAAAGTTTGTGGGAGGTCATTAATATATAACGAAAATAAAAGTGGCCCAAGGACGGATCCTTGAGTAACTCCAGTGCGCATATTCCTTTGGTAATGACGTAATATTGTTCATTCTGGCCACCTGTACTCGCTCATGATGGTAGCTGGTAAGCAGACCCAACGGGCTACCGCGACAACCATAATGCCTTAGTTTATGTAAAAGTATGTTGTGATCAACCGTATCGAAGGCTTTTTTCAAGTCTAAAAATATGACACACACAAATATGTTATTTTGCAAAGTTACATTAATTTTTTGAGTTAGCATTAACTCAAGATGCTGAAGACAAGTGTATTGATTAATATCATGGCGAAGGAGAAAGAGTCTGCGATTGGCAACCAACCCCTGGAGTCTGTGCAAGAGTGTGTTTACCTTGGTCCATTACTAACAGGGAAGCCAACTCATGAAAAGGAAATTCACCGAAGAGCGTTCGCTTCGCACCTCCTGGATCGGAGGCATTGCAAGCTTTCTGCACTTTACCTAGTTTTGCAATGCCTCCGTGATTGGCCCACCTTTGACCCAGAGAAGATGTCGTGTAACGGGGCTGGAACGCATACGGCGGACATTCCCAAATCATAACAGCCAATCTGCAGCTGTTGCTGATATTTCACAGTTATATTCATATATCTAACAATGCGCCTACGTTACAAGGACATTATTTGTAACACATACCCAAATATATCAATAATTAATTTAGCATGCCCCGCCACGGTGGTCGAGCGGTTATGGCGCTCGACTGCTGGCCCGAAGGTCGCGGGATCGAATCCCGGCCGCGGCGACTGCATTTTCGATGGAGGCGAAAATGTTTGAGGCCCGTGCACTTAGATTTAGGTGCACGTTAAAGAACCCCAGGTGGTCGAAATTCCCGGAGCCCTCCACTACGGCGTCTCTCGTAATCATATCGTGGTTTTGGGACGTTAAACCTCAGTTATTTTTAATTAATTTAGCATGACACTATTCAAATCAACGACAAAGGAAGGGAGCATCAGAAACGAACAATGAAAACATGGGAAGCAAATCTTAAAGGGACTGTCTACCACTCGGAAAAAGTTTTCTGGTTGTGGTGAAAATGAGAAGATCGTTCGTCAGATCGGCGCCAACGAGCATGCTTTTGCCCTATATAAAAGGAATTATATTTTTTTATTTGATGTTGGAAGTTGTGAAAGAATGCCCGCTAGCGTCACCCAACGGCGATGTGGTTCAATCTACTGGTAGAATAAGAAATCCTCGCAAGTAGACTCATTTTGCTTAAAAACAAACATGTATAACTTGAAATTGTATTTTACGCACTTAGGCACCTTTCGGTTGCGTCAGAGAGTAATTTTTAGCATTTTTTTTTCTCGTGCATCCAAAAGGCGCCCGGTGGCGCTGCTTGCGGCTCCGTGTTCGATTTCTTCTGCTCAAACTCATGCGCTATGCCATACGGCTCTCCACGCTGGTCGTACTGTGCCGCTGTATTGTTGTTAGGATGTCTCACATGTGCTGCGCTGTGAAGGTGCGCATTTATTGTCTCTTTTTTATGAATCGACTTGGCTTGGATTGCGACATCAGTGCTAAAATAAACGCATAGACTGCGATTACAGCAAAAGAAGTGTTCTGTAATCGTATTATAAGGCTTCATTTAACCGCTAGCGCGTTGAAAACGACTGTTACATTCTTCAGAATAGTGTTCAACGAAAATAAAGTAATCCTAAAAAATCACATGTGCTTTTGATTTTAATTTTTACCGGCACTACAATCGTCATCACGTCCACCAACCAGTGTTGTGGGCATGTTTCACGCCAATGGAAGAAGACCGAACGCAGATCTAAAAATTCTGTTTTAAAAATTTCTACCCACTTTCCAGAGAAATCGCTGCAAGGTCGGACACTTCAGACGGTACGCTTTCTCTTGCGGTACAAAACAGAAAAGCCATGAAGGATGGTAAACAGTCCCTTTAATGAATAAAGGTTCAGAATATTGATCAAACGAGCGCACACACTTTGGGGGTTCTGAGGGCAATTTCAAGGCACGGTATATATGCTCTGAATAAAAAGCGCCCAAGTACTGAGAAAGGGATGCGCCAAATTTCGTCTTGTAACAAACTTGTGATTAGATCAGAAAAGCTGTGTGTGCGTGGCGTGCGCGTGCGCGCGCGGCCGCGCGTGTGTGTGTGTTAGTGATGCAGAACTATCGATGGTACTATCGATACTATCGATAGCGGAGTCACTATCGAACTATCGATGGTAAAAAATACTATCGATAGTATAAAATGAACAGCGCGAACTCATTGCAGCATAAACTTGGTTCACCGCGCGCGTAGTACACAGTGGAGCCGGAGGAGCAGGCTGAAGGGCAAGAAAGATGGCATGCTTGTGTTCTTCACAAGAGCGCTTTGCTGGCATATGATCATAAAGTCAAACTGTTCAGCTGTAGCGGAAAGGAAGCCGTTACATGTGGTGGAACTGCGTGGCTTGAAATTTACATTGCATTTTATGATTCCAAAATAAAAAAATTACCAAGAACTAAGTTTGTTAATCGTAAGGTGTAACTGGTTGCTTTTGAATATGAATTTATTAATGGACATATTCCGCCGTTTTCACTGCGGACATAATTTATTTCTCTCGTCGGAAATTGCTCATAAATTAAGCGAAGCTGATAGTATAGGCTATCGCAAATATTTTGGCAATATGGCCAGCCAGCAACATCATCATCATTCGCACCACTATGGATAGTTTGTCACGTGGCTGTGAGGATGAAGAATGCTGCAGAAAGACTGGGAAATACGGAGCTCTTTATTTGGGCGAACTTGTGCCCAGAAAATCAAAACTCAAAATACAAGCGATACATGCAGCGCACTGATAGCGGCGGGAGCAGTCGTCAGCCATTGGATAATTTGATCATCGGTGGAACGCGTCGTCCTTTATACATCAGTCATCAAACCTTCCATCGTTATCGCTGGTGCTCGCGTAAGCTCTCGAATAAACTTGACTATTCGCGTCCGGCGCGTAATCTTAACAGAATGATCTCAAACAATCGCGAAGCTTCTCGAACATTGCGGCGCGGTCTGCGCCAAACGCTCCGAACAGTCTTTGTTCGTGAAACCCGAATACATCAAAACAAAACAATAAACACGAGTGCCAGTAATATCGCTAGTAATAATACTGATGGTGCTACCGACTGGACTATCGATAGTTTGTCGATAAAAGTACTATCGATAGTTTGTTTACACTATCGATAGTTTAAAAAAAAAACTATCGATACTATCGATAGTCAATTTACCGATAGTTCTGCATCACTAGTGTGTGTGTGTGTGTGTGTGTGTGTGTGTGTGTGTGTGTGTGTGTGTGTGTGTGTGTGTGTGCGAGAGAGAGAGAGTCTTAGAAATGTAGCAGTACTGCCTGCCATATGCCTAGCCTGTCTGCAAAACTCTCGGTGGCAAGCCTGTGGGCAGCGCCTAATTTTTCGCAATTAGCCGGAGAACATCTGCAGCGTATTGAGACCAGCGAATTCACTTTCAGGTGTAGGCAGTAAGGATTAGCCTCTGTAGGAACATTCAGTAGGCACAACAACTGCTGACATCTTGCAGCATGTGAATGCACACTGTGTGATGTGATGCAAAACATGGGGGACAAGGCTATATTTGTACTGCGCAGTTAAAAAAGGCAAGAAAAGTTAAGTGACAGTTTGCTGTGAATGAAAAAAAAAACAAGAAAACTGGTGAGTTATTTTAATCGTGTCAATGCCAACCTTTATGCCTAACTGCAATGTTCCTGTAAACTTAGATATGACACGGCCTCAAGTGCGCGCAAGAATGCGGAAAGTAGCAACCTTGACCTCTGCATAACTTCGCCCGCAAGGTTTCCAATGTCTGCAGAAAAATGCGCAGCAGTGGCATTTACATGCAAGCCGATACCCTTCTACCCAGTGTGAATCGAGGTTCGCTCAGTTGCCTATAAGAGCAATCCCATATTCCTAGCTGTCGTCGCGGATCGCGATCGTACCTGAGATCTACGTGTCTCTTACCTAAAGAAAAAGCTCATTTACACTGAGAATATATTCAGGTTCGTTTCCGGAAAATCGTAATAATAATATCTGGAGTTTAACATCCCAAAACCACTATATGATTATGAGAGACGCCGTAGTGGAGTGCTCCGGAAATTTCGACCACCTGGGGTTCTTTAATGTGCACCTTAATCTAAGTACACGGACCTCAAACATTTTCGCTTCCACCGAAAATGCAGCCGCCGCGGCCGGGATTCGATCCCGCGACCTTCGGGTCTGTAGTCGAGCGCCATAACCACTCGACCACCGCGGCGGGGTTGGAAAATCGTGGAGACCATCCATATGATCAGTGCTGCCGCCGTATACAGCCGTTCTCGGTTTTCTCCGATACAGCCTTCCTGAATTCTCCACCACGTGCAAGACCGTGCACTACAGCTTGATCTACAGCGCGCCGAGCCCAAGCACTTTGGATAGCTCTTGGCCTTCCCAGATGTTATTCGACAGCTGAAACAATTGTTACTGTGCAGAAACAGCCGGTACCAACTCGTATTGTTGTTGAGACGTTGAGAGCGCACACTCGACACCAGCCACGGATACCATCAAATCTTTTATCGGGTTTGCCACCACGGAGGCCACGAGCTTCGCTCTGCGGTATTGTGACGAGTCACCATGGGCCGTATTTCGAGACGATCCCTTTTAGATATATCACCGAACTGTCACCTTCGATTCGCGCTGATTGGCTGGTGAGCGAAACCGGAGAATTATTGGCGCCGCCTGGTATTTCAGGCGATGACACTTTTACGTCCCAGTGCTCTACGGTGGTCTTGGCATGCATGGAATAAATGAACACACCTTTTCACAGTAGGTTGGTAGTAAAGTCTAGCATTTTAGTGGCATGAACGGTATCTTCTAGTATTGTTCGAAAGCGGATGTGTGCAGCATTGGTTTTTCGCTGATTCTTCCAGCGAGCGTTACCTTGTCTTTTCAGTGATCGTTATTTAACAAATGTGTGTGTTTTTTTTTTGCGTGTGATTCAGCAGCATGAGGAGGAGAATGTGCCAGCAGCATGAGGAGGAGAATGTTGCAGGTTGCAGGCGGATCTACCCTTGCGACATATGCTATCAATGGACCCGCCCGGTTTCCTGCTTTCAGGTTATGTTGAAAACATGATCATTTTTAAAAAGCGAAGCACGGGCAGGTTGCCACAAAGGCGCGCGCAGCGCGACGCAACAATGCACATGCCGGTGGCCTGTGAGCTTTCCGGCGTCCGGTGCTGTGCCGGCCCCCATATCACCACACCACGCACCATTATGAGTGTCACTTATTAGCAGTCGCATGCGAGGTCTGCGATGTTCAAAAACTTCTAGAGAAGTCTCGACACCTCCTTCCGGAACGTCCAGTGTCCACGCGGAAGCACCATCAGCAGCAAGAACGGCACGTTGCTCGCGTGGTTTATCGCGCTCCGCCAAGATGTTGAGATGTTGAGACGATGTCGCTGCGGCCGTACACTACGACTGAACTCTAACTCTGTGAGTACGCTGTTTAAAATTCTCAACGAAAATACATTTCACGCGAGCGCGTGTTCTTGAAAAGATATACTGTGCTTCACAGAATAACCTTGGAATAACGTTGAAAGCCTTTTTGACCTTTTTCATATCTGAAGTAGCCAGAGCCAAGCCTAGTCATGACATGGAAGCCGAGTACACTCGAAAACGCCACACCTGGGCCGCTAAGAGCTCGTACAATGCGCTTACCCTTATGTTCTGAGACGTTCGACAACACCAACGGCCAGTGCAACGATTACTTCACGGACAAGTAGGTGATTCAGTTATTGAACACTTTAAAGTCTACGTCACGCAAGGCGACACAGCCGCCGAAAGTGATCGTCTCAGAATACGGCCCCATGACTCATTGCCATCTGGATGCAAGGCTGCGAAACGCTCGCCGTCGCCACTGCGGAGCCTCCGTCAACCACACGTGAGCTTATCGGTTTCTGGAATCCTTAAGACGGTACATCTGTCACCACTAGCCCCGAAGAAGTTGCCTTTGCCCTGCTAAACGAAACCTACTTTGACCGCATACGCATTTACACTGAAGGCTCCACTAATTCCAACAGCTCCACCGGAGCAATAGTTATTCCACCTGATGCCATATATTTGCACTTTAAGTTCTCCTACATCACGACGTCGACAGCAGCAGAATTCGCAGAGCTTCAAGGTGTGGTCACGTACGTACTGAAGCAGCCGCCTAATCTCTGGGTCACATTTTGCTACTCGAAGTCAACTTTACAAACACTATTTTGCCAGTGTTAAAAAACACGCAAACGATGAAAACGAAAGGAACACATACGGCAAGACCGGCGCTGAACTTCCATCTGGGTTTATTTCAAATGAATACTTTTTTCAACAAGCATGATGTACATGTGCACACATCATTATACAAAAGATTGTATAAGTCATTCTGTTCAAACAAGAGATTGTGTAATGAATCCATTCACTGGACAATGTACCCCCAAAGAAATGCCACTTCTTTTTCATGTAACTCCAAGACGGACAGTTGACACACTTGTCGCCTGCTTTCCTTATGAAATACGCCCCAATTGTTTCGCCTTTTGCTTTTGATGTTTCTGTCCTCGGGAAAATTGTGTTGCTAAATGTACGGGTGCGTGCACACTGTCTGCACTGTTCTGCCAGGTGGCTACCGTATCTCTTTCTAATGTCATTTTTGTGCTGTCTTGCCCTATCGTTGAAGCACTGACCGGTTTGCGCGATATAAACACGTCCACAGCTTAAGGGTATCTCATACACAACATTTGAAGTAGAATAAGTGTGCGGGGTGCCGTGATTAGTATCGCATTGCACGCGTTTTTGGGTCTTTTGTAGGTTGAGGACTGCTGGTAATTTGCTAGGCGCTGGAAAAACTGAATTGGCATTGTGTCGGTTTAATGCGTTTAGTATAGCGTATGGCCGCGGCAAAAACCATTCTGCGACTGCGATCGCTACCGTTGTCAGTTCAAAAACCATTTTGTCTGATTACTGTTACCACTGTCTCATTGCGCACGGAAGGAAAGACGAATTCGGTAAGTGGTTTTAGTTTATGCTGGCATTTCTGTCTTCAGTACAAATGAAGCTTCTTTTTTTCTTTCCGCGATGCTCCCTGTCGCTTGTCTGTAGTCGCGAAGGGATAGCTTTTCTTTCTTTATTTAGATCAGAACATCTATCGCTCATGCGCGCTTCTGATTCGGTGGGCGATTTGAACTGAGCTGCGGCTGCGCCCATAGCCATGCGATTTTCTACAGTGGCTCTCTTTTTCCTCTCATTTTTTCTCACTTGCTTGCTCGCCCGTGCGAAGGTGCAACTTCACGGCGGGGAGAATCGTAAAGTCTTAAGTTCCATTTGCCGCGCTTGCTGTTTAAAAATTTACAGGACCGGGTACGTGAGTATTCCTTTTCACTACTATCAGTAACATCTGTTTTCCTTGCAGCTGGCCAAACGTGTGCACGTGTGTGCATCCGCACAGGTCTCTATGACTATATCTTGGTACTCGCTTGATGCGTGTGCATGATTGTGGGCGAACATTGGGAACGCTTAGGTACAAACGCAATTAATTTCTAATAATATATGGGGATTTTACGTGTGCCAAAACCACAATACGATTATGAGGCACGCCGTAGTGGAGGGCTCCGGAAATTGCGACTACCTGGGGTTTTTTAACGTGCACCTAAATCTAAGTATACACGGGCCTCTAGCATTTCGACTCTATCGAAATGCCACCGCCGCGGTCGGGTTCGAACCCGCAACCTTCGGGTCAGCAGCGGAGCGCCGCAACCACTGTACCACCTCGGCAGCTAAGACAATCATTTTAAGTAAAATCAAACCCGCGTTCTACTTCAACCTCAATAAAGTCTGTCCGATGGGGCACCCGTCCATGCTGAGCTGTTCGCTATATATGGGAACTTTTCATGCATTCAAACGAATCCTTCATGTCAAGGTGTGGTCGATCGAACTGTGGTGCGTTGATTAAGTAATCGGCAGTTTGGTCATCAGTGCACGTTTTCGAGCAGAACACGTTTGATTATATTTCTTGTCACTGTGGCTTTTATTAATTAAGTTTATATTTTCTTTTGGTAGAGCTATTAAGCATCGTATGCCTCACGCCTTGGCATTCAAACTTCACTAAAGGCTTTTATGTGTGCGAACATCATGAAAAGCTGCTTGTAGCACCGCTCTAATGATTTTGTTCTGAAAGATTTCTGAATTCTCTAGGCATGTGCTGTAGATATTAAAGGCTTCGTGTCGGCGTTGCCCCAACACGAAGCTGCGCTCAGAATTCGCATTAAAGAGTATCGTAATCGTCGGTGGAATTTTTTTATTTATATTTTTTAACCCTTTCTGTTTTTTCTCTTGCTTACCTTTTGTCCCCCCTCACCCCTTCCCCATTGCAGGGTAGCAAACCAGATAATTTTCGTATGGTTAACATCCCTGCCTTTCACTCAACCTTTCCCTCTCTACAGTGTTTTTACTCAACTACACTCATTTTTGTAGCCGACCTACGGACTGAAAAAAAATTTTTTTTGCCTGTAGGATGAGAGATTTTAACTAGTGACCTTTGGGCGCAAGTTTTACAGCAGGAATGGACGGTATCTTTTAGTTCCACGCGCTTTGAAGGGACACACACCCAGAGGCTGTACATGTGTGAAAACTATACGGTGATATGTGTGGGCGGTCAAGCAATGACTGGGACCAAAAGGACACAGTAAATTTAGGGATGATATCAGCAACCAACACACGTGTCTGTGTTTTGGTTGCACTACATTTTTGTAGCTAGCCTAGAACACCGCAACGGCATGTTTCAAAGTGTTTTGCATCTCGGATTGGGTCAATATTTTCATGCCGGCCAGTTGACTGATTTGTTCTCACTAGAGATTCTATGCAGAGGTTTCACTTATGAGACTAAAGAAAAGAGTTCCCTTGTCAACTCCTTTCTTTATAATATTAAAGTGAGCACGTAATTCGCTAGAATTGGACATGTTGGTTCAATACCAATTCGAGCAAAGTAAATGCTCTCTTTAGTATTCCAATGAAAGGCATTGACAAAGGACGTATTTTCTTCAGTCCCATAATTGAAACCTCTGTATAAAAATCTGTGGTGAGATCAAATCAGTCGACTGGTAGGCATAACAATACTGACCTAGCTCAATATGCAAAATATTTTGAAGTTAGACATTGTCTAAATGTTCTAGGCTGGCTATAAAAATAGTGCGCAATCGAAACAAGCACATCTCTACTAGTAGCTTATACAACTCTCAAACGTAGGGGTTGCTTCGTAACTTCTACATTTTAAACTTTTACAGGGGTACCTTGTATTTTATATTATTGAAAACGTACTTTATCTCCATATCCGTTACGGTGTACCTTATAATCTACAGGTGCACAACAATGTCAATTTTTGCATCTGCAACAAGGGTTACCCAGCTAATGGTGTACGCGCGAAAGAACGCGTGCAGCGAGCCAGCAAAGGACGCAAGCCGACAACTTGCGAGCCATCCAGCACACAATGCCGCCTCGCCCCACCCACCTTCGCGATACAACACTCTGCAATGTGCCTGCTGAGCATTACCAACCACAGGATAAGTACACATCAACTGAGAACTTCAAGAAAAGCTGAGACCTACCTCTTCTGGATATAGAAAGTGCTATGATGGAACACCATGTATATTCGCACTGGCGTGAGAATACTTCAGCAGTGAAGCTACTCAACCAGAGCTATATACACTGTGTCGTAAGTCCAGCGCGCTCAAGCGTATAGTGCGCATCAGAGAGAATTTGACGATACAAACATGGAGCATAAAGCTTGTAAGTGGTAAAAAAAAAGAAAGCATTGTGAGTAATAGAGCATCTAGCCACGAACGAAAGTAAGTAATAGCAGCAGTTGATTGTAAGCTGATCAAGATAAAGAAAATAGGGAAGTGAGTGATAGCGTATCGGCAAAGAATACGCCAGTGAGCAAATAACTAACGCAAAAATTGGGTATCAAGAAAGTTATAGGAATTATAAAAACGAAGCAGTTCATTGCGTAAGCAGCTGAATTGCTTGTCTTTGCTTTCCATGTTTCAGTTAAGAGGTCCACCCAGTCATTTTGCATCTATTTGCTCACAGTGTATACCTGTAGGTTTCTGATCACAATAAGAGTTATGACTACTTACCAATATTAGCGCAAAATTATCTCTTACGCGCTTCCCACGCAAAAGTCTTGAAAGGTCAGGAACTTCTGCGGTGCACTCTCGCGTGAGGTAGGATCACATCCTATTAGCCTTGAAAAGCTTTAGGTAGTAGTTCTTCCCACTGCGGACTGAACATAGAGGCCAGCGACGGGCCGCGGATTTGTCCTCTTCTAAGCGCGCACCGCCCATCTGTCTTTCGTGGGAGCCTTCTAGCACATGTGCTGCGACACGATTGTTTCTTGTCCTAAAATTAGGCGCATTGTTGAGCGCACGTATGAGGCCTTTCTGCAAGCTTGTGATTTGCGTTTGCTTCCGGAGGGGATACCTCTTCTGTGTGCTATTCGAATCACCGCGCTATTGAAGTAGCAGTGTCATTTTTTTAAAGAACACGCGCGCGGCGATGTCATGAAAGAAAGCTTTCTACATTACATTCACACGAGGTCATCCCCTTGATGTGAGCTCGCCGGTCTTTGTTTATAGTTCGGGACAGATTGAATGAGTCCACCCTTGCCTTACACAGTGTAATAGGATCATTCCATGCCAAACTTCCCAGACACTGCGCTCGACCTTCTCATATTCTGTTCTCTAAAATTGTGGGCAGACATTTTAGCGCACTATTTGCCGTCCTAGAGTATTTCTGCAAGGAAAAGATTTCCTGTCCTTAGCAGTGATTTGAACGTTGCCGTGGTGGGCGAAACATAGCTTGCACACACAGCGCGCCACGGCTCACATCCGCCCAGCAGCCTTTGACACAGCGTTAAGGGCCACCTAACGCTAGCCTTTTGGTACAAGGCAGCGCCAGTCTAGATGGACAAGAGAGCGAGACTTGCGTCCTAGGGAGGCACGCAGACCGTGGCACTGTTTTACCAGCGGTGCACTCAGCCGGCCAGAGGGTGCCTGTCCGGCGTTCTGAATTATCTTGTGAGTACCTGTACAATCTTACGATGCCTTGGTGTAATCTGGTCAGGCATTACTTTTTGAACATATGCAGTTCTTTTCATTTTGTTTTCTGCGTTGCACGTGTTGAAGGCAGGGATACAGTGAAGCGCACAAAAAAAAAAAACTGCAAACGGGAGCGCTCTAGCCACCTATATTTATTGAAAGCCCTGCCCACATTTATACGTGCCACCGTACACCATGTGAAGCTTGCTATCACACCAACGAGTTGAAAAATAAAATTTCTTTTTGTGACAATGCAGCGCAAGGCGTACTGACATGTGGTACCTTCGCTGATTATGGCTTTGCCTCTATAATATCTCTCGTTATTTTTTTTCTTTATAGTGGCTGATTATGAAGCAACTCAAAAACAAGAGTGAGCAACCACAGTCGTTACAATAAGTCGATAGATGCCAGTCTCTGTACCATGCTACGTTTT
Organism: Rhipicephalus sanguineus; assembly: GCF_013339695.2. Classification (NCBI taxonomy): domain Eukaryota; kingdom Metazoa; phylum Arthropoda; class Arachnida; order Ixodida; family Ixodidae; genus Rhipicephalus; species Rhipicephalus sanguineus. The sequence goes on from NC_051176.1 coordinate 183,065,255, forward strand.
ATATGTGTTCCCTTAGGTGATAATACGTCTGCCTGCTTGCTCGATGTAAGCCGTCGAAATCTTTAACTATAGCGTGCGCGAACAGCGACTTTTCTTTGCGCCAGCGCCACATGACAGTGGCAAGTTGGAAGCAGGGCGAGTGTAAGCGCATGGCCACAGAGCACGCTCAGCTGGGGCGGTCGTCTGCACCATGGTCGGTGACAATATAATAAAAAAGTAAAATGTACCGCTGTCCGTGCGTAAAATGCGCGTCCAATCGCAGTCGCTCTTTTTTATGACCTGAAGGTTAAGAAGAACCAATCAAAAATGCAACATCGAGTCTTTTGTTGAGATGAGAGGCGAGGCTCGGAGTGTTTATTGCATGTCACCGTCTCGGCAGCGGCAAGTTGCAACGCGCCATGTGTTCATTGCATCACTCGGATACACCAATAATATCGCCTAAAGATCACCACACTCGCCGATTTTTTTTGGAACTACTTGCTTTGCAGCACAGAGGCGCGCAATAGAAGTGCAGTGCGGCCTCGTGGGCGGAGCTTATATTAATTCTTAGGTTGCAGCCGACAGGCTATTCGTTTTTAAGGACGTCGTCAAATATCAGCACACTTCACACGAAGAGGCATCTTGAGCGACATTGCCGTGAGTAGGCGAAAGGTTATGTTCGAATTTCATGTTCCGAATATGAACGTTCCAGCAAGAAATCGAGGAAGCAAAGCGTAAAGATACGCCACATGCCCCGATCATTATAATGATCGGGGCATTATATAGATAAGCCGAAGCACATGGTTCATCTGAGGTGCGCTTTTATGGGATGACGTCCTTAAGAAGGAACAGCCTAGCAGACGATGGGCCCAGCTGAGCGGTTTTGTGGGCATGAGCTCACCCTCGCCCTGTTTGCAACTTGGCTTCGTCATATGGCGCTGATGCACAGGAAAGTCGCCGCTCGCGCACGCCAGTTAAAGATTAAGACTGCTTTTCTTTGCACCGCATGTCACTGGTATGCTGTAAATCAGCCTCTATGCGCAATCCATAAAAGGCTTTTGATGCTTCTTCTGGCGTCCTCTCGGCTTTTCGCTTAAAGGTTCGGTTAGCTTACACAAGTCCTGTAACTTTCCTGAAGCTGAAAAAAAAAAAACACCATGACACCGACTTTTCCTGCTACTTTTTTTGTAGCGTTAGCTACACTTGCCAAGCCGGAGCCGATTTCGCGTGGATGATCATGAGCCGTGCTGCGCTTGCGCGAGGATCAGTGATGTCACACAGCTGGGTCACCGGAGCTGGCATCTCACGCACTCTCCGACACCGCCGCTGCTGGTCTACGCGTTCGGGAGGAGTGGCGTCGTAGGCGCGGAAGACACGCTGGCGCCGGCGCGCGCGCGCGTGCAGCAGATGCGGCGAGACCGAAACACTCGAGCACATCATCTTCTGCTGCCCAGCGTTATCCGCCGAGCGACGCAGACTGGTGAGCCGCTACCAACATCTTGGGCTACCGGCGACATCCGTGGAGGACATTCTCTTCCCTGCGCGGTCACCACTGCCAGCCCTGCGGGCTTTCCTGGAGTTTGAGGGACCCGCTAATCTCCATGATATTTAATCGAGATGGGCTGGCCTCCCTCCCGTGCCAGGGTGGAAGACCTCCTCTCCTAATACCCTAGCTGCTCTCCTTCTCACTATCTCTCTCTCTCTCTATCCCTTTTAAGCCCACTCCCCCTCCCCGCAAGGCGCTTAGCCGTGACCCCGATACGGGAGACAGAAAGTAGCGTCTTCTATTTCCTCATTTCTTCTACGTCTAATAAATAGCCACTTATATGACTCCGCCACCGCCGCTGGGCTCGCCACTGCTGGTCTGCGCCGCATTCGAGAGGAATGACGTCGTAGCCATAGATACAGTGGCGCCGGCGCGCGCGCAGCTTTTCTCCTTCGCTGTGCAGTCGCCGTCTGACACTGCGCTGGGGCCGCTTGATAGCGCCTCTGACTGGCTTCGCAGGTGGGTAACGCCATAGAGAAGGAGCGCGCAAATGCTTCACGACGGCGCAGAAGAGCCGAGAAGCTTATCTCATCGGATCCCGAAGTAGTTGCCTGGCAATTAGCGGTTGGGCGTACGAAGAATGAACAGAAGAAGGCTAATAATCCTAGACAATCTGGAAAGCTAAGACTATTCAGCTGAACCTTTGCTAACGCTACGTATATCCTGGCATAGCCGAGCTAAGCCATTGCAATTTTTTTTACTCCGTGCGAGATCTAGGGAATGTATGGAATGAGAGGCAGTCTTAAGCGACTTCTTCGGAATCGTCGGTCGCAGCACAAGTTCCTTCCTGTGGCTCGTATGCTTCCAGGGTCGCGAGCGGCCGTACCGAAAAGACCGCGTTCGACGACAGAAAGGTACGCGTTGTCGGAGATTTCTGCCTACCGGAGACAACGCAATGAGTCCTTGGTCTTGAACCAAAGTTCGCCGCACCATCTCGGAAGTCGACGCCAGAGCTTCTCGCCATGGTAAGGCATCTCCAGACATGTACCAGGTAGGGACCATGAACGTTGTACTGGGCAATGCGTAGATGTGGTGTCGCGCTGCAACCGACCAGTATTTCGGCCGCAAGTGCGGCAAGTTGTTAACGTTCATCGCGAAGTCAACGAGGTTAGTGCCCGCAGGCAAAATAAGTAGATGTAGTAATATCGCAAGCACAATTTAATACAAAAGCGCAGGAAGCAGTGAAATCAGTGTAAGAAATGCCAAGATATTGCGCTTGAAATCTTATGGGCATTAAAGATGTGCAGCGCGCTGAACCTCTGCCGCATAGCTAGACGAGTCGAGGATAGCAAGAATACTTCCCCGAAGGCAATGTTCAGTGCAAAAAACCACAAAGCAGCTTGCCCACTACGAGTAATTATTTCCGAGGATGCATGGGACGTGCCAAAAGTGTGTGGCAAGGTTTCTACAGGCGAAGCTAAGGCTTTTCTCCTTCGACGACTCATAAATAGTAAAAACGAATAGAAACTCATGCATAGAAACTCGGATGCTGTAGTAGACTTCCTAAGGAAGAACTTAAGTAAGGGCCTAAGAGCCTGGTCAGATGACGCTAAAGACCTACATTATTCATTGCCGCACGCTGAGCTGCTAAGCTGTGTCGAGGAGTGTATCGATGACTTCGGTCTATGGCATTTCAGAACGAAACGGGTTTAACCGTAGCCAGGTTTCTCGAACTTCTCTAGTTTTACCTACAATCGTCGTGTGTGCAATGAGTGGGACGGAAAAGAATAAATCCAAAGCTCCATGCACAGAGTCCTCCTGCTCGGAACCGATCTTAAGTGACATGCTTTTGGCCGTGCTAGACAGATGTCTAATGAACTGACTGCAAGGTTTTAACGTCGTTGGTATCCTTACGTATGTTGACGATTTTATTGTCATACAAGGCAATGCCCATGGTAGCAGCGGTCAGATAACCAAGATTCTAGACATATTCTGGAATTATTCCGGCCCACTCGTCTTAACCTATGATTCACCTGTTGACAACAGCTTCAGACAGTTTCTTCACCTTCGACTAACATTTCATGACCGACACACGTGGTGAGAATTTCATCCTCGAGCTGACAAACCCCTCCTGACATTCAGTTCATCGCGCTCTAAGCTTGTGAAGCGAGGCATTGTGTACCTCGGTTTCACAAACGCAGTTCGGAAGAATTGTGCTCATGCGGCAGGGACCAGCCTGCGCGTGAACAAGCACCACGTCTAACATCGGCAGGATGTCCAACCCAATTGCTCGTCTTAAAAACAGAATCAGTATCAGTTAATTCATGTTAATGACAGTGATGGTTATGTGATATGCATATACAGAAAGAGGTACCTTAGTTAAAAACTGAAATGAAACCTTCTGCGCGTGATGACAGGAATATTTATAACAAACATAATGACAGCACGTAAAGTAAACAATAATAAAAATGAAGTAGCAGACAACACAAAAATGAATAGAAAAACAACAGTTAAAGGAGCACTGACATAAAATTTCAAGCTCGAGATGTGGCCTTCACTTGATAGGGTTTGCATAAGTTTTTTTTGTTCTTTTTTTTTTTAACGAAGTACGAATTGCTTTATTTACGTGGAAGTTCTTTCATTTCGAGGGCGAACAGCGTACGAAGGCTCAACGGGGCATTCACACCCTGGGTCATCGACAGTACTGTGACGCCATGGTTGTATAGGTGTTCTCTGGTGACACGTTCAGCGGGCCCGCGAGCGCTGAGTGACGGTGCGCTCAAAAATGTCGACGATCTGAGTGTTGACATTATGGTGCCGACTGTCTGGCGGCGACACCAGCGACGCCTGGCAACGGCTTCACTTCGATTGTCCGGGTTGGTTCGTTTCAAATCCTGCGTTTTTGTCGCGCCGCTTCGAATGATTTGTCGTGTGCTCGTCTGCGTGTGCTAATTCGGAGCGACGATCTCAACTGCATTGCGTGCCGCCATGTCGTGAACCAGTTGTGCGCTGCTTACGTCAGTGGCGTTTCAAGTACCGCAAGAAGGAATGTCTTTGTCGCGTATAGCACGAAAGGTCTTTATAAAAGCTTCCAGGTAGGACTGCGCATGCGATTTACGTCTGTCCACGTGTCTTCGCGATGCCATCAACTTTGACCTTACACACACAGAGACTGTGCTGTTCTTCGAAGTTTCATGGTGACATGGGCGAGACGCACCAGCACGGACGCCTGGCTGGATACGAGACGCGCGGAGCGTCGACAGCGCGCGCGCGCGCGCGTCGTGTGTGTGTGTGTGTGTGTGTGTGTGTGTGTGTGTGTGTGTGTGTGTGTGTGTGTGTGTGTGTGTGTGTGTGTGTGTGTGTGTGTGTGTGTGTGTGTGTGTGTGTGTGTGTGTGTGTGTGTGTGTGTGTGTGTGTCGAAAGAAGGCGAGCCCGGCGCAATGGAAGAATTGACAGTCGCGAACGCAATTCTGGGGCAATGAGTACGTATTTCACCTTGAGGACGACCGATCATTTGCGTTGAATAAATGGTTTGTTGTTAGCCACCGGACTGCCTTTTTGTTCAAGTTGCCTTCACTTCAAAGTTGTTAAACCGAGTGAGCTTTTTTTCTTTTCTCAGGAGGCACTCTTGACACTATAATGGGTGCTTGGTAGGGCGATGTATTGCAGAAATTTCGGTGGAAGAACGTGCCTGCAGCGTCGCACCCTAAGTGAAACCGAAGCACCCCCGTCCTTTCATTTTCTCTCGCACGCGGGGCCCCAATTCAAAAGGCGTGCTCTGAACGTCACCAAAACTTGGGCGCACGTGATCTTATGGTGCTTCACCAGGGTGGGGACGCTAGTTTCTTATGATTTCTTATAATATTACGCGGGCGTTTTGAAAGACGCCAAAATTGGTCATACTCAATGACGCTAGCATTAAATATACGATGCGTTGGAGCATTTATGTTTCAAGTTTGGTATTACCAGACAAAAAGCTACTAATTAAAGCTTAAAAGTCGCAAGCGAAAATTTTGCTGCCAGTGCTGCTTTCAATGCATTAAACAAGTACAAGGCTGCGGATTAATCTTTAATAGTGAAAACTACAGAGGTGCATTTTTACATATATAGGTACATAAGTAAGCGCAGTGATCAGTAGAGGGTATCGCGATAAAAAGCATGAAGCCGGATAGCATGCGGAAGAGCGCGTCCGGCAAAAAGAAAATTCTGATGGACATCTCATACATTCACAAGATCTTGCGAGAGATCTTGTCATTATATGCACGAGCGAGAGTATAGAGGCAGAATCCGTAATCAGCGAAGGGGCCCCATGACCGCATGTGTCAGCGCACCTTCTGTATCATTGCCACAGAAATTTTCTTCTTGAACTTGATGGTGCAATATCAAGCGTCACATGGTGTACGGTGGCATGTATAACTTAGAAGGGTGGCAGATCGGGCTAGTTGGTGCTCCATGATCAGTTAGCATTTGTCTGCGTCCCTTCTTGTCCTTTGTGCTGCTTCCGCGCTATTACGAGTCTAGGCATCTATAAGTCTAGACACGAATTTCAATAAATATCAGTCACTATAGCGTTCCCTTTGTGATTTTGTGTGTGTCTCACTGTATACCTGTGTGTGTGTGTGTGTGTGTGTGTGTGTGTGTGTGTGTGTGTGTGTGTGTGTGTGTGTGTGTGTGTGTGTGTGTGTGTGTGTGTGTGTGTGTGTGTGTGTGTGTGTGTGTGTGTGCGCGCGCGCTGCTCGACGTGACCCGGCCCGTCGAGCACTTCTTTGATGAACAAAACCGATTTGGCCTCGCGTTTATAGACACTTTTTCCCGGTTTGCTGCTTATTTTGTCCCATCTGTGTTATTTGTTAAATTTCCTATCTACTTTTCTGTTTCTTTCCTCCTATCTTCATTTTCTCTATATTCCCCTTCCCTAAAGAATAGGCAGGCGTGCCCCTCTAACTGGCAGTTGTCAGCCTGCTCCCTCCCTATTGCCTCTGTGTTGCGCATCCAAATCAAATAAAAATCCCTGCCTTCAATAACCAACTCAAAACCAGTGTGCAGTTTCAATCAGCCCAAGAAACAGCACTCTTTTCATTTGTTTGGCTTATCATAAGACACTCATGATATTCACACGAAGCTTCCAAAGTTTGCAATGATATTTATGGTGCATGTAGGTATGTTAGATCGGTGGTCGCGATTAAACGATTCCGTTTTGACAGACATTATCCAAAAGTCCACTGTGAACTAAGTCATTTCTTCGTATGGTCATGTTTGCTCCAGTGCTGTCACAGATGTCACGTAAGTGTTATGCAATATAGTGAATGAAGCGTTTGTACAAGGCAGTACTGACAGAGAGAATATAAATTATTTATGCGGGCGTATAGGGGCCCGTGTCGACGCACTTTGTGACAGAGTCAATGGCCTTCCCCCGTAAGGGTCAGCAGGCAGGCAAAGAGTGCAGTCTACAAATGTGCCATTTCGCCCAGATGTGAAGCTCAGCCCCACATGTCAATATGCTGAAAAGAAGTCATCGACCTTGCGGCATGTTGAAAGCAACAATATGTGAAGCAGGGCAGAGCTGCAAGTATAATGTCGTTGCACTCCGGCCCCTTGGCAAAGGCTCTTGTTAATTCTGTGGTTTCTGAGGAGCGAATCCGCAAAACATGTGCTTTTTATTGCAATAGCAATTATATGGACACTCTTGGCTGGTTTTTGCCGTCGGCGTCATGTCCCGGATATGTATGGATATGTAAAGAAAAGCCATAAATAAAAATATTTCGAAGCGTGCCACTGGGATTTGAACCTGCGACCCCTCGCTCCGCAGCGTGCTGCGTCAGACAACTCGACCACGATCCATTTCTTCTTCAGTATACTAACGGGGAGCTACTTATATACATCATTTATTGCTAATGGTACGCAGAGCTCGGAGGCGTTTCAGCGTGTGCAGTATCACCCGCGAGAGTGCGCGAAGGGCGCGCTCTAAAGCAACGCTCCTAGATTTTGCTTCAGTTTAACTGCCCTTGAGACGCGTACTAAAAAGTGGCCCTTTTCTGTACCCACCCGAAGGTCGCGGGTTCGATCCCGGCCGCTACGGTCGCATTTCGATGGAGTCGAAATGCTAGAGGGCCGTTTACTGTGTGATGTCAGCGCACGTTAAAGAACACCAGATGGTCGAAATTTCCGGAGCCCTCCACTACGGCGTCCCTCATAATCATATCGTGGTTTTGGGACGTTAAACCCCAGATATTATTTCTGTACACACTCGCGATGTGGAACGCTGGGTAAACAATGCGTCGAACGCCACCGCGTGACAGGAGAAGCAGAGGGGTCACTTGAGGCGCCGCATTTTTAAAGAAAAAATTATGTAAGAACGTTGGATTGTAGCGCGCTGCTCAAATACAAAGGAGTAACAATTGTGACAGTTGTTACTTCGTGCTCATCCTCTGTATAGATGCCTGAGGCCCGTGTGCTAAGATTAAGGTGCACGTTAAAGAACCCCAGGTGGTCGAAATTTCCGGAGCCCTCCACTACGGCGTCTCTGATAATCATATCGTGGTTTTGGGACGTTAAACCCCATTAATCATTATATTATCCTGTGTATACCTGTGCGTTATTTTCGAGCGTCCTTCCTTGTGTTTGAGCAGCGCGCTGCAAGTGTCGTGCTGTGACCGATGTTAGCTCGCGCTCATCCTGTGTGTGTCCCTTGAGTGCGTCCTTTACGCTTGAGCGGCGCGCTGCAAGTATCGAGCTGCTTGCCGTTCCTCGTGTGGCGTTCTAATTGGTTGCTATCGCATTAATTTCTTCGCCCTTGCGGTGAAACTGTGACTTTTTAGAGTACACTATACGTATAGATCGGCTTCTCGAGACAAGCACGTCCTTTATTAGCCACTAATAGTAAAATGCACAATGATTGCGTTAGTACAAACACACTAATACCGGCACCCAGAACACTGCGAGCAGGGTGTACTCGATCGTCCATTTATTATTGATAGCAATTCATTAGCATTCACCAGCATAGCAGGTTAAACTTGAAGCACACATGCTAGTGTGGGCGAGCACCGGCTGTCGGGATTAAGCTGCTGAGCTGGAGTTCTTGATCGTATACTCACGCGCAGTACACGACCTATATTGCATTCCACTTCCATACACATAGTAATAGGATGAAAATATTTGTGTTGTTGAACTAGCATAATGGAACGAAGGAAACGGGGCAGGAACTGCAACATCTCAAAGCCTTAAATTACGTGCGCTTCGTCCGGCAGTCGGGAGGCCGGAAAATTGAATGTATGAAAATCCCTCACCGTTTATAAGGTAAAACATTGTCTACGAATGCGTAACTTGTAGCTTATCAACTTAACCTAGTATTTCCGTTTCTGCGTGGTCAAGTATACGTGGGCCAGACGGGGCGATGCGCGAATGTTAGATGAAGCATGCCATGGTATTCAACAAAAAGTGATGTCGCGCATGCTTATACGCATTGCCGTCGCTTTTAGTACTAGCTCCAGTTCACAGAAATCGCCGTTCTTTATGACAACCATCAATACCCGAGATAGTTGTTGAAGCCATGCATATATCGTTCTGAAAGGTGCTGACTGCATCAGCCAGCCTTCGATGGCGCTATCATCGAAGGAACGTACATTCCCTCATAGCTCGTTCCGATAAAGGTGCCTGAAGGGAGACACGTGCTCCTGTTGTAGCAAGTCATTTGCCTCAGACATGCAAGTAGCGTAGAATCCAAACATAACGTTAAAATAATAAATCAAATGTAACGTACCAAGCCTAATACTGCAAAAATAAAGGCGGCCGGAGGAAAATTTGCGTTTTGTGTTCGTAGCTCACTTACCTCAGTCCTGCAACTAACATAAACTTATTTGTATATACTCATGTGGCGAGTTTTTTAGTGGTTTATTTATCATTGTCACCTATTTGTATGGCAATTTCTTGTTATTATCGGGCTTCCTTCTATGATTTGCCAAGTTTCATGTTCTATACCTAGACGCCAGCATAGTCCTTGAGCGATCGTAGACTTTCACGGAAGGAAGGAAAACGGGAGAGAGACGAAAGGCATGGATATTAGACAGTTCAGAATAACCGGTATGCTAACTGCACTGGGGAATGGAATGAGGGAGTTAGAAGAGTACAGAGAGCACACACACGCAACGTCACAGTCTATCAGTGTTTCTGTGGTATACGGCATCACTATCAGTCTGGGTGCCGAAACGTCAATACATTTTGATTCTCTTGTGGTCGGTGTCCTTGTCTTTTTATTCAATGATTCTTCCCGACCGGACGGGTGTCCGTCGAGCCTTGATTTCAACTATCAGTCTAAGCCGCTCGTGCAAGTCTGCTGACCTTAAAAATCTTAGCAATACCTTCGTTGCCTTCATCCTCGATGACGTTTAAGGATGACATTCCAGGATGGTTGCTAGCGACATCGATATGTGGTCAAGGCGAGCTAGAGCGATCGCGAGTGATCGTCTCTGCACAGCGTATACCGAAGACAGTCACAGAAGATCTGCTGCAAAATCTCCTCGATACCGCAATCATCACAAAGTGCGTTGTCGGTCCTTCCTATACGAAAAGAAAATGACTTTGTGAAAGGTACTCCCTGCCATAATCGGCATAGTAGAGTGACCTCTCTTCAGCGGAGTCCAGTTCACATTCCAAAACAAAGCAAAGCGTTCAGATGGTGTTGCAATAGTTTTGGCTACTTGCTGTATTCAGTGTAGAGTGCGTAATGTTGTGTGTGATCATTCGAAGCTTCGCAGCAGCATCAGACCTTCAAAGGGACATAGCCTCTTCCTTGTCGCCTTGCAGAGCTGATCGAGCAGCATTACTGGCATGTTGGTTGCCTATTACGCCACAGTGACTTGGCAACCACTGAAATGTTATGTGGTGCCCTTTATCAAATGAAGTATGAATTAAGTCCCTTACAAAAATAGATTTAGACAGTCTGTAGACTTTCTAAATCTCCTTTTTTAAGGGGTATCTGATCTCGAATACCAGTTGTTCTGAGGGTCTATGCCGCAGGGCTGATAACAAAGATTGTAGGGCTACCTTGAAGTCACTGAATATCGACCATCGCTGCGGTTTTTCGCGATTTACAACACTAAGTGCAGCGCGAAGAACTGCAAGTCCCGCAGCCGTCGATGTCGTTGGGTGGTCTGTCTTGACACTGATGGTTATACATCTCGCTGGTACAACCAATGCTCCGGACGAACACCGGAAAGTCGTTGAGCCGCAGTAGGGTACGGATTTGGGCTGGTTGGTGCATGACTTCAAGTAGAAAACAGCGCTACGAGACGGGACGAAGAAAGGGCACAAACACGGCTCTGACTATCAACCAAATGTGCTTTTATTCCACCAGTCCGCATATTTATACTCCACCATGACTAAAGAAAGCATAACAAAAAACCAGAAAAAACCGGTCAGCCTGCGCAAAGGCAAGAAAAAAATTTTTAACTCGACAGAAATGTTATCTCCTTCGGAAGCAGTGAAATCGAGGGGAGGCTAACACATGCCTCGCCGCCTTTACAAATGTGATACCCTTCAGAAACGAGACGCGCACGTTCGTCATAGTACTTTGATAGGAAACTCGTATCTTTAAAAGATGGCTGGCAGCCGCATTCTGGCTGGCAGCCGAGGCATGTGTTAGCCTCCCCTCGATTTCACTGCTTCCGAAGGAGATAACATTTCTGTCGAGCTAAAAATTTTTTTCTTGCCTTTGCGCAGGCTGACCGTTTTTTTCTGGTTTTTTGTTATGCCTTCTTTAGTCATGGTGGAGTATAAATATGCGGACTGGTGGAATAAAAGCACATTTGGTTGATAGTCAGCGCCGTGTTTGTGCCCTTTCTTCGTTCCGTCTCGTAGCGCTGTTTTCTACTTGAAGTCGTTGAGCCGTCGGTGTAAATATGCACGTGGTCGGTATACCTCTCATGCAGTAGAAGCAGAGATAGCTGCTTCAGGACAGGCGATTTCCATTCACAATTTTTCTGATTCCGATACACTGAGGTGCATTAAAATACCGAGGCGGAATCGATGGTTTAGAGGCGGGGCTGCAGCCTGTCGGAAGGTGGGCGGAATAGTTCGAGATCGTTGGGCAGAATGATCCTTGAGGTCTTTCTGAAGGCAGTGTTGCAAGGTAGTGACAATGAGCTCGGGCAAAACGTATAATGTGAGCTCCCAAGGCTTTCAACGCAATGTGCGTTCGTATCGATTGCTCCCAGGCGATGTCAATAGTCGCCTCTGTTGACGCGCATTTTGGCAGACCAAGGTAAACTCTGAGTGTCTGAGCTTGTGCAGCCTACAGAACGCGAAGATTTCTCTTGCAACTGTTGGTTAGTACAGGCAGACTGTATCTCACGAAGCCGAGAAATAGTGCTTTGTACATTTCGAACGTTGCGTCTACCGACATGTCCCATCTTATTCCACCCAGAAACTTTGAACAGCTGAGCGATTCCCGTCAGGCGCTGTTTCAAATAGGCCGTGCGTGGGTTCCTACTGAGGTTTCTATAAATGAGTCTGAGAAACTGCAGCGCAAGAAATACACGGACGAAAAAAAAAAAAAAACAAGGTCAGCGCTCGTCCTAGTCGTTTTTTTCCCGTCCGTGTGTTTCTTGCCCAACACGCCGCTTTATTCTATGAACGACTATGACCAGAACTTTATGGGTTGTGACATAAGACCTCGTCTGTCCATCAATAGAAATGCAATAGGGTGTGATTGGTTTCCGTATGAATGCCATAGTTCGCTGTCGAAGTTGCAGCTTTTTGAAGTCTGGCACGTATTTGAGGACGTGTTGCGGCTGAGGTCCAGACAGTTATGTTATCTGCGTATATGGATATCTTGATCGTATTTGGCAGGTATTGTACAAGTTCAATCAAAGCGAGATTGAATAGTACAGGGCTCAGAACTCCGTCCTGAGGAACGCCTCGGCAGGTATAGCGTTGTGTGGTTGGGCCGGTGGCCGACGCAAAGAATGCTCTTTCAGCCATGCAGCTAGCAATCAATTTTAAAACTCGACCCCCAAGGCCAGCCAGTTCAAGTGCACCGGGAGTAGCTTCATGCAGTGCGTTATCGTATGTGCCTTTTACATCCAACAACAATGGCGCAGGTAGTTGCTTTCGTGATCTTTGCTGTTGGGCGTACACAACGAGATCAAGAACATTGTTTATACATGACCGGTCACGTCGAAAACCATCCATGGAGTTTGGATAGATCTTGTAGTGTTAAAGACGCCACTTCAGGCGTCCAAGGATAATTCGTGCCATTGTGTTTCCCCCGCAGCACTTGCCTTGCCTTAGGAGTGGAACCAATCGCCTTGTCTTCCATTCGTCAGAAACGTTGCCCTCTTGCCAAGGTTTGTTGTAGATACTTTCAAAAATGGAAGTTATACGAATGATACGCGTTACTGAGCCCAGGAAATTATATCTATAATTTGTTTAGCTACTAAACGTTGCCGTGAAGCATCGCCTCTTGCAAAGACCTTTATTCGTTGAAAAGATAATGTCTTATTATGACTCTTGACAACATTTAGCTAATCGCACCTTCGCACTTAAAGGGTCTGACAATACTTTCTTCAAATACTCAACTCATTCTTTCTTTTTTCGGTAACGGACATGAAATACTCCAAAGGTTTCATGCATACAACGTTCAAATGCGGGTTAAAACCATTGGACCCGTATCAACAAAACATCCTATGCGACAACTATTTGCAAGATTCGAGGCCATCCATTCAAATTTGTCTTACTGCTCTTTCAAATAGCAAATGAGCTTAGATGTGTGGGTAGAGTATATTTATAGAAACACGCGTCACTACGACGGTACAATAGAAAAGAGGTTGAAATTATGATACAGGTGCTGTATTTTGTTTTCTTTTTTTTGTTCTTTTTTTTTTTTGAAATGACAAATTCCTGCCAGATCCCACTAAAATGCCAGATCCCGTATCATTGGACATAACTGCTTGCGTTAATTACGCCGTAACCAACTTGGTGACAGTGAGTTGCACCGCGCCATATAGGTGCAAACATAAATTTATATTTACATAAATATAGGTGCAAACATAAACATAAACTGTCTCGTTTGCGTCGACAGTTCTCGTGGAACTTCTCGCTATTCATGACCCCGCCCAAATGGTCACATGCGATTCGTTCAACGAGCATTGCAGATACTATCAAGATTTCAGAATTGCTTCGTGAACATAACTCATGAGATCTTTACTATACGGCCGCAATATTCATTTATTGTTCTATTACTCAGGCTGCTGTTCGGCGGAGCCGGAGTGCTGTACTGCCCGACTCATCTGGCAGGCAAAAAGGTGGTTCGCTGTTCGTTCTCAGGAACTGTTCGCCACGTCCGGCTGCACTCTCGCTGTCGTAGCCCATTTCGCCCCTTGGAAGTTGGTCACACTGCAGGTCGGTAGCGCCCGGCCGACATGCAGTCGACACAAACTTGCACGATTCAGACAGCAGGGACTCGACGAAATATATGTGCGCCCTACGGTGACGGCATGAAAGACCTGCAACAAAACGAGAGTGGCGTGTGAGCCGATTGACCGCAGCCGCATTGGTTTAAATAGCAAAAATGGTGAACTAAAAAAGAAAAACCTGTGAGCAAAAGTATGATTCCCGTGCTCGCTTAAAAAGAACAGTTTATCCGTAATCCTGGCGCGCAAGCTTAAATTCACGAGCTTACTGGCAAATTCGCAACGAGAAGTTTTGACTCCACTCTTCGATTTTAAGTTACTCTCTTTCTGAAACATTCAACCCTTTAGAGCACTGGTTCTCAAATGGGGGTCCGCGGACCCCAGGGGGCCCGCGAAGCCATTTTTTGGGGGGTCCGCGAAAACCATCCTCGAAAAAAACGTTTTTTTTTTTTTTTGTAGACACCTTATATGTCCCGTGACAGCGACCCTTCACCGCATAAGACCTTTGCATTGTGGGTGGCCTATGTTTCCCCTTCTCCATGTTATGGCTGTAAAGCGTTTGTTGCAGTTTTCTGCGACATATGCACGCCCGCATACTTTTTGTATGCTTGCATATTTGAAGAGCAAACATAGCTAGAAACAGGTTGAATGTGGTTGCAGACCGCAAAACTCACTGAAAAGCTGTAGAGATCGAACTGGCGTGGCACTTTAGTTTGGCTATATTCTTTGCTAGGGAGAAATAAAAGGCACCTATTTCACGCTGCGTGTTCTGTTAATTTATGACCCCCCCCCCCTCTTTTCTCTCACTGCAAGGGGTCTCTCATCACTTCCACCGGTCCACAAGGGGTCCCCGAAACATCCATGACTGAGAACCACTGCCTTTAGGGGAAGCTCCAACTCTAGAACCACTAAAGTTTCCATATTGAAATACATGTGAATGCAGTGACACTTTGATGAGATAACTGCTGAACCGAATTGAATGACATCTGTGCCAGTAAGAAAGTGAATTCTGGCAACTCTATGAAGCAGGGAAATTTATTAACGACCTTGAATTTGCCGAACAACCGTAAGTTAGATGAAACAGTAGTACGATGTTCCCAAATCCGTAACTCCGCGCCAAAATTTGTCGCAGTTTTGTAAACTGAATCTCCCAGAGTGGAATTTTTATTGTAATTTACACATCAGATGAAATCGTTACAGTACTTACGTGGGTAATTGAAAATTTCTGCTCAGAAATTAGTGGTATACTTTAAAGCAATGTATATTACACCAATTCGGCCGCTATTTATATAATTCGAGGTGCACTTATCAGAATTGTTATTGTTTAACTGCTGAGTTAGAGAGTTCTTAAGTTGATATGAGTTTCCTGATTTGTTGCAAATTTCAATTTTTTTTTCAATATTCTCGGAAGAGAGCTTACTTCCCACAGTTGCTAGATTTTAGCTTGTTTTTTAGATTCAACAAACCTAATCAAGATCGGTGCAGTGGCTGTGAATGAGAATACCTTCATGGTTGCCCTGTGTACTTAGATGAGAGCACCCGAAGCAAAGCTTCGTCGTAAGCAGCAACAATAAATACATCGGTATTTACTGTTCCTATCGCTTCCGCAAGGGCAGGTCACTCGTCCCCCGGCGTTCTCAAGCGTTGATATAAATTGTATGCCACCGAAAAGCTGAAGCGAAGGGAGCTGATCGACAAGACCCGAAGTTCGGCAGTAACGTTCTTGCGCCACTCATCGCCTTGCACGTGACCTCACTGGTGCGACCGGAAGACGTGATAGGCGATAAGAGAATGGCTCTTGCATGCGCGCTATCGCTAGATCGGAGTATACGCACTAAAGGTGTCGCAACCAGGCTGCCTCTGCTGGAAGTTGGGATAAAAGTCCACGTGGCCGGCGGCAGCTTGCATGCCAAGGTCCCCCTTGAGCACGTTCCACCCGTAACTGGTGTGGATGATGTCCACAAAATTCGCATCCGCCTTGCTCACGTGGACATCGCTCTCCTCAAACAGCGGTCCCGCCGGATCCAGAGCTGCGCAGTCGAGGCACACAGTGTTCACCGCTCGTGTAAGGTGCTTGCCGTTCTGCAAGTGTAAAACTTCGCGGGAAAAGCATTGAGAGAACTCCCGGCCACTACAAGAACCCCTGAAAACTACTAGGCTACGTCAACAAGCTCTTTGGCAATATCAAGAAAAGTTCCGTATAATCAGCAAATCTTAACAGCAGTCGGTAAAGAGTTCCAGTAATTCCCTTGGCGCCGGGCGTTTGACGCCTCTTATCAAACCTCACGAGCACGCCGAGTATTCAATACGCAATGACCTTTATTCAAATGCTATCCCCATAATTTGTCGAGCGGTAACTTTTCAAATATATAATGCATCCTATATAATTACTCACTGTTGCCAAACAAAATTATTCTCTTTGTGCTATACATACTCTTCACTTCACGTAGGTATACAGAAAATAAAGTTTACGGCAATATTATTTCGCTCATTCTAGGTAACAGCTTCATTTGCGTTTTATTGTACCGTCAAGACCGAAGTATGACAGAGGGCAGTGGGTAAAAAACGAATACCTAAGATGATAACAGAACAGCGAAAGTGGCTATTTAATACAGCAAAATAGACTGGCTAATTAAATCCGGGAGCGATGACGTCTGATATGGCCGAACGAAATTTTGAGTTGTCTTTGATAGCAACAACTGCTCCGGGAGGGTGGTTCTTTTTCTGGGAGGTCTTGGGAATAAATGATTCGTGGCAGGTTCTTGTTAAAATTGCTAAAGCTTTCCGGGTATAATTGTTGAGTTGAGGGCAAAGGAACATACCAAACTTATTTTTTTTACAGAAAAGCAGCAACATTTTCTGGAATTTTGTCATGATTGGGTCAGTGTGGACAGATTTCATTATTTTAATACAAGCCTTAACGTTTCTGTTTTCTGTTTTCGCTTACTGCCAGATTTTTTGTCTTAGTTCTAGATAGGAAAGATTTTCTCGCACTCACGTAAACAAACAAACAAACAAAAAAAACACTTTGAGCCCCAGGCTCTAAGTCTTTCAATGAGTGACTTAGAGCCAGAGGCTCACAGTCAATTAGTGATGAACTAAGCAGAAAAATGAAGTACTGTTGTCGGTGACAGTCTAAGAATGAAAAGTAAAATGTACAACTCTCCGTGGTTAAAATGCGCGTCCGATCGCGGCCGCTCTTTTCTATGACGTAAAGGTTAATAAGAATCAGTCAAAAATACAACATCGAGTCTTTTGCTGAGACGAAAGGCGAGGCACCGCTGCACCGGTAGCCGTCATCAAACTTTCTTGTCATGTTTGTTTCTGCCAAAGCGTCTCTCGTACTGTTATGCGCACATACCTCAGCGTCCCTCTCACCAGTCGTAATTCGATGTAGTAGAAGCTTGTGGTTGTGCCGCTTTTGAAGTATAGCGAAGCGGCAGGCGCTTGGAGTGTTTATCGCGTGCCATTGTTTCGGCAGCGACAAGTTGCAACGCGGCATGTGTTTCTGAAATCGCGCGGGTACACCAATGATATCGCTTGAGGATCACCACACTCGCCGATTTTTCATGAACTACTTGCTTTGCAGCGCGGAGGCACGCAAAATAAAAAAAAAAACACGTGTAGTGCGGCCTCGTGGGCGGAGCTTATATTTATTCTATAGGTCGCAACCGACTATAGGTCGGAATGTCGAGAGCAAAGTTCAAAGTATGAACAAAGCCTGCTAAAGCTTCCCAGTTATAATTTCTACTTGTGGAAAAAACGTCATTCGAAAGCATCACAACACTGGCATTCAAAAGGGCGCCGTCATTGCTTCAGCCGCCTCACTCCGCACCGCCAGACTTCCCTCTCGTTTCTGAGCACTATGCCCTGAAAAATAGCTGTTTTCTGTTTATTTCTTTATATTCTTTTTTTAGGGTGGGGGGATAATTATGATTACTTCATCGCTTGAATTATTTGATTAGCTGTAATCTTAAAAACAACAAAATGAAACCGCATAGGAAAAAAAGGAGACACCCAAATGCACACACAGTTATGACTGGCAACTGCGTGCTTTGTTCAACTACAACAGTCTTTCATATTCTTCCACTACGAAGACGCGCGAACGAACGTAAATTATTTCTCTCAAGGTTCGCCCAAGTCGCTGCGGGTACAATTATTCTTCCGTGTAGTGACTTTGTGCGCATGATTCTGTAACAAGCATTTTTTATTGCGATAGCAATTATATGGACAGTCTCGGCTGGATTTTGCCGTCGCCGTCGCCGCCGTCATGCACCGTATATGTATAAGTATGTATATATATATAAAAGGCCCAAAGAAAAATAATTCAGAAAAATGCTTCGGAAGCGCGGAATTGAACCAGGGCCCTCTGGTTCCGCAGCGAGCGGCGCTATCCACTACGCCACGAAACGCAGATCCTCCACGTAGCTAACGGCGAGCGTTATATACACACCCTTTAGCGCTGGACGGACTCCGAGACAGCAGGCGATAATAAGCGTTTCTTCATTACCAGCGAGATGGCGCTAGGAGCCCGACGGGCGCATTTAAAAGTCGTCGGTGAGCTCGCTCGCTTCTTCTTATATTTGCGCATGGGAGAAGCTTGCCCATCCGCTGTCTGCTCGCGCGGTTTTCTCGTGGTGAGGGGAAGAGGGATGTTTCGCGCTTTCACCGTGATGTCCGCGCTCATGTTACGGAGCGTACGAAAGTCACTCGATCTCAAGGGACGCCGCTAAACGAACAAACAGAAGATGAGCGCGAACTATCAAGTGTCACAGCTCGACACTTGAAGCACGCTAGTTTCCTTCGCTGCTTCGGCCGCCTTTGCAACAAAAGCGATGTTCAAAGAGTATCCATTGGCGAGCCTCACTTCGTATAGCATTAGTTCCTTGCTATCGCATTCATTGCTTCGCCCTTGCGGCGAAACTGTGACTTTTTTTATTTCTCTCTTTTTCTTATGCTTTAGCAACAAACATCGCACTTCTTTTGTTCTGCATGTCGTGGATTGCTTCGTATCTCACACAAAGTCAACTTAGTAAGGATGAACTAACGCAGATGCAAGATCAAGCATAAAAACCAAATACAAGTGCGTTAGAGGCTGTCTCTTTGCTGTCATTGTCCTGTGACGAGAGATACGCCGGACATTCCTGTAGCTGGGTGTCAGTGGCAGATTAAAGAGCTCATCACCAGTTTTGGATATTGCAGGGAGACAAGCGCGGCGCGTCGATAACGGGGTGTCAATCGCGTCTGCAAAGTAAACGACGCAAAAAACAGCGACAGCAACAACAACTATTTTTCTGTCCTGACAACTATATGTGGAAATGCGTAGCCGTCACCAAGCAATGGTGGCAACTCCTTCATTTATTTTCTATTTCAATAAAAAACAACAACAACAAAAACTTGGAGGACGCTTGAGCTTCGCCTTCAAGAGTAGAACGCGATAGCATAATCGGACCCGCCACGGAGGTCTAGTGGTTATGGTGCTCGACTGCTGACCCGCAGGTCGCGGGGTCGAATTCCGGCCGCGGCTGCTGCATTTTTGATGGAGGCGAAAATGTTTGAGGCCCGTGTACTTAGCTTTAGGTGTACGTTAAAGAACCCCAGGTGGTAGAAATTTCCGGAGCCCTCCACTGCGGCGTCTCTCATAATCATATTGTGATTTTAGGACGTTAAACCCCAGATGTTATTATTATAGCATAATCGGGCCCCGTGCGGATCGCCTTCTCAAGTGCTAGCCTGGCTTCGGTTCTCAGTGCATGCCTTAACCATACTGTAAGGAAACGAACGACTGTAGCGTAACATTGGCCGTTTCAAAGTATCATAGAATGCCTACTGCAATTACAGTTGTTGAGTGTCCACTACACCATAATTATTCCTTTTGCGAATCACTGAAGGGTTCACTTCGCGGCTGTTAGGCAGCACGCGAACCTACGTACCTCTTCACTCCGTTGATACTTTTGCTAGTGATGATGATTAAATGTGTTTTAGCGCTTTGTAATGGGTGTGCTTTTAAAACATCCACTCATTGCGCAATTCACATGTTTTGACGCCTGGCGCAATTCTACGCTTCGGCCACGTAATATTATATGCGTTAGGGAGACTACTTTCACTTCATGACATTCATATAGTGTTTTTTTTTTTTCCGAAGAAGTTTCAAGTAATATCGTGCCTCTGTGGCAGAACACCTGCTTGCCACGCAGACGCCCTGGGTTCGATTCTCAATCGAACGCAAAGGTTTTCATTATCTACTTTATTTGCATCTTTCTCGATTTTTCGGTCACGGACGAGATGATAATTTTTCGCTCACAACCGACGACACCGTCACCGTCGCCGACACCGACGCCGACACCGGAATTTCTGTGAAACGAGTTCTTTAACGCTATCGCGTTAAAATTAGGCAGATCGCACGCCTTGTGGGAATCGGTTTGATGCGAAGCAATCAGCGAGGAGTTGTCTATGCTCCGTACTGGCCGTTCCTGGGAAAATATAAACTCAATTACCTGTGGCGCATACCTGCTTACCGTGGCCCGTGGTATACGGGTATGTCCCCACGTGTCTGGAGGAAAGGGTTTGACGACGTAAGCGACAGGACTTTCATGTTATTCATGTCATGACCAGACAGTCATATTCATCAAACCCTCTTACCATCCCATGCCAACTTTGGTCTACACCAAGCTAAGGAGGCAATCACGAGAGCATCCAGACTTAGGCGGTTAGATTAGATAGATAGATAGATAGATAGATAGATAGATAGATAGATAGATAGATAGATAGATAGATAGATAGATAGATAGATAGATAGATAGATAGATAGATAGATAGATAGATAGATAGATAGATAGATAGATAGATAGATAGATAGATAGATAGATAGATAGATAGATAGATTTAGAGCTCTTCGTTTCTGGGAGCCCTGTGCCCGGCGAGAGAGCGCGAATGCCTCTTCGTAAGAAGCATTCCCTGTAACATCACCGATAAGGGTCCATGACCTCGGTAAATCGTACGATGTAGAACGCGCCATACCGCTACTGAGAGTGCACCGCGCAGCAGACGGTGGGAGAAAAAAAAATTAACAAAAGAGGCGGGGCTCGAAATTCAAGTGTGTTGTTATCCCGTAGTGGGTATGACGTAATTCCGCAGAGTATATGAGGAACAACGACGACATTCAGGTGTGTGATATGAGGAGGCAAAGAATGTTACTTGCGAACGGAAGGAAATCGTCTACTTCGGCAGCGAAGCTCGCCTCTTGGTAGTCTGTCAACGCGATCAACTTAAGTTTATCTAATTACTTCGATAATGAGCTGATTTGAAAAATTCATGTGGTACGACGCTCCACAGACGTCGCCTTAGGACTCTCAGTGTATAATCAAAATTACCATTTGTAAAAATTAGAGGGCTTGGGCCTCCGAGAGGACGCCTGGCCTCAGAGATGAAATGACCAAAGTAACCACAGTGGTGGCTTCGCGGCATTGACGTTGCTCTGCTAATCACGAGGGCACACATTCGACTTCCAACCACATTTCCAAGTAGACGAAATGCAAAATGTTTCTGTACATAGATTTATGCACCCGTTAAAAGCCTCAGGTGTTCGAAATTAATTCTGAGACCCACACTGCGGCGTGCAGCTAATATCGTGGTTTTGGCACGTAAAATTACAGAATATGTTAAAACTAAAATGCCGAAAGCATTGCTATATATGGCAATCTCGCTGTTCGTTGCCAACGATGAGAATCGTAAGTTCAATTTATTCGCCCTTAATCACCTTTCGTAACTTCACTTTATTTTTAGAACAACCCTGACAGTTTACATGAAATCTACTTCACAAACTCGCAACTGAACGCTGAAAAAAAACGATTTATAGCTGAAAGGGCTGTCATCACAAAGTGTTCGAATAAACGACACACGAATACAAACAGGGCGATGCGCTAGCAGACAAATGTTTGATTTTCCGTGCCGGCATGCGCCTTATCAACAGGTTTGAAAAACAGTCGAGAAAAGGGGTGGGGGTGGGGGATAAGCTATTTGTAAAAAAAAAAGTATTGTAAATAAGTGTAAAGAAGTTTGTTGAATGTTCCAGTTGTGTAGTTTATGGTATCCCGATATCCTGTGACGGGAGGCATATTGACCAAATGGGAAGGTGTGTCAAAGGTAAGCATCGAAAGCATAACTATTCTTGTAGTCAGATCACTCATTCCGGAAATTTGACTGCACATTGTGCGGCAAGCACGGGCGAACCACGATTCCAGGACACAAAGGGTTTACCCTGATCTAAAGATCAGACTGAGAAAAGTTAGGCTTTGTACGTGTACATCAGTAGTGGCATATGGGTGCGCCCTTGATAACACTGTCAAAAAATAAACTGAATTTTCGAAAGCTGTGAGCGCACAAATATAATTAGGCTCGTGCACAAGGTGGGGTTAACTAAGTTGTGTGGTTTTGATGTGTTGTTGCTTTGTTTCGCCCTCTTATTTTATTTATTTGTCTATTTTTTCTGCCCGTACATAAGGCCGCTACCAAAAATGAACCAGTTGTCAGTTCGCGCATCACCTGTTTGTATTCGTGTGCCGTCTCTTCCAGCACTTCGTCTAAATTTTTACAGCGCGTTCAGCTATGAAGTTACACCGAATGACTCCTGTAGCAGCTTCACAAACTGAAAACATTGTTGTGTCAGCAGTCCCTGCGTATGTCTTCATGAAAATGGAATATTAAATCTTTTGGCTGGTTTGTAGTTGTTAGTCGAAAGGAGTGGTTGAGCTAATTGATAATTACTTATGTGTAAAAAATGTCCACCTTCAAATGAAATATCTAGTTGCCGTTCGTTTTCAAGTTGTGTGCGGCGGCGTCCACCCCTGCGTACAGCGCGCGAGCAGCCGGCTTTGCTCCAAGGCAGGGCTGGGCAAAGATACTTTGAAATTGTGTCGCGATACGATACGAGATACTCGGACAAGAAGTATTTGAGATACAGATACAAGATACTTCCGGAATTATTGTATCCGATGCGATACTTTTCGATCGTATCGTAAGATACTTCGATACATTGACAAATTCGCTATTTAGATCCATATGATGAAGCAGCAAAGACCTATGTACAAAATGTTTACTTCAAAATTTCTCAACTGCGACCAGCTTTGCGCATCCCGAAAGTTCTGTCTTTTCAGTACTCAGAGCATACTAGTTTCATTTTGAAACGACTTTTTGGGATTTTTTTGGCTGCTTATCATGACAGCTCTTTGTACGCTGCGTTGTCAGTGGTTTTGCTTGACACTTTTGTAACTGATGGGTGTCGCTGCTCTACTTGACCACCAGCTAGCGGGTTGTCATCTACTTGCAAAAACGTCATGAAAAAGCCTCCGCACGATGGCGCAAACGCCGCTGCGCAGTCTCACCTTGTCCGTAAGCGTATTACCGTTTTCGTAATACAGCGTCACCCGACAGTTGCAGAGCATGCAGCAACAATGCTGATAGCAATATTTTTTGTGATGCATCGTGTGAAGACTCTAACAACAGAGTCAGCGCTCACAGTTCATTGAGGGCATGAAAGTGCAATGATTTTTCATATTCTATTTATCTGCTGGCGTAAAGCGTTCGTTAGCAAGATATTCACTAACGTGCAATCGTTTACCATTTTTTCTTCTCCGAGAGGAGTTGAACCGCCCAGAAACGTCTCAGACGTATCGTAGGGACACAAAGCGTCGCAGTATATCACTGCTATTCACACTGTTGCCAATTCTAGCTCTGCTTGTATACCTGCTGATTTGTAACAATAGAACAAAATTTACGATGACCTACAAAAGGAAAACAATTATGTCTAAGTAAAATAGCAAGGCGGTTCCGTATTAAACAATCACAGCCAGTAGGTACACAGGCTGTTTGACGTAAACAGAACCAAATATTTAAAAAAACAAGTGGTTAATCGCGACTGAATGAAACCAACAGCATATGGTTTACCGTCATGTGGCGCTCGTTATAGTATTTTTGTTGGTTAATGAGCTGAGGGCAATTATGCAGCGCCAAGTGCGCTTCGTCACGTCATAGAGCGAATTTAAAAACGACTGCTCAGTCTTTTTTTTTTTATGTTGCGTGGTAACTTATCCTGGCTTTTAAAGAACGCCCGTGAAATATGAAATCAAATAACATCACTGCGCTCATGTGCTATCGTACGGCAGCGCTCTCAGTCTTCGAGCGAGACAACCGGCGCGCGGACCGTCATTCTATCGCTTCTCAGGGACGATGGCGTTTGCTTGTGGTAGCCAGAAATGTGGACTCTCCGTGGAGCCGATGCCTAGAGCGGCGGCCGCTCACGTCGCTACGGTCCACGCGCCGGTTGTCGCTCTCGAAGCACGTTTAAAAGCGCTGCAGTACGGTAGCGCACGAGGGCAGTAACGTGGTCATATTTCTCCGGCTTTCTTTAAACGAAAGAAAAAAACACTACGCAGCATGTAGGTTTCCACAAAAAAATTGGATCGGTTGTTTTGAAATGCCCTCTACAACGTAACAAATGCACTTGGCCCTAAAGGTAACATCAGAAATGTTGCACAATTCATCTTTGTTAATTAACAAATTAAGCGATGTATAAAAGTACAAGACGAGAGGCACATGACGGTAAACCATGTAGTTGGTTCAGTTGAGGTTAACCACTTCATTGTAAATATTTGGTTCCAGTTACGGGGAACACCCTGTATAAACACAATACAGGCGGCACCCCTAAAATCTATGACAACTGAGCATGATGTATCGTCAACTTAGGTGCTAAGGTCAGACAATAGAAAAACGCAGTACTTGGTAATATGTCTCTCAAATTCCCTTCCTAACGTCTTTAAGATTTTTTCTTATAATTTCCATTATTATAACGCTTAATTTCGCCATTTCACAAAATCGTAATCAGAATTTTGGTTGCGGTATACTCTAGGCACGCTCAGATTATTTTACCTTTGTCCTCAACATCGTCGTGACATAACAGTAAACTCACATGGAATGTAGATATGTAAATAGTAGCAATGACGAAGATATAGTAAACAGAAGATAGTAAAAAAAGAGAAGGAATTTAGGAGCGGGTTACAAAAGACATATTACATAAACAGACGAGCAAACACTATACCCCAGGTAATGTGTGGGGTGCAAGCGGAGGACAGCATAGAGAGTACTTGTGCTAACAGTCAAATTATCACTAAAATGACTCCTTCAATAATTTAGCCGGAAGAACAAAGATACAGTACACCAAAATATCTTCTGTTACGTAAGTGCTTGTTCTATTGCATCTAGCATAGGCACCGGTGGTGCGGCGGTTGTGAAAATCTCATCGGCATATAGGTGAACCTCGTCGTATGTAATTGAAGCTTACATCCACGAGATTTTTCAAATCGCTGATGTGTGAAAGCAGCGAGACGCAAAGCAACAACATTCTTGCATTCTGCAGACTGCAACGAAGCACTACGCGAGACAAACTTCGATAAGGACACTATAGCAGCATCAGAATTTGAGCAGAACGCGCCTCACGCTTCGGAGTACGCAACAAAGTGCCGTCTCTACGAACAAATGACATCGCATCAACACAACTAAAAAGAAAGAAAACATCGAGAAAACAAAAGGTCGGCTGCGCGTAGACGTTCGCGCGCTTCTTTTTGTCGAGATGGCTCGAGCGCCATCACGTGACTCCATCCCACCAATGTGGACGCGTATACCTAAACGCCTGTGCTCACTGGAGCACTCTGGCGGAAAGATAAAAAAAATGCCGCAGTGTTATTTTTATTCTAGTGGCTTACTAGCAGCAGTATCAGCCTAAGAAGCGCAGTTCAGCCGACGTTTCTTGTTTCGCACGGTGTTGCTTATATAGCAGTATCTTGTATATTAAGATAGATGATACACTGCTGAATATGTCGGAAATGCAGATACAGATACTCGTTTTTCCGAGACGTACCGCGATACAGATACAAGATACCCAAAGACTATCTAAGATAGTATCTAAGGTACATGTATATTTAATACTGCCCAGCACTGGTCTAAGGGGCGACACTTTGCGGCGGTCGCGGGGTTATACGTGGTGTGCCCAGGACCATGCGCTGCCTAATAGACATCCAGATCGGTTCACGTTGCTTTAAATCAGAAATGTAAGCGCCTTTGTTTTGCCGGCTGTGCGCATTACCCGAGGTTATAATTTTTTCCCGTGAAACGCGGATCGCGGGGCAGATGGAAAACGCGCATCGTTTGTTGTGAAAAAGTCGGACGCGAGCTATCAGCCCAAACGCATCATTATTTGGCATCGAGATGCCGCAAGCGTCCTGAGGCCGAGTGTATATTCGGTTAAACAAGGACATTTTTCAACGTTTCCACCTGTACCTTCCTCCTCATCATCATCAACACCTTCTCCCTCCTCTCTTTCCCAACCCCTCCCCTTTCCTAACGCTGAGTAACAGGTAAGAAAATTGATGCAGGCCGACCTCTCAGCTTTTCTGCCACAATAAACCTTTCTCTCTCTCTCTTCTGTGCAAAACAGGTCTGCATTTTGATTAGGCCCCACATGTTCTTGGGCACACTACGTCAGACGTCGCAACCACCGAGCAAAGCCGGCCGCTCGCTCGCTGTATGCAATAGTGGATGGTACTGTACATCTCCCTCCTTAGGCCTTGTTTTAGGACAGAGCCAAGATAATGTAACAATTCTGTACCAATGCGATTCCCTTCAGCATGCCATTTGTGGTCCGAGTGAAACTTCATATACGTTATCAAAGAATTCGCACCATGTGTCCAGCGCTTTCCTCTTCGCGTTCCACGACTCGAGGTCGGTAGCATGCCCAACAAACGCCAACGGAAGGCAATTGTGCAAGTGCTCCGGCTTCGCATCGCCTCATGGTCCCCTTTAGCGGGAGATGATGTAATTTTCTTTTTTTTTATAGCAGAAAGTGAACGATTTATAGTACCACTGGTACGCGAGAGCGAGTGGATATATATCAGCCTGTCGTGATGATTGAATAATAGGAAGACAATATAAGATCGCGATAGCAACCTGCACACTGCACTGGCGCTGCACTTTTGTGACGGCGTGTTCCCTAGACTGCTTATCAAGCGGAATGTAAGTTATACTGCACCAGTGATCCGGCCCAAACTGCGTCCGGTCGTGTTGAGAAAGTGGCGGCCGCAGAAGCCGGACGCTTGGCCGCCCAGACTAAAGCCGATTACGTGGATGTTGGCCGGATCGACAGTTTCGGGAAACTGGTTCACCAATGACTGCAGCGCCAGCGACACCTGGCGCCCTATGAGCGCGCTGTTGCCCACGGCCGCAAAGTAGTTCGGGGAGCGGCAGCCGTTGGCCCAGTCCACCAGTATGACGTTGGCGTCCTCCTACGAGTCGCGTTCACAATGCCGAGCGCCTTAGTCACAGGGCAATCAAGAATGAATATGAAATGCTAGCCTTAGGCATTCTATCCGAAAGGCAAGTCAGCAACAACAAAAACACTCTAGGCGCTTTAACCAAGTTCTCTAACAGTTCGTCGCCATAGTGCTTGTAAAAAGAAATTGAAGCCAATTCCACGCCTGTGAAATCTGAGTAAACAGCGGAGCTGGCAAGCAAGAGCCGCCTGCTGGCGAACGCAGATTGAGTTCTTCCTGCAACTTCTTTGTTTATGTCTTTCTATGGAGCCCTCTCTCCTTCTTTTCCTCCTTTCCCTTCCATCCGGTTGTTAATCTATACTATACAAGGCTGTGCCATGAATTACCCTCTCCCCTTTTTCTTCCTCCTTGCCTTCACATCACTTCTCCTCAGCCTCACTTTCTCCCCCCCCCCCCCCCCTGCTATACTATACTATGCTTGACTATGCTATGCTAGGACCTGCTTGGCACATACCCCCCTGTTTGTGGCGCATAAACTATAATATACTAGGCCATGCCATGCTTTACCCTCTCCCCTCCTCCTTTCCCTCCTCGTCACCCTCACTTCCCTTTCCCACCACTATGCATGGCTATGCTATGCTAGGAGCTGTTCGATACATACCAGCTTTATGTGGCGCATACCCGCCGAGTTTTCTGCCTACAACAGCTGCGCTTAAACAGCTCCGTGGTTAAACACACGTACCAGTCACTTCTAAAGTGTGCTCTAACTGCAGTATGGAGCCGCGCCAAATCAAAAACGTAACAGTTACCAGATCTGTCTCGTCGCCTTACACCTAAGAGGCAACGGAATAGGATTGAAATTCCCTCGCAATGTAAAACAAAAATGTTTACCTTTTCGAGGAGAGCTGCCTTGGTGTAATGGAGCCACCGAGAACCTACGGACTGCGTAAATCCGTGTAAGAGGACCACCAACTTCCTGGGCTCCCGGAATAAATGAGCATAGGAAGCGATCGACTTCGGCCCCGCTTCCATAAACACTGTCGGAATGTCGTTGTTTCGCCGGCTGTACACGTGGAACTGCGTTCCCACGTCTCGCGGGTCCTGCGGCAGTGCTATCGGATGAGTCATGCGGTCCCGCCTGGAGAAGCAACCTACGCCGGTGTAACAGACGGTCTCCTCCTGCAGTAGCTCTATCTTCTTTCGTTGTTGCTGAAAGGGAATTCGAAGACGATACGTCTACATTATGTATACTGGCAGCCTTGTTGGTACCTTTACTCACTCGTTAAGGCGCGAGAAAAAAGTCCGTCGTTTACACTCTACGAGACACGCGTCTTTCATCAGAACGGGATGTTTATACACCCTACGGGCACAGGCACGCCTGTCACGACAATTATTGCATCATACTAAACAAAAATGTGAAACAGACTGAAACAGATTGAAATAGACCAGTTACACCTCCACGAGATTTTTTTTTTTTTTTCGGGACATGGCCCTCTTCGCCTCATTCTCGCTAGAGGTCATCAAACTGCTATACCTGCATGTCTCGAAATGACATGATGTACGCATATTATGCCTGATTGTTCAGAATAAAAAAAATCAAATTTCGCGCCGCACCCATGCCACCTGTCTGTGTCACGATATAAGGGGAGGGGGAGGAAGAGCCAATGGCTTCTTACACTTATAAACATAGGTCGGCAAAAAAAAGAAAAGGTAGAGTTCACTCATATTCACTCAAGAAATATATTTCGTGCTTAGGGCTCATTCGGACACAGACTCACCAAAATTTTTCTCAACCGGACTCACTCGGACTCAAGCTCACCAAAATATTACTCACCCGGACTCAATCTGTGTCTGAGTGAGTCTGAGCGAGTCGACTCATGAGTGAGTTTGCCGACCTACGCTTATAAGTGAACAGCTTTGTGAATTTCTCACCAGAAGCACAGGCGCCACTACATATGTGCATAAACTATTCTAATAAAAATAAACATTTCAAAAATAGTGTAGATGCATTAGTTACCATCGTAGAGCACTTAACTGGAAATCGTCGAACAAGGAATGTCTCTGTAGCCGAGGTTTCTACAGAGTGACTTGTTTTCCTCAGGGCCACAAATGCCTCCCTCAGCAGTACGCCTTCCTCACTTATGCCTTATGTATGTCGTGCGTTTTTATATATGCCAGAGACGTTCCGCTTTCGACATTTCTTATCACTTCAAGCGTCCCATGAACTGCTCTCTGGTTTGGATATTTAACGAAATATAATTCTATGAGGTTTATTTAAGATCGAGTTGCGTGCACCCATTTCATGTAGCAGAAACAATCTCAAAAAAAAAAAAAGAACAAGTTCACGTCTTGGGCTTCGAGTAAATTGATAACATTACAATAAAGAGCAGAGCAGCACCGCCTCTGAGTGCGAAGAGTCAATGTGACAGGTAATCACTTAGTTATTGGAAGTATATCCTTCTTTCTCTCGAAAGCTTAATCGAAATTGTCCGACCAAGTCGCGTTATGCTTAGCATGTTGATTTTTCTTTTGTCCTGCGTGACTTACATTGAGGCTATGGGCTGTTGTCTGTAGTATTTAGAATACAAATGTGAAGAAAGTAAAGTGGACGAAAAGATAACTTGCCGCCGGCAGAGGCCGAACCTGCGACCTTCGAATAACGCGAAGGTCGCAGGTTCGGTCGCGTTATTCGAAGGTCGCAGGTTCGGTCCCTGCCGGCGGCAAGTTATCTTTTCGTCCACTTTACTTTCTTCACATTTATATTCTAAATACTACAGACAACACCCCCTATACTTTCCTTGGCGCTATTGTCTGTTAGTTCTCATTAATATTTGTGTCTAACAAAGAAAACGAGCCCTTAAGAGTCATCTTCTTTCCTTCATTGAGGCTATGGGTCACATTCGCAAAAGTTCTCACTCCGCATAACAGCTGTTAGTAATTGGCCGGTTGCTTGCACTGTTTATATAGTTTGCTGTCATGGTTGACCAGTGTCTGTTCTTATTAAACGCTTTAGCTTCCACACTACTTGGTGGATGGCCGTCATTCAACCAGCTTCCTCTCCATACAGGAGGGTTGCGTGGAAACTGCTTGCATCTAGGGAGCATTGTACTCACCTTTGCAAGTTTAGTCTCGTAGTCTATGGCTTTGACTATTTCGGCGTCGTCAGACTTGCTTTTCCCAAGTTCAGCATAGTCTTCGTACGAAGCAACGGCCGCAGCAGTTGCCAGAACAGTCACCAGAAACCTTGGTCCCGCTTGCGTGGAGATTGTTGGGTTAAAAGGTATGACCACATTGGCGTTCTTTTATGGCGCTAGCCCCTAGCCACATTATGTTTTTTTTTAATTGTTTTACATCCCCTTTCCCCTTCCCACGTGCAGTGTAGCAAACCGGAGAATTCTTCTGGTTAACCTCCCTGTCTTTCTCTCTCTTCTCTCTCTCTTTTCAAGGACTATAAAAGAGTTCGCCCCCAGCCAACCAGAAGTTGAGCGTTGGCTCGAATAGGACGAAACCCCAATAAAACAAAAAAAAAATATTAAGGCTCGTGGCCGACCCCTAGGCGGGGATATTCGCCCAAATCCGCGAATGACTCGCCAGACGTTTTTTTTTTTTTTTTTTTAATAAAGTTGCTCTTCTTCTTCATATAAAAAGGAGCTAATGGCTCAAATTAAGAGTTGATACATACATGTATGATATTGGAACACAAGTTTACTTAAGATAAGCAGCAGTTACCTGTCAGGATAACTAACGAAAATGAATTGAATGAGCTCATTGAAAAAGCAGAATGTTTTTTTGTTTTTTTTTGGTGAACAGCTTGGATCGTCGCGGCAGCTGGTGGAGCAGATCTCAACCATGCGCTTCTACGTGGCCTCTGCTTTCCGTTTCGGCACCACGGCAGAAAGCTGCCGGAGTTGATTACAAAGGTCACGCAGAGTTAAGCGCAGCTCAACTCGTTGAGTGCACTTAAATTAGTTGAATGAGTTCATTGAAAGAGCAGACTGTTTTCTTGTGGGTATGTGCCATCAAGATGGCACATACCCACTACAGAACAGCCTTCTTTCTCTCTAATGTCTACCCACTTGAGCAAAAGTTCACCAAACGCTAGGGTCTATAGACCCTAACGGCTCTAAAGACACTTAAATGGAACATTAAGGTCGCCTATAGTTTTTTTTTTCACTGATTTTTGGAAATGTTTGCAATGTCATACAAACTGAGCATGGAATGAGTGACAGGATACCTACTTTCTCGTTTTCTTTTTTTTTGTTTAACTCCAAATTTCCATCGCGTTATAATTTCGGGACTGTGCGATGGTACAAGAATTAGTTTTTACGCGATGCGAAAGCTGCGAAAGTCAAAATTATATCGTAGTTGTAATATTGGTATAAGAACCTGCAGTTTATTCCGTCCATATGAACTTACAAGGATTTTCAATATTTCTCTTTGGTTTAACTTAGCAGTTGTTTTGCATTCAGCTGAGTGAAAACTGAGTACGAGTATTCACGACGCAAAGAAATACAAAGGACGTGGACGGATAGTGACCTCCGCCCTCGTCCATTATGTTTATTTGTGTCATAGGCAAACCTATCTAGCTTTCACTCAGCGCAGTGCATGATGAAGAAAAATCAACTAAGCTAATTCGTAGCTTAATTTAGCCGGCATGAACTTCTCCCTGCCCTTCACCACTCATTTCATACCGTGTAATTAGTAGACTATATTTTCTTTCATGTACCCAAGATGCGCTAAGATGCTGAAAGATTAAATGACCGATACAAATAAATTATTTTCAGCTGCATTCCGTTTGTACAATCAACTTGTGTGCGTTCTTTTCGTTCTTTTGTTCGTGCATAGTTATGCAACATGCTTCGCTTATGATGGATAATGCACACCTGCGTTGCTTTACAGTGCTTTTGAACGTTGAACGTTGTGGGCTGATCTATTAGATAAGCTTTCTTCTGTCTATTGTTTTGCGGGGTGTGCATTAGTTATCATCACCTGAGAGTAAAGTCGCAATGCAGATTAAAATGGCACTTCTTCGCGCGTTAAGTGACTGTATGGCGCTTCATCACTTACAGGATATCCAGCTGACTTGCATTACTTCGAACTTCCAGAAAGGGACAAGCATCTCCTCTGTCGAGCCTTGAATTTCCCCTGTGATGCAAAGAGATATACATAGAGAAGGTGGCTATCAGTCATAATGACGTATGGAGTCAACTGGCCCGAGGAAGAACGGGATAAGGCATTGTTTCGGTCAAAAGGTGCACTCGTAACTGAAACTTGCGTGGTTAGGGAGTGTACGATTATCTTTTGCAAAGTAGTTAAGAAAAGCTCCACAATGGATTTTGCGGGTCAGTGTGCCACGGCACGGTCACTATAAAATTCAAATGGAATTTAACGTGCTCCGAAATCTGTTGGAAGAGGGATGATGAAATTAATGTAACCTCGTTCGAATAGACAACGACCCATATGCGTAGTTTTTGAGACCGGTAACATTTAATACTGGCTCGTCGCGTCGCATTGTATTGGCTGTACATTGGAGCTCTGCTATAGGAGCTTGTGTACGGGTGCGACAGTGAAGGTTGACGCCTGGTGTTGCTGTGCAACCGATGGGGGAGCCGTCACTAAGATCAGCCACGCTGAAGCGTAGAAGCAACTGCTGATGCATTCCATGGAAGCCGCGAGCCAGCAAACATTCTTAGTACTGTGAGAACTCGCTTAACAGCTTTACTGCCTTTCAGATTAAGTATCAGTTTGGAGATTGGCATACATCTGAGAAAGTCTTTTTTTTCTTCGTGTACCGGCACCTATACTCGTGTGCACATTCAGTAATAACTTTATATTGCTTTGCTTATTCGTGGCACGGCACAATCTCGGGTTTTCTTGTTTGTTTTTTTTTACAGATTACCTACAAACCAAGAAAAGTATGGTAGTAGCACGACGCGTCAAGTTTCGGGTTAATTTCTCTCTGATGTCGATTGCTTTATGCGTATAAGGTTTCACAGAGTCTAGTATGTCTGTTCCAGCATATTAAACCAAATCAAAATATTTCATGGCAATTAGGTTGAAACGGGAACACGAGATAATGGTGCCCCTAGAACTTCCATCTCGTTAGAGGATTAATTAGAGTTCATTTTTGTAGAGTCGTTGCAAGGTTATCCCGCAAAGCGAAACATAAACGTTATTACTGACGACAGATCTAATTTCGATATAAACTATGTCTTCTGATAACGAAATAAAAGCGTCGCCGCAAGAACCTTCGGTTTTAGCAACGTCATATACAATTTAACCCGCTCTGTTTATGCACTTATGATGACAAAAAAAAAAAAAACGAAGGTATGTGTGTTGCGCTTTAACTTGAGATAACAGTCACGTTCTGAACAGAATGACCAGCTTTCGCGGCGCATAATTCTTCATGTGAATCAGGTATCTGCTGATTTGCAATGCCCACTTGAAAGCTTACAGACTGTTTCTGTGGTCAACTGAATGTATTGCCTCTTCGAGTTGCCCATTTTTACAATTCCGGTTGACCTCCCTGCTTTCTCTTGTTTTATTATCACTCTCTCTCCACATCCCCTTCTCCGCGTTTAATAATATAATTTCTTTCTTCCTTTCTTTCATTCTTTCTTTCTTTCTTTCTTTCTTTCTTTCTTACTTTCTTTCTTTCTTTCTTTCTTTCTTTCTTTCTTTCTTTCTTTCCTTCTTTCTTTCTTTCTTTCTTTCTTTCTTTCTTAAAAAAAACAATAGAAACACTGTACAATATCTTTCTAGGACTCCCCAGAACTCTTCGAATAGGGCTTTATGCCCTAAATCAATGCTTTAAAACTTTCGAAATTGAATGTAATTAGCTAGCTAATCGCGATTCACAAATTAGGGCGAGGAACGTAATAAGGCTGCGAACAATGTTTCATTGGTCTCGTAATTTGATGGCGTATACTAATGTATTCTTTTTTCGTTCCATCAAAGTTGCAAAAACATCTGGCATGCAAACAACTTCTATATAATGTCTTGTTCTTGGCCATAGGTAGTAATTTTTTCATGTGTCATAAACTACAATGGCCTTAACAGGAAATCACGAGCCCGCCACTGTTATGAAGCTTATTCCGATAAAAATATCGTCTTGCAGGGAACCACCTAAATCCAACAGTCATCGTTGCACGATTTAAATGCACGTATCGTGCCAATGAACTATGTGGAGATCGATTCGATGTTCGGAAGGCCTTTCTCTAAACCCTAGATTGTATACGATTAAAATGTTGCACGATATTAACGCCCCCACTAATTTCACGCACGTTATTTATAAAATGGTATTTCCCATATTGGCAATACAAGCTAGCTAGACGCACTAGTTTGCCATCTGGGTCATTATATAAGTATGCCACTCCAAAACTATACAATACCTATGGGTTTCGTTGCTAACTTGTTTTTTCTCTCTCTTTCGCTCTCTCTCTCTCATGCCTGTATTTTAATTTGGGGCCAGTTAGGTGCTAATGCTATCGCCCTACATGGTAGTATTCATCCGTGGTGTGGTAGTGATTTGCGAAAAAGAAAGCATAAACATTACGGTGATGACTTTGGTCTAAGCTGGCCGCTCTAAGTCACGTGCTTCGATTATACTGTACTGGGTTTCACTCGTACTTACCCATTTCTAATCGGAACCACTGCAACAGTTCGCACTTGCAACGACAACGTGGGAATGTACGTAAACGCACCTGTGAGTCTTGACCAGGTGGCGAAAATAGGCCGCACGGTTCACTTACCTATAGCATATATGTACACAAGCGCTTTTGTCGCCAGGTGCGCGGTAGATAAGGCCTGAGGCCTCGTGTTCTGCGAGGTTTGGGGAGTGTGTTCCGAGAGTAAACACCCTTCCTTCAATTTCCAAATGCTTTCTCTGTGCGCTTACTTAAAAGTTGGTTAGACAATCGACCTGTCAGTGGACCACAACTTCAGGCCTCATATGTCCACAAAGCGACAAATGCACTGGTACGTTTACCAAAGTTATCTAGGTATGTGCGATGGCTTTTCCCGGCGCTTGGTCAACACTCACGTGCGCGTTATTGCGCGTTCGCACGTTGTCGTTTCTCCCTTTTTCCTCACGTCTAGCTCTGCTTTATCCGTTCTCCGTTGCAGGGCAGCAGTTCTGGCTGATCTCCCCGATTCTTTCGTTTCTGCTGTCTTCCTTTTTCTGTACGTCAAAGTCGCAAGTTTCAGTTCCTGGTCGGGGAGGCCCGCGTTTCGATAGGGGTCCAAACAATTGGTCTCTTTAGTTGTAGTCTTAATTCATTGCACGACAAGCAATCGGAGTGGTTAAAATTAACTTGGAGACCCGTCGCGACATTTTTTTTTGTCTTTTTTCTGTCTTTTTTCGTGGCAGTTTGCTTTTTAATGCACCTTACGTTAGCTTTGTTACTGGTATAGCATTTTAATGACAAAATTTTAGTCGCGAACTGGATGTATCCACTGCTCTGGCACTTTATCGCGTGCTTGCACCACTTCAAGGAAAGAAAAACACCGGACTTTCGAATACCAAGGTCACTGTTTGGGCATGTTGGTAAGCCATGGTAGAGACTAAAAGCGCGCAAGACGAGGACTCGGCGCTCGTGTGTCTCAAGCCTCTTCTCTCTTCCTCGTAACAGTGAGTGTCTGTAAGAGTGAGTGTCTGTAACAGTATACTGGCTGTAACAGTGAGTGTCTGTTACCAGTGGCTCACTGATATGCGCTGATTTACCGCCAAAGAACACCCTTGGTGGCGAGAACTACGTCATCGTCTCCAACAACTTATCTGCGCTGTCATTCCTAAGTACGAATCTGTTGTTAGCTATATTTTGCTAGCTTCAACTTCATGTACAAAGAAGAAATAAAAAAATAGTTCAATGATGTTTCTGAGTTCCTAAAATAACGATATTTTTATTATCAAGTCTCACTTAAAGAATTGTCACCACCACACTTATTTCCACAATTTTCCCCGCAAAGGAAAATAGTATACACAGTCTCTTACCTGATGTATTTCACCGTGCTGCGAACAAAGCCCTCAGATCGATGACTGCAGTCAATTCCTTGCGGTATCAATGACCAAACTCTGCTGCTAAAAGTAAAAGTGGGGCACACGTCGCGTGTCTTGCAGATGCAGGCCTGCTTTTCTCTGAGAGCAAGCAAGAGAAATTGTCAAATTCTACGACCAGATGGTGACCCGTACTCTGGCGTGCAGACTTATGACTCGTGTTTACTGGACATGACAAGGGTAAAAGAGTTGCGAATTGGGAGTCCTGAAAGCTCATATATACACGGCTCCGCCTGCCTGCATCTCACCTGCCCGGCGTGTGTTGCTCTTGACATAAATCCATGCGGGCGCCGTGTGTGTGTCACTGTGCTGCCGCATCTTCCACGCCCGGATTAGACCTGCATGCATAAACAAATCAATCAGCGCGCGCTACAATGTCCCGGAGGTCACGCTGTACAGAGCACATCGCGATTTGTGCTCTCGCTGCACTTCTCACGGGCGTATTGTTTGCCTCGGTACTCGTGTGCCTATGAACACGGAGATCTTTTCGTAACGCAGCCTTCGATCTCCACGCAGTCTGGCGTCAAGGTTCAACCTTTCTTTGCGTTCCTTTTTTTTTTATTGCCCCTGACCTAGATAAACACAGGCGTGATTTGTCCACGTGTCTTTTGTTTTTCGGGCCTGCTAATTTTGCTAAAAGCAGCTATAAGTATTGTGACATCAGTACCCCTAATTTTTTGCCACTACGAGTTCTCCATTCTATTTGAAACACGCTCCTGCAAATGTTTTGTAAAGCTCTACTGATTTACATCGTGCTACAACCTTTTTATGTATCTGTTCTCGATATAAGCAAAGCTGCAACAGAAAAATGTTCCCGACAATAGAGAAAGCAGAAAATAAAAAATAAACCGAACTGCTTGCTGCTGTTTATAATATCCTGTCTTTCTGCATGCGGCTACACTTGACAGAAAGAGAGTTTCCTTTGTGAGAGTAGGTTGTTCAGCGTCGTCTCGTTTGGTTATTTGTGATTGCCTATTTGTGACGCTTGTTCTTATTGGAAGTAGGTTCCAGAAAAAACGGACAGTATTCACTCAAATTAATACTCAGGGGCACTTATCGCGCATTATTCTAATACCCTGCAACCCTCAAGCAAGCGCGGAACAAGGTTTCGTTGTATTGTGAGGAAGAAGGAAGCTTTTGTTGGATTTCGTACAAGTATAGTGGTGGTCGTCTGCATTTATTTATCGTAGGTGTAGCCATGTCCCGCTGCTGGCATTTGTTCTGTCGAGTGATAGTTTATACATTTCATTACTAGTTAGTATCTGAGCAGCTTACTGAGCCAACATAGATGAGTGATGCCATCAACGGCTGAAAACGTCGATGCGTAAGGCACTCAATCGCCTCAACACATGGAAGTTTGTGCACCATCGTCCCTTCAAGAACAAATCAGGGGAAACAAAAACGATCAGGTAACAAGAAACGATAGGGAAGAGGACGAACGTTGGACTTCTAAGTGACGTTTGTTTACTACAAAAAAAGATCCACACAAAAAGGGCATGATTTGACGCGAGAGCTATGGTGCGTTCCATCTGTACATTCCTGTCTAATGCTTAATTTGCCCCCTTACAAATCTACTCGTTCAACTTCTTCGGTCTTTGTATATTCTTCATTTTCTGCACTAGCCAATACCCCAGCGTAGGGAACCTCCTTGCCTTCTGTTTTTTGCTGTTTCCTTCCTTCCTTCTGCACCGGCTGTGCTTCTAAACATCACGGTCTCGCCCAGCAAGCAGTGCTCGTTATGGACATGATGGCTCGTTTTGTTTGATGTACACATTGAAATCTCTAATGATGTGGCCACTGGGTCACCTGCTCGGACATGGCGCCGCGAAGTCGTAGTTGCGCGCCTCTCTCGGCTATCGGTGGTCGTCGATGCAGTCGCTACCACCACGGTCATTGTACTGTTAAATGCGTTTGAGCATTTCTCATCTCGCAAGCTGACTTTCGTAAAATGTTTGGGAAAGAATGCTGTGCCTTAATGTTACCAACCGTGTGTGCCCAAATAATCTCATAGGTAGAGGTAGAGGTGTGGTTTCAACCGTGGCGGTTTTTTTTTTTTTTTTTGCGGCAACACGCCTCATAGTTGCGGAGAGCCCTCATTCTAACCAGCAATGGGAACCTCTACTCTTTTCTAATCATTAAAGTTCCACAGCAGCTGGGAAACAGATTTAATGGCACGCCTGAAACTTACAGAATGGTTCGTCACAAACGGGATATACGATTTGTTTACACGTTTGAGTGATCGCGTGAGAAAGAAGCCTGCCCCCACAGGACAGTACTCATTAAACAACAAAGGCACCTTTCAATATGTATAAGCGACGTGCGTGTTTATTAAAGGTTTCTTTAGCAGCACATATTACAGTACATATTCACACACAGACAGGACGGCACGTATTGACTATGTTTATTTAACAGATGACTGAAGGCGAAAGAAATGCATTATGCAGCTTCTCTGGTGCGTACCGGCTTTCACTGTCGATATCGCACTTAAGAAGCCGTGAAGATGGTTTGTGCTATCGTTTCACCGGAATTAGGGGTATGTTCTGTAGTAGGTGGTGCTGCATTCGGACATGAATTCAGGCCTTGCAGAAAGGGTTGTTTTCGTTTGTCCATAGGAACTGGGCTCCGCGGCCTTCAGCGTCATTGCTGAAATAACCCATCTCGCCGTGAGGTCCTGTAGAATTGCACTTGGAATCCAGAAAGCTGTCGATGCTGTCACAGGGACTCGACTTGAACAGGCAGTGTCGTTCTGCGTGCATAGACTCGATGAAGTACTGTACTGAGCGGCGATGGTGGCAGAACAGGTCTGCAAAAGAAAGTGTACAGCACACGTCATCATAGTGGCTGGCGTACGTGTGGGCTCGTGTCGTTATAGTCATATGATTTCGCTTTCCTTTGAGAGCGTTTTTCTCCAAAACCTACGTACTCCAGAGTCCGTATTTTTTTCTGTTTTGTTTTCCTTGTGTTTCGATTCGCGGATAGTCATTTCAAGCCTTTTCTAACGAAATTTCGTTGCAATATGGGGTGCTCTGTCCTACCCGTGTGCAAACTACGTCTCACATTGACGTCAATGAAAGGACAGCTGCACGTCAGTGACGCTGAAGACGTGCAGCTGTCCGTAACAAAAGATTGATAGATTACCTCATCTAAAGCTGGCTGCTCCCACTTTCATATTTTATATCAACCTCAAGTCGCTAGGTTTAAGTGCGAAATATGCAAGCGTACGTTCTTTCCTCCATAATGATATAAAATTGGACAGCTGGCGGAGTTTTAATATCGTCTTACTTGTGAAGTCCTATATTTCACATGAAAACATAAACAACCCGCCACGGTGGTCTAGTGGTTATGGTGCTCGACTGCTGACCCGAAGGTCGTGGGATTGAATCCCGGCCACGGCTGCCGCATTTTCGATGGAAGCGAAAATGCTTGAGGCCCGTGTACTTAAATTTCGGTGCACGTGAAAGAACCCCAGGTGGTCGAAATTTCCGAAGCCCTCCACTACGGCGTCCCTCATAATCATATCGTGGTTTTGGAAAAGTTAAACCCCAGCAATTATTATATTATTGAAGACATAAGCTGCTCGCGTTCTGGAACTTCTGTTGGTATAGTTCTGTGAATTATGTTTTCTTGACATAACTGTGAGAGAGACTTTAAAAAAAAATGTCTGTTTTTTTTTTTAAAACAGGGTGTTTGAAAAAGCTCACAAATATTTACCCTACTTACGAGTCACTTCTCATTGAAATATGGTTAGTAAGTACCAATGCCATCCAAACCAGATGGGGAATCAAACCATGATGCAAAAGTCAACGAAGGACAATGCAGTATTACCAAGCAAGAGCCTTTTGAGATCAGCCCCTGTTTTGTCTATTTTACTGCCGTAATCTAAATAGGCCTCTGCAATTTGTAGCCCAGGACTGCCTAGTCCAATGAGTGCTGATGTATGCAGCGTCTCGGACAGTCATGTATGTATAGTCCAGGACGACTACTTTTCTTTCATAGTTGCATAAGCAGTATTGAAGAAGTAAATACGGTAGCCTGTAAAACGCCCGAAATTTCTAAAGTACACGCATGCTTACCGAAAAACCAGCAACCGGGCTGCGACTTTCCACCGTTTGGATAAAAGTTAACATGGCCAAAGGGGCTCTCTATGCCCAGCAGTCCTGCAAGAACGTTGCTTCCGGCAGTCGTGTGGATGGCGTCTACATATTTTGCATCCTCTTTGCATACTTGGAAGTCATAGGTCTCGAAAAGTGGACCAGCTGCGTCCAACGCTGGAAGATAGAAAGTAACATCAGTCAGAAAAAAATATGCATTGTGCCACGTGCTTGCAGAAAACGCACCTTACAGTGCTATGTTCTGCATCACTTAGGGGAAAAAAACTTTATGGAATATCTGCACGAGCTTATCTATATTGCTTCGAAACACATATAAACGATGAACGGTAGCAGTGCCGCCTAATAATTTATTTCCACTCACGGCTTATTCACGACTGATTAACCAGCATAGTTACTTGTGATTTACTTATGGCCAAGACTGCATCTCCCGTGCTGTTGTCTATGCATGGCAATACCAGGATATGGTGGCCTTGAACTTACTTTTGTTCCTCGGAAAGCAAAGAGACTGTGAATATGCTTCTAGCTGGCAGCGATCCGTTTGTTACGACGGTTCTTTACTTATTAAGACAACGTCCAATATGTCATTGTTTCGTAATTATAATTAAAAACATATATTTCTTTTTTAAATGAAGCCTGGAAACTCGTGCTGGGGTCCGATAATTCTCAAACATGAAGAGCAGCGAAAGCCGCTAAGATTTCAGGAAAAACTAGGTGACCATTCACTGTACGCAAGTGTGAATCGTCTTTTTTTCTGCTAGCTTTATGTTGTTAGCTTGTTATATTTAGCGTAAAGTGAGTAAACAATGACGAAATACATATTACGGATAAACTAAAATTCTGTATGAACATATCGTTTTCAGGAACTATCATATAAGCCAATCCCCGTCCAAGACTAGTTTTGCACAGCATGGCATTACCGCGGACATCAACTACAGAATGAATTTTAAGGCCGACCTTGCAATCTCGATGTGTAAGTGAAAAGACCGACGTATCGCAGACATAGAAAAGACGGTTACCGTAAACATATGCAGCATTTCAGGCTGAATACGTACCTAGCATAGGCATGTATTAGGATAAGTGCATCGCATAGTTGCGCTTCAAGTGGCATTTCCGTGAGAAGTCTTGTGTATTATTGTTGGATTGTGAAATAACGGTGACGTTCTTGTTCACAGCTAAAACTTTTTTTGAACGATCAGTTTAAAAACGATTTAGCCACTACTCCCATTTCTCTCATCTGTTCTAGAGTGGAGGTGGGGCAAAAACCTCATGCATACCAGTGAGACGCCCAATTTTGGTTCCGGTTGCGTTGAAGAAATGGCGCCCGCAGAATCCGGCAACCTGTGCGCCAAGACTGAAGCCGACCAGGTAGGTTTTTGCCGCCGTCACCGTGTCTGGATACGCACGTATAAGTTGTTGAATCAGCAAGGACACCTGGCGTCCAACCAAAGCAGAGTTTGCAGCCGCCGAGATGTAGTCTGGCGCCTTAGAGCCGTTGCTCCAGTCGACCAATACCAGGTTCACGTCCTTCTGCAAGTGAAAGCAAACATTCTGGTATGAGCCAAACATATAAACCAAGTCCTCCGCACAGTCACACTTTGCTTTACGTGCGTGTTCAGGCATGATGGCACTGTGATCAACAAATATATTAGTTTCGCTGGAAGCTTACAGATAGGACACAATATCCCAAAGCTTTAATAGACCAATATGCGCCTATGTTATGAGCCAGTAGTTCGCGTTCATCCGCATAGCGTT
Source organism: Rhipicephalus sanguineus (assembly GCF_013339695.2). Lineage (NCBI taxonomy): Eukaryota > Metazoa > Arthropoda > Arachnida > Ixodida > Ixodidae > Rhipicephalus > Rhipicephalus sanguineus. The sequence continues at coordinate 183,107,368 of NC_051176.1, forward strand.
CGTGACGTGCCTGTGTTGATCCAGTAGCGCAAACAGGCGTACATTATTCGTATTGATTGAACTGCCACGTCTTTGACTTCTACTTTACACCGCCAGTGCCACAATCCGAGCACGTCGATCGCGTGGTTGTTTCGAGCCGCTCACCAGATTCAAGAAGGACTCCTTCATGCTGAGCACCCACTTCTTCGACGCTGAGGCTCCGAAGCCGTGGATCACGAACACCAGCTCCTTGGTTTCATTGAATTGAGCCACGTTCAGCGTGGCGTTGTCAGCGTAGTCTAGCACCACCGGCTCATCCTTGTTAAGTCGCGAGTGGAGAAAGAATTTGGTCCCGATGACTTCTGGCGACTTTGGACTGGAGGCGAAGTGTGAAAACTTTCCGCCCAGGCGATCGAAGCAACCGACCTTGTCGTAGCACACCGAGTTGTCGCTGTAGAGGGCACCCTTGGGAAGTTTCTGCACATGTCAAAGGCGGAGATTTTGTAAGTTTTTACCGTCGAGATGCTTGGTGGTTTAGAAACATTTTATTTTTCGCGTAAGTGCTCTTCCAGCGCAAAAGTCAGCTCAAAGGCTTTGTTCGCGTAAAGCGGGTTGGATAGCTATAGAATGTTTAAACAATAACTATAACAACAAAATTGAGTACATTTTTCATATGCAATAAAAATGCGGTACTGTGTTATTTTCTTTTTGTTTCTTTATTTCAATGGAAATAATCATCGGCTCATTGTAACAACATCGAAGAGTACGGAAGTTGTAAGCTTGCTGTTTTGTTGAACATTCGTAAAGATTAAGAACATGTGTAGTTGTCCTGGCGGCTAATTAGCGTGTTTTGCTGTTGTTTTTCTCTTCTCTTCCTAATTGCACATTTTCTTTTTTCTCATTGTTTTACCTTAGTCTTCTTGGTTTGTCATATCACCCTTTCATTCTTCCTTGCTTCGCCAGTCCCCCCCCCCCTTGCCTCCTTTTGGTTTCTTGTATGTAAGGGTTTTTTATATCAAATAATAATTATAATCCAGAATAAGGACTCTAGATTACATGAGTGGCGACTGTTGTACATTAACATCGCAGAAGGCCGCACGACACAATCAGGAAACATCCAAGGGTCGAATTCTCAAAACATGTCTTTCCGGCTTCTCTATAGTGTCCAGCATCAGAATTGACTGAAATATTCTCTTACGAAGATTTTTCGTGCAAGACTTCACATTGTAATTAACTTGTCCCAGAGAGAGAGAGAGACAGAGAATAGCAAACAGCAAAAAACATTCGTGTTGCCGGTGGTTGGCGCTGCACCACTGCTCACATGGGAGAATTGTCGTTCATTTTTAGGCTACTGTGTACGAAATTTTAAAAAAAGGCGAGAAAGAGAATTCTAGAGAGGCGGTATAATAAAATTTAGGGAGGCCTGCCACATCAGCGATAATTACTGCACAAGAACTACAGACAGCAACGTCACATTGAGCCGCATAATTATTCACGCTTGTTGTCATTCATCACTGATTGCCGGATTCTTTCCCCGGTGGCTTTGTCTATCTAACGTACAGTTAGGTTTTCTTGCAGTTTTAATTTTTCATAACCGATATACGTAGCTAGAGTAGGAAAAAACTGTTGCAAGATGTTTTTTTTTTGTACTTTGCCCTCCGCCTTTGTCTCTAATACTAGCCTTACTCGCAGATTAAGTACCTTACGTTATGTCCTCTCGCGGGTGCCTGCTCAAATGCAACACGTTAGGGTTAGAATTGCAACACGTTAGAATTATTCTATGTTACGATGTTTCATTCAACGAAGCAGAGTTCCTTCGCCCACATGCTGAATAACGGTCCTATTTTTGCCAATGTATTGTTAAAAATTCAACTACTCATCACCAAGACAAAGCCGTGCAGCTATAGAGCAGTTGCTATTTCTTTAAGTGTATTGTTTACTGGCACAGCGTTTAACGAAACACCTTTCACTGTGCCATTAGACATAACAACACTTTCAAGTGCGGCTTCGCGGCACTCTAGTTAACACTGGGCTGCTCCTTATCCGGGCTCACTCTTTTAATTTTTTTTTTGTCGCTCGCATATCACCTCTTGCTGGGACTTAGACAGGACAAAAGGCATGGGCTTATCATTCAATATATTGTTTTGCATTGTATCGGCAACTCCAAGCTTCTTGTTCTATATCTGGAAGGATATTTTTTTTTCACGCTTGTTCAGTTACCGAGTATGATTGACTTTGAGTGCATTGACTCCTAAAAGGCGTGATGTTGTGGAATAGATTATTTCTTCCCAAACGTTAGTACCGGCGCGTGAGCCTCAGCGTATGAAGAGAAAAACGAGTTTTGCGCTCCTTGCAGTGTTCCTGCAAGAATTTCGCCGAAATGAAGTAATGTTCCATGGCGCTTAACTATCAGGTGCTTCTCGTCATGGCAGTAAGCTCGCTGTAATCAGACACACTTAACATATAAGCACGCCATTTATAGGGCACTCGTGTTGGTGCCCGTGCACTGCACTCACGTCGATGAGCTGAACTCTGTGAAATCGGTGATGTGCTTAAACTGTGGAAGAGGACGTCAAGAGGAAGCACTTGAACGCGCCCATGTCCCTATTGTTCTTTTTTTTTTCGGTTCTTATTTGCTGCTGCCATTGGCGCAGTTCCCCATTGATGATCGCGTGACAAGGTGGCCAGCTCTTATACTTTTCTCGTGTGGGAAGGGTGTGGAAGTTTGTACTGTAAAAAAAAAATTGAATGTGTTTTCGCAACCTTGCTCAGCTAAGCTTTAGTTTTCCATACTTTGCGGAAATTTATCAAGCACTTGTTTCGTCAACAAGAAAGCAAAATCGCACATTCCACTAATGGGATGTCTTCCTTCCGGCGTTATTGAAAAAAGTACATCCGAAATACCTGAGAAGTATTCTTACCATTTGCAAAAGAATATGCGTGATGTTCGTTTGCAAAGTCGATGGGAAATTAAACGTTTCTTCTGTGCTAAAATATCTTTTTTTTTTTAAGAAACGCGGTTTTTTACACTAAAAGCTTACCGAATTTTACATGGTCTTTCAACCTAAAGAAACTGAGTTTTTTTTCTAATAGGTTTTGTTGCGGAGCATTTGCATCTACCATGTCAGGCGAACAGCTAGGCTAACATCTCCAGCTTTTCATTAAAACATTTCTTTCTCTTTCTCTCTCTCATATGCATATTTCCGCATGCTAGGCTTTGTTAAGAATATAAAGAGGTTTATTAGCGGCGACGATACTCAACAGCGACAGTCAAGGCGGGGCCGACTCAGCACGAGTTGCGTTCTCTTCGAAAGGAGCTGAAGAGGGCGACCCACTAGAAGGTGTTCGAGAGGACGACCCATTACCAAGTTCGATCGCTTCGCTACAAGAACACCTTATATGCAGAGCTTGCGCTAACCTGAAGTGTGCTATGATGGCCTTACTTTTTCCCCTAGCTCAAGAGAGTAGTTTTGTGCTGCCAAATCAAGGCCGTCATTATGTGAGGCACGGTATAAGCTACCGCACTACTTCTGTATCCTATCATTATTTGTGATCGGCGTCTCATTGAAAAAAAAAAAAAGAAAAACGAATCCTCGCTTTCACGTTAAAGTTCCCTGCACTGTTATCAATGCGTAACTTTTTATGTTATAGTAAATTTAATGCAGGTTCTTATTTTCGAACAGTCTGCGTAGCCGCTGCACATTCTGGGTGTTCGCAGAAGCGATCGACTATAAGCTAAGCAACATAATGAAACGGCAACGCATCCAACTGACACATTCATAGAGGTTTTTGTTCGTGAGTGTTATTTGTTGCTGGTCTTCGCTGATTATATGTCCGGCATCAGGATTGGCTGAATTTTTTTTTATTGCGAATAATTGAAGCGCAAGCTATTTTTGTGAGTACGGGCCCTGGTTATCGCTGATGCGATGCGGCTATAAGAATTGCTATCATCGTGTTGTTTTGGAAACACACGGACAGGCACTTTGCTATCTCCCAGTAACGGCCTTCGTCAGGTGTACGGAAACACTTTTAGCCCGAATTTTTCTCGGTCTGCAGTGCACGTGAACCGAATAAAGCCTTTGTATTTTTGTATTTGTATGAAGGTTAATCATATATATATATATATATATATATATATATATATATATATATAGTGCTATTAAGTGCTACTTATATTGGTATTTGCAACAGTTTATTTGAGCTTTACCTTGACCGCTTCATTAGCGAGGTGAATGTTTCGAAGCATCCTTTTGCCCCACTTGAGCTCTTCGGCGGATATCATGTCCATGTCCGAGCAGCATTCTTCCGTCTTCTCTCTCGCATGTGACTTCAGTTTTTCGCGGAAAATTTTTTCTTCCCGAGTTGCGGCATGGGAAGTGGCCAGCAGCGCAACTAATAAAACAAAAGAGAAAGCAAAACAATACGAATTACCACTTTTAGCTTGATGCGTTCTCAGCCTGTTCAAAGTAAACGGCGACAAGAATGTGGTAGCTGTAATTACAATGGGTAAATAACAACAAAAAAGGATAAAGATCAAGACATTCGGTGCCTTTTCTTACTGGCCTTTCCAGCGTAATGAACCATTATGTTTTACGTTTACTTATACTCTCTCTATATGCTTTCCACTGCAGAAACTCTACAAAACTGCCATAATTCTGGGATTCTTCGTGACCCAGATAGTTCTTTTTTTGCGTTAACAATAATTAATTTTAATTTAGATTAAATACTATTATATACCACTTTTTCGTACTGTACACTCTTAAAAATAAAGTAGTGGCATTTACTAACTTTGAGATAAGCGCTTCTCACAACGTTCGCTACCTATGTAGTAACTACAAGTAGTAACTGCCAAGTTAGTATCTTTTGTGCCATGACACTATTTACAGTTACCACCTAGAAATGCAAAGGTGGCACTTTACTGAAGTGGCACTTCACTACCATGACAGTCGCTACCTTGACCGTACGGTCGTTAACACAAGTGGACTACAGTTACCCAACAATAGGTTTACACATATTTGGTTTATGTGCGCGGTTGGATTTCTCATATCTAGTTGAATTTATTACAAAAGCATAAGTTCACATAAGTGAAAGGTACGGTTGGTTCGTTTACGGTGCTTAACCTTCCAAAGCAACTCAGGCTACGAGAGACGCCGTAGTGGAAACGGCACTGTCTTGTTACTCTGACTAATAATCGCTTATTACTTCATGTGATTATCCTGTTAAATACAATGTATATAGAGGTATGAACGAACCATAAACGAGAAACACACACACGCGCGCGCGCGCGCGCGCACGCACGCACGCACGCACGCACGCACGCACGCACGCACGCACGCACACACACACACACACACACACACACACACACACACACACACACACACACACACACACACACACACACACACACACACACACACACACACACACACACACACACACACACACACACACACACACACACACACACACACACACACACACACACACACACACACACACACACACACACACACACACACACACACACACACACACACACACACACACACACACACACACACACACACACACACACACACACACACACACACACACACACACCACACACACACACACACACACACACACACACACACACACACACACACACACACACACACACACACACACACACACACACACACACACACACACACACACACACACACACAGAATATCAAGGCTCCTACGCGACGTAGACTCTGAGAGCAACTTGAAGGCTACATACAGTCCTACTTCGGGTTAGCATCGGAAAGCCGCCATGAACTGAGAAATATAATCGATGCTGTGGACCCAGATTCCGATAGCTTACTACTTGCATATACGCGTGCCATGAAGAATCACAAAACTGTTATTCTGACATAATCACGAAAACTATAGTTTGCCTAAAGTTTCCATGAGACTGTCACAATTCCGCGCAACGTACTACGGTCGGCAGAGTTAGTAACCTTTACTAACCCATCAAGTACGCAAACAGTAACCTTTACTAACCCTGACACGCTGAGAAGTAATGACCACGTTTACTACCTCTCATATATTTCTGTAGTAGGAAAAGGTTAGGGACACGTAGTAAAATTGACATGAGGGTAGTAAATGCTGCCGTTACTAACTTTCTACTACCCTTTTTAAGAGAGTAGCATGGGCCACGGAGCCATAATTTCTTAAGTTCATTCGCTTATTTCTATTTTCTACGCTCATTAGAACAAGTACACAGCAGCCAATCTCACTTGCCTATTACTTTCACATTCTGTTTATGAGGTGAATATGAAAGTACACATGAGTACGGGTTAAATTTTGTAAGTTAAGTCACATTTAAGTAGCCAGCGCCACTTGCCCTGTCAAAAAGCAAGTGGTGCGATTGGGCACTATTGGTCGCCGTCATTAAAATACTCTTCGGAATCACATGAGTGAGCCGGTGCTTTTGTTTTAGTTTTTTTACGTGGTTTTGGCTATACGTTATCCTAGAACCACTTTCGGACCTCTGTGTGCATTCACAGCTAAACTTATTGTCAAGCCACTAAAGCGGCAAACCATACTTTAGGAAGTCCACGGGTAAGCGTCTTCTCGGTGTTTCCTTATAGTTTTATGATGTGTAGTGATATATCGTGCCACATGTGCATTGATAAGCAAACATCGCTTATGTCCGTCTCTTCCAAACGATACCAGAAGCCCTTTACAAAAAGTGCTTCCAACATTTCATGGCACAACTGTTTTTTCGTACTCGCCTTGATTGTATTTCCCACCACCGTGTACGGTAAAATTTGCAACATTCGCGCTATTCTACTGAAGTCGTGAACGTTCGCACACTTTTACTATAGTGTCATTGCAACGCTATCCGTGATACCCCATTTTATCTCAATCCAAAAACATCAAACCAGCTCGAGTAACAATCACTCAATCAATTTTATCAATCATTCATTTATTTAACGTGCCCGGGAACAACCATACCATCTTTTTGCTTGCGCACGAGAAAAAAAACTAATAAAAACAATACAATAAAGGCAGTCTAAAAAGAAAATACAAACATAACAATGCAAAAAGGTGAAAAAAAAAGTCAGGACAACAGGGCAAAAAATGAAATAACACAGGGCAGGTTATAGTATCGTGAACAAGCTTGAAATAACATAGAAGAGCAGCGCGATATCGTCGACAGTCCAACAGGGCTAGAACGAGATTCAGGGTCATTTACAGCGAAGCGATGGTTACATATGTTCAGAATTTTTTTCTGGGCCCGCTCAATGGTGTCACTGCTGGATTTAGAAATGCCATACCAGAACGCAGACGCATATTCAGGTTCAGGAAGAACGGTTGCGATGTACAATTTGCGTAAGGGTATAGGACAATTGATTGCTTTAGATATTCTGCAAACAGCGTCGAGAGAACGAAGACCCGCGCAGCAACGCGCTTAGTGCGAGCAGAAAAGTAAGTTGCCATCAAGTAAAACACCGAGATCTTTGACCTCACAAACTTTGCGTAAAGAGACATAATTAACAGAGTATGCAAATGACACGTTAGAACTTTTGCGAGTGAAACTCGTGAATTTGGTCTTAGCACTATTCAGGGAGAGGCTTGTGCTCTTGCACCTTTCAGAAAAAGAAAATAAATCTGATTGCAGCATGTGGCACTCGGTATTATTATTATTATTATTATTATTATTATTATTATTATTATTATTATTATTATTATTATTATTATTATTATTATTATTATTATTATTATTATTATTATTATTATTATTAAAATGAAATCGCGTTGCAAGACATTCCTCGAACTGAAGTGGCACCAAGCTACACTTGGTACGAAGTACGAAGGGCTAAATGCACGCGGGAGAGTTCGGAGCAGCATGCACGGTGACCTTTGCTTGTGTTCGTTTGAGCCAGAACGGGCAAAGGCGCCTACCCCTTGAGGAAGGCCACTCAGGTCAACCGGCGCGGCTCCACGTAACACTGGCGGCGTCACACAATCTGAGCTTGCAGACAATGCGTCGGATGATAGGAATAATCAGAATCCCGATTTTGCCATATCAACCCTATTGAGCGCACAGCCTTTGTGTCAGTGTATTATCGCGTACCAATGAAGATCGCAGAGAAATTAATTGGGTCACCTCTTCCGAAGAATGACACGAGTACGGCATCTCGAGCCGATGATGTCCTCAGGCCCCGGGTAATGAGGTCATTTCGAAACAATGCCAGGATCACGCTGTGTGTCGCGAAGACGGAAATGAAATTAAGAATTCCTGTTAGCCCTGACTTGTTGAATGCTCCAGTTATACCACATGGTACACTTTGCGGGCTTCCAGGTGGTTGGAATCCACTTCTCCGTAACTACGGATGATCTTTAGCGCATCCTCTGCATTTGACGCGATAATGCTAACCACAAATTCCTGTCCTGGCGAACTTGTTTCGTTTTTACAAACATTTACTGTAATAATAATAATAATAATAATAATAATAATAATAATAATAATAATAATAATAGTAGTAGTAGTAGTAGTAGTAGCGGTGCAGCAGCTTCACTGTGATACACGCGGTTAGTTATGCTCCTCGGAATAGTTTTGACTGCTTCGCTTCTTTAAGGTGCACCAAAACCGCGGTATTTGAGTTGGCACGGCTCAAGCAAAGGCAATGCTAAAATATCGCAGAAAACTATGGTGTTACGCGCTAGCACAAAACTCCATCGACATTATGACATTGTTAGCACACTGTGCCGTCTTACGGTGACTGGAGCGTAAATTTAGTGATAGCAAGATGACAGGCTGATGGGTTGGTTAATGTCGTCGTACACACTGCTGCGAATAAGGCACACAGGCGTAAACAGAAAGGACGCCGTGTCTCGTCTTTCTTGACGACGTTGGTGCGTCTTTTTTCGCCACATTGCATGCAGCGATTAGGTAACAGAAAAGCTGTAAAGCTTGCCCTGTACTTGGTGTGGGAGTAAAGGAATTTTTGCTGCGAAACACTAGCTTTTCTGTGTGATCCCGCAACGTTATCTGCACCATCATGAGGTTTTGTCGCTTAGTATGTGTGAAGCTTCCATGCAGCTAAGCACTTGCAAGACGTTCAAGACAATCTGTGGTAAACTCACCCACTCAGTATTTTGTAACTTTCAGTTATGTATCAATTCAAGGCCAAAAAGGGAATTCGCATTTTCCGCGTATCTTTATGGATGCTTCTCGAACCTATTCTCACTTCATCAAGGAATGGTTATCCTCAAAAGAGACAAAGGCATCAAGGAGTAATTACACTAAAGCATAATATTAATGACAACTTTGCTTGGCATTATTGTCTGTTAGTTGTCATTAATATTGTGTCCAACAAAGAAAAACGAGCCCTTAAAAGTAATCTTAAAGCATGTAGCATACAAAAAAAAAATTGCATTGGTTGTGATAGTCATCTTTGTTACAACGCTTGCTGATCCTAGCGCAACAAAAACTGTATGCTAAAAACAAAACGAAATCAAAAAAAGGCAAAAGCAAGCATATAGACTGCAAGGGAAACGTTTGTCTAAGAACTAAATATCGAAGAACTCTCGTGCGCCGTTCTATTCGATCGGGCAAACCGGTGTGAGGGCATCACGTGAGTTTAATTTGGCAGAAGCAGACGCGACCAGTAAGTAATTGAAGCACAAGAGAGTTGGCATGACAAGCAGCGAATAGAGTTTGCACACTCCACTCACCGAGGCAGAGCTTGAGAAGCATTGTCAGCTGTGGTGGGCTTTACCGGAGACAAGACCCTGAGTCTGCTGAGCGTAAGAGACGTCCGCTACTGACAGCATTTTTATCGTGGCGGCCCTAAAAGCTGGTTGAGCCCGTGAAGGGAGAGGGAAGTCTCTGCAACTAGATATAATACAATTGATAACGGCTGATTTTGTTGTCTCACCTGTGCACTCCTCCACCTATCGCTAACTCATTATCAGTCTTGTGAACTGAACTCTCTGGTCTTTTCTTCTTTTTTTTCCCCTGGCATTCTTGCTTGCAGAGCGTCGGACGACACGCATCTGCAGGAACTGAAGTGTGGCGTGTTCGTTCTTGATAAGGTCATAATGCACAATACCAAGGCCGCGTTGGTTCCATCCATACCATTTACGAAGAGGGTGATAACTTACCGGGAGAGCCCCGCATTATGAGAACGCGACAAACGATCGTACGAGCATGTGATTGATCTGTAAGATGCTGAGTAAGCGTATATTGTTCCAACCAAGCGGAAGCTTTAAAGGAATTTAACACATTTTACAGTGCGCATTGGCACAGAGACAAAGGGAGTATTTATTATCCTGTATAGCAGAAACAGAGAGATCGGTCTAAGTTGGCATGGCCTGGCCCGCTATTCCGCTCGCAGGGAAAGAATGAAATGAGTCAAGAAGTAATAATAATGACAGACGATGATTGAGAGAATAGGAAGATAACACGTGTATATGCATTAGCTACATAACGAAGTAGTTTTTTAAAGGGCATTTAGAGAGAGAGAGAGAGAGAGAGAGAGAGAGAAATGTAATGCGGAAAGGCAGGTATGTTAACCAGAAAACATATCTGGTTTGCTACCCTGCACTGGGGAAGGGGTAAGGGGAGACAGAAAAGTAAGAAAGAGAGGGGTGGGATAGGGAGGGAGGGAAGCACAAACACACACACACACACAGGAGTGTCACACTCGTTCAACGAGGCGGGTTGCTTGCAGAAACTTCATCAGCGCCTTCATTGCTTTCTGGCGTGAAGCTCGATCTTAAAGGGCATTTAAGTGCACGAACACCTATACGGAAGCTGGTGATGCGCCCCATCATCTGAAATGAGTATCGGAAGGGATTCTTCCGAAGCCACCTGAACTTGCTTGTGAGCTATCGGTGCGGGCATCTTTTTCTAAAAGCTATATCCCGTGAGTTTCTCGGTCACACCACTCGTTAAAGCATAGACTTTGAATGTATACAATGTGCAAATGCCTGCATATTGCAGTTATAGTATCTTCCAGTTATATCTTGCAGTTTTATCGAAAAAATCACGCCACCATATTTTCTTTCCATGTCCATCCTTTTAGTTTTATCTCCGAGCATGCTCCGGGTTATCTTCAGTGTAGAAAGAAAAGACTGGGGGTGCCCGAGAGTCCAGTGGCTTTTCCTACGCACCTGTAATCTTTCGCGCGTGATGATAAGAAACAATGGACAGCGATGTACCCCATAATTCTTCGTAAGGTCAACTGTACGTGGTAAAAAAGTAATAATGGCGTTAGCTGGCTACAATAAACAGAGAACTACTCGCCGTCAAATAAATAAAAAATGGAGGTATCCGCTGCAGCAAATTCTCCCGAATAAAAAAAAATACGAAAAACATGTTTTTTTTTATTATTTACTTATTGCTGCCTAAGAACGAAAATGCGCACCAATGGTCATTGTTGTCAATCGTTGCAAGCATTACGTTAAATCTATCGAGGACCTTTAGGTTAGCGTTCCTTGATAGAATGCTGCGCAAGAAGTGCCCGGTGGCAGTTCTGAGAGTTCAGCTTTGCTGCTGCTGTTTATTAGTTCAACAATAAAGCCGGCAATTCCGGCTCTTCTGGCTTATTTAATTGAGCCCTAGTTTTTTCCCCATTTTATAAGCGCACACAACGGACACACAAATATACAAAGTCCAGGGTTGGCAGGTCAAAATCACAAAAGTCGACAAAAAATTGGAAAATCTAGCCAAAAAGTACGCAGCTTGAGCCGAGGGTAGTAAAAGTGGCCAAAGTAGCCACACATGCGTTAAAACAACTACAACATTTTTATTTAAATGATTAAATGCAATAACCTTTTAGCGAGATATATAAAGGCAAAGGAAAGGCAGGGAGGTTAACCAGGTTGTACCCGGTTTGCTAACCTACTAGGTGGGAGAGGGAAGTGGATAAAAAAGAATGGAGAGAGCGAGGAGGAAAGAGGGAACAAGTAATACGCGCACACACATCAATGTCCACCGCACACACACAGACACTCGCAACCGAGAAATATTTGAGATCGGTTCCTCTGCGGTTGTCTAAAAATAGACTGGAATCCGAGATGTTAAGAAAGGCTTGCAAGGACTGGCTCCAAGGAATCCAGAACTTGCAGTGCGCATTGCTGATGGAATTGTCATCTTGTTAAGGAGAGTGTCATCGTGGTTATGAGAGATCTCAGCACAGCGAGGATTTGTCGGTTTTCGTCGTGGAAATCATCAGTGGACGACGAAGTACATTGCGGGGCATTCTGCACCGGCCCTTTATGAGTGCGCAGTGGTGGTAGTGAGGGCCACGCGACATCCGCCGCCGAAACCTTTTTTGGCGAAAATGTAAATGAGAAAGGTATGAACACTTAGAAATCAGAATTTCTGAGATTTAAGGACACATTGTTGACTTTAGCAGTCATTTCGTGCCAGACGACGAAGTTTCTTACGCTGCTGCAAAAATGGCTCTCTTCACGTGTCTTGCGTGACTTTTCTTTAGAGGACTAGAATAACAGCCTTGTGGCGACGATGAAAATGAGTACGGCATAAGTGTGCTCCAAATCACTGTTGCTGGTATTGAATCATAAAGTGTATTCAATTTCGCAATAATTTCTTGCATGATGATGAAATACGAGCAGTTGATGTTGCTGAGTCGCAGTACGTGCCTAATCCTATGAAATAACACAGTTAGTCGCATATCCGATTTCTGGTGTCGTTGAGTGCAGAGCGCCCTGGATGCGGAGCATTTTGATATTTCTGGTCGCTTCCAATTGCGATTTAACCGCGTTGAGCAATATGTGGTCTGCAAAATGACGTCTCATGCGACTGTTTTCCCCGATTCCCCACCAAGTATTCAAAAGCCGTTTGTTTTGTGTAATGCAAGTGCGAAATTCAATTTTCGGAGCTGCATACACGCTTTGGCCGTCATGTTTTGACGCCGCATACTCGGAAGCGAGCGGCTACATGGTATTGATAATTTTGCTTAAATCGAGGAAACAAGGAAGTAGCAAAAAAGTAACCAAGTAGCCGAATGTTCTTACTGCCGCCACCGGCCTAAAAAAAAAAAAAGTAGCCAACTTCGCTCAAAGTAGCCAAACATGGCAACCCTGATTAAATCTACAAAAAAAACGTAAATATAAAGAAAATAAGATAATAAGGTAACTAGAGAGATGTTTCGCGTGGTCACGCGTTAAGCTGTAGAAGTCATAGAAGTTAAGTAGTAGAAGTAACATAACTAAATATTGAAAATGACAAAAATCCAGAAGCTACAAAAGCTAAGAGTGTTCGCAAGAATATGCAGTTTAAACAAAATTAATCCGTTTGCTAAGGAGATTGCGTAGCTGATCAACTAAAATCAGGAGTTCCCCAATACAGCAACCTACATTATGATGTCGTGGTTCTGGCTCGCAAAAACCTCGGAACTTACTTCAATTTATCCTAGTAAGGAGACTGCCGACACGCATCTTTGTTTGTCAGAGCATATACATGGACTGCGGGTACTTCGGGTCAAGAAAAAGCACGCCCATGCAAGTTTCTCATCTTCTCGTTCAAATAAAATCGCTGTTGTTCGTATAAAATTACGACTGCCGGTCAAAGGAAAAGAAATTAACAGTGAGTACTGTTGGAGCTTGTTTTTTTTTATTCGCACGACCCAGAAAGCGAGGCGCGCAAGCCTCGTGACTCGTAAATCGGGTAGAAGACCATCCAATATATTGTCCATTTTCATGTTTGCAGAAAACCACAGGTCATATGTACAGGGTGTCCATAATGACACGCAGCACGATTTAGAAAAAGAGGAACATCGTTACGTGAAGCACAACTAGCGCATATTGTTCGCAGTATACTGTTAGTAGCCACTACTAATTTTTTCGTTGATGAGGTTTGATTAATTAGTCCTATAATTATGTTTCTAACTCAACAAGTACTCACATAATCATTAAAATGTCAATGAGGCATATGTAGGCATGCTCAAATAACATCTAACTGCACTATTTTCAGCAACGTACTAGTTACGTGCTCATTTTTTCCGGCTGATAAAGAAAGCACGCGAAATAGGAAAAATAACGCGTGATTACGCTCCCACCCGCAGAAGGTGGGAGCGTAGTCTTGACTTGCTACCTCACAGTGGTCCTGTTTGAGGGCACTCATTCCTGATGCGCGCTGCAGTCTAGTCACGTGTCATTTTTCAGTTTTCGCGGGCTTTCTTTATTAGCCAAAAAAAAAAAGCCAACACGCAATTAGTACGTTGTTGAAAATAGCGCAGTTAGCTGTCATATGCCAACATATGCCTCACTGACATTTTAATGATTAGGTGAGTATTTGTCGAGTTAGAAACATAATTAGGACTAATTAACCAAACCTCATCAACGAGAAAATTAGTAGTGGCTACTAACAGTATACTGGGAACAATATGCCCTAGGTGTGCTTCGCGTAACTACGTTCCTCTTGTTTTTTTAATCGTGCTGCGTGATATTTGGGACACCCTGTATATAAAAGTTTTAATGAATGAAAAGACCAAGAACACCTAGTCAGCACTGCATACGATAGATGTGGTGAAACCGGATTAGGTCAAGCAGGTTGGGTAACCACTACGATTCAAAGGTGGGGTGACAATAAAAACTATAATCAGTCATCATCATCATCATGTACGGCCGAACTTTCCATTTGGGCTGGAAGAGGGAGCCTTTCAAGTTCCACTCTCACTGTTTTGCGACAGTCTAACATCTGCTTTCACTGTGCGCTTAAACGTGAAAAGCAGACTCGAAACTAAATGCTTTATTTAGAACCATGAGAAAACATGGACGTGCTACTTTATTCCCGTTGATTTATTCGAAGGAGCTTCAGAAATGTGCGTGGTCATTCATGTTGCCAGAAACAATGGGCTCATTGTGGGAGGGCATATTCGTCAAGATCATTGACATTCACGAGCTTGCAGTCGATAACTCTTTTGTTGTGTCGTTAGCCGGATGAAATTTTCTGAACTCGTAAAGCTTGCACAAGTGGTTGTCGGGTGTCCCCTATGGCAAGATTGATCAATGTTCGATCATTCGATCATGGGGCTTAAATTAGCTATGCAGTATAGGAAATCATAAGCGACGCTCAGGCGAACAAGTGCTGCAGGAAGTATAACCAGTGATTCTAACGTGTACTGTCTCATTTAGTCACTAATGAATCGTAGCACGTTGAAAACTCGATCGATTACTCAAGGTGAATTCTATATAGGTACAGCTGCCCAAATCTTTAACTAGCGTGCGCGAGCGGCCATTTTTCTATGCGTCAGCGCCATATGACGGGGCCAAGTTGCCAAAAGGGCGTGGGTAAGCCAATGGCCCCAATGCGCGCTCAGCTGGGCCCATCGTTTGCTAGGCTGCTCCTTCTTAAGGACGTCAACCCATATTAGCGCACTTCCGATTAACAGGCAGCGTGAGTAGGCGAATGGTTTTGCTCGTGTTTTATGTTCCGAAGGTGAACGTTTGAAGCAAACAAACGAGGAAATAAAACTTCAAGATACGCCACACGCCCCCGTTCATGAGACAAGCCAAAAAACGGGGTTCGTCTGAAGTGCGCTGCTATGGGGTGACGTCCTCGGGAAGTACAGCTTATTGCACGCTTTGTGAAACAAATCGTAGTGTGCTGAAGGAGCTTATTTACGCCCTTTAGTTTTCAACGATGTAATGTTGAGTCACCAAATACGCTGTCCATGTCCTTTCACACAAAAATTCATGCTGGTTGATATCTTTCAGTGGGCATACTGCTGAAAACAAGCTGGTATACTCCAGCTCGGTTGGGCTGAATACGGAAGCAGATGCATCCCATTTCCCTTCAAAAGAAAAACCGTCGTCAAGTGAGACAGCTAGACAGATTGATTCCATGCATGTTGAGTTGACTTATTGATTTTGGGGGATTGTCTTCACCGTAATGTTTCCTGGTGGACAGCCGCCCAAATATTTAACTGACGTGCGCGAAGGGTGACTTTTCTGTATTTCAGCGCCATATGACAGCGCCAAATTGCAAACAGTGCGAGGGTAAGCGCATGCCCACAAAGCACGCTCAGCCGTGCACTGTGCCCTTCCGCAATCTTCAATTGAGCGAGTCGCAACATACCGGGCTGCCAAAGACACTACGGAGTCGGACGAGATGCTCGGCGGAGATGCGGCAGTGTGTGTCAACATTGGTGCATCCACGTCGAAGTCTACCATGCCGGCCCAATCCAATGCACACTGTGCAAATCGTATTTCTTTAGATCCAACACTGTTTAAACCAGTTCTTTGGAGAAACGTTCATGAAACTGGGACCAAGGATCACTGTTTTTTTTATTGCGATAGCAATTATATGGACAGTCTCGGCTGGATTTTGCCGTCGCCGTCGCCGCCGTCATGCACCGTATATGTATAAGTATGTATATATATATATATATATATATATATATATATATATATATATATATATATATATATATATATATATATATAAAGGCCCCAAAGAAAAATAACTCAGATAAATGCTTCCGAAGCGCGGTATCGAACCAGGGACCTCTTGCTCCGCAGCGAGTGGCGCCATAGTGGCGCTATCCACTACGCCACGAAACGCAGATCCTCCACGTAGCTAACGGCGAGCGTTATATACACACCATTTAGCGCTGGACGGACTCAGAGACGGCAGGCGATAATAAGCGTTTCTTCATTACCAGCGAGGTGGCGCTAGGAGCCCGACGGGCGCATTTAAAAGTCGTCGGCGAGCTCGCTCGCTTCTTCTTATATTTGCGCATGGGAGAAGCTCGCCCTTCCGCTGTCTGCTCGCGCGGTTTTCTCGTGGCGAGTGGTAGAGGAATGTTTCACGCTTTCACCGTGATGTCCGCGCTCATGTTACGGCGCGTACGAATGTCACTCGAGCTCAGGGACGCCGCTAAACGAACAGAAGATGAGCGCGAACTATCAAGTGTCACAGCTCGACACTTGAAGCACGCTAGTTTCCTTCGCTGCTTCGGCCGCCTTTGCAACAGAAGCGCTGTTCAAACTGAGAGTATCCATTGGCGAGCCTCACTTCGTATAGCATTAGTTCCTTGCTATCGCATTCATTGCTTCGCCCTTGCGGCGAAACTGTGCATTTTTCAGTTTTCTTACGGTCTCAGGGTTATATCATAAGTTGCATGTGATAACGAACCTGTAAATTGTATACATACCATTTCTAACGCGAAAGCGTCGCTTTGCAAGGTTGGCGAACGAAACCTTCCTCTTCCCCAGGAAGGCGTCTGCAAAATCCGTGAGCGCGTGACCTTTCCCCCAGGAACTGACGCGGGCGCCAACAACAAACAACGCCACGCCAACCGCCGCAGCAACCAGTTGCAGCCGCGGCATATGAAAGGGGAATCCCCGCAGTAGAAGGAGGGGGGGGACTCCCAACTCGAATGGAGCACGCCCTTGTCCTCCGTATCAGTTGGCCTTCAACTCCTGTGGAGGCCGTGTCGCAGCAACATGCATAGAAATTTTGCGAAAAGTAGCTGCGGTGAGTCCGATGTCGACGTGGTAGGCTTAGCATCGGCAGAAGACTTGTGGACGAGCCGTTCCCGTGACGAAGAGAACTCAAGGGAAGGGCGTAAGTTTAAACATGTATGCACTTCACCAAAGCCGCTAGCTACACGGAAGAAAGAGAAAGCAAAACGAGAGCGACGATGCCATGATTTCACTAAATCTTACCAAGTCGCGTGAATAACAAGTTCAACCTCTCGCACTGCCTCATTCACTACCAACTTTTTATGGGAGTTTGTGCGCGATGCCGGCTTGACCAACAGGTTATGAACGTTTGATCTTTTTATATTTGTTTGTTTATTTTATGATGCACACCACTGACACTTACTCCTGATTAGGCCACTGAGCCGTCCTTTCCATCCGGTTCGTTCTCTCTCTATAACACAACTCGGCAACACCCCTTCGCAGCACCCGTGCGTAACAACAACCTAACAAAAAGAGACGCTTTCGCCTTCTAATCTCATAAGAATATGCTTAGGGAGCCTCTGCAACTTTTTTATCCTTCCAATGCTACTTCGATTTAAGATTAGATACTTTGTTCCTGTTTGGTTGGAACGTCGTTTATATCTCGCATTAATTCAATCCCACCTTAGTTATGGCCTACTGATATGGGGAACCACACGCCAATCAAATTTGACTCTGCTCATAACTCTTCAGAAGCGAGCAGTTCGCGCTATAGAAAACCTTAGTTACTGAGATCATATTGCAAACGCTTTCTTAAAACATGGCGTTTTAAAAATGAATGACTCATATAAACTTAAGCTCGCTGTATAATACGAGGTGAACTCGAGAAAGACGCACCCCTTTTTCTTCAAAGGTACTTTTCAACTAACACCCAATACAATTTCAGGCATGGCCACTTCAGAGTTCCTTTTTGTGGGACCGTCTACGATACAAGACAGCTCACATATTTAATCCCGTCCTTTATAAATGCACATCCAAACACTATTAGTATTGCGCAAAACTACAGATTACTGAGCCGCTTTAAAAATGCTATGAAAACGTACTTGCTTTCTACTACCGGCTGAATTCAGTGCTAGCAGGTCTATTCTTTTGCACGTATCGTTTTGGTTGGGTACTGCATGCATAATTATTTCTTCAGTTTGTCATATTGTCAGTGTCATGTGGTGCTTGTAAACATGCGTATGTTATTACAAACATTATTAGCTTAGACCAATTTGTTTTTTCTTAGAAATTGCGTTGCGTTGTTCATTTTTCATTTGCCTGTACTAATACATATGTTTGTTATTCTTTTGCACAAATTTTATGTATGCCCTTGTGTTCTGTGCTGCCTCACCGTTAGAGCAATGTATGGGCAACAAGGCCTCAGTCAGGCAGACAATGTTCTGCCTTTAGCCTTGCCATCCAAGGCTCACTCTGTGTGAAGTATTTCCAAATAAAAAATAAAACTAAATACGTTTATCCGCCACGGTGGTCTAGTGGCTATGGTTCTCGACTGCTGACGTGAAGGTCGCGGGATCGAATCTCGGCCGCGGCGGCCGCATTTTCAATGGAGGCGAAAATGCTTGAGGCCCGTGTGCTTAGATTTAGGTGCACTTTAAAGAACCCCAGCTGGTTGAAATTCCCAGAGCCTTCCATTACGGCGTCCCTCAATCATATCGTGGTTCTGAGACGGTAAACCCCAACAATTATTATTACTTTGATAGGTTATCTTCTATTTTATATTGAAACCTATACTTTGTACGTTCCATCTACTCAAGAGCCATAGAGTATAGCCGGTGCCTCCCTTGTGCGCCAACACCTCCTTATATCATGTCAAGAACAAAGGATTGCTGAATGGTGCTCCAGCTCCAGGGTTCGCGAACGTGACATAACGCTACAAAGAGAACTACCCACTGGAAGACCTAGAACTATTCTCGGACGTTTGTACAAAGCTACGCCCCTTCGACATTCAATTCCTTACCGAACGTTCGCGCCCGGCCAAGCCAACACATCTTTTCTGCTCCACTTCTCAGCACCGTTTGCCTCAGTTAGTGTGGCCCTTCCTTATGCGTTATGCTCCTGCACGGGCGACACTGTCCACTTGGTGCTTTAATGCTAAAAAGCTTGCTCGGAGCACGCAGATCATGAGCTCCCGTGAAGACGCTAATGCTAAAATGCCTCTCAAGCCCTAGCTCCGATATATCGTGCGAAAGTTGACCGCATGCAAAAGGCTTAGTTCTCACTGGATGAAACTAGCGTGAATGGACGCATCTAATCAGTGAAAGAGGTCACAGTGAGAAATATTGTGATGTATGCATTAATAATAATATCTGGGGTTTAACGTCCCAAAACCACGATATGATTATGAGAGACGCTTTAGTGGAGGGCTCCGGAAATTTCGACTACTTGGGGTTCTTCAACGTGCGCCTAAATCTAAGCACACGGGCCTCCCGCATTTTGCCTCCATCGAAATGCAGCTGGAGGTCATATTAGTGTAAAAAAGAATGGATAACTTAAACGGCACATATTTGCACGTGTGATAGAAAGGGGCAACGTTCTGCTATTCAAAAGCGGTACGTTTCAATATCTTCTATTGGCTGTCCGTCGTGCGTCATCTGAACAACTCGTGTCGGAGATAGAATAAATATATATATCTTCAAGTAAAATCGTGAAAGGCGACAACATCGCGTGTCAGTGGCTACCGGGTCAGTGCGGTATCTCCGTCAACGACCTCGCCGATGAAGCTGTTGCAAAAGAGCACGAAGAAACAAACCTTATTGTTCTGCTTTCAAGGAAAACGGACGCAGCCTAGCAACGAAGCAAGCTAGCGCACAATTGTGTAGAAGTGGCTCATGCACGGTTTTACTCTGGCGGTTTCATTCACCAAACCATTCTATACGTGTAACCGCAGACATTACATGATTTTGCTCGACGCAAAGAAGCCATAATTTGTCGTTTGTGTCTGGCCGTTGCATTCACAATAAACAGTCGTATTTGATTGGAATGACTAGCTGAAAGCATTGGCATTAGGTGATGAAACTGTAAAACACACACTGTGCTACTACTGCATGTCTTCTCAAAATGAAAAGTTTGTTCTCTGCACCGCTCCGAACTAGCTCACTGGAATACATTTCTAATTGAACATCTTGGGACCATGCAAGGCGCATCGCAACATAGGTTCAGGGAACCATCGAGGCACGGCTGCTGTTTTTGATAGCGGCAGAGGTGAGCGACGATCCGTGACGCAGCACTCAGAATTTTCCCTACGTCGGTGACTCGAGCACTTGATGTTCTGTACTTTTTTCATACATTTTCATTCTCTTTCCCTCATTGCGTGGTAGTCATTGGGCTTAGCCTCGTTGGCCTTTCACTAATCTATTTCGTCTCTCTCTCTCCCTCTTTCTCCGTCTCCCTATGTTTTCACCACTAACGCCTTTCTAAATAGTCTTCAGTAAAACTACTTTATTTCTTATTCACATGGCTTGTAGGAGATGTCGATGCCTTTACTGGCGCCGGCTACTCCTATTCCCGCGACGTACATAACAAAAAGAACAAAAGATATTGATATAAAGATCAGAGAAGACAGTGCAAAACATTTTCCTAATTCCGAACATGTGTATATGAAGTCACACAAGGCCCTCGTACAGTTCCCTAAACGATTTCTTTCACGTGTCTTTGGATATTATTAGCCGCTGCGGTCGATCAGTGGTTACGGTGCACGGCTGCTGACCCGAACGGCGATCGCATTTCGATGGAGGTCCGTCGCGATGTCAGTGAACGTTCAAGAGCGCGAGGTGGTGGAAATTATCCGAAACCCTCTACTACGGCGTCTCTCATAGCCTGAGTCGTTTTGGGACGTTAAACCCTATAAACCAACCAATCTTTTGATGTTAGGTCTTCTTTGACGTAACGCGCGAAATGCATAAGCGTTGCCATTTCTAGAAACTAAACATTGCCGGAAGTTATAGTGAAATGTGCGGTCTGTTCCTCCTCTGTGGTTGTGTGCCGGGTGCGGTTCATTGAAAGCATTCGAGAAACATGGCATTCTATCACCCGATGAAATTTTATCAAAATTTTGCAAGCAGCTCACGCGCCGAATTCATAAAGATTAGCGTTTTTGAGTACTCTTCCCCAACCGCTGGCCGGGCCTGCTAATGTGTCTAGTAAGGGAATCTACTGAAGAATTTGTTCTTATGAACGATTCTATCGTAAAAGCAATTTGTGAATACGAACCCAAGATATCAGCAACTAATGTCTGTTTTCACGTTCTTGAAATTATTCTAAATTGCTAGCCGCGTCTTAAACATTTGCTCACGTATAAGAGGGGCTTTCCTTGTCCAGTACGTAAAAGATTAAGATGATTGGGAACATTAACAATGTTAAAGTCGTGTTCTCAGCACCAAACAAGCTTTCTATATTCGGATACAACTTTAGAAGTCCGCGACATTTCCTCCTCAAAGGCGGACGAACACAAGCCTGCACCAATGGGCGCGCACTCCAGACGGATGTCATAAGCCCGACGGCCGGTGACCCTGCCTACGGAGAACATCGAGGAGTGCATGAGGGGGACTATTTGTTTAGTCGCGGAGGCGATCGGTTGCCGCGCTTCGGTCGTCTGGGCGGGGCCTCTCCGGACCTCTTAAGTTTTATACGACTATAGTCTGTGTAGAACCAGCTACCGAAGAGCCAGAAAAGCAGGTTCCATGCAGACAAAAGGCAGCTCAAGCTTTGTGAAGTTCGAAACTTGTGTTCGCTCCACGTGGATCGGCCTTATACCACCACTCAAAATGTTTATTACAAGCAAATAAATCCATTCTTGCCAACAGCGATGAGTAGCCTCTACCATAATGATCGGCGGGCAGCCACCTTCTATTCCCTTCCGAACGGGGCGCTATCCGGCTATTCCGAAAATGTTCAGGTGTTGTTCCGCACATCAGTGCGCTGTTTACTGCGTACACGTCATTTTTATGTCGTCAGTTTTCCCCGCTCTGTAACGTCGTGTGACAGAAGTAGGCGATCTTGGCACAAACGGAAAACTTATTACCAATAACAAAAGACTAATGGCGACAAAGATGCAGCATCGGAAATAATTTATTGTCTTATGTTCTATCTAATCGGGCATAAGCAGATTGTTACGTGGTGGGGCGCTTCGCAGTTTTTGCCGCATGGCGTGCCACACAAGCGTTGCGGGCATGACCCAGAGTATTTCAAGTAATCGTGGCTATCTAATGGCGGATACGGAATAGATACCTAGCGGAATGGTTTCATGTTATGCTGGCCTAGCGCGAACACGAGAGAATGGACAATGGAGCACCAAAGCGGGCAGCATGTTCAATAATCACTTCTTTGTGATTCCGGTTGCGGTACTTTTTCAATGTATAAGGAAGCTATCATCGAATAAAGGCTTCTAAGAACCCTCGTTGAGCTATTATTAGCGGTCTGTCTGGAGCGCTATCGTCTTATTTCTGTGAATGCAGTACCGTACTTATATCATCCAAACCTTTGGTCACAGTGCATGTGAAAAACATGCCTTGGGGGGCTTCAACGCACGTGACGAGACCGAAGGACTTGAATGCCTAAACGGCACCATCCAGTGCCACTGGACATAACCTCTTTCTTTTATTATTGGTAACGATAACCTGTTTTTATTGCTGCTGCTTTGCCCGCTGCGCATTAAATGTATTATTGCTCGAATCAAATATGTTGCTGGTGATACTTTGTTTTGTAGTTGAAGCGAATCATGGCCCATCTGTGAAATAAATGCCGACTGAGCTATTCTGTGGCCAGGGCGCAATCAAGACGACCAGAATATATAGGCGTCTCGCAAAGGAATCATTAATCAAGTCCCTTCTGTGGCTAACCTTGTTGACAAAGCTGAGCGCCTATTCAGTAATTTGAATACTATTGCTAAACAGTGTAAATGCGTTGAGATAACAATCCCTTTGTTTATAATAGATGTAGCTTACCCCTTGTTTGTAAAGCGGATGCCATTAAAAATTGTTGCCGAAGAGATAACTTCATAATTTATAGCCTTTATGAGCACAGTAGTGAAATCCAACGGAGGAGCTCGAATGAAGAGTACCAGATTGCCTTCCTGAGTAAGCTAGGCACGTCTGCAACAAACGTATAGATATTCCACAGACTTGGACGCAAAAGCGCGAATCGATCTAGACCTAGCATACTTAGGTTCGTGGATTGTCACGACAAAATGTCCATCTTAGGGGCCTCACTTAAGTTAAAAGTAAGTCTGTCTTTATATGAACATTTTGGTCACATGTTGAAGACTTACGACAAAAACCTTAGAAAAATCTACATACATAGCAATCCGAAACTACAGAGAAAGAAACGAAGGGTCACAAAAGAAAACTTGGGCCGAATTCACAAAGCTTCGCTTTCGCAAGTGCAGTTTGCCATGGGCTGTCCGGATTCGCTAATATTATGTCCAGTATCAGGATTAGCTCACACATTCTCAAACAAACTTTTTTAGCGTGAAACGTTTTTGATAATATGTGGGCCCTGGTCTGCAATAAGTTGCAACAAGCTTAGTGCGGATGAGCTATTCTGATGAGCTTCCCTTGCATAAAGCTTAGCAGTAAAAAATGACGTAGCGAGTCAAAGTCTCAAGTGCTTTGACTCTCTACGTCGAAGCTTAATATGCCATAGCTTTAACTGCCGGAGCATTGTCTAATAAAGCCACCGAGTTGGAAGAGATTTTAACAACGTACACTTCACTGATACTACTGTATTTACAGAAATATACTGGAAAACAAGGTATCAACGACAGTGAATTTCTCCCTCGTGGTTATGGCGTGTACGGCAAAGATCGCGGAAGCAAATTATTTGGAGTGGGCGAACTTTTTCAAAAAATGCCTTAGAATTCTCACAATGCACGATTCAAGACCATAAAACGCGGACCGAAGTAACGCGACTAAAACTTATGTTCTAACTACTACGCAACATGATAATAATTGATACTTCAAAAATTATATCTTACTCACATGAAATACCAACACGTCCTAAGCACTATACAGCCACTGACCGTATAATCTCACTACTAAATGCTCCGAATATTCATTTTTTCCCTAGCAATTAAAAAATTAAAATAAGTGAAATTCACTGTAACTATCGAATAATCATGAAGCAGATTCGCTACTGTTACTGAAGATGAATTGCTTGTTTCACAAGTAGTCTCAGTGTCATTGAAGGACCATTAATTTTACCGATTGTTGAGCCTATGTCATTGTTAATAATGTATATTTTTTGTTTTATTGTTGTTTTCAGTGCTATTGTCTTCCATGTAGATGTTTTTCAACTAAGATATCCTTCCAAATGTATTGCTCTAATGGGAATGTATAATATTCTGATTGTGGGACTTTCTGTAACGAACACAATTTTCGTGCGACTTCCCTGCTATGATGTCAGGCGAGATTGGCAGTATTCAATAAAAAATAACATGAAAGGTCTATTCTGTGACCTGTTTCATGGCAAGAATAGATATGTGTCATCACTGGCATGGACCCTTCTATGAGCCACCGAACTCTTCACCCAGTTTGATGCTTTTATAAACTCTCTTAACGGGTGCATGTAAAGACCGGTGGTCGCATTATTCTTGATGGAGACTTCAACTGCCACACAGTCTACGTTTTCACTCAATGTTCCAAATGATAAGTTAGCGAAGAGCGTGTCATATATGCCGTTTTCTTTTGATTTATTAATATCTAGTCATTGCAACAGTTCACAAAAATGCAAAGCAATTGCAGTTTTATACATGATTAGTTTTTTTTTTTCTGTGTGTGTTTTTACAGCGGAACTGTTATGCTCGAGGTTTGCAGTGTGTTGTAGATAGAGAATTATCATCATCATCTTGAACCAGCAAGCGCCTTCTTCGTCCTCTTCTTCATCTACGTCCTCTTCTGCTTCGCTCCCAGAACATGTGAGCCTATTTGTCCGGCGTGGGATGCAATATATCTGATGCGTGAGAGAACGAGTTCAGAGAGAGAGAGAAAGAAAAAGAGAGAGAGAATGAAAGTGGTAGAAGTAGAGAGAAAAGGATATATTCTTCGGGGAAAATATTCTTCGAGAGGCGAGATTCGAACCCGCGTATTCACGATCCGAAGGTGAGTGTCGTAAACACTCGGCTATCCAGGTACGATAGCAGAGCAGAGCATAGTATAGCGATGGGGTGCGAAAGAAGTGATGGGTGAAAAGGAGGGAAAGGAGGAGGGGAGAACAAGTTCAGAGAGAGAGAGAGAAATAGATAGAAAGAAAAAGACACAAAAAAGATAGGAAAAAAGAGAGAAAGTATAGCCATGTATAGTATAGTAAAGCAAGGGATGGGAAAGAGAGAGGGTAAAAGCCTAGCCAAGCCAGGACCAGCTAGGTTTCCACCAGCGCTGCTGTTACCCAGCTTTGCGAGACTTAGTGCAAGCGTGCAAGCTGCGCAAGTTTTTTTGTAGTGTTAGCTACACTTGCCTAGCCGGAGCCGATTTGGCGTGGATCCTCATGAGCCGTGCTGCGCATGCGCGAGGATCAGTGATGTCACACAGCTGGCTCACCGGAGCCGGCACCTCACGCGCTCTCCGCCACCACCGCTGCTGGTCTGCGCGTTCGGGAGGAGTGGCGTCGTAGCCGCGGCAGACACACTGGCGCCTGCGCGCGCACAGACACCGCCAGCGCCGCGCGCGACTCGCCGCTGCTGGTCTGCGCATTCGAGACGAGTGACGTCGTAGCCATGGCAGACACATTGGCGCCGGCGTGCGCGCAGCTATTCGCCTTCGCTGTGCAGTCGCCGTCTGACACTGCTCTGGAGCCGCTTGATAGCGCCTCTGACTGGCGTTTGCAGGTGGGTAACGCCGTGGAGAAGAAGAGCGCAAATGCTGCTCAACGGCGCAGAAGAGCAGAGAAGCTTATCTCATCGGATCCCGAAGTAGTTGCCTGGCAATTAGCGGTTCAGCGTACGAAGAATGAACACAAGAAGGCTAATAATCCTAGACAATCTGGAAAGCTAAGAATAATCAGCTGAACCTTTGCTAATGCTACGTATATCCTGGCATAGCCGAGCTAAGCCACTGCAAATTTTTTTAGATCATTTACAGCTCAAAGAAAGTGTCAAGTTTTATCTGGAATATCAGATAACCGTGCTGAGCTGTCCATGCTTTCTGACGTCTCTGTAAGCAAGTCGCAGAAAATTACTTTCGTGACGGTCTTCTCACATGCAGATGACGTGTCGATGTTCGTCTTTTTCTTTTTAATCATTGCTAGTTTTCATACAGAAAATCCTATATACGTGAAGTGTGTAATCGACTGGGATGTTTATTCTACCGAATGCTATTGCAACAAAAGGGCAAGAACTCCGGGATTTCTTACTCGACTTTGCTGCCAAAAGGAGCGAAAAAAGTGCTCCTGAAACTTATTTGCAGTGCGGCTAAAGATTTACGAAGTCTCCATCCAGCTAAAAGCTCAAGTTTATACTGACAAACAGAGCTATATGTAATTTCGTCAGAAACTGCCAAGTTGTGTCTATTCCTTGAGAAATTCCTCAAGTACACAGTCTAACTATGTGTTTTATGTTAGCAGAATCGTAACTTACAACTCTAGAACAATTGTGGATTCATTAAACGGGCAATTTAAATTAGTCTTCACTCTATAAGGCATCATATGCCCCTGTAGATGCTGTTCCTATTAGTGAAAATGGTATGTTTAAGATGCTCCTGCTTGACGTAAAGAAATCGCCTGGACCTGATTATAGACTAACTGCCTGGCGAGTTCTTGACGCGATGCGCTAAACCGTGTCTTACCATTCCTTAGTCCTGAAAGCCACGCGAGCGCCTCTGCACCATTCAAAAGCAACGTAGTTTAATCGCGCTAAAATTAACATGAAGCACAAAGATAAAAATGAACTTCTAGGAGTGTTCTATATTTAAGGCAACATGACCGACAGGTATCCATGCCGTGTACCGCGTGCCCTCCATCTGCATGGTATTCCATGATTCCACTGAATACCATGCCGGAGAAATCTTTCTTGTGTGTTTTACTCGTAAGCTTCATTTGTTAGACAGCGCTCGTCCTGTGTTTATTCGTGTGTCCGTTGTTTCTCGCGATGCTTTCAAATATGTAACAGATTTCAACGCCAAGCTACAGAAAGGCCCTCGCTTATTCAGCACGTGATTGCAGTGAACACTCGACTATTTCTCGGTTTCTATATATTATCCCTCACGCCCATCCAGACATGCAGGGCAACTGCAGAAGGTGTCACTAACTTTTCTCAGTTCATTTTATTTCTGCCCTCTTTCTCTTGGGCCTGTCACTTTGCTACGAATACATATTTTAACGTCTTCTTGGCTGTTTCATATGGCGCGAGAACGTTTGACGTGTTTCTAACTTGAAGCATCACTAAGGAAGTGCCGAAGGCTGCGGAGGCGGACGCTCTTAAAGGGACCCTGAAGCGGTTTTGCTGATTTTCTACAAATATATTGAGCCAGGCTTATTTAAGCGCTCCGCGTAAAGGTTCGGCCGCCCATGGGACGTTGCACGGGTGAGCGACGTCACACCGTGGCGTAGCTCCCCCCCCCCCCTCCCTCCTAAGTTTTCACATTTCGTATGGGTATACATACGCACACACATGCATACACACACACGATCATGCATAAACGGGGGTCGGACACTCCTGCCCCAAAAAAATTTCTGTCTACGACCCTGACGTCACCCGATCTGATTGGCTGCTGCGTTTACGTCACGGGTAAATTTTCTAGCTTAAGTACGAACAAATATTGTTGGTAATAGTTGGAACACCTTATTATTTGTTTAATTTAAAAGCAAGACCAACAGAAAGAGAATGCACAGTCAGAATTTACTACTACACTTGGGAACTTCCGGCGGACGGCGAGCATCATCTGCCTGTGTTGCAAAGTGTTCCATGTGGACGAGAGCTGCGCGACCCTTGTTGATACTCGAGCTTCATTTCTCTCACACCATCAATTGTCCTTGCTGCATTGTGGGCAGTATACCAATAATGATTGGCGACATATGCTGCGACAATGTGTCCTTGTGCAAGGCGACCGACGAGCGGCGTGGCTGCAAAGCGTCGTTACAGTGGCGCATCGGCCTCTCGGCGTATATGATCACACTGGCCAGGATCTTCGAGTTTGCGGCGGTCACTTCACGCCGGAAGACTACCACTGCAACTCCCGTGCCTACACTTACCGGTGATCGCCGTCGGAGAGATTTCGTCTGTCCGCAAATTTCTTCGCGTTTGTAGATTATCGGGTTACCGGGAGAAAAAAAAGAGTGAGTGGCCAGCGACCGGGTTTATTGTGGCTGCCGGTGGCGTCGAACACAACCCCGCGCTGGTGGACGGCCACGTGACTCGGCAGGCACAGGTTGTTTCCG
Organism: Rhipicephalus sanguineus; assembly: GCF_013339695.2. Classification (NCBI taxonomy): domain Eukaryota; kingdom Metazoa; phylum Arthropoda; class Arachnida; order Ixodida; family Ixodidae; genus Rhipicephalus; species Rhipicephalus sanguineus. The sequence continues at coordinate 183,136,192 of NC_051176.1, forward strand.
ATTTCCAGAAGACTAGACCGCTCGTCCAGCTCGGCGAATACGTTAATTAAGAAGGGCAATGCTAAGAAGAAGGGTTACATTTATTTGTCCGTAGATCCGTTGCTACTACAGGTGTTTAACTTATGTTACGGTGCGAATGATTTGATGATGTCGTATCTTAATCGCTCACACAAATTAAAAAAAAAACTTTTCTGGGCCCTTCTGCTTTGTCCATCTCTTACGTGCGCGTTTCTTAAGGCGAAAGCCTTAGATTCCTCATCAAGCGCGTAAATTGACCATCGTCGTCGACCGTCGTCCCGCGGCGTTGGCGTCAACACGAGTGATTAAAAAAATCATCACGTGATGACGCCACCGATTGACAAATTTCGTGACGTCACTATGACGTCACATAGCGTGACATCATATGATTACATCATCACATGACACCGTAGCTTGGTCAAACGTGGGCCGATCACGGAGGCAGTGCAAAACCAGGCGAGGGGCAGAAATCTTGCACTGCCTCTGATCATGGAGGCAGTGCAAAAACACGTTAGGTGCAGAAAGCTGTCGGAGGGGAGCGTGGGAGGATCAATACATCAAATGAAAAGAAAAAGAAGATGGCTTCCGCCTTCGAGTCGTCTTGGGCGAATACATAGGGACCCTGTGAGCTTTTATTCCTCATCTCCCGCCAACTACCCTCTAACAAAAAGAAATATTGCCTGTTACTCCTATTGGTGAGTCCTCACTTGGCACATATTTGAGCTCTCTTTAAACGTTCTCGTTTAATCTCTCGTGAAGAGAGTCTCACCTGCCACGACTCTCCGGAGAGAGTGTAACGTTCTCCAAAAGAGAGTTAACGTGCATCTTCAGAGAGAGTTGTAGATGCGGCAAGTCAGAACTCACCAAAAAGAGTGACAGGCTTTCTTTTCTTAAGAGTGTAGCCTATACTTGCATACTGGTGCTTTCAACGGCGTTCACGTGATTTGCCGCAAGTTATCCTTAAATTTTACGCGCGGTTGTCTCACATTTCTGAGAAGCTCTCAGATATGAGGCTCGTACTATGAACGCATGAAGTTTTGCTGCATTGAATACAATAGAGCTTAGTACAAGTCTGCTAGGACGAGGTGCACGTTCCTGGAGTAAGCGATGAAAAAAAAAGAATGACCTTTGCTCCGGCGCATATCAGCGATATGCTTACTTGAATGTGGAAGCCGCGGCACTGTCAGGGGATGTTGTACGTTAAATGCTATCGCGGTTTTTATGGACAAAAGCGGCGCTCTTATTACGGCATCACTCGAGTACCCTTCAGCTTATAGCTATGCAGACGACACGTGGCCCTTGAGGATAACGAGCGAGCTGACCCACTTTTTATTGTAATAGAAACACATCGCTGATGCCTTACTCGCTGGCAAGCGCTCTGGATATTCTATTTCATTGCGGGGCACGATAAGCTGTGAATAAGTTGAGCTATCGCATTGTTCTATAGATGCAATCAGTTCACAGCAGCGAATTTAGTTGTTTGCGGTTTTAAAAAAAAAAAAAAACGCCAGGCCTGCGCGGAAAGCGCAGCACAGTCACAGCGAAAGCTGGAAGAGCGGCATTTCTAGATGAATGGATGAATAAACTTTATTTTGGTCCCTCGGAACGCGCCCTAGCACGTTGCGGGCCGCTCCCACGTCGGAACAGAAAGACCAAGTCTCTCTGCTGCGTCGCGGGCCCGTTGGACTGCCCATAGCTGTTCTTCGAGTCCGGAGCTGGTAATAGCAGCTTCCCATTTTGACGGTGTGATGACTTTGCCGCCGCGTAACGCGAGGCACCGCCAGATCATATGTTCTAGATTCGCGACATCCGCGCGGCTGTTATAAACTCCCTTAGGGCAAGTACAATACCAACGTACCCACTACGCCACAAATAATTTTTGTGAAGTTGGGAAGCACCCACTACGCCATCATTCATCATTCTGCGGAGAGGCGAGGTACCATCACTGTAAGGCATTATGTGCACTTTGTTGATGCGACGGCTGATGACGATGAAGAATTATGGCAGAGCCCTTTGTAATGGGTTGGAATCTTTAAACGACCCACTAGTTACGTAATTCGCATTGTGTGACACCCGGTCGTTATTTCGCTCTCCCATCACGCTATATAACATAGTGAGAAAGAGAGAGAGAGAGGGAAACAACTTTATTGAAACCCTGAAGAAATGGATCATGGGGGCCTTATGCGCTTCCTCGGCAACCTAGAAGTACACTTGCGAGGAACCCACTACGCTATAAATCATCATAATTTTTTTGAAGTAGGGAAACAGCCGCTATGCCATTTTTCGTCATTCTGCGGAGAACCGTGGTACCCGCTAAACATCTGTAAGGCATTATGTGCACTTTGTTGGTGCTGTGGCTGATGACGATGGACAATTATGGCAGATCCATTTGTAATGGGTTGGAAGCATTCAACGACACACTCGTTGTGCAGTTCGCATTGTGTGACGCCTGGTTGTTATTTTACTCTTCTACCACGCTACATTACATATGTTAATGTGGTTCCTTCCCGACATGAAGCCTGTATAGGGTCTTTTTGCAAAGCAGTTTCAAGCACAGTAACGCCAACTGTCAAAAGTTTCTTTTTCAAATGGCATACGAATACACTTCCCGTAAAAAACATGGCTTCAGGAAAAAGGCATCTTCGTTCCTTGGTCAACCGATTGCTTCCTATGCCAAAAACCAGAGGATATCGAACATGCCTTTCTAGATTGCCGGGATGCAGTATTTTATTGGGACGTGCTCCAGCGCACTCTAAAGAAAGAACTGCCTCTGGAGCCTTATGACATAAGGTTCGTACCAATAGAAAGTCCATATGACATAATGATTCTGGGTCTCCATGGATTGTGGAAAACGCGTATGCAGGTACGCCACGCAGATGTGCGTGTAAAATCTTCGAGAGACAATTTCATTGACAGTGTTGTGCAAATTACGGAAATGCCTGATCCCCGGAAATGCCCAGCCTGATCCACCAGATTGGGTCACTATACTTGACGTGCTTAATATAAAAAAGTTATAGACTAGACAGCTTCGCATCAGTGTGCAACTAATGTATTTGTGTATCTTGATCTTACTGTACCTTTTGGACCAGGCAATAAAGAAAAAAAAACCGACATTGCACTGAGGTAGAATGCTGGGCTCCAACGCAGAGGGCACAGGTTCGAACCCCGCTTCATCCGGGAAATTTTTTCTTATTTCGTTTTTTCCCTTATTTCGCGTGATAGCGGTTACGGACACCGGCGGCGGCGGACAACTACGGCGCCAAAAACGGCCCTTGTTGTGATCTCATAACAGCTTTCGCTGTAAAAGGAAGTCCAGTGCCCAGCGATGAAACCTCGTGACGGTTCAATTGGTAATCATTGTAGGACTCTTTGATGACTCTTTACTACCTGATGTTCTTCACCCCAGATTGCAATACACTAGTTTTTACAGCGAAAGCTGTTATAAGATCACAACAAGGGCCGTCTTTGGTGCCGCAGTTGTCCGGCGCCGCCGCTGCCGCCGCCACCGCCGGTGTCCGTAACCACTATCACGCGAAATTAGAAAAAAATTTTAAAATTTTCAGGATGGAACGAGGTTCGAACCTGCGCCCTCTGCGTGGGAGCCCAGTATTCTACCTCAGAGCCATTCCGGCGCTTGAAACTGCTTTGCAAAAAGACCCCATACAGGCTTCATGTGTGGAAAGGAACCACATTAACATATGTAATGTAGTGTGGTAGAAGAGCAAAATAACAACCAAGCGTCACACAACGCCAATTCTGTAACCAGGCGTCACACAATGCGAATTGCACAACGAGTGTGTTGTTGAATGCTTCCAACCCATTACAAAGGACTCTGCCATAATTCTTCATCGTCATCAGCCACAGCATCAACAAGAGAGAGAGAGAAAGAGCAGAGGAAGGCAGGGAGGTTAACCAGAAGTTTGTATCCGGTATGCTACCCTGCACTGGGGTTGGGGAATAGGGGGTTGAAAGCGAGAGAGAGAAAATTAATTAACTAATAATTAATGAAACAAGTTGGACGACCAGCCCCTATCAGAAGAAAGACAACTACGCCATCGTCCGGACATAACGTCGCAGAAGGCTTTACAAGCACTACTAGCCTTCCTGCGATCCACTGGCCTGTCAGAGCGCCTCTGAGCGGAACGTTCTCGTGTGTGTGTGGTTGTCACAGCATCAACAAAGTGCACATAATGCCTTACAGGTGTTTAGCGGGTACCACGGTTCTCCGCAGAATGACGAAAAATTGCATAGTGGCTGCTCCCCTACTTCACAAAAATTATGATAATTTAAAGCGTCGTGGGTTCCTCGCAAGTGCACTTCTATTGGTTGCCAACGAAGACCATGAGGCTCCCATGATCCATTTTATCAGGGTCTCAATAAAGTTAATTTTCTCTCTCTCTCTTTCTCGCGTTACCGTATGTTGTAAAATATGGTGGGAGAGTTAAATAACGACCGGGCGTCACACAATGCGAAATACGTAACTAGTGGGTCGTTTAGAGCTTCCAACCCATTACAAAATACTCAGCCATAATTCTTCATCGTCATCAACCATTGCATCAACAAAGTGCCCATAATGCCTTACAGATGGTACCTCGCGTCTCCACAGAATGACAAATAATGTGGTGGGTGCTTCCCAACTTCACAAAAATTATGATTTGTGGCGTAGTGGGTACGTTGCTAGTGTACTTGTATTAGTAGCCACAAGAGAGTTTATAACGAGCTCTAGAAATGCCTCTCTTCCAGCTTTCGTTGTGACTGTGCTGCGCCTTCAGCGCAGGCCTGGCGTTTTTTGTTGTTATTTCTGTTTTTTTTTGTTTTTGTTTTTTTTTTGCATTCCGCATACTACCTTCAGTGTAAGGAGGCCGCCACAGACGGAGATTAATAATAATAATATCTGGGGTTTCACGTCCCAAAACCACGATATGATTATGAGAGACGCCGTAGTGGAGGGCTCCGGAAATTTCGACCACCTGGGGTTCTTTAACGTGCACCTAAATCTAAGTACACGGGCGGAGATTGTTGATGTTGTTGTAGCTCTCTTTGTTCCCGTCCAATCATCTTTTTTTTTTCCTTGTAAAGCGGAAGAAATTCGAGATAACATAATATGAATTTCAAATCCAATATTCTTCACGCGCCCAGTGCTCACATCGACTGAGTCTCAAGACTGTCCAGTGAAAAGCATGCAGGTGACTTAGGAGCAGAGCAGGTCGTAATAGATAACAGCCGATACATTCAGAATCACTGACATGATGAAACTTCTCACGGAAGGATGTTTGCTGAAACAATGAAAAGAGCAGCTTCCTGTCAATCTGAGAAAAAGAAAAAGAAACAACCAGAAGGCCTTAATGAATTTCAAATAGTGCAACATAAAATAACTGCATATATGTGGCCGTCGTAGAAATGTGTAGGTGTTATCTCCGATGTTATATCACCGAAGTTATTTTTTTAATGCGTAAACACTTCCATGCCTACTCAACGAGGAAACTGCCTGTCCGTTGTCTGCCGCGGTGGTACAGTGTTTACGGTACCTGCCCAGAGACCTGAAGGTCGCTGGTTCAATTCCGGCGGCGGCGGTCGCACTTCGATGGAGGCGAAATGCTCGAAGCCCGTGGGCTGTGCGATGTCAGTGCACGTTAGAGAACATCAGATGGTCGAGACCTCCGGAGCTCTCCACTACGGCATGCCTGATAATCATATCGTGGTTTTGGCACGAAAAATCCCAGCTATTATTATTATGAACGATCATATCGCTATGAAGAAACCCCCCCAGCCCCAATAAACACCCACGCTTTCAGAACGTGAATATACCTGAAGCATATGAATGCGTTTTACTGGCGGTACAAAACAAATGTAAAGGTAGAACACTTTCCCTAAAAAGGCTTCCTTGATATCCTCCGTGGTGTAGGAATAAAATCCTTCTCTAGGACAATATGCAAAGCCGACGTGGAAGGCTGTATTCATCAGGAAAATTCCCGCCGCATGCTTCGCATATAACATGGATTCCCACAGTACGTGAGATATGCCGTTTATTATTATTATTATTATTATTATTATTATTATTATTATTATTATTATTATTATTATTATTATTCGTCGAAAAACTTCAACCTCGGCGAACAAGGCTCCCTCCGGTAGGTAGGTGTGGATATTAGCGGTTTTTTAACTCAACTGTAGTAATTGTAAACTAAAGGAAATGAAATTTCACAAAAGAAAAAAATTGGGGCAGCTATGCACTAGTGCCGTGAAAACTGAGGAAGCAGCGGAGCTGGTGGCGTCGCCCTCCTCCTTTCCCTCCTCCTCACCCTCACTTCCCTTTCCCACTCCCTTCTTATACTACACTATACATGACTAGGACAAGCACGGCCAAGCATTTTCTAGAATTGATGAGTCATTGAACAATTATTCAGTGGCTATCGATTGGTTATCACAAAATCTCGCTCATGCATTTTTTGGGGTCAGGCTGAGCTCATGCAAGAATTTGCTGCAATGTATTGGTCATTGATTGATTGTCGATTAGCTATTGATTGGCTCTGGGTTGGTTATCTTTAGGCTTTGGCCATGTATTTGGGCCTTGCTCAGCACATCCAAGAATTTTCTAAAATTTATTAGTTATTGATCGATTATCGACTAGCTATTGATTGGTTATCGATTGGCTATCACTAGGATTTGGCCATGTACTTGAGCCATGCTAAGAACATCCAAGCATTTTCTAGAATGTATCGGTTATTGACCGATTATCGATTAGCTACCGATTATTTATCGATTGGCTATTACTAGGCATCGACGGCTATGCTAGGAGCTGCTTGGCACATATCCGTTTTCAGTGGCACATACCGGCCAGAGCCAGGCCGAGTTTTTGCGAACGATGGACGGACCAACGGCGAGCTTAAACAGCTCCGCTGTTCAAACATGTCGAACCAAACCCGCAACCTCCGCGCACGCGTTTTCTTTGCCGCCCCCCCCCCCCCGCCGTTCATTGTCACTTAGTTTTGTGCATCGGTGTCCCCGTACACTTCTTGCCATAACCAGCTGGGGCGCGTATGTTGCAAGGAAGAGTTAAGCGTATACATCTGCAGCACTGGCGTAGCTAATAAGGGGGGGGGGGGTCAATCCAAACCGAAATTTTACAGCCCAGCTCTTTGGCGCCCGTTCCTGCGTTGAGCGGCGTCAACCGATACACATGAAAAAAAAATTTAATGAGAAAAAAATATCGAGGATCGAATGGAATTTGAACCCGGGCCCTCTGCGTGGCAGTAGAGTATTCCACCACTGAGCCACGCTGGTTTTTTTTTTTTTTTTACTATTTCCGGTTGTACATCACAAAAATGTGGACAACAGAATTATGTTACAAGACACCACACACATGTAGGCACACATCTACCGTCAACCACTGGATAACCAACATTATGATTTAAAATTCCTTCATAGTAAGCAGGGGTTCTACCCTAGCCAACCATGAAGGAACGCATTCTTTTGTTTTTTCTACCTCAAGAAACCGGGCCATACTTTCTTGAAAATACTGTCTTGCTGGTCTTCTATCCGGATCACAGTAAAATCCAGCCATTCGTGAGCGCCATATACTGTGCAAGCCAGTCATCATGATTTGGTCAAAAGGTAGTCCGTCCACATTGTCTATTGCTAAATACCGAATGCCATGAGGGTCTAACGGAAATTCTTTTTTTATTGTCCTCTGCAACACGTCCCAAAAGTACACCCCCTCCCAACAGTGCAGAAAGACGTGGTCAATTGTTTCAGGTTCGTTACATATTAAGCAATCGGAGCCCCATGGCATGTAGAAACCTCGCTCCTCTAAAAAGGTTTTTACCGGTAGTGTTCAGTTTAAATTGCACACTGAGCCACGCTGGTGTTCGACAAAACGAGAGATGCGTGTTGGGGGCAGGCCACTTGGACAGACGGACCTGGCATCGCAGCAGATGATACCTTTAGTGTTTCTCACTCAATACAGTACTGTTATTTCCATAAATACATAATGCGTACTTTCGAGGAAAAACGAGCGTGTTTGTTTTAGGTGTTGTAAAAAAATAGTTCATTATATCGTGATGCCAAATCTGGAACACAATTGTGGAGCAATGCATACCCTGGTGGTTGAATTTGTCCAGGTTTCACTTCCATCTCATGGTCACGCAGACTTTTTGCATTAACTGCTATGTACAAAAGAATGAAGCAAGTTTTAATTGGAAATAACTTCATATCACTTTGTTTTACACTCGGCAAACAAGCGTCGCGAATCTCAAGAACGAAAGCCATCCGAAGCAGATCCGAAGCCTGTACCTACCTTGCCTGTACTTCCCACCATTCCCATGGTGGGTCAAGCGCCGCTGAAGGAGCCCGCATAGACACTAGCGCCGGATTACCCTCTAGGTATCATAGTAAGAAACTCTATGGGTTTAAAACTTCCTACCCGCTGCAAAGTGCTCATCCATAATTCTTCATCGTCATCAGTCACATCAATAAAGTGCACATAATACCTTAGAGATGTGTAGCGGGTACCTCGCTTATCCGCAGAAAGACGAATAATGGCGTAGTGGGTGCTTCCCTACTTCACAAAAATTATGATTTATGGCGTAGCGGATACCTTGCATGTGTACTTGTATTAGTCATCCCAAGAAAGTTTAGAAAGGGCTCTAGAAAGGCCACTCTTCCAGCTTTCGCTGAGACTGTGCTGCGCGTTCCGCGCAGGCCGGCGTTTTGGAGCGCAGCTCTAGGCGCCCGTTCCTGAGTTGAGCGCCGTCGGCGCAACCGACAGAGCGAACGAGGACATAAGAGAGCGAATGCGCAGTCGATACCACGAGCCACTGGCCTCCAACCTCGATTTCTTCCTCCGTCACGCGCGCTGGCCCCTCGGTCGGAGCTCGTGCGCGTGCAGGACTGGTTACTTTTGCCACGACTGCGGAAAGCCAAAATTTCAAACATAGTTGGCGTTGCCTCAACACGAAGCTGCGCTCAGAATTCGCATTATAGGTAATATCAAAATCGGCGGTGGATTTTTCAATTTTCCATGTGTATACATACACGCACACATACAAACTCTCGCTCGAACATACATACAGTATTGTTGAATACTCCCCCACTCCCCGAGAAAAATTTCTGGCTACGCTACTTATCTGCCCGCGTTTCGATGTGTTCGTCCAAGTTTTGGAATAGTGGAACGTTCTGAAGGAATCATTCTGTATACGCACGGCGCCCTCCAACGTTAACATCAGTATGCTTAGTTTGTATTTTCCCTCTTCATAAAGTGAAGTTCGCATGTCCCTTACCTGACACTTATTAGGATACATCATATATTACGTTGCCGTTTATGCCCTTACACATCTATAGCGTTTTGTACTGGAAGAGATGTTGCGCTGTTTGTCAACCAAACCCTGCGCGTTGCACAGAACAAACGTCCGCGTACAAACGTGATGCGAACATACTATAAGGAGCAGAAGAGTACTTGAGCATACATCGATTCCGTACCTCTGTACTCTGACTGCGAAGTACCGCGTGCACATGCATATCTGTCGCCCCGCGCATGCATAAGTGGACTGTGATAGGAGATCGCTTATCACAGCGTGTGAAAGCGTTATACTGTTATTGCAAGTGCCCGTGATATGACAGCGGATGTTGGAATATCGACCAGTTGCCGCAATATTACGCAAAATGTGAAAGATGACAGCTGTCCAAACATAACCGCTCATCAATTTGCTTGGAGTTGCTTAGACAGTATATGCGAACATCATGAGGAGCTGTGTGCTTCCATCCGCTGTGTTCGCAGTGAAGGACGCAACGCGTCGACTTTATCAACACTGACATATATGTATATTTGAACGCTTGGTAGGATACGTCGCTTATTAAGAGTCCAGATATTATCAAGCTTCTTAAGTCCTGTAGCTGAAATATAACCATGCTAGTCAGTATGAGGTGCGCTTAGTCAGTGTGTTGTTGTGTGGCACAGTTTATGCGGATACTGCAAAGCACGGGGCGATTCCCCACGCTGCCGTAGTGGCCACTTACCACTAACGAAGGACGCGGGTCGGCTCCGCGAAAAGGGTACGCGGGCGACCCCCTCGCAGGGAAAGAAAGGCGACTCGGTGGTTGCGCCGTAGAAGCACGGGGACGCCAAGCCACCCTCTCGCTTGGAACAAAAGGGAAGAGATTCGAGCCGAATGGGAAGCGTAGTCGCAGAGATGGGGCGACGCGACACACGGTCGCCCGGTTTCAGTGTTACTGTTTGGCATCCGCGCGCGCCCTTTCAAAATGATAAAGAAAACGGCATTATTTTTACGACCGCTTGGCCGCCTGCGACCGCGGGATGCTTTTGTGTGCGATCGCCCTCGGGTCACAATTACAGCATTCGGAGCGTTCAAGCGAACCGGCACCCAGCTGCACGCGATGACTGGGTTTCCTTAGCGCTGGCATAGCATCTCATTGTCGGGCACACATATCGTCAGTAGCCAGGGCGTGGGAAGATTCTCGCCGCTGTTGGGGCGGCTTCTTGCAAGATAATGTTTGGTGCGCGGGCTGGTGAGTAGAAAAAGGTTACAAGTGCGAGCTCTAGCCTCCATGGCCTCCGATGCCGGCGGACATCAAGGCCAATACTCGGGTTATAACGTATAGGGAGAGTGTGATGACACGTGCCGCGCAAGGAACCGATCCCCTTGCGTGTTGTGGACAGCGACATGCTGGACTGCGTGTCTGTCATGAAAGTGTTTGTGCTATTGGCTGTGGTGATGTGAACCCCCATGTGTGACTGGCTTGTTGGGGGACTCTGTCTAACGGAGGGTTCAGAAGATGATGTTTTGGCTGTGAGAAAGAACGAAGGTTCGGGCTTGTACCCTGGCAGACGCCTGAGTTTTGCAATAAGCAGTCTCTTTCCCGGACAACGGCACCAACGGCAAATGCGTGTAGTCACATTTATTCGGGAGCTTACACGAGCACAAGCGATAACGCTGGAAAGTTCGATTACTGATGTGTAAAAGACGACGCGTTCCGCCGACGATCAGATCACTGACGGCCGACGATTGCGATCGCCGGTATCAATGTGCAGCGTGCATTGAGTTACTTAGTTTTCTGTCACAGGCTCGCCCACTAAAGAGTTTCGTCTCTACCATTGCGACAGCCACCTTCTTCACCATCACTACCACTTGACAATATTACTCTAATCTTATTTCCTCTTTTATTATAATTGTGATTACCGTAATTTCGCTGTGTGGTGCGCGTTGCTTACCGGACTTTTGTTTTTTCAGCACTTCCACTCCTTCCACTATACCGGGGCTTAAGTGGATCTAAGAAAATGATGGCGCCGTAATGACTGCCGTCAAGAGTTTACTAAGATGTCTTCGGATCAGGTACATTCAAACTATTCAGGCATCCATTTTGCTGAAGTCAGCCTATCGCACCATGAAAAATTGTTAATTAGATCTTTTTATGTAGCCCCTAGCGTTCCCACTATGTCGTTTCTAGAGTTCATATCCTGTATTTAAAGGATAACATCGTCCCATAGGCATGGTGTAATTGTTCTTAGGGGATATCATACACCTGGAACCGTTTGAAACACACATATGCTCATTAAAACCATCAAATAACGAACAAGTGGAGCCAGGTGCGGGATTTAATGGCGTTTAATTTTCTTCAGCAGTGTAATTTGACCTCCAGCTGCGGTGGTATACGCCTCCGACCTTTGCCTGTCGAATGTCCAAACCTACACCTCTGGAATTTCGTTTCTGCGTCCCGACAAGTTTTATCCGTCAGCAACGCTAATGATCTCTGTTAAATCCCCATAACTGAGCTTCTCCGGCGGTATCAAGAAATATCCCTGATATGCTTTCAATTGCGTCTTGAACACGTTCGTTTATACCAATTCTTGGCCACCATCGAATTGCTCCCGGGTTACCGACAAAACCAGTGCTTATGACAAAAAGATCACTTCACGAAGCTTATTTTAAGCTGCATGCGCAAATTTGTCCTCCAGTACAGACCTAGGCGCTTTGAATATTTCCATTGATCGTCATCTGAACTTATAACTGCACCAAATCACAAAGATCGCGTGCACAAAAAATCTATGTACGTTCTGCACCTCATAAATGCAGAGAACTCCACTTTTTTTTTTAATCTCTCTGCAAATGCTTTGATAATCGATAACATGACTCATATATTGCATTCCTGGAACGGAACGCCTCATATTGTTTAGCGGACTTTGAAATCTTGATCCGCAAGGACCCTGATAAATACCTGAGAGAGATTTCGCCTGCTGGACACAAGTGGAATAGAAGTTCAAGCAGTCACCGACTGTTTTCCTGTTCATTTCTCATCTCTGCATAGTCGCAGATTTCAACACGAGCATCAGTCAGCAGCACACGACGGTTCCCACTTCTGCAGTCCTATTAAATAAAAACCTCATCAACGAATGCCTTAAGCATTTCAAGCCATCCCCATCACGTGGTCCAAATTGCAACCCCTCCGCCATTATAAAAGCTTATATGGCAGTCCATTCGCACCAACATTGACATCGATATTTGATAATTGCTTGAATACTTCCACTTTTCTTCGTATGAAGAAAACTGCTCGTGTTTTCTCAGACGTTACATCTGGTTGTAAAACCGATCTCGAATTATCCCCCTCTTTCTCTACTACTTGCTGCATTTGATTCTATTGCGATAGCGATTATATGGACACTTAAAAACTCCGAAGCACCCGACATTAGAACCTGCGACCCCTCGCTCCCCAGCGCGCTGCGCTAGACAACTCAACCACGCGCCATGCATTTGCCGGATGGATAACGGCGAGCTATTTATATACACCATTTACCGCTGGTGGTACGCAGATCTCGGAGGAGCTTGAGCGTGTTTTCCATCACGCAACGCTCCTATATTTTCTTTGTTTGAAAACTGCCCTTGAAACGTGCACGACAAAGTGTCCCCTTTCGGTACCCACTCGTGATGTGGAACTAAAAAAAAAAAACACCGGGCATACCTTGCATCAGACGCTCCTGTGTGGCAAGAGATGCAGGGGGGGGGGTCGCTCCACGCGCTGCAGTTTAAAATAAAGACATATCTAAGAGCGTCTGATACTTAATATTTAAGAACTTTTTTTTATAACTACCCGGTTCTTGGCCAGTCCACCAGTGTGGGTGTGTGCCACAGTTTAAAGGATCTATTCTGCTCTACTCTATTCTCCATTGTCTACACTTGCATGCAGTGCGTTGCTCAAGCACAAAGACGTAACAACTGTTACAGTTGTAAGTTCACGCTTGTCCAGTGCATACCTGTGCGTTCTTTGCGCGCGTCCTTCTTTGTGCTTCACCGTCGCGCTGCAAGTGTAGAGCGTCTTGTCGTTCTTCGTGTGACATTCCAATTTCTTGCTATCGCATTCATTGCTTCACCCTTGCGGCGAAACTGTGACTTTTTTTTATGTCTGCAATGCTGTACAAATTCTTTTGTTGTTGTTTTAGTGTGAAGAGCTCACACTCAGAGCTTAGAGTTTTTCTGAGCCTGTTAAACAACAACAACGAAGCAATAATTACTTTTTTTTTCGGATTTCGTCCACTTTCCTTTGCCAGTGAGAAACTGCTCGTGTTTTTCCTGCTTTTATCCTTGGCTGTATAACTGGTGTCTCTCATTCTCTTCTCTGTGCCGTATGAAAGGTGCTTGAGCTGGCTCTTTACAACATATGTATTGTTTGTTTGGGGTACGAAAAACTCATTGATTCCTAATCAACATGGATTTCTCACTGGCCGCTCAACTATCACAAATCTTGCTAGCTTTATGACGCAGGTCTCCACGCCTATATTTCAGAGAGGATAGGTTGACACCATTTACTCAGATCTTAGCAAGGCTTTTGACGTAGTCAGCCACTCACTAGTTATGATTGAACTTATGCACTTCGATGTTGACTCCTCAGTTGTGTATCTCCTGCATAGCTGTCTTTTTGATAGATTATGTTATAATTAACTATTAGGCCTTAACGTCCCAAAAACACGATACGATTATGAGGTAAGCCGTAGCGGAGGGCTCCGGAAAGCTCAACCACCTGGGGTTCTTTAACGCGCAGCTAAATCTAAGTGTACGTGCCTCAAGCATTTTCGATGGAGGGGAAAATGCGTGCAATCATATTATGTTGCCGTAAATGGCCAAACGTCTTCCCTGTACAAGGCAACTAGTGGGGACCCTCAGGGGACAGTATTAGGCCCACTCCATTATTTAATTTTTCTTAATGGCGTTCCTTTCACCATTCGAATTCTTTTTTTCCTTCTATATGCCGATGACGTCAAGATATTCAAATAAAATTATTCTGTTAAGACTGTCGGTTGCATGCTGCAGTCAGATTTGCAGTCAGACGACAAGAATCTCGCCACGTCCTTTTCATGTAGTTTTCATTGAATCTTCGGGTTTGACAAGGCCGGTGCGGAGCACAAATTAAATGTATCATGCCGGTTACCCCGCAGCGAAGTGAGGGATTTCTCGTCCGTGCTAATACCGCTACATCAACTGCAGCGATCACCGTGTTCAGCAGCGTTTTTAGATCTAAAAACGTTGGTGTTGAGCCAAGCTACGAAGTTAATTGTAAGACCAAACACATCATATTAAAATCTAATAATAAAACGAAGCAAAAATAACACAGGTGGCTACTCGAGTGGCGCTTAGATGTTTCACATTTTACCGGACAGCGCCGTATACTTGACCGCTTATGTTTGTTCGCCAATCTGGCCATATCTGATTGTCATTTGACTGCGTGGGACACCGGGAATTCTGGATATATAGCGGCACTTGCCGATTTAGAACCTGTGACGTAACACAAACGATGTACCTTGAAGAGTCCGCGGCCGCAAACACTCCGCGTTTGGTGATGCACGTCGCATACTTATTTAGGCAGCAGTTTCTTTTCATTCTTTTTTTTTGTAGTCGTTAGAACAACCAAAAACGGCACAGCGGTTTCCCGTTGACCTTTTGCTCGCTGACATCTTAATAAAAGAGAAGAAAATCCACAGTTCGACTACGCCACTCATCCTAGCACCAGCCCGCACACTCCGCGCCGTTGCGCTCGAGCCAGAAAGGAGGAAAGCGCTGGTTGCCAGACCGGTCCTCCTCGTCCGATGCAAAGGTCTTAGACAATACGCATTTTTTATAAAAATGCTATGATTGTCACGCACCTGTCGTCTCACACACGAAATCTACGTCGACGCGCAAATACTTTAGCTCATGTAAAGTTACGTTGAAATGATTAATTAACAAAAAGTTGTCGATAAACTTTTTATTATTAACTTGACAGCAGTAGTTCATATGGGAAAGTTGTAAGACGTCACAATATATGAAATAACCTTTTTTTTTTAGAAATTCCAAACAACACACGTAACTTGATATATTAATAATCTCAATTGAAGGCCCCGATCCAGGCGATACCGAAACTGAGCGCGCCGGGCGCGCAGTAAATACGGCCGTTGTGTTACGTCCGACCGGAAATTCCCGTGACGAAATTTGAATGAAGGCGCGTCGCAGAATAATCTTGTCAGGATAAACGGCAAGTCGTCTAAAATATACAAGTGAACCGCTTACTCTTTGCGTGTGATGTTTGATGTTTATCTGCATCGAACAATGAAAGGCAACCGTATAGGATCAAAGCGTAGCGGAACGAACGGCTTTAAAGAAACGCGCAGGTTTTAAACGAACAGGCCAGTGTTGTACGGAACGGCGTTCCAAGGAACGACGTTCTAGGAACTAGTTTCTTTTTGGAGGAACGGAGGAACGCCACCGTTCCATTGAGGATCGGTGGAACTGTAACGGTAACTCGTTACGTTTACGTAGGAACGGCATAGGGAACGGCGTTCCTTCTGTAAACGTTCCTTGGCTTTTAACAGGCGCCCGCACACAACGCATCATGCAAAACAGGGTGGATGGGCGACCGCGTGAGGCGCAAGAATCTACCGCTCGCCAGTCAATTGACTATGCTGTTGGTTTTCACTTTAAGGCGTCCACCAGGGGAGAAGGGAAGCCACTATTTGTGTACAACACGGCAGTACCATCAAGCACTTGATGGAGCGGCTCTTCAACATTGCCAACCAAGTGCTGAAGAGAAAACAGGTTCATCGGTCGGATACCAACATCGAGATGCGACTCTTGCTGAGTGCGAACGAGTGACTTTACTATAGGTTGCGAATATGTATCCTGGACATTATTTTCTACTCACACTGCGATATCGAATCAGCACTCATTAAATGCCTATGTATTGTTCTTTTCGATGTGGTTTCCTGTGCAAGAAACTTAATATATTTATATTAGTGCATGCGTGGGAATTTCTATTTGAATATCTGAAGCGCAGTATTCTGACGACGCATTTGAAGACTGACGTGGAAAGGGCCCCATGTCTTGGACTTGTAATAGACGAGTACGAAAGTTGCAGATAGACATGTCTGTAACATGGCGGGTGGTCTCTAAAAAAATTTGTCTTTCATTTTATCTACATATAACCTACTGCCGGCGGTGTCAAATACGTAAAATATATGTAGCTCAATGTTAGCTGTAAATCGCTCACTTTATGTCGCTTCAGGGTTATCCGGCACTATATGTTTATTAAATATTAAAATGTAACATTAATGTAACGATACGTTCCAATTTTCGAAATGTAACTGGAACGAGTTCCTTTCGCATTGAAGGAACTTGTAACGGGAACTCGTTCCAAGATTGAGAAGGAACGAGGAACGAGCTGTCGTTCCTGTTTTAGAGGAACGTGTACAACACTGGAACAGGCATAGGGTTTTTTGTCTCGTATTAAGCATTCAAAAACAAAATATTTTTTTCGTAGAAGTTCACAGAAATATCTTTATATACATATCATTGTTTTTTTTTCTGCATGGTAAGCAGCACTAATAAACAGATAACCTGTGCTTTTTCCCCCCTGAATATCGGTTTAATATTATATTCTCAGCGCCTGTAGCAGATAACTCAATTCTGCCTCGAGGCTAATTGAGTTTTAACCTACACGACAGATCCCGATGCTATGTTAGCTGGTTCAAAATAACGCTTGGAATATGAGTTTATAGATTACATCCATTTGGGGAGTGAGTTTACTGGTCTTCAAAGGGATCTCATTTGCGTAAATCGGAATTCATTTTGAGGTCACTACTGAGGTAAATGAGCCTTCAAACTGCTCGAGCGCGCGATCTTCGGAGGCGCTGAATTCTCTGTTAGCGATACGAGTGAGGCAATAACCATTCTCGCACATTACGACTCCTGCGACGTCTGACAGCGTGAAGGCAGAATAAATATTTACGGAGAGGACAAAACAAACGCTGGTTATTGTACCTATGCAACAAACGCAGCACAGAATCTATCCATGTTAAAGAGCGATTTCACGTGAACATATTCCCCACTGGAATTTCCGTTGAAGCTATCG
Organism: Rhipicephalus sanguineus; assembly: GCF_013339695.2. NCBI lineage: Eukaryota > Metazoa > Arthropoda > Arachnida > Ixodida > Ixodidae > Rhipicephalus > Rhipicephalus sanguineus. The sequence goes on from NC_051176.1 coordinate 183,153,598, forward strand.
ATCTTCGCACTCACAAACACCGGAACTCTCGTGATTCGATTATTCGTGCAACCAGCCGGCCTACTGATAAGTCACTATCACCTTCGGGATTCCCCGCTTTAGAAGGCAACTAAAGAAGGAACCTTTATATCTAGCCTGCGTCTTGCAGGTTATAAGCTGTATCACAAATTCACAAGTCTGAAATGAAGCTGATAGAGTGATTTCTTTGAGCATAGCTCACCCAAGAAGAGTTCCCAATGCTGTATTTCGATAGTTACTCTCAGTATTCATTATAAACGGACGATCAGCGTTTATTTATTGAGCCTCCCCAATCTCCCTCTTGCTACGCCAATGTTTCTCTGTGTGTGTCAGTCCCATTGAACTTTGCACGGAAACACAAACCTTGCGTGCATTATATTTTCTACACACAATTTACAGATAACCTGTGCAAGACTATATAAGCCACAAAACTATTTTATCAGACGGACCAGCTCTTGAATGTTGGATCCGAGGTCTGCGGTCTTCGACATCAGGGAGAATGAGCTTCACTCTCCCTGACGTACTATCACAGCACTGCAGCGTAGCAAGGTAAGGTGGAGGGGGGGGGGGGGGGGGGGGTGGAACCCCCCCCCCCACTTAAATTTTTCATTTGTGCATATATATATATATATATATATATATATATATATCGATCGATGGGTCGGGTACGATAGATGGGAGAAAAGAAGGACCCGCGTACGAAATGTAGTTTTATTAACGTTTCGGCTGGTGGGCCGAAACGTTAATAAATCTACATTTCGCGAGTCCTTCTTTTCACCCATATATATATATATATATATATATATATATATATATATATATATATATATATATATATATATATATATATATATATATATTCAAAGCGAGAAAGGCGCATTTGACAACGCAGTGGACTTGATGTCTCATTTTCTTCTGTTAACTGAGGTCCTTCTCTTTTTATTTTGGAAAAATCATGTTTTTTTTTTTCGTGGTGCATATGCAGCGCCATTTTATTTCCTTCGCATTACCTGTCTGCTCACACACCAGGTCAGAGGAATGATTCGGCTGTTCCCGGTTTCTTTCAGCCTTGCAGGGCCCTCTACTCCTTGCAGAAGGGCGGCTCCGGATTTGTCTCCAGGTAGTGGACCCCACGAGCCTTAGTCGACGGGCTGAAGTAGCCCATGCGGCCGAACTCGAGTCCCATGGCTGGACCACGACCGCAGCGCTTGCCGCTAAAGAAGCGGCATCCTTCGGGCCAAGCAATGGACTTGAAGCGGCAGCGCGTCCACTGACTCAGCGATTCTCCAAAGAAGAAGTATGCACGTTCGTGCGAACAAGCCAGGCCTGGGCAGAGACACGCATGTTAGTGAGCGCAATCGGAAGCGTAGCTCTGCTATCGCCGACTGAGTAAAATATTGATCAGAGCTTCCATGCAGGCGAGTCAAGCGTCAGTCCTCTCCTATTATCAACGCTCTACCGTACTGCGCTCACTACTTTGTGCTTCGCCAAATTTATGTTTAGAAGTTTGCATCTTGGTAAATACCAGCAAAGTCTATTTTTTACAGAGATTAAATTATAGGTACAACGCAAGCATAAAAATTGACAATATTTGTTTAACTGGAAATGGAGTTGAAACGCGCACATCAGATGCAGGTAAACGACAATATACATAGGAAGACACGCAATACACACGCAACGCCAAGGCACACCCTTGCCATTTCTTTAACAGTATCGCGGGATATGGTAGCGCCTAATACTCTCGAAAGGTAACGATATCTGCCGACGATGCGCAAGCGCACAAAGCACACACTGACCAGCGACCGCCTTCTGCTACGCTGCTTACTTCAACCTATCTTTAAGTAATCTTTAAGTAAACAGCGCCGTACAACGGAGCACATCGGAAAAATGGTCAAGCGTATGCGCATGCGCGCTTTGCGCAGCCAAGTGCAAGTGTCCTCGGCTGTTCTGTTCTGCTAGGTGCATTCGATACCGGTGCTTTCTGCTGCGTTATCAGTCCCTTTGTTTGTTTGTTTGTTTGTTTGTTTGTTTGTTTGTTTGTTTGTTTGTTTGTTTGTTTGTTTGTTTGACTGCATGACAGCGTTTAAAGAGGCGGGCGTTTCAGTGTTGCTAGAACGCACCACGTTTTGCGCTCGACTACGGTGGCTTTTCACATTTAGTAATCGCAGTTGGAAGAAAGCGTACGCGCGTCTCTATTATAAACACTTCAATTTAGAAGTGATGTGGTGACCAAACTTTTTTTTACAGAATAAACGCTTGTGAGCAAAGCTTATACTCGATAATCTCGAACGCAGGAACACGGCAACCATTCCTCCCGCGAGGACGGGTGAAGGGAGCTTTCAGAGTACGCTTGCTTCCTCCGTCGGTACTTGGCTGTAAGGAGGCCTCACGTAAGGTGAGGACGCGGTCGAAGGAAAGGAACGTTTCGTTGTTTGGCCCTTATTCTCTCACGCGACGTATCGCATGTAAGGCTCGGTCTGCGATCGAAGCGTTTCGTCGCTGAGGGTTACCGCGTCGCGTAGCGAGCGACTGTATGCAGCTGTAGACGCCGCCCTTCTATGACTTATCATCCTGCGCACGTGGGATGCGTCATGCGGTGAACGTGATCTGCAACTGCCGTTTGTTCCGTCGTATCTTCAGTTCGAGAGATATGATCTGAACAGATGGAAACTGGGAAATCGTTTTTCTCGGAAGTCGGCTGAACCGATTTTAATCAAACATGGCGCGTTTTAAGGGAAAATTAAAAACCTGCAGTTCTTTACAGCCTAATAAAAATATAACCTGTCATTCTAATAAAAGCGTCGGCAATCGCCCTCCCACGCAAAAACAATTTGCACACCACATGCTCCATCCAATTACGCTCGCACTTCTGCGCTGCGCGTATAAGATATTCGTATTCGGCCATATATATATATATATATATATATATATATATATATAAGCAAAGTATACTTAAGCTCAAGTAGAAGATTACAACTGTGTAACTCGGCCATAAAGATAAAGCAATTTGCAAACTGCACATAAGCCATCCAGACATCCATAGCGGATGAAATCGGTGTATTTTGGATAGCTTTAAAATATACCACAGACTTCTGAATTTTTCCAAAGCCCTAAGAGATCTACTTCGCAACCCTGTAATATACCTTTGTGAACTGCATGGTTCGTCCATACTTCCTGTTTATTTATTTGTTCACTTGCTTGTTTTGTTTATCCATTTATATTAATTTCTAACCTAATGGTACCTTAATGGCTGTGGCGTTGCGTTGCTGAGCTCGAAGACGTGTGCGTTCGTATTTCAGTTCGAGCGAAATGAAAATGCGCTCATGTACTTCTTTTCTTTTTTAATTCGGGAGGATTTGCCGCAACGTATATGGAGAATAACTGAAAATCATTCTAAAGTTCATGATTGTGCATCATGCGGGAGCTGCAGCAGTGACTATGCAAACTCTCGTGCCCAGCCTTTCATAAAATGTTCAGTCTGATCGGCCGTGGTACTCGCTGTTAATTGGCATGCGGGTATACATACCTTTGCCGTCGCAGCCCTTCTGCTGTATGCCCCCGTTGGGATAGAAGTCTATGTGGCCGAACGGTCTGCGTAGCCCCACGTGGCCCATGAGCAAGTTTGTGCCAGCGCTCGTGTGCACAGCATCCAAATACAGCACGTCCTGCTTGCGAGGATGCAGTCCGCGAAACTCAAACAATGGCGCGGCGCAGTCCAGGGCTGCGAGACGACGTTCAACCACACTGTAAGAACACTACACTGTCGAAAAAAAAAGCACCGTAGGATAAACTGCATAGCTATTAGCAATAGTACTATTGTTTGTAAGTACTAAAAGCATTGTTATGCTCATATTAGTGTCAACAGTATTACCATTACATTCGGGCATATGCGAGCAGCGGAACAGGTGACAAGTTCTTTTCTTCTTTTTAATTCTCGCAAGACCGCACCCAGCCAAAACGTTTAAGAAACATTTACACGCTGCGTGCACTTTCAACGAGTCAAAATTAGATTTACAAAGGTTAAGTGGCAGCGCAAACATTTTTGCCAACAGAGGAAATAGTTCACTTAACTGAAAGTTTATTAAACTGAGTAGTCACTATAGAATACAAAACAGCATAGGACACAGCAGACATCGAGTTAAACGTGTGGAATGCAATTTACGGAGTGCATCAGTATATAAGATGTGAGGAATAGCTACGTTGCTAAAGGTATAGAAAGCTGGGCGAGTTGGTAGGAGAGGGATAGAGGGGGAGGGGGAGTAGAGAGGAGGTGTGTGGAGAAGCGTTTCGCATGCGCAGTAAGGGTGGTCACGCCGCACACCACCACCACCAACCCCACCACCGGATTGAACTCCACCGTAAGATGCTTCGCATCTAAAAAATGGTTAAGTATGCTCGGGAATGCGACTGTAACCTTGTAACTGAGTTCAGTGGCAACACATTCACTTCAGCTTCTGTGACCCAGTGCTCTGCTCAATTTCACCTGACAAGTGCTCCTTTAAGCCCACACACACACACACACACACACACACACACACACACACACACACACACACACACACACACACACACACACACACACACACACACACACACACACACACACACACACACACACACACACACACACACACACACACACACACACCGTCGATCTAATCGCAATTCCCAGTCCACTTGTTGAACGGTTTCATCGGTCTGGATTTTGGGCCTGCCACTGCGCGCTTCGTCGTGCACATTTGTGCGGCCATATGTGAAATCTTGACATCATTTTCTGACCTTTACTTCACTCATTACTTCATGTCCATAAACTAGGCACAACTCCGCATAAATAAATCTATATTCTCACGTGTGAATATTTAAATATTAGCAAACGGCCTTTGCATTTTGAATACCCTTCGTGTACACACACACACACACACACACACACGCATATATATATATATATATATATATATATATATATATATATATATATATATATATATATATATATATATATATATATATATATATATATATATATATATATATAACGTCTCCATCCCTACATATTAGATCCGACGATGTCACGACTTCTAAGACTACTGCCTTGTGTAGCTTGGCGCACATATGTGCCGCGAGCGCAGTCGTGTACCAGTGAGTCTGCCGGCCTTCAGTCCGTAGGTGCGCGCCAACCTCCTGGCAGCGAAGCCCATCAGCTGGGCGCCCAGGCTGAAGCCGATCAGGTGCACGTTCCAGGGCAGCACGAGGCCATTGTGTGCCAGCGAGGACACCAGAAAGGCAACCTCGCGGCCCACCAGCTCCGCGTTGGCGCACGCCTGCGCGTAGTCCAACGGCGAGGCGCCCCGCGCCCAGTCCACCACGACCACGTTTCCGTCTTCCTGCGCGCAGCCCAGCACACGCGCACTCAAGCAAGTACTCAGGGGACATCCGAGTTAGTGTGCTGTCTCCGTAAGTGAAGGAGTAAAGAACCATCCTGGCCGTTACTTGGGCTTTGGTAGCAGCACAACAGCTTCGACGCTAAGCTGGTACCACGACTTGTTAGCAGCTTAGCGGCTAAGGTGGTGTGCTGCTAAGCTCGAGGGCGCGGGTTCAGTCGCCTGCCACGGCGACTGTACTTCGATAGGGGCGAAAGGGAGAAACACCCGCGTACATAGATTTAGGTGCACGTTAAAGAACCCAAGGAAATCAAATTTAATCCAGGGTGCGCCCGCTCTACGGCGTGCCTCATAATTATATCGTGGTTTTGGCACGTGAAATCCCGAAATTTAATTGTTTTGTCAATGATCGTATTCCTGCTATCGCAGTACCTTTTCTTATAAAGGGGCTAGGTAGTAGAGCACTGCACGGGCTCGGGCCTACTCGAAAACCCGGGCCGGGCCAGGGTTTGAGGTGGCGGGCTCGGGACGGGCCGGGCTTCGACTTTGCTCCGTTCTTAAAGGGACACTAAAGTGAAACACTGAATCGGTTTAGACTAATAAAGTATACTCTGAGAACTCGAATGCCATTTATCTTACCATTATGAGCTTATTAATTCAGGAGAAAATCAAGGTCAAAGTTCCATTTTTAAATTTCGCCCTGAAAACTCCGCGCGTGACGTCACGGATTTGAAACTGTATTTGTCGTATTTCCGGGACTTTCGCTCAACGAAATTTCCTGAAACTTGGAATGTTAAGTCCATGGCCCCCTCACAGGCCAGTGTACTTCATTTTTACCGATTTGGAACTACGTAGGGCCTAGTAGAGACTGTGAGAATTTATGACGTCACGGCGTCTGCTGCGCAAATTTCAAGGTGGCGTTGCCACCCGCATTGTCTTTTTGTGCGTTTTATCACTTACCAAGAAAGAGCCTTGTCGCAGCGAGACGTCGTGACTTTGGAATTGTAAGAGTAGTTTACTGATAATAGAAAAATCTTTTTCTCTTCAGTGTCACTTTCAGTTAGTTCCACATACGTTGTGCTTACACGGGTGTAGGAAACAACGTCCCCGGAATATACGTCCCCGGAAGAAACGTCCCCGCTGGCATGGATCTTTAGGAAAAAAAGTCCCCAGGAAAAAAATTAACCAAAAACCGAATCCTGTGCGAACTCACTTGACAAAACACTGCATTCTGTATTCGACACCTCGCAAATTTTCGGCCACATTGTGTTAAAAAAAGAATGAAGGTAAAACCGAATCGTATGTCCAATAACCCTCAGGAAATCTTCCATTTTCGTCGTCCCGGCAGTACAGTCCTCACACAGGTTGTGAACACTCTGCTGTATGGCCATGAGCGCTGACTTGCGCCTCTTTTTTCGGGGTGCACCGACTCGAGACTGGGCCATCTTCAATCTCGCGGTGGCTTCTTCCGAGCGCAAGGCGTCAGAGGCCCTCCCCACTGTTGGGCGGCTATGGCCAGCGATGCCTCCCAGCCTTCTGGTTCGGGCCTCCGCATGATTGTTCGTCCTGTGTCCTCCAAGAACAGTGGCCGAGTAGGCATTCCACATAGCAGTAAACTTGAATTTCCGTAAACTACAATCTTCGCGCGGATCTTTTTTTTTTATGCAGTAGGAGATAAAGAACTGGCGATTCCAAGGCGCAGCGTTTGAGGGCCCCCGTATGGGGACGTTTTTTCCGACAACGAAAATGGGGACATTTTTTCCAGGGACATTTGTTCCGGGGTCGTTTATTCTGGGGACGTATCTTCCGGGGACATTTATTCCGGGGACGTTTTTTTCCGGAACCCGTGCTTACACATACGTTTCACATTTGATCTCGAAAAAACGCTTTTCTTTATGTGGGGCAATCTATTTGGAGAAGCTTTGTGAGGGACAAGTAATGAACTTTTTTTGCTTCGTGCATATGGGGCTACTTGATTTATCTGAAACACGCGAGCTAATAGTAAATAGACCAGGCGCTTATTAGTTAACATATCGCTATTCTGTGCTTTATTTGCATTCGTGATTATTTGATATCCCAAATGTTATTCTGTAATCGCAGTAATAAATGTAATATAATAAATTTATACCTGTAACTTATCATCGGAAGAGCGATCACAGAGCTCCAAAGCGGGAAACGTACTTGAAACTTTCAGCCTTAAACAAAAGGACTGCACAAAGTCTCGTTACATAGAATTCCTATAAAGACAACTTCTCTTTCCGTGGTTCCGTCACAGCTTCCACTGGTTATGTGACGCGAGATGGACATGCACAGCCTGCTTTTTGTTCCGCTATATCAGGGGTCTGAAGCTCACCCCAGCTAACGGGCCGCATTCCCGAAAATTTACTCCCGCAGGGGGATGCACAGTGACGAAGATAAGAGGGGGGAGGGGGGAGGATTTTGAAATAACTTTTCAATATCTCATATATGGGTCATTTCTGAAGGGTATTCGGTGGCAGAATTTCAACATATGGATACATATCTCCAAAATGACTGAAATATGGACGCCAATTCTGAAATGTAGAGTTTTGTTTCACGGCTATGTATCAACAAATGGTGGCCGCAGGAGGTGCCTCACGAAAAAAAAGATGATTTAGCCCTGTCATGCACATAGGTCGGCAAGAAATGTGGACCTCACTCAGACTCACTCATGGAATATATTTTGTCCTTAGGGCTCACTACCACTCAGACTCACCAAAATATTTCTCAACCGAACCCACTAGCACTCAGACTCACTCAATTTTTTTCTTAACCGGACTCACTCGGACTCAGACTCGCCTAAATATTACTCACTCGGACTCAATCATACTCACGGCTCGATCTGAGTCTGAGTTAGTCGACTCATGAGACCGTTAGCGTATAATTAGCTTTTGCGATCAGGATGTCAATGCACTTAAACGCTAATATCTCGCATAATCGGTGCTGTACAATGCGCATTTTGATCTGCCTTCACATACGAGCTATCAGTGATTGCAATCCAGTAAGGACATTTTTATTGAAAAATATGACTCACACGAAATATATTTTATCAAGAACTTTGAATAATTTTGCGGGAGGAGGGGGGTGGGGGTCAAGGCACCCCTCTAATGAATAAATATTGAGCTGGCGTATGAACGCTAGTTGAAGTATCCGTGAGTAGAAGTGAGTATCAACGTGAGCCGTCATAAGCTAATAGTAATGCTGAGGTTGAGTAGTTAACTCATGTCTGTGTAGCTTAAGAACGTACAGTCGCGCTCAATATGACTTGCAACACGGGAGCGCGTGGCCTCACAAGTTCAAAGACTGTGGATGGCTTCCACTAGCCCTTATTTCCACAACTAAACGCTGTTCCCTCACTCGGGGATGATTCCAAATAAGAAAATATAGTTTAGTTGTTGAAATGAAAACAAGTTGAAGCCATGCTCAATCTTTGAACTCATCAGGCCACGCGCTCCCGTGTTGCAAGTCATATTGAGCGCGACTGTACATATAAAGAAAAAAAATGGGACGAAGACAGTCATGTGCGGGCCGCGGGCCGTAGCGGGAGGTCCGCGGGCCGCGTGTTTGAGACCCCTGCGCTATATAGTGCGAGAGCTACATGATACGGCCGCAACAGTGTTGGAATGTGAAGGAATAGCATAGGTCCATTAAACAAGGCGTGGGGCAAGGTATATTCGCTAGACGAAATATCTGGCTTGAAAAAAAGACAATTACCGATTCCGTGCCGGGTGATGTCCCTTTACTTCGAACCATATGCATCCAATGAGTAAGCGTCGAGAAGCTTATTCGCGCCTTTATTATCAAACTGGAACAAACCCCGAAAATAGACAGAAATCGCTTCGTCTATCTTCTGCCAGTTTTACCCAAGTAATCCAATGACCACCTTCTACCAGTACAACATCGTTAGTAAGGCATAAACCATTATAATATGTAAAAAAAGAGCACGGTTAAAACCGTGCATAACATACACAGCTGAAAACTGCAAGAAGAAGCCCTCAAAGAGGAGTTTTATAGATGACAGTGGCCCAACGTTCGAGAAACTTTAGCGCGGCAGGATATGTGATGCAGCAGCGCATGGTGTGCTTAAAGCCGCAATATCTTGACAATTAGAATTTTTTGCACGTTTACATGTAAACAAATAAACTATAAAATATACCACAAAAAACTTATAAACTGCATATACTAGCAGTAGTGTGGTATATGAAAATAATGCTATGACAAATTGTTTTTTTTTCCTTTTGGCTGCTTATACGTATTTGTAAAAGTACACTTGGTGCACGCGGTTCATTATAATTTTTATATATAGGTCTGTGTATTTACAACAACGTAATAAATTTTTTCCTCTTTCTCTTTCTGTGGCAAGGTGCTACTATGCTGAAGACAGGTGCTACATATCCAAAGTGTGCACGATCAGCTTTGTCGTTAGAGCATGCTTTGAATTTCAACAGAGAGTGCAATGAAAACAAAAGTGAAAAGGGCGTTCTCTGTATCTTCTGTTTTTATTGCACTGCTTATCGAAACTGAACTTATGCTGCAAATCACTTTCCTTGGTACAATATTATCTGCTACAAAACTCCCTTGACGATCCCCATTGTATTTGCAGAAAAAATGGGTTCGGTACACTGTCACTGCCGAAAAAACATTCATTGTACCCAGTATGTCCGTTCAACTGTTTCCACCGTGAGCCCATTTTTACAAGAAATTACCGTGGGTTAAAGTATAATTGCTAACGAAACATGCGCCGACAAAGCGTAGATATTCGCCACTTAAAAAACCTTGCTGTTGATTACATCTTCGGTCAAAACCACCTAGATTAGTGGCTCGGGCCCATGTCGGGCCCGATCTGCGGTCGGGCCGGGTAGGCGTAAAGTAAGCGAAATTTTTTCTCGGGTTCGGGCCGGGCCCTAGGTCTCGCTTTGAGTCACCGGGCCGGGTTCGGGCGGGTAAACTTGAACGAGTTCGGGGCCAGGGCCGGGCCCGTGCAGTGTTCTACTAGGTAGATGTGAAATTGCCATGAGTGCTATACAGCGCGTTACTCTGCTGCTTGCAGCTGCATTTCTTTGTGCCTGTATTTTCTGGTTTAAATTACAATGTTTATAATGATCACAGAAAACACACTAAAAGGTTGACATCTTACAAGCATTCAAGCGATTAAGAGTGTAGAATCTTATTATGATAAATGAGAATGCATGATATATTCTCGAAGACGCAAGAGAGAGGATGGAGTAGCAAGAGGTAAGCTGACTATTCCGTCTATCAATGAGTAGCCTATATCATTCCGTATCTTACCGTCACATTTCATACATAACTAAATACGAATAAGAGATACTTCAGGAAATATGTGAAATAGGTAAAAAAACATATGATTCAGGAAGCATTTTATATAATGCCGGATGTCTTCAGACTGTCAAAAATTCGCTGGCAAATCAGTTAGAAAGACTATACGTATTTCTTCGCGATCAGATGCGTCGGTCTAAATGACGTCAGATAAATGCTTGGGCGAACTTATTTGCAGCCAACTTCATTAAAGAAAACCTCGCTAGCGTTGGGCATCTCAAACGAATGAGCGCGGCGAGTAGATCAATCGGTGGCGATCGTGTCTGCACACTGCGCCGCGCCTGCGCGGTGCAAATACGGTCGAACCTTAGAAACAGAAAGCCACGCGCCCTCCCTTTCGAGGCAGACGCACTTGCACAGAGAGTTAAAGCCACAGGCACGCATGCCTTCGTCACAGTCGCTCCTTCGAACGGCCGAGCCGAGCCGAAAAAACTTTGTTGCAAGGGAATTCAAGACCTCCCAGGCCCCCTGGGTCCCCGTGCGACCCCACCACACTCAAACGTTCATGTCTAGTAAGTCCATGACGCTGGCAGCCCGGCGGGCGGCGATCTTCTGCCTTGCCGGGTCCGTGGAGCGTAGCGAGGTCTCCCAGTCCTCCCAGGTTTTGAATGGCACCGACCCGCCGGGAGGAGGACGGCATTGACTAAGCCTGTGAATTCTCTGTGAATTCGGTTCTTAATTCATTCAATGGAAAGCGCGCGATTCCGCCACTGGAAAAGCGCAGCGAAGATGGGAAGAGAACAGGAAAAATAACGAGAGAAGGCTCGTCGCATGAACACGACATTAGTGGGAGAACGCAGGCAACCGCAGATGTGGTCAAGGGGGTAGAGTGTCCGCCTCCAATGCGGGATGTTTTGGACTCGATCCCCAGTGCCGTCGGGAACCTACCAATTTCTCTAATGGGGAGAGAGGTACGCCGACCCACGGTCTGGGGCTCGGTCCGCTCTGTTCTATCTTTCACTACATTTCCTTCCTCACGACGTTGTGCCTTGCTCCCTTATGGGTTGCAGAAATTAGCGTCTCTCTTAACATCAAACCGTTATCAGAACACGGCGTACGCAAGGTTAGGCAAAAGGATAGAGTGTTCACTTCGACAGTGAAGCTCGCCTCCTGAAGGCATCGTGACAAGAAATTTTAGTTTCTTCCAACTTTTACACTAATGAACCAATTAAAAAAAAAAATCTAGCCGGCTCCGCTCCGTGAAAGCTGTCGAAACAGCGAAGCTGGTGCCCCCTTTCGTCAGGCTATTGCATTTCTCTGTTTTGCACGTCTTTTCTAAGTATTTCTGTGTTGTGTCATTGTTCTTTATTTGTTACTCTATGTTAAGCTACGTGGTGGTAGTGGTGCTTTGTTGTACTATTGCATTTTAGAGTGTCCCGCATTCAATATGCAGCGAGCACCGCTCATCAAGGAATATGGACTTATCGGACTTAAGTGCACGACCCTTGATGATTGCCTTTTTCCGGGAGGATCTGCTGCTCGGCGTCATCAGGCCCATCGATCACTCCTAACTTTCTTAAACAAAACTGATTTGGCCTCGCGTTTATCGACATTTTTTCATGTGACTACTTATTTGTGTTTACGTCTGTGTTGTTCGGTTTTTTTTTTATCTTTTCTTTCATCCGATCTTCCTTTCCTCTATGTTTGCCCCTTTCCGAAGGAGCAGGCAGGCGTTGTGCCCCTTTAGGTGGCCGTTGTCAGCCTGTTCCCTCCCTATTTCCTCTGTATCTTCGTGCTTTTTTTTGTGTGTATCCAAACCAAATAAAATAAATAATGTCCCCCCTTTTGTCAGGCATTACATTTTGATTTCTGAGATTCTTGAGATGCAATTTGCCCGTATTGACCAAACACTTGCGGAACAAATCTTCGTATAATAAAGGTTTTTAAAACTCAAGTTGTCAGCGTTTGACCTGTTTTTCCTAAGATTGGGGAACCGCGACAAATCTCTCACGTGCCAGGGGCAACCCAATAGGAACATACATTGCTGAGAGGCCACCTTAACCCGTTCCCTTTCCGCAATGCTTTCAGAAAGGCGGTAGACATTCTGTCGTGAAGCGATTAGTGATTATCACGCCGGTCTCCCACCAGGCCTCACTCCCGCCACTATATCGTCGATTTCTCCTTCTCGTCTAGTTCATGACCAGGATTTGGGGACATATGCACGTAGCGCCATCTGTCGTCGGGGACTGCGGTGGCCTGCCGTAACTGAATGGGAAATAGGCGAAAAAAATCATATCTGACGAAAAAATACAGATATCAAAAACGACTCCCGGTTCTATACAGCAGAGACTTACTTGAACATTCTGTTAAAATTACAGTGTGGCGCTACAAACCGCGTGGCTTCCCAGAGTGTTTAAAATTTTACAATGGGGCCCCATGTATTTCTAATGGGCGGTGTTCAATTGCCCTGGGAAGCCACAGGCTTTGTAGTGCGATACTGTAATTTTACCAAAATGTTCCAGTAGGTCTCTACTATATAGAACCCCGAGTCGTTTTTGATAGCTTGCTTTTTTCAAGAGATATGATTTTCTTTCGCATATCTCCCATTCAGTTACGGCAGGAGGCCGTCGTTACCGCCGAGAGATGGCGCCACGCACAGATGTCCCCAAATCCTGGGAATGTCGACCCGAAATGCGCGTCACTGTGCTCAGGAATAAAAACAACAACCTGCGCTGTCCTCTACTACTGTATGCAAAAATCACAGGGTCCCTTGTGCATTCCCCGTAAGACGACTCGAAGGCGAAATCCATCTTCTTTTATTGCGATAGCAATTATATGGACAGTCTCGGCTGGAAAATGTCCGTCCCCGTCGCCATCATGCACCGTATATGTATAAGTATGTATATATATATATATATATATATATATATATATATATGAAAGCCTCAAAGAAAAATAACTCAGAAAAATGCTTTCGAAGCGCGGAATCGAACCAGGGACCTCTTGCTCCGCAGCGAGTGGCGCTAGCCACTACGCCACGGAACGCAGGTCCTCCGCGTAGCTAACGGCGAGCGTTATATACACACCCTTTGCCGCTGGACGGACTCAGAGATGGCCGGCGCTCATAAGCGTTTCTTCATTACCAGCGAGATGGCGCTAGGAGCGCGACGAGCGCAGAGCCGTCGATGGGGAGAGTCTGGCGAATGGGCGGGGCAGTGACGTCGCGGCGCGGCGATGACGCTGTTCACGTCACCGCCACGCCTCCGCTCCGGCGGCGTCCGCCATATATAGTCTTTCCGCGAGACGGGCGCACGGCTGAGGCTATGTACGCGCTGTTCATTCGTGAAATCTAGAGCTGCTAAACAAATTGCGAAAGCGAAATTGTGCAAGAACATTGTTACACAAATTTAATGAAGAATATGGAGTGAATTAGACGTGTCCAAACCATCGTGAAACTGAGTTGTGCACGCCGATTCGAGTACGCGACGTTCTACGATACGCGCTGTGCTTTTAGAGCGCAGCTCTTAGGTGTCTGTTCCTGCGTTGTTCGGCATCGCCGTTGGCGTCGTCGGCGTAACCGATAGAGCGAACGAGGACGAAAGACAGCGAACGTGGATTCTGTCGATATATCGAGCCACTGGCTTCTAACATCGCTTTCTTGCTCCGTCATGCGTGCTCGCCCTTCGGTCGGAGCTCGTGCGCATGCAGGGCTGGTGGGTGCGCTGCTGCTGTCTCGCTTGTCGTGACGGGGATGTCGATGACGCCTGCAATGCACAGAGTGGCGTGCGTAGCACTGGAGCACTGGCAGTTTCTGTGGCAATATGTAACGAATCATCCAATGCGGATAGCCAGAAATTCAAACACAGTTCGCGTTGCCTCAACACAAAGCTGCGCTCAGAATTCGCATGAGGGAGTATAGTGATCATTGGTGACTTTTCGAGCTATGAAGACATGTGGGTTTGCGTCTATCTTGGTTTTTTTTAAAATGCGAAGCATTTCTTAGCGAACTTCTGAGACTTTCAGCGTAGCTATCTGTCTATCTATATATCTAGCCGCCTACGAATTTGTGCTCTCCTGGCCGTTTCGTTCATGGGGTGTATACCAAAATGGTATGGCATAACGTGACTCTATGACAAACATAAATAATTGGTCATAACATGAAAATCATGATATGCATGTCATGTACAGCATAATTTACATGCCACAGTCTTGGTGCTCTTGCGGCCGTTTCGTAGATACATACCAAAATTGGTATGGCTTGACAAGAGTGTATGGCGAACATAAATAACGGGAGTTAATATGAAAATCATGAAACACGTGTCATGTATAACATGACTTACGTGCCACGCTCATGGTGCGCTGGCGGACATTTCGCTAGCTTGATATACACCAAAATTGGTAGTGCGCGACATGACTGTGTGCCGAACATAAATAACGGGAGTTAATGTGAAAATCATGACACGCGTGTCATGTACAGCATGACCTACGTGCCACGCTCATGGAGCGCTGGCGGCCGTTTCGCTTGCTTGCTATACACCAAAATTGGTAGTGCGTGACATGACTGTGCGGCGAACATAAATAACGGGAGTTAATGTGGATATCATGACACGCGTGTCATGTACAGCATGACTTACGTGCCATGCTCATGGTGCGCTGGCGGCCGTTTCGCTAGATTGATATGCACCGAAATTGGTATCTTGCGACGTGACCGTGTGTCGAACATAAATAACACAAGTTATCATGAAAATCATGACACGCATGTCATGTACAGCATAACTAACGTGCCACGCTTATGGTGCGCTGGCGGCCGTTTCGCTAGTTTGATATACACCGAAATTGGTATTGCGCGACGTGACTGTCTGACGAACATAAATAACAGGATTTAATACGACAATCATGACGCGCATGTCATGTAGAGCATGATTTAGACGCTACGCTCCCGGTGCGTCTTCCTTTTCTTCAGTTGACGTATTGTTCGTCACGACCCTTCCCCCCCCCCCTCGAAAGCTTTGTGACCTAACATTGTTTTGCACTGCCTCCAAGATCGGAGGCACTGCAATCTTTCTACAGCACATCTGGTCATGTGCTGACGTCATCGCGTGAAGTCACGTTATTCGACGTCATGATGACGTCACCATCTTTGGACGTATGGTCACCTCATTACGTGATGATTTTTGACATCCCTCGTGTTGACGCCGCCGACGCGGGACGCCGACGCCGCGGACGCCGGCGGCCAATTTTCGCGTTAGCTGAGGCATCAAAGGTTTTCGTCAGAGCAGGTGCAGGGCCCCCAGTAGGCGCGTGTTAAATGAAAACAATACCTCGTTCGGCTAGTCTGATAGCGGACATCCTGTTGGTTTTACTTTACAAAATCATTTTTTCTGCTCAACTTCTTCGCGCTCTATACTTCCTAATCACGAAATTTCATCGAGCACATAAGGGCCCCTTGCTAGAGTGGAAGAGCTTCCTGCACGAGCACAGACATCGTGCACTATACGCGCATGACTAAAAAGCGCAAGGCACATTCGCTTAGCACAGAGGCGCAGATTAATTTACGTGCGCGAATTAAACGTGAAACTGGTAGCATGTACACAAGCGGCAACCAAGCGGTAAATGACACCATAGGCTGACAGCCACAGAAACGCAGACCACATAACGTACAACACATGCCAGGTAACCGCCGCAGCTGACGCGCGGCGGCACTAACCTGCGATATCGAAATAAATCTTGCCCTCACAACATCACGGTAAAATCCCAAGCTCGTGCTCAGAACGCGCGATAAATTACGTAAACGCAACACATCACGCTTGACACTTATAGCGTGATCGCTGCAAAATTTCAATCTGCCCAAGCGATCTAAACGCGAACCATAAAACTCCTTTTTTTCAGCGTGACAAAATTATTTTTAAAGTTTGTGCGCCTGAAAGGGCCCCATTGCACAACAAATAATATGCTTGTGTTAATGGTACGCTGTTTATAATACCAGCAATATTCAAGCTAAATACTCAAGTACGTATCTCGCATAGCACGGAGCAGTCGGTCAGGGTCCATTTGCTGCGTCTGATGTTTCTGATCCAAAGGCGTCGTAGTTTTTTTCCTTCGGAAGCCTAAAAATGCGAAAACCCTGCGCGCTGCTGTTTGAACAGCCAACCGCGCAACAGCAGCCCATCGCACGCAACAAATTCACGCTTGAATGCGAGGAGCAGTCGCCATGAATACGCGCGGCTTCGCACAAGAGCTTCGTAACCTAGGCGCGCTCCTCAGCGATCGTGTAAGTGTGGCGCGCCGGCGTCTCTCCGTCGCGGCAGCGCCGGAATCCGCGCCGCGCTGTCGCCACTGCCGCCCGCCGGCGAGGAGAGATGGTTTACGTCACGAGAAGAGGGCGGCGCTGGGGCGGAGCTCGGAGAGCGGCGAGATGAAACAATCGCCAAACTCTCCCGCAGGGTATATATATGGCTCTGGACGAGCGCATTTAAAAGTCGTCGGCGAGCTCGCGAGCTTCTTCTTATATTTGCGCAAGGAGAACCTTGGCCTTCCGCTGGGGGTCGGGGGGGTGATTCTTAAAAGGAAGAAGGAAATGAAAATGAAAATTGGGTGTGCTCGCGCGGTTTTCTCGTGGTGAGGGCTAGAGGGATGTTTCAAGCTTTAACCGTGATGTCCGCGCTCATGTTACGGAGCGCCGCTAAACGACGCCGCTAAACGAACAAACAGAAGATGAGCGCGAACTATCAAGTGTCACAGCTCGACACTTGAAGCATGCTAGTTTCCTTCGCTGCTTCGGCCGCCTTTGTAACAGGAGCGCTGTTCAAACTGAGAGTATCCATTGGCGAGCCTCACTTCGTATAGCATTAGTTTCTTGCTATCGCATTCATTGCTTCGCCCTTGCGGCGAAACTGTCATTTTTTTCTTCTCAGTCGATGTATGAGGGAGCCTAGATGAACGGCCGGTCATATAGGCTCCCTACATGTATTTATCCTGCCCCGCCACCCTCCGAAAGCTTTGTGCACCTAGCGTGGTTTCGCACTGCCTCCAGGATCGGAGGCACCTCACCTGGTTTTGCACTGCCTCCGTGATCAGCTCACCTTTGACCAAGCTACGATGTCATGTGATGACGGTGTAGGCTTATGCCACAGGAGCGAAGGAACTAGACGGCTGAACCAGAATCGACGCCAGCGGGGAACACGAGCCACTGCAAAGCGCCGTCTTTGTTTCATTCTCTTGAGGTCGCGCGCTCTCCGGTTTTGTTCGCTGCCCAAAGGAGGGCTCTACAACGGCATTATGTTTTTTTTTTTTAATTATGAAAGCTGGAGATAAGTGTGTGGCAGAGCCTTCCCTTGCGTTAAATAAGGCAGAGATAAGGTACCTAGATGCGCACATCTGAGGTTTTTTGGTTCTGTTCGTGGTGAACATGTGGTTTGGGCTTCCTATATATTTTCGTTCTTTCTAATAAAAGTTAAGTTGTTAGTATGCGCTTGTGCTGTAGCTTTCTTCGTCTCGTACTACGTTTTTTCGCGCTATTTTCATTCATCATGAATTACGAAGTCGCCCAACAGTCTATTCTTCTAAGGCATTATGTGGCGTTACGTCACATACGCCACGCCAGAATTTTGTGACGTTATCATGGCGTCACAAATTTTTGCGACCTCTGACGTCGTGATGACATCACGATATGACGCCATCACGTAATGATTTTTTGCACCGCTCGTCCCCGACGCCGCAGGACACGAGACGCCGCCGACGACGCGGGACGCCGACGGTCAAATGTCGTGTTCAGTGAGGCATATAAGGCCTTCCCTTAAGACTATCTCTGCTCCTTTGCCGTTGATGTGAATCGCCCATGCCGACATTTACACTGCTGGCTCAGCGGCTCTCGGAAGTTCGGCTGAATCAATCGTCTTTCCAGAGCGAGAGCTACCATAATAGTTTACAGACGTATCACCCGATGTAATTGAAGGCTGCGGAACTTACGCCTCTTTGCACTGCACTTCGTTGCATCAGCTAAGAACATCCTCAAAAATAGCCCGTATTCAGAGACTCGTATCCGATGCAATTATATAAGTAGTTTTTACTATCAGCACTGCGTTAAGTGCCACGCGAGTAGCTAATGTTCGTGGTTAGATAACTATTTAGTCGGGAAAGCGCACCACGAGTCATTGCAATAGCTTCCTGCGGCATAATGTAGTAACAAGCCCGTCAATACTTCTGCTCGGTTGGATCTTGCAGACAGCACGTATGAATCGATGTCAGTGCCACGACCAAATGATGCTGGGTCATTCCACGCCAACTGTCTCAGCCGGGGCGCTCTACAAAAATCAATTTCTATAAAAAATCTGAGAAAGTTACGCATATATAGACATTAGTTCTGCAGTATTTTCCCAAAATATTTTCAGCAGCAAAAAATTTTCGGGCACGTGAGCGCCATTTGAACTTCTCGATATGGTGGAAAACCAGGTACGAAAGAAAAATTCGCTATAAATGGACCGTTTCCCGCATTCATTCGAAACTTGCTTTTTTGTGTTTTTAGAGCATCGCGCTTTTATTGTAGGACAGTTGCTTAGAGTAGCTTTATATTTTTCACTCCTTGGCGCGTAGGTAAAATTGAGTAAATTGCAGCGTTTCCGGGAATTTTTTTACAAAAGAAGATTGTAGACCAAATACATCAATTATTTTGATAGAACTCTCCATAAAATTTACTATCTATTAAAGTTTTTTTGTTTTGCCTGTGTGCGGCGCACAGGCTATAAAATAAAATCCTGAACTTGGAAAAAACGCTACATTGGAATATGTTCAGACGTCTGTAGCACCCTAAGGTGGTCCAAGAAAAAATAAGCAGAAAAGCGCATACGATTGAGAATCATAACAACTTCGTCCACAGAAAGTTTAATCGAAGTAGTTTTTGTTTTAATCAAGAAAAAAATTTTGAAGTTTAGTCCCATCATTGCATTATTTTGCTATGGGGGCAATACAAACCGACTGAATTTACTGCACAAAAAAAGAGGTAGTGCATTCGTAGCACATGGTTTTCAGTTCCTTTTGTTAGTACTTTATAATATATGTTACATATCAAGGAGATGATAAACAGAGGTAAAAATATAACAATACCCTTGGCTTAGATGCCGAAATTCCTCAATAATAAATCGCATTACTTATTGTATGCGGCTCTGAAAATCAATTGGCGTCAAAATAAGTTAAGTCTCAGCGTTCATGTAACCGGAGAAAGGCGGCGTGGCCATTTGTAGCGGATCCAAACGGAGTTCATCTAAGTATTCCGCAAAGAACGGCGCACGATGTGACGACGCGCCGCGTATTCACGCATTCCGTCCGTCGTCCGTGACACTACGGACGGTATATGCCAAGCTATTTTTCCCATCCTTATTTGTATGGTTCCAGGCAGCAGATTTTGGGTAAAGTAGAATTTGTCGGTCTGGTAACATGCACTGTTTTACAGCTGTCATGAGATCACAACAGCCTATTTTTGTGGCGTAGTTGTCCGGCGCCGCCGCCGCCGCCGCCGCCGCCGCCGCCACCGCCTCCGGTGTGCGTAAACAATGCATTAAGTAACGCTCTAGAGGAAATTTTTCGTGCAGCCCAATTTACATCAGTGAATGATTAAGACTGCATGACTAAACTGCTACTGTGTTGTCCTACAAGTACTCAAAGTACTGAAAAAATAAAGTTACATTGAATATACTGACAGCACGAGTCTAAGCATCGTGCTTATTGACATCTAAGATTTGATTAATTTTGAATGTATGCGGCAAGTTTCTTACAGCGTTTCAGGACAGCAAAGTTTTTTTTAAAAAAAAAACGCCAAATTCAATGTATGCTTTCCGAGTAATAGGCCCATTTCCGTTGCACTGCTATGACAGCGTGGCAAACCACCACATGCCAAGATTAAACAGCGGTCTCGTTTGTTCATGTACGCATACGCTCGCGTCCACATACCCCGAAGCACTTTATTCTTTAATAATAGCAACAGAGAGAACTTGGCGCACATTGGGGCGCACATTGTATTTGCCTCACCAGCCTCAGAAAGGCGTCCTTCATCTGGTTCAGGTAAGTAAGGTTGCCGCTGCCGCCCAAACCATGTGTCAGGATCTTAAGCGGCGCGCCTGGACGGTAGGCCCTGGACAAGGACATTCCGCCGGCGGCGTAGATGTCGAGAACGTCCGTGCCGCTGCGCGAATACAGCCGAAACCGGGTGGCAATTTCGGCAGGTGATTTGGGCAGCAGTCGGATGTGCGCCAAAAGTCCTCTCTGGTCGAAGCAGCCCACGACGTTGTGGCAGACCTGTGCAGACAAGGAAGGCAGCTACTTCAGACGCATTAGAGCACATCCCTCGCTGTCTCAAGCGGTGTTCTTCCAAATGTACATACGTAAAGGAAATGGTTAATTACGCCTTGTCGTATAGTGGCGAAATGCAAAGAACACCAGTGTGCTTAAATTTAGGTGCACTTTAAAGGACCCCAAGTGGTCGAAATTAATGCAGGTTCACCAATTCCGCGTGCCTCAAAATTATGGGTGCTATGCAGGATGGCCCGAATTTGGCGAAACTCGGAATCTCTCCCAGATCTGGCGACACCTGCTTTTGAACGAACTAACAGTAAAGGCTCGTTCACACCGGCGACTAGCAACGGTCGCGCGACTAAGTTAGTCGCAAACGGTCGCAAATGGCCGTTTTGGTCGCAAAGCGACTGCTTTAGCTCAGTCGCGCGACGGCAGTCGGAAACCTCTGAACCAATCAGATGCGCAGGAACAGGTCGTCAGCCTATTTTACGGAGCAACGGCAATGCGAGCTGTATACGAGCAGACGTGAATTCTATATGGCGACGCATATAGGTCGCACGCAGGTGTGAACATCGGACGCTTTGAGTCGCTTTTTGACGGCCAGTCGCAAACGCTCGCGCGACCGTTGCTAGTCGCCGGTGTGAACGAGCCAAAAGTCAAATCCAGCTCTCAGCGCGCACCGCATTCCATTGATAACGATGGAACGCGGCATCACGTGAAGGGTGGTCGACGAACAGGGGCGTAGCCAGTGGGGGGGGGGGGGGGGGGGGGGTCAACACCCCCCCCCCCCCGCCCACTGGCTAAATGTTTTCAGTGTTTGCTTGCGTATATACAGG
Organism: Rhipicephalus sanguineus; assembly: GCF_013339695.2. NCBI lineage: Eukaryota > Metazoa > Arthropoda > Arachnida > Ixodida > Ixodidae > Rhipicephalus > Rhipicephalus sanguineus. Next base: position 183,175,415 of record NC_051176.1, read on the forward strand.
GTGTCCCAGCTATCACGCAGCACGATTTAAAAAAAGAGGAACGGCGTTGCGCGAATCAAACCTACAGCATATTGTTCCTAGTACACTAGAGTAGCCACTGCTATTTTTTTCCTTAATGAGGTTTAATTAATTAGTCATAAGTATATTTCTAACTCGACAAGTACTCGCCTAATTGTCAAAATGTCAACGAGGCGTATGTAGGCATGTTCAAGTGGCATCTAACTGTGCTACTTTCAACAACGTGCTAATTGCGCGCTCATTTTTTCCGCCTGATCAAGAAAGCCCGCGAAATATGAAAAGTGACACGTGACTAGAGTGTTGCGCGCGTCGGGAACCAGCGCCCTCAAACAGGCTCCCTGTGAGGCAGACAGTATCAAGGAAAAAATGCAGAAAGAAAAAAAAAACGTATCGTCCTATCTGCCACTCCCCGGTCTAGAAACGCACCGCTTGGTTTTACAGAGTCAGGCCGTAATCGGAACACCTGCCGCGTTATGAATGAGAACAGTCGGCCGTGAGATATGGATGATTGCGGTGTACTATCGAACGGATTGAATTCCAGCGAAATTGCACGCATATCGCTGGCGCCCGACCTGTATGTACCCTTGACAAAATGCGGAACGCTGTCTTTCGCAACAGGCAACAGGCAAAGCGGTTGTTTGCAGTAAGCTTATTTGAGGGCGCTGGTTTCCTTTGCGGGTGGGAGCGTAGTCACGTGTTATTTTTCATATTTAGCGGGCTTTCTTTATCAGCCGGAAAAAATGAGCGCGCAATTAGCACGTTGTTGAAAGTAGCCCAGTTAGATGCCATTTGAACATGCCTGCATACGCCTCATTGACATTTTGACAATTAGGCGAGTACTTGTCGAGTTAGAAATATAATTATGACTAATTAATTAAACCTCATTAACGAAAAAAATAGCAGTGGCTACTCTAGTGTACTAGGAACAATATGCTGTAGGTTTGATTCGCGTAACGCCGCTCCTCTTTTTTTAAATCGTGCTGCGTGATAGCTGGGACACCCGTATACACGCACACATACAAACGCACGCACGAACATACATAAAGTATGGTTGAACCCCCCCCCCCCCCCCCCCCCCCCCCCGAAAAAAATTTCTGGCTACGACCCTGTCGACGAAGTTGGGGTAGCGTCATCAAACCAGCGGCACCTTCTTTCATTTGTTCGTCGTTCCACTGAGTGCAGAAGTTCACCCATGCAAAGAGAGTCAGAAATTTTTACTAATCATATTTTTTAGAGGTGCGCGGGCTGTGCAAAGTCATTTTCAAGCGTTATATGCCTGAACTGAATATTCTTTAGAATAATTAGTACTGTAGCCTCCGAGATAAGCTCCGGCTGAGCGCCTTTCAACAGCGCGCGCCCAGTGCTTATTGCCGAGGCCACGTATAGTCTTTTGCCTTTGGCAATATACCGCGACGGAACGCTACGCTACGATTGTGCAATCAGCCAGCTAGATAACATGGCGGCGTTTTAAGAGCGGAGCTGTTGAAGCGCGGCGTTAGGCCGTGCAGAGCGAACAAAAAGTATAATTATCATGATCGACCTCTACACTCCAAGAAAAAATTGAGTAGTTGGGGAGTATTTCTGCCACACAACAATAATCGTCATCTGGCTTGCCCGCGCTTCCTTTCTTGAAAACTCGGCTCTCGTATCTTTCCTTTCAAGAATGCTATGTCACGCTGATAACGCACGCGCCGTTCGTGACCGGGAAGTGCCGGGACCGCGGAGATAACGCGAGGAAAGTACGCGAGGTGGATGACGATTATCGTTGTGCGGCAGAAATACTCCCCAAATACTGGATTTTTTTCTTAGAGTGTACCTTCTAGTGCGTTGCTTTACCGGCGGCCGCCCTCTTCGTCCTCTTCTTCATCTTCTTAAGATCTTGCTAATTAAGATTAAGAAATGTTAATTAAGATATTGCTAATTAACAACGTGTACCAGATCTTGCTAATTAAAAGCTTGCTAATTAGAACCTTAATAATTAAGGCCTAGTCGAACATCTTTGCTAGCATCTGAGGCGCGCCAGTGCGCTGTAGATATGTGTCGTCACACTGCCAACGCACCGACAATTTTTTATGAGCTAAGAAGCTGCTCCTTAGAGTCCACCGAATGAAACGCTTGACAGTCACACCGGCACTATACGACAGACACGAGTTGAACTGGGGCCTTCTCGGAATCAACGACTTCGAAGCCGAGCCCGTGTGTGAAGTATAGTTTGATTGACAGGCGCCCACGGCAAGGCTCGGGCCCGCTTACCGCGTTTGCTCTTGCCGAGGCGCAGTACTCACGCCGCAACGCCAGCGAGTGGCACAATTCAGCTATGAGCTGCGACGTAACCTCATAGTATTCGACGTAATGTTCGATTAAAGTGAAACAAGGTGTACGAGAGTGCTGCGTGTGCGCCCTTGTTGCCTTCGAGAGTGGAAATTTCCATTCTCCAGGGGGAACGAAAGAACTTGCCCGAAAGAGTATAACCGCCCACGAACACACCTGTGGGAGGCACGATGATCAGTTGGCAAAGAGATAGTTCGACAATCATACTGGAGTTGTTTCACTGCAGAAATGTTGGCTGAGTAGCGCAATGACGCGTTTGCACGTGCTGCTGCATTGAAAATCGCCGCAAACGCCGCACATGCGTTTATGACGACATACGCATTTTTGTAGCCGTTTTTCTCAACGCTGCTTTCGTGCGCTCCGCACTGTCTTCCTGTCATGACCACCGCAGTGCGAGCTCGGAGCAAATTCGTGTTCACGAGCAGCTCGGGCCATCCTGGCCATTGGGGTTTTGGCACGCGAAACCCCAGCAATTTATTATTATTATTATTATTATTATTATTATTATTATTATTGTTGTTGTTGTTGTTGTTGTTGTTGTTGTTGTTGTTGTTGTTGTTGTTGTTGTTGCTGTTGCTGTTGTGCCGATTCTGAATTAATTAGGCAGCAGAAAATGACAACTTACGCAAGATTAGTCCGATACACTTCTATAGAATACATGCGACATATAGGTCACCACACAGAGCGCATGCCCGAATGTCAGAAAACGAAGTGAATGCTACTGATGGACGGTTACGCCTTGTTGAAATCTCCACAGTCGCGGCTGACCTGCAATCAAACCCCCTCGCCCTTGCATAATTCCCAGGGAACTCGATGAGTCTCGGAGAAGATGAAGAAATGCCAGAAGTAACATTTTCATTCATGCGGACAAATCAGGCCTCTCCTGATATATATAAGGACCACTGCATTTTCTTAAACACAGATATTATATTGTGCGAGTTGCTGTGGCTACTGGCATGGGCGTCGGCAAGATTTTGTCTTGTGGGGACCTAAAGCATTCAAAACGTCTACATACCAATCGACTCACAGCAGCTGGGTATAGAACAGCGGCTATCCTCTACAGTTTTGTAGAAAGAAAATTAATTTCCTGAACCGGAAGAGCGTCTGATCGGCCCATAAAACGTTTGCTGGTTCTAGCTCATATTTGCGTCGCTGGCGGTGTAATTTTTAGGCCAGGTAGAACAGAACAGAAGTATGACGGAGTGGTCTACCGTTATATAGACCCAGCCGCAGTATTCTAACACCGTGGCCCCAGCTCAGCGGTAGCCTCCTCTGCAAGGCTGCAGTGAAGGGCGCGAAAGCGTCGCACGTATGCGCTGCCCGCACCGCATATGGAGTCTTCAGTGCGTGGTTGTGAGACACGGAAGAAAATCTTCACAGCAGAAGCGTAGAACAGATACGTTATAAAGTTGTACTATGATTATTTGATTGTTCTGTTGATGGAAAACTTCGCCTCATTTGTTGGTTTCCCAGTGTGCAGCCGGCAGTTGTCAATGGCAAAAGGTCTTGCGCTCCCCCTTCCCCTTTCGGTAGATACGCCTATGGCGATATACCTGGAACACGCAGTTCGATACGGTCCATCTATACACTTGAAAATAAGGCAGAAAATCCTGCTTCGTGGAAGCGGCGCTGAAGCACGACCATCAGCGAGACAGATTTGGCGTGTAGCTGAAGCATGCCCGCTGGGCTGTTTGGGCAGTTGGAAAGCGTGAACAGAGAGATTTCGTAGAGTACTTCGTCAAAAGGCATATGTGTCATTGAATATGCACATTAAACAAAGTGAATGCACTTATACAGCAGTCTATTTCCAGGCATTTTATGCACGTGTTTATTATTATTATTATTATTATTATTATTATTATTATTATTATTATTATTATTATTATTATTATTATTATTATTATTATTATTATTATTATTTCAGGTGCTAGTACAAAGGACAGTTACGATGCAAGATCCGAGCAAGTTCTCCAAAAATAACATGAATATTACGCTTGAATTCATCACAGTCACTCAGTAAGCGGTGTAGACTTATCATGACCGGTATTATTATGAGCTTTGTAATGCGGCGCCCCTGTAATCATAGGGGGGCGGCAATCCTGCCCCACACCTTTAACCAGTCGAACCTTTCACGTCATTTTCTATTGCGCGGGGCTACGGATACGCATGTTTTTTGACGATAATGGCGACCAAGGACCCCTGACGTTGCATTCAAGGTACTGGTAAGTGCGCAGCACTTTAGGGGCCCAGCTTTTCGTCCTGGCTCATGTCGCATGGTTTTGCCGCGGTCAATACAGTCAATACAGGCCTAAGAAAAAGGCTAACAATGCTCAAAGCTAGTGAAAAATAAGCTAACAAGGTCTAAAATATAAACTACAGAAATAACCAAGAAGTAATCACAATTTTTTACCTAAAATCGCAAAAAAAAAAACACTTCTGAAGCATCCGGCTGATACACGCGCCGCGCAAGAGAGGGCGCCACCGCCTCGGCAAGTGCGCGATTGCCAAGAGAATCGCTGGGTTGTACGTGCTACACTCTTCCTCAGGTTTCGCGGTAGTGAAGCTGCATTAAGCGTAGAATTTAGAACTACACCAAGGCCTACACGAGAACGACATTAGCGCAGGATTTTGCGCGGGATTTAGAACTGCATCAGGGCCTACACAAGAACTACATTAGCGATACATTGACCGCAGAATTTTTTACTATACCCACCCTTACCACGCAAAGCCGAGCACCAATGGCAGGCCTTTGTGAGAAGCACGTCATCGCTTCAATATCATTTTTTTACATCCATTGCTGCGCTCGTTTTATTTCGGACTCGACCAGTGAAAAGGGGCGGGGGAGGGGGGAGGGCGCTGTGGTGACACTTGTCCCCCCCGTCCCCCCTAGCATTGCGTGCTTTGGCACGTCTTCTCTATATACAGGGTGTCCCATCTATCACGCAGCCCGATTTAAAAAAAGAGGAACGGCGTTACGCGAATCAAACCTACAGCATATTGTTCCTAGTACACTAGAGTAGCCACTGCTATTTTCTTCCTTAATGAGGTTTAATTAATTAGTTATAATTATATTTCTAACCCGACAAGTACTCGCCTAATTGTGAAAATGTCAATGAGGCGTATGTAGGCATGTTCAAATGGCATCTAACTGCGCTACTTTCAACAACGTGCTAATTGCGTGCTCATTTTTTCCGCCTGATCAAGAAAGCCCGCGAAATATGAAAAGTGACACGTGACTAGAGTGTTGCGCGCGTCGGGAACCAGCGCCCTCAAACAGGCTCCCTATGAGGCAGACAGTATCAAGGAAAAAATGCAGAAAGAAAAAAAAAACGTATCGCCCTATCTGCCACTCCCCGGCCTAGAAACGCACCGCTTGGTTTTACAGTCAGGCCGTAATCGGAACACCTGCCTCGTTATCAATGAGAACATTCGGCCGTGAGATATGGATGATTGCGGCGTACTATCGAACGGATTGAATTCCAGCGAAACTGCACGCATATCGCTGGCGCCCGACATGTACCCTTTCCAAAATGCGGAACGCTGTCTTTCGCAACAGGCAACAGGCAAAGCGGTTGTTTGCAGTAAGCTTATTTGAGGGCGCTGGTTTCCTTTGCAGGTGGGAGCGTAGTCACGTGTTATTTTTCATATTTAGCGGGCTTTCTTTATCAGCCGGAAAAAATGAGCGCACAATTAGCACGTTGTTGAAAGTAGCCCAGTTAGATGCCATTTGAACATGCCTACATACGCCTCATTGACATTTTGACAATTAGGCGAGTACTTGTCGAGTTAGAAATATAATCATGACTAATTAATTAAACCTCATTAACGAAAAAGATAGCAGTGGCTACCAGGGTGTCGGAACGGAACGAAAACCAAAAACGAAAAAAACGATATTTTTGGCCGGAACGAAAACGTAACCGAAACGTTATCTATTACTTCGTTCCGGAGTAAAACCGAAATTTTTTCAATCGTTTTTCGGTTCACGAGAAAACTTGGCAATCCGGAACAACTGAGGTCATTGGCAATCCGGAACAACTGAGGAGCAATTATGTATATCTCCGGGTACAGTATTCGCGCGTACCTCAGGCAGGAATTCCAAAGCAATGTTCAAATTGTGCGAAAAACGAGAACAATGGCAACCAGAGATGTTTATATTAACGCAAGTGGACTTTTGCGCACCTGTCACGCCGGCCAGCGTGGAGAGGGCATTGTCGGCGCTGAAGTTTGTTACAGCGAAAGCTGTTACGAGATCGCAACAGGCGATTTTGGCGCCATAGTTGTCCGCCGCCGCCGGTGTCCGTAACCGCTTTCGCGCGAAATAAGAAAAATTGAAATGAGAAACAAATTTCTAGGATCAGATTAACCCGCGCGCTCTGCCCGGCAGTCGAGTATTCCACCACAGTGCCACGCTGATGCTTGTAACTCCTTCGCAAAAATACTCTGTACAGGCGTCATATGTCGAGCAAGGAATCATGTTAACATATGTATTATATAGCGTGGAAGAAGAGTAAAATAACAACCTGGCATCACACAATGCGAATTGCGCAGCGTGTCGGTCGTTGTATGCTTCCAACCCGTTACAAAGGACTCAGCCATAATACTTCATCGTCATCAGTCGCAACACAAAGTGCACATAATGCCTTACAGATGTGTAGCGGGTACCACGATTCTCCGAAGAATGACGAAAAATGGCATTGTGGGTGCTTCGCTACTTAAGAAAAATTACGATGATTTATGGCGTAGTGGGTACCTTGCATATGTACTTGTATTAGTTGCCCCAAGAGAGTCTACAACGGCAGGGGCGTAGCCAGGGGGGGCACACCGGGCCCGTGCCCCCCCCCCCCCCCCGAATTTTTTTTTGCCATGGCATACAGAGCTCAAAATGACACGCGATCACATCTGCCTGCCCGACCCCCACTTCAGATCAAGAAGGTGCCCCCCCCCCCCCTCTGAAAAAAATTTCTGGTTACGCCCCTGTACAACGGGCTCTAGAAAGGCCACACATCCAGATTTCGCTGTGACTTTGCTGCGTGTTCCGCGCCAGCCTGGCGATTTTTTATCAGAACAGCAGTCTCGCACATCAGAGAGTACAGTCAATGGCGCGCTGCTTGTGAGAGCGTGCTCACTCCCTTGACGCAAAGCATTGAGCCCGCAAAAAAGAAAAATCGTAATTGACTTTTGAGAAAATAAATACTCTGACTTTGAAGGGTGGTTTGTGCTAGTTGGTAGACATTCGTGGTACACTTACTTCCGCACCTCTGAAGAACGTGGGAAGAACGTGTTTTACCTCTGTGCCACTTTCTTAAGAGGAGGGCAAGTAACTAAGTTAAGTCCAATGTTTTTTATGATTACCTTAACTTCGAATTATTGCATACAAAAAAAAACGTTACGAACCGTTACAGAACGTTTTTTTTTTTTCGTTTCGGAACAGAAACGGAACGGAACTTTTTGCGGTGGAACGAAACTAAAACCGAAACGAAAAACATTTCGTTCCGACACCCTGGTGGCTACTCTAGTGTACTAGGAACAATATGCTGTAGGTTTGATTCGTGTAACGCCGTTCCTCTTTTTTTAAATCGTGCTGCGTGATAGCTGGGACACCCTGTAGAGCTCACATGAGTCGAGGCCACGGTGCAAGAAATACTTTAGGTGAGCGAACGCCAGGACTGCCCGTTGCGCGACTATGTTCTGCTTCGCAAGCAGCTCGAGAGATGGCGCTACCAACATCGACCCGGTAAAGCCCCTTGATGTTTGAAAGTAGCGCCGCTCCTTTATCCACGCCGCCTCACCCTCGCCGCGCCGCAACCTCCTCTTTCTTCACCCTCTCTTTCGCAGAGCCGGCGCATCCGCAACGTTGAATGGCTGCGACGCGCGATAGCTCCCAGTCAGGTGACCCTGACGTCACGAGAAGCGAGCGCAAGCAAACTTCGCGCGCTTTCAGTTGCTCACGCACGCCATGAACCCTCCACCTAGGCGTCAACCTCCAGGCGTGTGTGTACGGGTGGGTGCAGGTGTATGCTTGTATGTGTGCATATGTGCGCCTGCGTTTGTATGTGCGTGTGCGCGCGTTTGTGTATGCGTATTCGCGCGTGTTTGTGCGTGTACGCACGTATGTGTGCGCCTGCGCGTGCGTGCGTTTGTATGTATTCGCGCACGTGTATGTATGTGAATGCGTGCCTGTATCGCGTGTGTATGTACGTGCGTGTGTTCATGTATCGCATGTGCATGCACGTGTGCATGTATGTGCGTGCGTGTCTGTATCATTTGTGCATGCGCGTGCGCGTCTGTATCGCTGTGTATGTGTGTGTGTGTCTGTATCGCGTGTGTATGTATTTGCCTGCGTGTCCGTATCCCGTGTGCATTTATGTGCGTGCGTGTCTGCATCGCGTCTGTATATATGTATGTGCGTGCGTGTCTGCATCGCGTGTGTATGTATGTATGTATGTATGTATGTATGTGCATGTGTGTCTGTATCGCGTCTGCATGTATGTGCGTGCGCGTCTGTATCGCTTCTGTATGCGCGTGTATATATATGTATGTGCGTGTCCGTATCGCGTGTGCATGCGCATGTGTATGTAAGTGCGTGCGTGTCTGTCCGCATGTGCACGCACGTGTGTCTGTATCACGCGTGTGTATGTATGTGCGTGTCTGCATCGCGTGCGTATGTGCGTGCCTGCCTGTATCGCGAGCGTATGATCGTGTGTATCGACGTGCGTGCGCGTCTGTATCGCGTCTGTATCTATGTGCGTGTGGGTGTATGTATGTGCGTGCCTTTATCACGTGTGTATGAGAGTGCGTGTGTGCCTGCGTGCCTGTATCGTGTGCGTGCGTGCCTGACAGCGGCATTGACACAAAAAAAACATGGCTGATCCCTCCGTCATAGGAATCGGTATAACACGAAAGTGAAACGTGTCTTCACAGAAGTTGTGCTTATCGTGTAGTGATATATAAGAGCTTCTACAATGTCTATTGGTGTTTGGCAGCTATAGCACCGTTTGACGTGGGTGCACCCATGTTGACGCTGCAGTGGCATGTCTCTATCGCGACGACTAACGCCCGTGATCACGATTAAACCGTTGTGGTAGCTGAAGTTATGATCATGTATTTGGAATCCGCGAATCGTGAATCGCGCGTAAAGATGACATCAACAAGCTCTTAATCAGCACTGGTACCCCATATGCACTTCTTCAAAACGTCGTCAATTAAGGAGAGAAGCGGCAGTGTGTGCTTACTAGTAATGTGTTACCGACGCCTGTGTTCATGCATACACTACCACACTGCGCTTCAGCAACACGGGAGGCAGAGGTTCGTCGCTTTAGCCGCAAATGCGTGCGTCCCGCTGGTCTCTGTCTCGCTCCACCAAGGCACGACATTCGCCTTTCGAAATCGTGTCCTTTTTGCAACGCATATTGCAGCAATTTTGTTAGTCGGTGCTCTCGCAATCGCAGCAGTCGGCGTCGGGGAAATCCCGTTGGTGCATGTGGAAGCTGCACTACTCCGATGAGCCGGGGCACGCTAACACGAAGCGGGAGGCAAAGAACGTAACTACGTCTAGGTTCCCTCGGCGACGCCAGCGCGGCCATTGTCACTCGCTGGTTACGAGACGCTTTAACCACGACCTCCGATATCACGCGCAATCTCGGTGTAAGCGCTAGTAAATGTCGATCGTGACGCGTTACTTCTTTTCACACCGCCAACAGAGAGCACCGTGCGAAAGAGGATGTCTGAAAGATATAACGCGCGTTCGTGGAGTGTCCGTCATCTGGCAAGTTGGCTTAGTTGGTTGAGCGTCGGACGCTTACCGTCGCGGCCGCAAGGTCGTGGGTTCGATTCCCAGCGGCGGGTCTTTTTCTTAGTTTTCTTTCTTTCTCACCCGTTGGCGTCCATTTTATCAACGTCATAACCGTGACGGAAGTACTTGGTGGACACCGCATAAAACACTTTCGTGTTAAAAGGCTTCGGGCCCACTCATTTGGCCCAATTCAATTTAAGTAAACCACCATATTCCTTCTTGGCTGCCTTCTTTGAGCTCATCAAGACCGCAATTATCAAAATAAATTCGCGCCTATACTTTATGCTGGTTACATTAAATGCGCTTAATACACCTCCGCGTTACGGACAGCCGAGGCGGCGATGGAGAGACAAACCGCTCAGCCGCCAGTGGGTATTCTCATTTTTTTCGAAGCGTCTTAAAAAATATATTTCTCACTTTGTTCTATCGCAAGCCCACTTTCTTCATGACTATTGCTTAAGAGACAGGTCCTCATTTGATGCTTCAAGGGGCCGATTAAACAAGCGCGCGCAGTGATTCTAATGCGGCTGCAGCGAGCCAGCGGAGGGTTCAGCGTGTCGTGCGCAGCGCGCCGGCCAGGGGAGGGGAGAAATCCGAGGAGAATTGAGGAGGAAAACGCGCGCGCGGAGGAGAGTGTCGCTACCCGGTAGGCTGCCTTGACGACCGCGCGCATCGAGGCACTCTACGACCCGTTCAAGCGGACGCAACGTCACCGTGTGCACAGCGGCCGGAGCCTGCGCCTACTGTTGAAGCTCTTCCAGTTAACCAATCTGCATATAGCGAAAACGACGAATGCAGCGGTGCCTGATGTATTGAGCACAAGAAATAGCACCCTCTTAACAAGTTCAGACAACTGATACGGTCGCTGAGGCGAAGCACATCCACTTGTCAAACGCTCGCTACCGCGGCGATTACATTTCGAAACGAGCGGAATGCAGGAATATCCCGTTTCTTTTGATTTCTCGCGCACCTCAGAATCCCAGGTAATCAAAATTAATTTAGCAACTCAAGATGTCGCACCAGATCTCCAACTTTGAAGTCCTGTGATATTAAACTTCGCAACTTGAATTAAACAAGCGCATGCCAATGTTGGTTTCACGTCCCGGATCCTATGGGTCCTTGTTTTGAAGAACTTAAGTAAATCTCAGGTAAAAATTTTCTATCACTGAGAAGAAGCTACGCGACCTAGCGTCCAAGCTCGCGATGACGGTGTGCGATTCGGTGTTGCACGATAACTTGTCACATTTAAGGTAAATAAGTAGGCGTTGTCTGCTAATAAGACGCAGTATTTTCGTAGTATCGCACGCCTCCATGCCTGCAGCTTTTCTTCGCGTGCTGGCGGCGTGAAAAGCGCGAACTTCTCTTTGCAAGATTTGCAGCCACTGTTGCAAAAGGGCACAAAGCACTTGCCCATTCTTCCGCAGCGCAAAAACACTTGGCCACTATGACATTTTCAAAAACGAGCTCAAAAAGCAACGGCAGTAACAAGAAAAAGTGCGTGCACTGCACGGCTAACGATGCACGTGAACTGTATGCGCGAAAATGCACTGCACAGCGACGAGCGACGAAACGGGCCGTCCGCGCGACGTGTCGCGTGGTCGATATCGCGCGATAACTCGGTTTTGCAGATTGGCAAACCGTCGCCCACGTGCTGAAGGTGCTTTGCGGAATTTGCCAGTGGCCCGCCAGGTAGCAGAGTTGCGCCAAGGTACGCCATCTTGGGCTCCGAAGTCTTGCGGGAAAGCCACTCACCACCCGCGTAGGAGCCGCGCTCGCGCGACAAAGTAACAGTGTATATTTATTTTTTGCTCTCTTTCCAATTTTTTTTATTATGCTGAGAGCAAAACTCAATTAACAAGCTCAACGCTTACAAGCCTTGATTTTACGCTTACGTTCCTAGTATGTAATCATGAAATAAAATGCATCGTGTGACGAACACATACACCGGCGAGTGTGGTTCGTTGAGCTAGTTGGTCACACATTTGTCTCGTCTCCTTCTCCGCTGTTTTTCTCATTTGCAGATATGAAATTATTTTGCACTTTCGATCGCGATCGAGCCAGTTAGGGACGGAATTTCTCCGTCGCGTTTGGATTCTTTACGTTAACTGCGGAAGGAAGCCAGCTGTAATCTAGTTTTCAACTGAATCGGGCTCGACAGCGATCGAAAGTGGTCGTGCGACACCCGTATTATGCGCGCATGCTTACAATCACGGCCCGCGGCAGCGACAGGGCGGTTAAACAGCCCTGTCGCGTGCAAGATTCCTTTCGCTCAAGGTTTGAAAGCTGCATTAAATTCACGTAAATCATCGTTATATCAACACCCGCTGCACAGCATGCAATTACTAAGCAATTACACAGGGACAAAGCGCAGCTGGTGCTTTGTGCTTCACAATTTATAATGCACATGGACAAGGAAACAGATCTTCATGGGGCTTTTATTGCACTCGTCCCATTCAAAAACAATGAACGCAAGCAAATATACAAAAATGTACTAATATTGCGTCGTGCGGGGATACAGGCGAGAATTCTCAGTTTTTTCTGTTCACTTTTTTTAACGCATTCACCCTCCCCTAGGTGGCGCCACCGTACCAACTTAAGCACGTAAACGCTATTCCGCTAAACTAAAACACGCTGTCCACAACGAACGTTTGCGGCACAGTGACGATATTCCCTTAACCCCCGCTATCGCGCTAACGCTAAACTATAACTGTCTTTGTGTCTAATAACAACAGCGCCGATGTCAACCGCCTTGAGCGGCCGGAATCTGCGGAGTGCCGGCGTCGCCTGCGAAGTGTTGGCAATGTTGGCTTCTCCGCAGCGCAAAGGAGCCACCTATGACCACGTGACGGCGCTCGGCGAATAGCGTTGCTGGAATCATCGAAGGCAGAGCGAGCGGCGTCCGCAAAACAGTGGCGCAACTCTGCTATCTAAGTAGCATATACAGTAACCCTAACGGTCCCTAGAATGCCTCGATGCGCGCGCCCCCGCTTAGAGTGCTGTCAGCTTTTGAAAGGGCAGGTGCCGCCTCCTCGGCCTTGGCGGCAGCGTGGCCGCCATTTTGAATCCCCCGCCCGGCCACTTGTGCGTGGCGCGCGTGCTGTTTTTAGGTCGGTGCTCGTTTCCCTCCAGTTTTATGCGCTCGCTACCGTCACCATGGCCGGGTGTTGCGTGCCGCAGTGCACCAATCATTCCAGAAACGCTGGGAGTTGTATCGTTTAGAAGATACGAGGTTTCTTTCGACAGCAAAAATCAAACGTGACAAGCGGCATCCGAAGAACACATTATGCACTTGCAGCGTAAGTTTCCGGCCGGTATTTCGAATGCACATGCAAGGATAACTTCTGCCGGTGTTAACGTAGCGTAATTAATGGACACACTGATATCAGCTACATGCTTAAAATGCTTTGGTCCACGCGTGCATGAATCCTGTATTTTTCTTCGCAAACATTCTTTACTGCACGTGGTTGGTCCTGTATCTGCCTTTGACTTTTTTTCTTTCGATATTTTTGTGATTTGAAGTGTATCATGGAATATATTATGCGTGTTTGTCTGCAGATCAGATCCTTCTTTTTTCCTAATAATAATTATTTGTTAGAATTTACGTCCCAAGAACCTCGATATGATTTTGAGAGGCGCCGTATATAGTGGAAGGATCCCGAAATTTTGACCATCTGTTGTTCTTTAACGTGCACCTAAATATAAGTACGCGGGCCTTTGTCATTTCACCTCCATTGAAATGGGGCCGCTGCGGCAGGGATTCCATCCCGCAACTTTCGGGTCACCAGTCAAGCACCATAACTAAAACCACGGCGGGTTCTTGTTTATATGGACAGTCTCGGCTGGAAAATGTTCGTCCCCGTCGCCGTCATTCACCGTATATGTATAAGTATGTATATATATAGAAAAGCCACAAAGAAAAATAATTAAGAAATTCTTTCCGACGCGCGGAATAGAACGGGCGACCTCTCGCTTTGCAGCCCGTCGCGTTATACGTTAGGCCACGACAGCACCGTCCTTCGGCTTGCTAACGGCAAGCTATTTATATACACCATTCAGCATGCTTTCTTAGTGGCCACATAGATGGCGCAACGTGCGCGCGTGTGGCGCGCTTTAAAGATCGTCGCCCCGCTCCCCTGCTTCTGCGAACGCCGTTGCTCTTCGCTCTACAGGGCGTGGTCGCTTTCGTGCGCTTATCTCGAGGAAAGAAGGGGCGGCCGGTGGGGTGCTTCGCTTCGCTCGCTGCAGCGGCCGCGTTTGCGAAAGGAGCGCGCTGTTCAAACAGAAATAAGTAACAACTGTGACAATTAGTTCGCGCTCGTCTTGTGTGTACCTGTTCGTTCGTTTCGTGCGTCCTGCTTTATGTTTGAGCAGTGCGCTTCAAGTGTCGAGCTGTCACGCATTAGTTCGCGCTCGTCCTGTGTGCGTTCTTTTCGTGCGTCCTTTGGGCTCTAGCGACGCGCTGGCAATTTCGAGTTGCTTTCCGTTTTTTATATTCCTTTCCGTGTTTCAAGTGCGCTTTCTGTGCTGGTCTGATGCCCATGTATGTATGTGTGCAGTTAAATGTTTTTTATCCTTCCCTGCTTCAGTGTCTCAAGGTTACATTTTCGTCCTGTCTTAAAGGGCCCCTGACAGCCGATTTTTAGTTTGTGACATTTATGTTGTAATAAGTAGGTCTATGTCTTGTAATCACGGAATGACACCGTAAATCCTCCAACGTGATGTCTAATTAATCCTAGCAGCGTTAATTATGGCCATTTTTAGTGTAGGTTCAAAACGCGCGCCGAAAGAGGATAAGAAACTAGCGCCGCGCCGCGGCGGTCGCGCCTCGGGGCACGCGTGATGACGTGCGCTCAGTATTGGGTGACGTCGGCCACGCGCTTGTTGAACTGCCAGTTGGAGAACACACACACGGAGAGCTCACGCTGCCTGCCGACACGTACCGAAGAAGGAGAAGGTGGGAGGAGCAAAGAGCAAACATGTTTCGCAATATACCGTGCACCGCGCATATTTCTGTCTGTGACGTCGACAACACTTGCTTTACCTCTGCAACGTCACAAGGGGCCTACGTCTACGTCATACTAGTGGTTATGTTGATAGGAGTTCAAAATTCAGATGAGCACTCAGGCTTACTTTAAAACCAAATTAAAATATCTTAAAGGCAACGCTCGTTACTCACAATCGGTCAGAAGTGCCCCCGCATGCAGGACTATGAAACAACACAAGCATCTCGAGTTTCCAAATTCGGTGTCAGGGGTCCTTTAAATAATTACGCAGTTCCTGTTTTTTATTCATTTACGATCACTGAAAATTGACTAGTGGCAGTTGTGTTTTATTGTGTAATTTGCATTTTATTTGTGTAATTGCTTCTGTCAGCGCAGCATTAATGCGCACAAATGAATGGCCTGTACACTGGATATTAACGCGCGCACACACACACACACACACACACACACACACACACACACACACACACACACACACACACACACATTCAGTATCTTATTTCTTTGAGCAAGCATAATTTATTTATTGATAATGTAAGCCCTGAAGGCTCAAACAGGAATGCGTATACAAACAGTTCTCGCGAAGCGTCTATACAAAGAAGACGCATGAAAACAAGAAGAAGACGGGGAAGCATTGTGTACGTTATGTCAGTAAAAAATACAAGAAACGAAGTCAAGTTGTACAATGAGTACGTCATGGAAAACCAGTTGATAAAATAAAAACTCACAGGCTCCCTTGTGCGTTCGCTTAATACGGCTCGAAAGTGAAAGTCATCTTCTTATTCTCAGTTTTTTGCGCACAAAGCGCGGTTTTGCACTGCCTCCAAGATCGGAGGCACCTCACCTGCTTTTGCACTGCCTCCGTGATCTGCCCACTTTTGACCAAGCTACGATGTCATGTGATAACGGCATCATATAACGTCAGGCAAAAATTTGTGCAGCCATGATGACGTCATATGGTGACGTCATCACGTGACGATTTCTTGCATCCCGTGTCCCCAACGTCGTGGTACGCTAAAGCCGTAGAGGCGGGACGCCGACGGCCAAATTTCGTGTTTGATGAGGCATTTAAGGCTTTCGCCTTAAAAAATACGTCCGCCACGGTGGTATAGTGGTGACGGAGCTCGGCTGCTGACCCGAATGTCACGGGTTCGATCCCGGCCGCGGCGGTCGCATTTAGGAGGGGGCGAAATGCTAGAGGCCCGGCCCGTGTACTGTGCGATGTCAGTGCAGGTTAAAGAACACCAGATGGTCAAAATTCATGAAGCCCTCCACTACGGCGTGCCTCGTAATCATGCAAGTAAAATTCCAGATGATAATAATATTAATAAAAGAGAAATAAACGACGCCGTGCATCTGCCGCTCAAAGTGTAAAACAGTATTGGAAACACTCAATAATATGTGCATGTAATTGGGCATGCGAGAAAACCTGCAGATACAGAAAAAGAAACTGCAGATACAAAAAGAAGAAGGAAAGCACACTGATGCGGCGCGCATGCAAAGTTTTACGGCATACTACTCAGCAACGTATTCATCGTTTTGATGAGGACTCAAGGTGCAACTCGAGTGCCGATACAGTAGCAGCTACAAATTGTGAGCGAGAAATGTCGGCAATAATAATGATAAGAAGCTTTCGTTTCATTTTAGCAGGATCTTCGCACCATACTGCCCCTCGGCCTTTTATTCTGTGTACAATATGTTTAATGCCATTTATAATAAACGAGTAAATTGTTTGCAAACTTAGCAAAATGAGCCACCTTAATCGCGCTTAAGTAGCTTCGCAACACTAAATTGTGTGTGTTCAGATAGACATACTGCTGCTGCTGCTGACATGTATACAAATACTTTAAACGATTGTTTATGTAGTTGGAATGCAGAACTTACTAGAAAATCAAGTAAGGCTTTAGACTTTGTCGTTTCCGGCATAAGGAAAAGGATTGGTTTTCAACATAACAGAGTCTACGTCCACCTCTAGCGCATAACACATGCACAGGCTGTCAGCTTACATGAATTACGTGCTTCCTTAATAAACATTTAGGCAACAGCAGCAATAAAAGCTGCCCAAGCTTCAAAAAAGAAAAGAAAAAGAGAAAGCTCACTAGCGTGCACTTATTTCCGGACGTATCCGCGCACCGCAAGCGCTTTGTGTAGGGCGTTTCGCATGCTGCCGAGCTGCGGCGGGATTCGCAATGGCGGCGGTCGTAGCAGACGACGCGCCTGTCCTCACCCTCAGCGGAGCGCGCGGGCATCAAGGCACCCTAACGGTCCCCAGTCCGGCGCGCCATCTCTCGGCACGCAGAAAACGAGAACATAATTCGCCTCTCTCCAACAAGCGCTCCCTCCGCGTCGTTCGCTCACCTAAAGTATTTCTTGCACCGTGGTCGAGGCACACGCCGATGTGGAGGCTTTCGTTGGGCCGAGCTTGAGGGGCGCAAACGGAACACCGGGCGATGACGGCTGTTACGGAGTCTCCGTTGCTCCGCTTTTCTTTGCTTATCTTGCAGTGACTCGTTGCGCCTTTGAAGGCTTTAAGTGTAATGAATGCTCACTGAAGAAGAGCTTGCAGATCAATACGTCGTATACGTGCCGAGTTGGCTCGACAGTGTTATATAATATGCCACGCAGAATATTTATTATGCGCAAACAAATTAATTCTCTTGTAGAACAGGCTTTTTGGCGTGTTGTATAGGATTCATTTCGAAAACATTGCGTCAACATGAGGACGCGAAGAGAGATAGAATGGGACGGGCGCTGTCCCGTTGTATCTTCCTTCGTCCTCGTGTTGCTGCGCTGTTTTCAAAATGAAATTCATTCTTGGCCGCGAGATCGAGCGGAGTCGCCACCTGGCGGCTTCTGACTGAACCGCGCCTAGTGTGGATTGCTCCATGCGTCGTCTGCTAGCCACGTTGTGTTTGCATGTGCGCGTACGTCATGCAGGTCCTCAAAAGGCGGTTTGTTCCGTTGCGTTAGTGCAACTTTAACCGCTCGTACGTATGACTAACGCGACGTAACGAAGCATTTGGCCTTGATCGGCTGTATATGTACTGCAATAAGATCAGTGAGTGCACTTGTCAAGAGTGCTGTGTGTGGTCGTCGTACCCTCCGTTCACGAGAGTTATATCAGTGTAGGTGCCGCTCTGTTGTTCAAGCGCATTGCAAAGTGCACTTTGCGTTGCCCTAAAGATGAGGAGTATTAAATCTCATGTGAATATAGCCTTTTAGCGGCTCAGTGGTAAAAAAAGGGGGCTCTCATGCACTTGCGGGTTGTGGTTAGGTGTATAACTTCGGGACAGTCGTTTATAGGTTACGCGACGAGCTTTAGTTGTCTATGGTCCTGGTCCCATTACACAGAAATATTTCTGTCAAGTCACGTCTGACACTTAGGTACTTAAATTGTCCCCTAAAAAGAACAGAAAATGGAATGTACGGAAATCGCAAAACTGAGTTGACTTGCGCAGTTTTAACATGTGGCGAAACTTATACAAGAACACCCGCGTACTTCGATTAAGGTACGCTTGAAGAGCCCCGATGGTCAAAATTAATCCAAGCGGCGTACTTTACATTTATGTCGCAGTAATTTCACGCGAAGCCACATCGTTTTTAGGGGCGAAGCTCCTTATGCCGTGGGTCTGTCCATCCTCCGTTTGTTTGTAGCGTTGTAGTAGCCACCTCTAGCTCGTGAGAAGAGCGCGTTCTGGCATGCAGTAGAAGAAGAAGACGACGTTGACGAGTGAGACTCTCGTGCGTGTTCGCCTGTGTAGCATTCTTTCTTCTTTACTGCGCGCGTTCTGGTATGCAGTAGAACAAGACGACGACGTTGACGAGTAACACTCTCGTTTGCGTGTTCGCTTGTGTGGCGTTCTTTCTTCTTTACTACGTCTCGTGTTTTCAACGACACCCGAAGACAATATTTCAGAAGTAACGCGCCATGAGGCTCCCTCTTGGCACGCTTTCTCTTTAGCTCGGAGTCGCCAGATGGAAGACAAGGCTACGGAACGGAGGGCACGGAAGGCGGCGGCAGCGCGCGCTCGCAGACAGAATCCTGAGGTGAGAGCCCGCGAGGCCGAAGCTGCACGTCGACGCCGCGAAGCAGATTCCGCCGTTCGAGCCCGCGAAGCCGAAGCTGCTCGACAAGCTGCACGGCTGCGGCGCGAAGACCCCGCCGTTCGAGCCCGCGAGGCCGAAGCTGCTCGACAAGCTGCACGGCTGCGGCGCGAAGACCCCGCCGTTCGAGCCCGCGAGGCCGAAGCTGCACGGCTGCGGCGCGAATCGGATCTTCAAAATGTGAAGGACAGCGGCGAGAAAGCGCGCGTACCGGCAGGCAGAGCCCGAGGCGAGCACGTGAAGTGGCTGCAAAACGCATCAGGCGGGCTCTGCCCGTAGGCGCCGACGCATGCTTCCAGCGGGACTTCCTTGATAACAGTTTCAGCCATAGTTGCGGTGTGTGCAACAGATTGTGGTTCTCAAACAATCTAGTCACAATATCTTCCATCAAGAAGGACCACGCTCGCGCCAATGCCATCGCCGTGCTGCAGCGCGAGTTCGCTTCGCCCCACTCATCATCATTCACCACGTGGATATGCTGTGATTTTTTGCTTTACATTATCTTGGACGTTTCTGTTGCGTTGTAATAGATTGACGGAAAGCAGTGGACATTATTCGCGTGAAAAAACGTACTTTGGTCCCGTGAAATAACCGGGCCTTTGTTCCATTCCTGTCGTGCAAGTAATTAATCGAAGAAAGTTCCGTGCTGTAAAGTTACCTTTGTGTACTGTTACTGGAATAAAAACAAGCGTGTGCGTGTTAAACGTCTCCGTAGCGCTAAAGCGCTGTCAGCCACGTAGCTTTCCTCAGTAAACCTATCAAATGTTCTACATTGGAGAACTGAATAAGAAATCCGGATGAATATTTGAGCACGCAGTGCACAAAGTGCTATTTGAACTCATCGTGCAGGAATACGGGCTTTCTTTTTGTTGGGGGGTATCCAGATGAAGAAGTAAATACTTAATTCAGTCGCGCTACAGCAGTGCGTAGTAGGTGGAACACAAGCTGAACATGTACAAATAAAACAACAAAACGTCATCCATTGCGAAAACGCCGACTGTTGCCGAAGGAGAGCAATCCCGTTCGTTGGCAGAATGCGCTTCTCTCACAAGTAATAGTAACGTTCGGCGCGCTTCGTGCTTGAATTCGGGAATGAAGAGCGCACATATTACCAGAAAGCTGCAGTCAGCGCATTCTGTTTGCCGGAAATTGGGTCAAATCGCTCACAACAAAGCGCTGTTGTGTGCGTTTGCGTACGCGCCGACGACCGCCTATCCACACTGGCGCGGCGGCGGTGCTGCCACCTGTAGCCTAATCTCGCGGCGATAGAAGCAGTAACACGGCCGGTCTGGAGGCGCTCGCGCGCTCGCTCGCGAGCGCGCGCCTCCGACCGGCCGTGGCAGTAAGCACCAGAACGATCGGCGGGAAGCCATCTTCTAATGCTTTCGTAATGGGGCCACTCTCCGGCTGTTGTGGATAAGATTTAGTTTTATTCTACATAATGATCTGCTGCTTATAATGTTTATGCGTCACTTTAACGTCAGGAGTTTTCGCAGCTTTGTGGCTTTGTGTCGTCGCGTGACAGACAGGCGGTGTTAACATGTGGCCCGACAACGGTGCACAATCACAAATAACTTATTCCCCCTTTTTCGACCTAATAGTGAATAAGCAGTCTGCGCATATCCTTGTAATACGGGGTGTTTTCGCAGTTTTTAGCCTTTCGCGTCACAGTACAGCGGGCATGACGCGATAGCTTTCGACCGATCACGGAGCAGTGGTTGCGAACTTAAAACAGAAAAGAAATTGCAATAGTTTTACGTTATAGCGACATTGGCAGCAGACCAGACTAAATGTTTTCACGCTTGGCGATGCCGTAAACATGTACGTACGCATAGGCGTGCGCACAGGGGGGGGGGGGGGGCGGCCGCCCTCCCTGATCACATAAGAGGGGGGAGGGGCGGCGCGAAATCTGCCCCGCACATTGACCCTTCTAGTCACTTAAGAGGGGGGGGGGGGGCAAAATCTGCCCTATACATTAACTTAGTAGGGTGGGGGGGGGCGCTGCGATGAACCTTCGCCCCCCCCCCCTGATGGGGAACCCTGCGCACGCCTATGTACGTACGTATACGCAACGCGTTGTGCAACGTGACGTGAAGTTCGGCAGCATCTTAAAGGGGTCATGAAGCACCCCTTGGGCTTGTTGAAAAAACACATCCTGCGGAAAGCTGGCACGGCTATGAACTGCTCTGCCAAATACTACAGTCGTGCGCGCCGCGTAAAGGCCACAAGCGGAGCGCGAAGTTGCCGTTTCCCCAGGCGCCCTCTTTTCAAACAGAGGCCGGTTCTCACACTCGTCGGTGGGCGGGGCGTCTGGAAGTTTACGTCGCAAGAGACATAGCATGCTTATTGGCCGATAGCCGACGTAAATCGAGAGCGGCGTTCGGATCAGATGCGCTTCTTGCCGCGGGTTGCCGCCACTTGCCGGCGCCGCACTCCTCAGTACACGGTAGCCGCATTCGCGCAAGCGAATCACAGCGGGAGAGCGATCGCGTTTCATGACGCGCACTGACGTAACTTCTTTCCCCCGTGTCATCCCTCCCTGTCTAGCTTCGAGTGCGCTCGTCGGCACGAGAGAAGAGAGAAAGCGCTGGGAGCGTGCGCCAAACCCCCGTAACTCCGCTGATTCTTCACGGATTTGAGAAATTTTTGCGGCAATCGATTCGGGAGGCAGTAAACTCTGATACTAAGGTCATTAGATTATTACTTGGAAAAGTGGTTCATGACCCCTTTAAGAAGCTTTCGCATGGGGGCTCCTATCTAAATACATGTCAACGAAAAATTCGTTTTTCTTAACTCCTGCATCTTTAAATAAAGTGTCCTTACGAAGCCCATGTGTTCTTTTATTGAGGTCGCCAATATATTTTATAAAATGTGTGAAAACTAGCAATATTTCAATAACGAAACTATACAGTTTTTTTATGACTGTATAACTCTATTGGCAATGAAGAAAGATGTCTCAGCTTCGTGAATTACACATGTAATATGTTAATCTGTAAATTCACACATTAAATTTCGCCGCCGTAGATGCTCTCACGGATCCAACTTGTAGAACTGCAATATGCATTCGTTTTAATGCAGAGTTACAATGTAATAAACTCGTTGCTTCAATCTTTTATTTTTTTTTAGATGACGGTTTTCTTTTTTATTTCTGTAAAAAAATTCAGACCTTGCATCAAAATTCTACTTTCTATAGTCACTATAATTTAACTTTCCCTCTCGAGTTCATCCAATTTCATTCCAGTCATCCCGGCAGTCTTTTCAGGAAACGGTATTTCTGCGTTTTACATGTATTTGATTAAGCGGCATCGGAGTTGGTCCCGAGCTAAAGCTCCCTCTTAAAAGCACTTTCTGACAGTGGCCTAACGTATAGCATCAATGTAGTATGGACGGTGCCAAATAATAGCAATTCCTGACTACGCAGCAGCAATACAGCATGTATGTAGTATCGTACCTGCTGTGCGACTGCAGCCTAAACTAAGCGTGATAGTAATTATGACAGCGTTCCAACATTTGTTTACGCGCGACCAGTGTCTTTACTACACGCCACGCGTTTTACAGCGAAGCAGTATATCATATGACTCGGATCCCGGGATTTTTTCGCGTGTGTCGATAGAAAACCATTCGACGAAATGAAGCGAAAAGTGTCTATCCCCGTGAAAATTACGCATGCAAGATGAAATGATTTCCCTCAGCTCTTTTAAACGCTTGGCTAATACAAAATAAGAGTTACACATTCTCGGCGAAAGTATTAACTCCGGCTTAGTATCAGGGGCGTAGTCAGAATTTCTTTTTTTTTTTTTGGAGAGGGGGAGGGGGTTACAACCACCCGTGCGTGCGTTTGTATGTGCACGTGCATATTATTATATACACATGCAAAAATGAAAAATTTCGAGGGTGAAAGGGATCCCCTCACCCCTTCTGGTTACGCCAATGCTTAGTATCGTTCACTTTATCCCCACAGCAATCAGCCGTGACATGTAAGATCGTAAAACCAGCAACATAAAGAAGCGCGTCTACCATTACCTCTTTACTCAATGTCCTCCACCGGTGGCGTCGTTAGAATTATTCGTTTCAATAAAGAAAAGCACAAGACAAGTGTCAAAACCACGTGATAGATTATAAGGCGTGTGAGAACAACGCGAAGCGCCTACTGTTCGCTGCATACGTTTCGCATGTGAAGAACCCGCTTAGCATCCGACTTCATTTGTGCTGTAACAGCGCTGTAGGAATAAGGCCATGAATAATTTAAGGAAACTCTCGAAACGCAGCGTGAATACGATGTTAAACTGAATTTCATTGTCTTGTTCTCAATCATTTCATGTAGTGCATTGCTCAATCGTTCGAGGCTACGTCACATTGGTCTATCGGATCAGGGCTCATACCACAGCTTCACTGGCCAACTACCTTCACAGCGTGCATTGAAACCCTACATTTTTTTTTTCCTGCTTTAGGTGGTTATATATCACATGAGTTCTTTTCTATTATCATACAACAGAAGAACAGAATGTTGGTCGGGTATATCACGTATTTATTGTAGGTGGACCGGGAAGCGTTGCGGCACGTGCAGTCGATTAATGGCGCGACTCTACTCCGCAACTGTGGAAGCAACTATATTCATAAATATTATTTGAGATATTTAATTTACTGAAAAGTCCTGCCTTAGCTGCAAGACATACTCATACTCCCATATCTTACCTTGTCTTTTTGAGGCATCTCTTGGCTCATGGCATGTTCGATGTTTTCGCGAATCGCTTCGAAGTCCATCACCGTTCCCTCGGCAAAGCTGCTTTCTTGAGCAAGCGTTCCTTGTCTGAAATGCAGGAACACAGCCGAAGACAGAAAAACAGCTACATTAATGTAGTCTAACCTAAATACACGCATTTTCTTGTTCTAAATACGTGACACAAGCTTGTTTCACAACGGAGATACTTCCCTACACAAGGAACTTGAAGTGACTGAGCGCGTTCAACCTCTTGAAAGCTGAAGAAAACTCTCTGGGGGACGGTATTTGTCGAAAACATTCGATCCTTGAAACTGATTAAAGTCTTGGTCTCTTCCTCTCTCTCTGCGCGTTGCGGAAGTGCACAGAGCTTGCTACGTTCAAAACATATCTTGTAAATAAGTATACAACTAGAAACGCAAACGAAACTGGAGGTGGTTCCCTGCGGAGTTGTTTGCGCTTCGCCCTTTTGCAGTACGAAAAGCAACGGGTGGGTACCTGCGCTAACCATTAAGGTGGGAGCGGTGGGCTGTGTCTAGATGGGCGATAACGGCTTTGTCGGATTCCAGGAACGCCTGCGGTATCTGTGGTAAACAACAAGCAGGAGCCACCACGGTCGCCCATCGGGTCTCCATCGTTCTAGGTCATGCACTCACTAGGCAGAATAAATCTCTCATTTTGCTAAGCATTTCTAGATGCTACTTCTTAAACACGTGAAACGCGAAATAAAATAATGTGCAAAATGTTCCAATTGTGCCTTTATAAGTTTCGGTTCTAGTTTCTAAAAAAAAAAAACACTTTGTTACCAAAGCCAAGGCAGCCGAGCCAAATCAATCCACAACTGTCATGGCGGCTTCTACAGTGACCAGCTTTGTTGATACTGGTGAAAAAACTAATATTTTGAAAGGTGACAGATCTACCAGTACCACGCCCGTAATCAGTGCCGGCAGCCAGACGTTTGCTAGCGAAAGACATCCAATTTTTTTGTTGTCAGCGGATTACAGCCGCCGCGAGAAGTACTATCGACCAAGTAAGTCCTTCTTCCATATATCGGAATGGGGCCTTCAGTTTCAGCTTGCGTTATTTGCGGAGATGTAGAGTGAGGAATATTTGTGTTGTGTTTTGAAGCAAGAATTTCATTGCACTTACTATCGTGTAAAGATCACGTGCGTACACAATGAATTGCGGCTAATAGAAAGCAAGTATTAGCCGCGGTTCTGATGAGCTGCAAACTTGGTGGGTGTTTTCTCTGAAGTGCTGTCCATAGTGCCGTGCGGAGTATGATGGTATGATACGCATCGTCGTTTTTATCATTTGTTTACTTTCGTCATTCCAAATGTTTTTTTTTTTTTTTTTTTTTTTAGCGATCTGGTTCTCTGCCACTGCGGCACGAAACGATGTTCGAGCATTCAAATGCGCGAATGGCGTATGATCTGTTGTCATGCTGTGTACGAAGTACTACATTTGTTTACATTGCGCATGGTACTAGATATGTCGCTTTCATTCATATTTCATATGCACGTTTGCTTGTGTGAGAGAAATTTCTTATTAGTTTTAGATTACTATTGAATGCTACTGTCAATCACAATGATTTAGAGAATGCGGAAGGCAACAAAATATACGAAGCCTGTGAGAGTGCGCACCATATGCAACTGCTTGTGCTATAAATTCTGCCTTCCGCACTTCGTAAATCGCGGACAATTTAGCTTCCTTCTGTAAATGAGGTTTTGACGTGTGTTGCACTTGTAATTACTTGTTCATAGAGTCACCCCTTCTTTTGAAACATGTTCCCAAAATTGCATGAAAAAAAAAAAAGATATTGCATGTTGCGATGGGCTACCTTTTACCTTGTTTCTTCTGACTGTATTTATCGTGTGTACGTTAAGCCGTTGAAAGTTACCTGGTACTGAATTTAAGGAATTTAGCGGCACATTGAAAGTCGTGTATTGTGGCGTGATGTTACAGACTGGTGTTCTGTGACACCACGCGCATAAATTGAATGCTCATGATAGCTTACCATAGTCTTCTTTTTATATTTCGTGCTTTTATGAAACTGCCTATCGCAAAACCAAATTTATGCAAGCGTCTCGTGTGATCTAACGTTTATCGGTGCCGCTAATTCATACCTGATCATGCCATCATTAAGCCATCTGCATGTTAACAGTATATTTCAGAGATCGATGTGCAATGTTAGGTTGGTCCTCACGGATAATATCTGTGTACTGTCACGTCTTTGTCTCTTTCTTTTCGTGTAAGGAAAAGTGTTGATTCATACCTGACTAAAGCAAGTATTGCTGCTTTCAAGTGCGGCACGCACCTACTTGCTGTACAGATGCTGTTAGCGCTGTCATGATTTCCTTTCATCTCTTTTTTTAGAGGGAATTGTGCTGTTGAAACTGTTTTCTTTTCCATCGTAAATCACTTGGGGTTTACGTGTATTTTAGTACTGCTAGTGGTGTTGTGATCGCGGTTGTGTTGGCCTTGTCGTTTATCAGACGGACGTTGCTCTACTGTCGATATGGCACATGTAGTACGTGTGGCGTCGCTAGACGCAGCGATGTTCGCTATTGACTTGTTTACAGCAGTGAGCATTCTGTTGTTATTGAATGACTACAAAAGAGAGACGAGTACGGTGTCGTGCCCGTAATCTCGCTTCATCGACATTATGGTCGCTCAGCTGTTTCGCGCGCAGACTCGCGGCGCCTACGTAGCAGCGCGACCCGATCGATGTCTTCTCCCGCTTCTTCCCTTCACTCCCGTTTTTGGCTGCTTTCTTTTGCGCCATCGGAGGTTTCCATGCTGTATCAGAAAGGAGGGGCCATGTTGGTAGTTCTGAGAGCTGCCGCTCACCCGTACGCTCCTTGAACGAGGGCTGCGATCGTTGTGTATATGCCGACTTCGCGAAGCGCCGCGGACACTCGTAGCCCGCTCGGCGAAGACCATCCCGAGAGCGCCGAGCTATCGTATCCTTGCTTCCTACGCGGTTGTTGGAAATTCAAAATGGCAGGTAGGAAAGTCGATAGCAGTTGCTGCTTTTGTTCCGGCGTTGTGTCAAGTTATCCGGCATCATTAGTTTCGTTTATCTGCATCGAACTGTTTTTGCCGCCAGCAGTTCCTTAATTTACAAGCGTTAATTGTGTCGTGACGATGTGATCGGTCGGCACGCATGTGACGATACGTGCAAGCTTTTTGTCATATGGTGTCTTCCAACAACACACACCTAGTTGGCTTATTTCCTTTTCATTTGTTTTTGTTGACGAAATGTCGTTTTTATTATGTCTTTTATATGGCTGCATTTTCTGTCGCTTGTGAGTGTTTTCAGACGGTATAGGCGGATTATTTGTTAGGTGTCCATTCCCATGTGCCATGTGTAATGTCCATGTGTAATGAGTTTTAAAAAAGCGAAGATGTAAATAAGAAAAAGCAAAAAAGGAGGGCTTGAACTGAAATTAGGAAAAAATAAGCCAGTTCAATTGGTCAGTCAATTACTTTAACATTGGATATCGTTTGACTTGATTAGGCTTGCTGTCAGTAGTAAGCATGACATCCACCTTGGCTAGCTCATTTACATATGTTTGTGCATGCTTCTCAGCTCCTGCTGATTCATAAGTCATTATGCATGAGACCAGCTCGTTGTGCCTATGTGAATGCTAAATCTGTATGCTAAATATGGTGCATCTACAAGTGGTTAGATTGTGCCCATTTGATAAGATGTAATATATGTGCATGTGTCGGATCCGGATCCTGTTTGGAAAAGTAATTCCATGACTAAAATGTCAAAGGCTGCTCGTGTTGATATGTGATCATAAGACAGAAAACAAAAACAAGAATGCGGGTTAAATTTCTTGATTCTTTATCCTATGGCTTGAGAGAGACTGATATATTTAACGTTAATGCTACCAGGCCTTAGTTATTTCCATCTAAACACTGCAGCTGGCATCTTGAGTTTTATGAATGCATGCTTGTAAGTTCCACAAAGTTTAAGGAAGTATTTACACCATGTGAACATCAATATACACTGACTTTTGTATCATTCTGCATCAGCAAAGGAAAGTCATTTAGTTCAACACATCCCTTTTATCACTGCTTCACTGTAATAGTTACCTGTATGTCACAAAGTGTAATTGTGCTGCTCAGAATAGTGTTCACACATATATATATATATATATTGTGTTTGCCTTCTAATCTAGTTGGTTACTGATACAGCCATGAACAAAAGTCTGACGACCACCATCGTAATCATCTTCATCATTCTCAGCCTGTTTATGTCCACTGCAGGACAAAGGCTTCTCCCAATGATCTCCACTTTACTGACCATAGATGTTGCAGAAAAAAAAAATTAATATTTAGTTAAATGTAAATAAATAAAAATATCAAGGCATAGAGCCAGAACTGAAGTGGTAAAGCCCATATCTGCACACTGTTTGGCCCATGCAGCGCCCTGACAAAATGTGAAATTTTTTGCTGATGTTTTGGTCTCTAAGCTTTTGCTCCTGAAGGTATAGTCACTGCACAAGATTAGCACAAGCAGCCATTTTGGCCAGTGGTCGTTTGTGCGGTGACTATACATGTTGATATCTATAAATTGCATACCTGCTGTTTGTAAACTTATTATCCACTCGACATTGTTTATTTTGTCTATATTAAGTTTGTTTCGAATAATAAACTGTTCAATGATGTAATGTGAAATTAATTCGCAGCTCTTGAAACAAAATATCTTGATACAGTTGGCGTGGTGTTCAATATTTTTTAAGCCCGCATGTCATTATTAGACATCAAGCAATTCATGTAAAGTATGTCATGTGAAATCTGGGAAATCCTACACACAATGATTTTTAATCACTCTTTTTTTAATGTGCACATCTGTGTTCATGACGCATGTCGCCACCCTTCCAGATGTCGTTTTTTTTTTTCGAAAAAGTGAATTTTTATTTTTTGCGTTCTAAGAATGTACAGACATTTAGAACTGCGGTGCAAAAAAATTTACGACTCCATCCGGGTTTGTTAAGAAGTTATGTTATTTTTTGGTTACTGCCCTCAAACTGACAATGGCATGTTTGGAACATGTAATGCTTCTTTCTCTTGAAACCTGATTTTCATTGTGTTTTATTGTTTTTCGTTGTGCAAAAGCTCGTGTGTTTTGAACGAATTGATATTTTCCAACGAAGCTTTTCATGCTTTTGCTTAAACATTAACCTGTGCATTGAATAAGGATATTGAAAACGAATAAGTTTTGATATTATAAGGTTTCAAATCACACGCAACCTCCTCAAATGACAGCTTTTGGTATTTGGGCTCTGTTATACTTAATATTGCTTACAGCGCAAAGATCCTAGTTTATTGCAGAGCCTAACTACACAGCTATAGTGCTGCCAAGCCATTTTTATTTCATGTGGTTAGATTGGCAATTATGACTTTTGGCGTGATGGATGTATTTTGGGTAATTTTGGTAATTATGTTATAACTAGTTTGATTTCTTTTTTACTCAACACGCTTAAATAGTGTTTTAAACTGTCCTCCTTAAAGGGGACATGACACGGTCACCCTCAAATTGCAGTTTTCAGCGAAAAGTAGAAATAAATAGTCTATTGTGCCTATACATATCTGAAAAATAGACTGTAAATGAATATATCAGTGCAAAATAAGCCCTAGAAGTTGCCAGCTATAAATCCTGCCTACCGCCGGCGACTGCCATTTTGCCGTGGCATGTGTGATGTCATGCGCTGCATGGAGCAGAGCCACGACGCTTCTGCCAAAGTTTCAGCTGTTGCAAAACGTTCAATTTCAATGCCAAGCTGAAGAAAGCTTGGATAGCTGGATTTCACGTGCAGCTGAGCATGGAACAAAATTGTTCACCGGAATACAGATACTTGCACAGCAAGCAGCTTGTTACGTCACGGCTCACGAGTTCACCAGTGTTGCCCGACTCTCAAGCCACTGACCTGCATATAAAAATATTCAATTATAAATTAAGTGCTGGACCAAATTTGCTAAAATTTTGCCAGCTTGTTTGTGAGTGCACAAGGATTAACCCACATAACACAGGTCAAGATCAAAAATAGGGTGTCATGGCCCCTTTAAGGCAGATGCGATGCAATCAGTTTTGGGTCAAAATCTAAAATGATTTCGAAAAAGGTGACATCCTTAATCATGTATCATTATGCTAAGAATAACAGCCAATGCTGTAAATATGTAGAAGTGGTGGTTGATCTTTCCACAAGTTAGCTCCAGTTTCCACAAGCCTTGTCTGTGCAATTTTTTGCTCTGTTGAGTTCATGTGCCACATATCTGACCTTGCAAATTTGCTTTGTCACTTAAAGGGACATTGAACAGAAACGTGTGGTAAGCTTTATTATTAGTTATGCTTCTACAACATCCCTCCTCTGCCATTCGTAGAATTGATGCCATAGTTGCCAATTGCCTGTTCTCCTTCCTGCTTTTTTTCTACTTTCACAGTGAAGTCTCTATGACTGCAGAAGAATTGATGCCTGGGCAAGTTGGAATTGGTTATGCATGTTCGAAATGGGCGGCGCAAAAACAAGGGACAAAGGAAAGACTACACACCACAGAGCGCCTTCTCACAACTAACTTTATTAAAAAGAACATACACTATTTGAACCTTCACCAAGTACCACGTGCTCTTACATCATTGATAGCCGACAGGGCACATAGACATGTGTTGCTGTAAAGATTAGGAACGGTTACAAAACTATAATCACATGTACACTTTTTTTTTTTTTTCTCCTATGTGATGAAACGATTGAGGAAACAAATTTCATCGTCATGCAGTGCTATTGATGGCATGCTTACACATAGATTGCCTTTTTTGTTAATGTGATGAGCCTCAACAATTTCTCTAGTAGCTTGATTGTTATGCCTGAAAATACATATGGTGTCATGAAAGTTGGGGGTGCGTCCGTGTTCTGCACAGTGTCGAGCAACGTGCGAGTAAGCATTGCCGTCCAATGAACGCTTGTGTTCGGACAGCCTTACATTGAGGCAACGGCCAGTTTGCCCAATGTAAACATGACCGCAGGAAAAAGGAAGCTGGTATGCAACTCCCGTTGTGCAAGGCACAAACGGTGACGTGTGCCTTACAGTGCAGCGTTTTTTTGTCACACCTGAACTTTTTTCTGCCAGTTTCCTCTCAACTATACCACAGATTCTATTCATTTTGTTGGGGGCGGAAAAAACAACCTTTATCTTATACCGACCAGCTACATTTTTGAGCCCATGCGACAGCTTATGTACATACGGAATTACAGTGATTTTTTCTTTTTCCACGGCCTTATTATCTTTGGTGAGCGTTCCTACTTTTACACGTTTTAGGAGCTTCTGCACATTCACCCTGATAGCACTTTCTGGAAAGCCTGCCACTCTTAGACGCTCAATTTGTTTCACACAGCTTTCGGCGGTTTTGTGGTAACATGATTTGAACAGGGATGAAAGTAGTAATGAAAATGCTATGCCATTTTTTACGACTTTTGAATGAGCTGATTTGAAGTTAAGAACCGGTTTTTCGGACCTTGGACTGTAATTCCAGCAAACATGATTGTCGGTTAGTTCAAGCTTCACTTCTAGGAACTGTAACTCTTTATTCTGTGGTACTTCATGAGTGAAGTTTAACCCGGAACCACACTTGTGAAACACGTCAACAGTGTTATTAACCGTCCGTGACAACATAATCAAAGTGCTAAGATACGTGGACGATTTTCTAGTAATTGTTCATAGTTCTAGTTTTGAACGGACGGTTACTAACACTGTTGACGTGTTTCACAAGTGTGGTTCCGGGTTAAACTTCACTCATGAAGTACCGCAGAATAAAGAGTTACAGTTCCTAGAAGTGAAGCTTGAACTAACCGACAATCATGTTTGCTGGAATTACAGTCCAAGGTCCGAAAAACCGGTTCTTAACTTCAAATCAGCTCATTCAAAAGTCGTAAAAAATGGCATAGCATTTTCATTACTACTTTCATCCCTGTTCAAATCATGTTACCACAAAACCGCCGAAAGCTGTGTGAAACAAATTGAGCGTCTAAGAGTGGCAGGCTTTCCAGAAAGTGCTATCAGGGTGAATGTGCAGAAGCTCCTAAAACGTGTAAAAGTAGGAACGCTCACCAAAGATAATAAGGCCGTGGAAAAAGAAAAAATCACTGTAATTCCGTATGTACATAAGCTGTCGCATGGGCTCAAAAATGTAGCTGGTCAGTATAAGATAAAGGTTGTTTTTTCCACCCCCAACAAAATGAATAGAATCTGTGGTATAGTTGAGAGGAAACTGGCAGAAAAAAGTTCAGGTGTGACAAAAAAACGCTGCACTGTAAGGCACACGTCACCGTTTGTGCCTTGCACAACGGGAGTTGTATACCAGCTTCCTTTTTCCTGCGGTCATGTTTACATTGGGCAAACTGGCCGTTGCCTCAATGTAAGGCTGTCCGAACACAAGCGTTCATTGGACGGCAATGCCTACTCGCACGTTGCTCGACACTGTGCAGAACACGGATGCACCCCCAACTTTCATGACACCATATGTATTTTCAGGCATAACAATCAAGCTACTAGAGAAATTGTTGAGGCTCATCACATTAACAAAAAAGGCAATCTATGTGTAAGCATGCCATCAATAGCACTGCATGACGATGAAATTTGTTTCCTCAATCGTTTCATCACATAGGAGAAAAAAAAAGTGTACATGTGATTATAGTTTTGTAACCGTTCCTAATCTTTACAGCAACACATGTCTATGTGCCCTGTCGGCTATCAATGATGTGAGAGCACGTGGTACTTGGTGAAGGTTCAAATAGTGTATGTTCTTTTTAATAAAGTTAGTTGTGAGAAGGCGCTCTGTGGTGTGTAGTCTTTCCTTTGTCCCTTGTTTTTGCGCCGCCCATTTCGAACATGCATCTCTATGACTGTCGTGTGCTGGGTTCACTCGTTTCACATTGCTAATTCAGCATCCTTACAGAACTTTTCATTTTCCTTGTCATCAAGAGAGCGTTAGTCAAGGAGGTGCAATCCCTGCAATGTTGTTCACTGCATGCTTATATGTATTCAAATGACTACATTGGAGAATAAATTAGAATAAATAATAATGGATAGTATCTCAGCAACTTATAGTTTACAGATGACATTGTACTCTACAGCAATAATGGCAACAAATTGCAAAAAATGATTGAAGACCTAAAGTAAGAAAACAGTAAAGTGGATATGCAAAAGACAAAAATAATGCTAGGTGGTCTGGTGAAAGAGCGAGAGTTTGCAGTAGACGACCGGATCTTAGAATCGGTAGAAGAGCATGTATATTCAGGTCATATACTAACAGGAGACCCTACTCATGAAAAGGAACTTCATTGAAGAATAAGGATGAGCTGGAGTGCATATGGCAGACCATACGGCAGACAACAGGCAATGTACCAGTGTCCTTAGAGCAAAAATTGCACAACCATTGCATATTGCCTGTACTGACATGTGGTAGAAACCTTGAAAATAACGAATAAACTCAAGAAGAAGTTAAGAACCACACAGCACGCAATGGAATGGAAAGTGATAAATGTAACATTAAGAGATAGGATGACCACACTGTGGATCAGAGAGCAAGCAGGGGTAGCCTGTGTTCTAGCTGACATTGAGAGAAAAAAATGGAGCTGGGCAGGCCATGTAATGTGCAGGACTGATAACCTGTGGTCAGTTAAAGCAGTGGAACGGGCACCAAGGGATGGGAAATATAGCAGTGGATGGCAGAAGGGTGGGGTGATCAAATTTAAGAAATTTGCAGGGCTAAAATAGAATCTCCTTGCAAAAGACAGTGTAAATTGGTGATCACAGGGAGAGCCATTTGTGCTGCAGTTGATATAAAAATAGGCTGATGATGACGTTGCTTCCATGATACCAAAAATGTCACTTTAATCATCATAAGATACTTGGTAATTTGAAAAAGATACAAAAATTAAACACATATGGCAATGCCACCTGCATTTTAGGGTAGCCTTGCTCATTGCTTTTATCCAATATGTTGTTTGTAACTGAATATTGGCTGAACTGTCTCATATCGGCATAAATTTTTTAGTGAAAGCTTAACATTCCCACAGAACTGCTGGTCTGGGTGGGTTAATTAATTAGAATATTTAAATGCAAGCTATATCTGAAGCGACCAAAACAGTGAACCCATTTTTATGGTTGGAGTGATCCAATGTTTCTAATAAATATTTGGGGGGTGACTTCTGGCTGTCATGTCCCATTTTAAATGTAGAAGGATGCAAAAGCACCTTCAAAGTAACAGTGGTTTCCTTGAAGGAGCCAGGGTAGATGAAATGAATGTCTCTTTTTTGTGACAATAATTTCACCTTATCAAATCAGTTCAGCATGTAAATAAGACATTTGGTGGTATTAGGTGCTGTAGTGTCAGACACAACAAATGAAAATTCTAACAAATAGTATAATTGCCTTCCATTCGGTTACTTTCTGCTACATCTCTACTGTTTGGTATGAGCACTGTAGATCCTTAACATGTCTTCTCAGCCGGCCAATGGCCAAGGACACCATTTACCTCTGCAACTTTCGAGTCTCTGTTGACGGGGAGTGGCTGTGCCTCAAGGAGCTTGCTGATGTCCAGTTTGACACCCAGAAACCCCTTGCAGTGACAACACCTTATGCCTTCGAGGGTGTGTGCATCATTGGGACTCTGCTTTCGAGCTATAGCATGTACTACTTTGCAGTACTGAAACAGTATAGTTGCTTTTAAGAGTACCACTATTGATTGTTGTTAGTGTTCCATCTTTATTTTCAGCTTAAGTTTCACCCATCTCTCTTGCCATTATTGTGTGTTAGGTGTTGATGATACTGCATTCTGACAGTGGGATTTCAAATGCCAGCAGTACTTTTGTACCTTTTGTTGTATGTTGCATTTTTTATGTGTGCTTGTTTAAAAACATTGTTTTCTTGCTTGTTTTTTTTTTCACTACCTTTTTGATGTCTCTATATTAGTGGCCTGTGAATATTCAAAATTTCAACACAAATCATATAGTGTGGATTGACAACACTGTTGTGAAAAAAGTTTCTTTATGCACTTGTAATGATTGATATAACATAGAGATCACTGTTTTCTGCTATCCACGAAAACGCATGAAATGCGTTCACTTGAGTGTAGGCATGTGTATGTTCGCATACATACTAGCTTTCTTATTTCTACTTTATGTAGATGTAAACCTTGTGATGGCGGAGTGCTAAGGGTCAACGTAACACTTCTACCAAATTTATATTTTTGAAGAATACGGAATGGAGGGATTCCTACAAAAGTAAAAAGAAATATTGTATTCACATGTGTAATGCTGTTCCAGCCTCCGACTACGATTCCACATAATGTATTGTCAAAAAAGCTTGTGTGTTACGGTGTCTGCTGCAGAAGTTCTCATGCATATTTTCTCTTGATCAAAGTGATGCACTTGTTATTTAAAAACTGATCTGGTCACAAAGCTTCACTCCTTTCTTGTGTTTTGCAAATTTAGTTGTTGATTAAAAGATATTTAGAATTTCCTGTCAGTTGGTGCTTATACATATTAATCCAATGTAATTTAGTAGTATTGAACATTGCTGTGAAACAAATTCTTGAACTTGGATTCTTTTTTTGTCTTGTCACTTCAGAGGAGGAGTTTGTCACAGCTTGACATGCATGTTCGCTTCAGCCAGTGCTGTTATTTTGAGTTTTATATGACATGTCACTTTCTGATGAACTGCTGATTGTGTAACTCTGCATTCTGTCAATGAGGTTTATATAATGGTAATAAGCAGGAAAAATTGTGAAAACTAGTGGTTATGTCATACCTTTTTTTTTTGTTATGAGGGTACCAGTGAAAAATGGTTCTAAACTGAGTTTTATTTTTTACCATATTTTTACATTTTGAAAAAGGGTGCTTATTTTTATTTACGTGCATAGTGACAGCACTTTATTTATGTTGAAAGGTTTTCAGCTGTGGAAATTAGGAATGCTGACCTTGTGACAGTTTAACGAAAATCTGGAAATTTCACATGGGTTGATTATGGCAACATTTAGCCTAGCCACAGGAGCTGTGATGTTTTAGACAGTAGCGCAAAGAATCACACGGACGGCGAAAGAGCAAGACGAGACGTAGTGCTGTGTCCAGTCTTGCATTTTCACCGTCCGTGTGCTTCTTTATGCTAATGCCTGAATTATGTGCTACCAACTGGCCCATCAGTCTGTCCTTTTGAGCTGTGATGTTTTGGGCAATGGTGAGTGCTGCTGTAATGTGCTCTTCATTATTAGTGTGGTGAAGAGTTGGCAGGTGATTGCTTCTGTTGGATAACATGTCACAGAGCTGTTTTTGTCAGCAGAAGATACCCAGCAACTCAAGTAGAGGAATAGTATTTAATATTGTGGAGCACTTCTGTCAGTAATCTCTGTCCTTGACAGTGTTCTTTTTTTGCTTTCACAGGAGGGAACAGGTAGTTTGAATCTGACGTGCTGTTTTGTTTTTCAGGTGTCGACTTTTTTTTCAGCATTTGGTGGTGGGGCTCAGTGCATGATGATATATTCAAAAGCACCATCCTGGTTGTTTCTTTTTGTATTTCGATGTTGCTGATCCCTGCTTGAACTCCAGATCGAGATCCTGTGGCTATAGAACGCTCCAACCTGCTCAACTTGACCAAGTTGGTTGTGAAAGAGCTCATAGAATCATCACTGAAGTTTGGGCGTATGCTCGACTCGGACCATCCTCCATTGCAGCATTTCTTTATCCTGCTTGAGCATGTCCTCAGACATGGCTTAAAACGTGAGTGATTCTTTCTTCTTTAAAAAAAATTCAAGTATGACTCAAAATGTTTTGTATTGATTGTAACAATTTATGGTATAGAGCCAACTTTCCCTATGCACATGTCATATATGAATGGGGATGTCATGACCTATACAGTGCACCACATTGCATTAACAGTTTCTTAATTGCAGTGATACATCCAACTTTTCTACTGCTACTAGCTTGATTTCACTGTACTTCATCTGTGCATTTATTATCCCTTTGCGACATGGCGTCCTTATTTGGAGAGGCAACTTAATTTTGCCATTTCTGTGCACTTTTGGCTAGAAGGAGACAACGAACACTGAGTTAGCGGTAAATTAAGCATTTTTGTTGCCTAATGTTCCTTTATATCTCGTCTGGTTCAAATATTATGCTACCTACGATCGCTTTGACGTGGGTTGGATGCAGGCTGTATTGGAAGAAATTTCAAAATATTTTTTTACCTTTTTAGGAATGCTCGGTGCCAGTAGATAACTATCGCATATAATTTGAGTGGGTCGTTGAATTCGGTTTATGAAGAAATATAGCATGACCGACAATACAATAATTTGATCATCATCTACGTTGTAATTACAATTAATTGCTGTAAAATATGCTATAAATGAATTGTGACACTTCCACTTGCTTTAATCTTGGTCTCCAGAACCTTGGCATCAAATTATGTAAATTTCACGCATTTGTACACAGACGATCATAATGCATGTCGGAAAGTTTATATTTTTGCGTTCATCAACAGCTTTGAACTAGTTTTTAAAACCCGCCGCAGTGGTCTAGTGGTTATGGTGCTCAAATACTGACCAGGAGGTCAGGGAATTAAATCCCAGCTGTGGTGGCTGCATTTCAATGGAAGCAAAATGCTAGAGGACCTGGGATTTTAAGAATTCCAGGTGGGGGGGGGGGGGGGGTCAAAATTTCCAGAGCCCTCCATTATGGTGTCTCTCACAATTGTATAGTGGTTTAGAGGCACAAAAACGGTTAAACGCCAATAATTATTTTTAACTACTTTTTGAAATTGTATATATAATTGCATAAGACATGTATGCATTTGGTTTGTTCCACTTTGTAATAAAGAAAGTTGGTAAGTTTTTCTCCAGAGAACATTTAAAATGGCACTGAGAAATTCATAATTTATAAAATTATGCAATGTGGTGTACCTTAGGTTAGTGCAAGCCATATACATGTTTTTTACCAACTTGAACGTGCCATTTCTTAAAATGCCTTTCCTTGAAGCTTGTTTTAAAATATTTGCTTAATGTAAGCTTTTTTTTTCTGGACCTGCGCTTGAAGTCGAACAGCTTTTCTAACTACCATGTAGGCATAAATATACTGAATATTGCAGAACTACTACTACATGAAAAGGAGATGGTGACAGAGCAAGCAGGTTTCAGTAAAGGGTGTGGTACGAGAGTTAGCATTGCAAATACGAGATAGTTGATGGAAACTTGTAAAGAATACCAAGGATAAAACGGATGCTTGGGCGAGTTGGTTCATACTTCATGCTCCCGGTATATCAAGAGAATGGGTGTTCCTGAACACCTCATAATTCTGCTGAGACCTATACACCAGACAGGAACCACTTGTTAAGACAAATGTTGGTTATGCAACTTGGTTTCGAGTTCAAAAAGGAGTCAGGCAGGGCCATATCGTTTCGCCATACTGATTTAACTGTACGCAGCTTATGTATTCAGGAATGGCAATTTGGAAAACCGGGATGTAGGAGGGAAAATCGGAGGGGGAACAAAGGTAACCAAGTCACAATATGCAGACGACACTATGTTAATAGCAAGAAGCATAAAAGACATAAAAACATTATTCTGAAGGTAAAAGAAGAAAGTGAGAAGGCTGGTCTTTTAAATAATGACTTATCAGATATTATAGAACACTACATTTTCGCTGACAGTATGCTTGATTGTGAACTTGAATGCTCTGTGAATGAAAGGACCTAGCTTTCTTTCTTGCCCAGCATTTTTATTGCAGAAACAGGGCATCAATAACTGTTACTTGGCACACAAGGGGGATAAGTGCACACGCTGTTAGGTCCCATGTTGGCAGCGCAAAAACAATGTGTTCCAACTCACACTACAGCGATGGAAAAGTAACTGACAAGAATTTCATGGCTCTGAACATATGGGAGGCAAAAGCATACAGATTTGGGCTGGTTGGTTCTTCACTTGAGTAGAAGCAGTGCAAGGAGGGCATAAGAAAGGGACAACATCATTGTCTGTCCCTTTCTCACGTCCTGTTCCTTTGCACTGTTTCTACTGAGGATACTCAAACGACAGCCAAGTGGTTAGAGTGTCCAATCAACCAAGTGGTTCAGCGTCCGCCTCCACTGCAAGAGCTACTGCGTTCGATTTGCAGCGCCGCCAGGCACACCCCAGTTTTTCTAATGGAGAGAGAGTACCCACAACCCCGATGTGGCGCTCAGTATTGTGGGTACTCTTATCTCGAGAAGGTGGCCTTTCCTTTCCACTCCACTTCCCCCTCCCCCCAAAGACACTGAGCATGGGTTGCAGAAATAAACATCTTTCCTATCATTTTACTGCTGCTCAGGATAATGAAGACCTTGCATTGTTTGGGTCAATGAGTAAGACACATAACGAAGTTTATCCGTAGCAAAAACTAAATTCAACACACAAGTCGAAGACATGAAAGTAATGATGCAAACAGCACTGACTTATAAGTGTTTGTCTTCCTTTCTATGTCCTCGTATTCCACACTGTGCTTATTTTGCCATGAAAACCAGCTCGCCCAAGCCTCCAACCATGCACTTTGTTAACTGAGTGCTTGATAGCAGTTTGCCAGCTGTGCACAAGCCAGCTAATGCCGGATAATTTTTTCCTTATGCCCACTTTCCCCTAATCATTAAAAAGAAAAACCTGTGGGGGAAGCAAGCATGGCATAAACATTATATTTTTAAGTTATTCGATCAGCGTAGCTCAAAAGGCCGGTACTGGAGGGTATAATTTTAGGCAATAATTTATTTACTTAAAATTTGGGCTGAGTGGTGTAGTGTGCAGCTTCCACTGCTGAGTTGTGTCATCTTTGTCTCATGTGCAGGCATATGCATGTGTGTGTGTGTGTGTTTGTATCTCTGGTTATTGTTACTAGGTTTCATCAGCTGCTGAAAAGCGACTGATTTGATGGTGGTTTTTTAGGGCTTTTATTTTCAGTTGTAGCGCAAAGTGTGTGCTATGCGGGTTTTGCTTGTTACCCTACTTTCAGCTAAAAAAGGCATTCTGGGACCTAAGAAAGAACTTTGGAATGTTCTTGAGGCAGTTGAAAAGTTTGTACCTGAAGCAGCTGACATCACAACAAGTGTGCGAGATCTGCCAACTGTCAAGTTAGTTGCTGGAATTTATTATTTTCATTTTGTTTATACATTGTCACTAGGCATATCCAGCCTAAGTCATGCTCTATGTGTGCTTGTTAGGCTTTCTGCCTTTATTTGCCTACTATAAGGATGGGAAGTTAATTGTGAAGGTGATGGTTATACTGGGGGACACTAGCTTTGTGAAATTTGGGGGCCTAATAATAGGACCACCATTGATAGCCATGAAGCATAATCTAGAATCCTTTTCTTTGCATTCTTTATTCTGAGCAACAGAGGTACAAGCTCCTTAAGCCCGGAAAAGTTCTATAGTCAGGTGGAGCTTAAGAAGTCCACAGCATTTCCTCCACAAAGGCGGATGCGCACAAGACTACGCCAATGGGCATTGCGCAATCCGGACTGAAGTCATGAACTGGACTGCCGGTGACCCCGCCTTTGGAGATCATTGCCGAGTGCATGCGTGGCACTATTTATTTAGTTGCAGAGGCGATCGGCTGCCGCGCTTCGGCCGTCAGGACGAGGCCTCTCCGGACTTCATAAGTTGTATCCGACTATAGTGATACAGCACCTCTTAAAGTCAGTTCTAACTGATGATCATTTGGTTTTTATTCTAAAAGAGCATACTTGCCTGATCACACTGCGCGGGCACATGCTCACATTAGCACTTTTAACAGTACATGTAGATAGTCAGTTTCTCCATCATCATCATCATCACCACCACAGGATGAAGGCCTCACCTAGTGATCTATACAATGTACCCTGTCTTGCACGAGCCGATTTTATTTTTATATGTGCAAATATTTAATTTCTGTTTCTCCAGTTCCGCTCAAATAAAAAGTATATTTTGTTTTTCTAAACACATACATTCATATTCAACTCTACAGTGTAATTCTCAACCTTTACTCATCCTGAATTGTCACATTATCTGGTGGCATGTGAAATGCACAGCACATGTTATTCATTGTTTGTGACAATACTATTCCCCGCGAGATCGGGCTATAGGTGGCAGCACCGTCGCCGCGTTTGTGTGGATAGGCGGCCGGCGGCGCCTATACAAATGTACACAGCGACGCTTCGCCGTATGCGGTTTGAGTCGATTCTTGGCGAGTAAAGCGCGTTGACTGTAGCCCAGTGGTGATGTATGCGCCCTCCAATGCCACATCAATGCACGCAACCGTCCTAACTTACCTATTAATTGTGAGAGAAGTGCAATCTGCCAATCAATGGGGTACTGGCCTTCAGTCACATTCGTGTTTTGCCCCGTGCTCGATGTTTTTCTTGCTTTATTTGCACATGTTTAAATTGTGTTTTGCCTGTACCACAATATAAACTGTGTTGCACGACTGAGCCATTGAAGTATTTACTTCTTGCTCTAGCGGCTACAAAGAAAGAGAACCTGTATTTTTGCATAATTAGATGAAGTAGAACTTTGTGCACTCTGCTTGTCTGTTTGCATGAATACACGTATTGTTGTAGAAATGCGTGGCTTCAGGTCTTTTTTACCGCTTACCGTTCTCTGCAGACGATTTCATGCTTTGCGTACGAAAATTAATAAACTCTCCAGCCACTTATAGTCCAATGTTGCTAAAGTTAAAATTTAAAAACTATAAACTGACCCGACGTTTCGGGACCATTTCGGTCCCTTCCTCAGGAGTGACTGTATCACAAGGATTCACAAGGATTTCCAAATCGCCAACACATCACAAGAATTTCCAAATCGCCAACACATCACGAGATGGTGTCACTAAAATTCTGCATTCACACCTCGACATTTAGTACTTTTTTTTTTTGTTTGTTTATGATGCCGCCGGATGAACTATGTGACGTGCTTAAACGAGAAGGCGGTACCCACATTGAAATGATTTTGGCGAATGGACGGTACGATGGTTAGACCTAGCGCCATACCGACATGGGCATGTACTCACTTATTAGAGTGCATACAAGTCTCGTAACGCGAAATACTTATCTATAGCGAGTAGGCATACGTACAAGCATATGATACT
The DNA here is from genome assembly GCF_013339695.2 of Rhipicephalus sanguineus. Lineage (NCBI taxonomy): Eukaryota > Metazoa > Arthropoda > Arachnida > Ixodida > Ixodidae > Rhipicephalus > Rhipicephalus sanguineus. Next base: position 183,217,526 of record NC_051176.1, read on the forward strand.
GAGCTAGCACAACGGAATAAGCTGTAATCTAAGGACGCGCATGGCGTACGAACACATGCGAACACGGTGTGGCTAGCAGACGACGCAAGGAGCCATCCACACCGCGGGGCTTCGTCCGCTCGCCGCTAGGTGCCGACTCTGCTCGATCTCGCCGCTAATAGTACTTCTGACTCAACCTAATTATAACACGATTCACATAAGATATTGGATGCATCTAGCTTCACAATTACATCAGATCAGTTTAGCCTATTAGTCCCAGTTTAACAATGAAAAAAAAGCTGAAAACTGCTGTTCACGGGGTTGGACACAGGGTTTAATAAGGATGTGTATAGATGGTGTGCAAAAGTGGCACTCAGTAATTTGGTAACACTGTGGATGAACTGCATGCAGAATGGGGGACATGCTAAAAGGACCAACAGAGGGGTGAGAGCCAGCTGCAAATCATTTGTGCGTGGGAATTTCTTTTACCAGCTAGATGACAAAAGTGAAAAAAAGGTGGCAATTTAAATGTTTGTTTACTCTACAGGTGTGACACTTCCTTGACAAGAATGAACTTGCACATAAATGCATATACTTTTCAATCACACAATACTTCATAACACAGGTCTTCATACATATGTCCGAGTTCGACTGCTCATAATGGCAGGCCAGTGAGATGGCTACTGAATCGCTGCGACAGACAGTGCAACGCTGTACCTGTCTATACGACACCTTTCTTGAACTTCATACATTGCATGGCATGTTCCTGCTTGCAACACACTCCCGATCATCAACCTGATTTCATCAATACATAATTTGTTCGATTTGGGGAGCCGGATGAAGAGCTCTCATACCTTCCTTTGTGTCTGTCTTATGAAAGGGACACTAAAAACATACCTGTCAAATGTTCCAATCATTAAAGTTTAGAAAAATTTTGGATTTTTTTTTTGATACTGCATAAGGCTTTATAAAAAAATTCTGGTTGTGTATGAGTTTTACTCATTTGGCTCAAACCTTCTGGAGTCCTTTGATGGTGAATGGATGCTAGAGGGGTTCTTGCTTTGAGTGAATTTATGGAGTTAGTTCTTGTGGTAGCTAAAGTCGAGGTCACTGGAGAAGGCACCTTCTCCAAAAAATGATATTCTGCTTGTCAATATTTGTTGTACCAAGTTGGTGCTTGTGGGGTGCATCTAAAGGTACATCATTTTCAATAAAGTGCATAGTTGCTTCTTGAAAGGCTTATGATAAGTACAAGCTCATTTTAGAAATGCTTGTTATTGCACCGTCATCTTCACCAAGTGTTGTATCGACATGGTTTCACAGGCCGGCAATATGCTTTTGGCCAACACTGAGCAAATAGAAACTGGAAAAGTGTTCTTGCAAGGCATTATTTTATTTATTTTATTATAAGAAACTGGTTCTACTAACTGAGAAAATGAAGGGCAAAATGTGCCTTTTTAAATTTGCCGTTCTGTTAATACTTAAGTGTGATGTCACAAATTTCAAGGTATTTTCAAGTGCTTAGGCTAGATTGGTTCTGAAAAAGTTTGCAAAATTTGCTAAATGGGATATTAGCTTTCTTTAGAATGCAATGAAATACTTTTTATTATAAACTGTTAACCTATTGGCTGCAAAATCTTGTGAATCGACAGACATAGCAACAGGGACTGCATTGCAAAAGGGCGATTTTCCAGCTGGGAAGTATTGTTGGTTTAAAAAGGCATTTATAGATGCCATGGCAGATAATACATTCTGGGCAAGAGATAATACATTCTGGGCAAGTTTAGAGCTGTTTTTTATAGGTGGTGCAAGATATTCACTTTGAGGAATGATTAATTTGTAGTTGATATTTGGGGACTGTTTGCACGCATGTTCCAGTGCCTTGTGTGCCTCGAAGTGTCACAATGGACGCATTTCCTAGATAACATTCCACACAATTCTGGAAAACAAATATGTATGGTTCATAGTGTTAGTAAAAGAAAGGCGGCAAATAAATTGACACCGTGTGAGAGTGTCAAAAACTGCTGTGCCAATTTTCACATGCTTGAGTATTTACAGTTTTTTATTGCAAGAGTTATTCTGTGACAAGCAGTTAGGGTTTGAACAAAAGAAGGCTGCTTCACATTGTAAATAAAGGTCATTTGCATACATATTTTGCAGTGTTTATTACTGTAGAACATTCTGTAAAGAATGCAACAGCAAAAATTTGCACAGTGCACATACAGGGCAAAAATAATTGGAATGTATGGACATGTGGTGTGCATAATATTTGGCAGCCAATGGATTATAACTACTCCCCATAAAGCTTTGTCAAAATTTGAGATGTTAGGAAGAGCTGGTGCAAGAACCTAAGGTAATGCCACAAGTCATCCGATTTGACTCATGTTTTTGGTAATTCCAGAAATGCGACATTGCCAATAAAGCTTACTTCAACATTCCTTGTTAGCACTCCTTGAATACTTTACATTGCACAATGCACGCAATGAATTGCAGCAGTGATGCAGCATTTCCAGTGGTTTTGCTCCACTTCAACATTGTGTTAATTTTAATGTCTCCTAAGCTGCTTGATTTCTCTAGGCAAAGCTTAAGCTGTGTTTGAAAGTATCTGTCTTCCATTGGAGAATTCGATTATCAAGCCAGGCTAATTTTGTTCATCTGACATAGTGTAAAATTATGCACACATGGCAACTGCCTGAGAAGTCATGGCACTAACTAGCATAAGGCATACTTACCTGTTAACTTTGGCCATAAGGTTAGGGCATGCTGTCGAGCCCACTCAAGATGATCATCCCGGTCATGTAGGGGGAATTTGTATGATCCGAGCATTTGTAATATGTAGGCATGCAGAATAAACTCATTAGATCATGAAAACATTTATTGGATTATATAGTAACTAAATAAGCTTCTTTAGCCACGATTTTCATATTATGCTGATAACTGAGAGTTATTCTGCAAATAAGTTGGTTCCGTGATGCAATGGACGATGCAGTCTAAATCTGGAGGCACGTTGTCATTACTTTCGAGTTCCACAGTTCCAGACTGTCCTGCACCGTAGAGGAATCTAACATTGTAAAAAGCTTGTAATGCACTGTACAGTAACACCCTTCCAAATCATGTTTTATCATTTTCACAGCCGTGAACCTTACTGGTAGCAGAATGTTAGTGACTGAATGTTCAGTTGGAAACAGCATGCGCTTGATCATTCATTACCATGTGAGAGGTACCTTTGCAGTCATGCCAGGTCATGCACTGCTGCGGAGCATTTTCGAAAGTGAGAATGCGTGGAGAGTGGCACCTTGTCTGGAGATTGAGAGGTTTTTTTTTTTTCATGTTTGTGGTAAGGAGCTTGGAGCCCTGACATACTGATTGTGTGTGAGATACATTGCCATAAACCTCTTGAAAATTATTGCCATCATGCTATCTTTGATTCTAATAATTAAATATTGGTTATAACTTGTGTCAAAAAATTACGCTTTACTTTACACACAAACCTTTGCTTGGGAGCGCCTGTACTTTAGTAATTTGAAAGCAATAACTTACGTGGCCATCCAAGGTGTTGACCTGTCTAAGTGTTCAAAAGATGCTAATGCATACAGGTAATGTCTACTGGAAATCAGGGTACAGGTATTTAATGCAGTAACAGTCCTTTACGTTTATAAGTGTACCTTTCCATCATTGCTCACCCTCACTTTACTGCATACACGTGGATGTGGCCTTTCTTTAAATTGTATCTGAACTGGCATTTGCCAGTTTTAAATGATTTCTTGCAACCAGTGGCACAGAGCTTATTATGTAACGAGACAATCCATGCAACAAATTGGTGCTCAAAATTCCTGCGCCACAATAAACAGACTAATGAGTGGTAAAAACAAGATTTTAGTATTGCTATTAGCATCTAGTATTGCAGGTTTTCAAGGCCATCTTCAGCACTGATTCAGAGTATGAATGTTTAACGTGACTATGCAGTGATTCAGTTGAACTTCAGAAGGCATGTGCTGCTTTGCTTGAGCGGCCATCCAACTGGACCTGATTGCACGAATCAAGTTGTTAAAGTGATAATACAAACATGCATCATTTCTCAGTTAAAAAGCCATGTCATTTTCTGAGCAGCTGGTACTCGCACCTTTATGTAGCACTGAAACACTCGTAGCATGGCCTACTTATTGCTGATGTCTAAAATCGAAGTGACTGGCAGTGATGGAAATGGATGGTGTCACGACCAAAAAAAGAGTGTAGTTATTAGTTTGTACGTATGTGCTGCCCCTATGCTGTGTTAATCCGTAATGTTGGGACAAGCTAATCAGGATTATGCCCTGTATGCACCATGCAGACTTAGTTTACTCATTATTTACAAATTTGTTAAGAGGTACTTTAGAGTGTTTCAGTTTCTTTTATATAGTAACAAGTGCATTAAAAAGAAGAAAATTAATGCATGAAATTCTGCACGTTATAGAATGGAAATGTAGAATATACAAAAGGTAACAAGGAAACCTAAGGAAGGCAGAATTTACCTGTAGTGATACTGTTTTAGAACCTGTTGAGATAGCATGTGGAACTATGTTGCCTTTATTGTAAGCATTTTTGTTTTCTGTTAAAAAATGTTTCATTTTCATTCAGTAAAGACTTTTTTTTTTTGCATTTCGCATGTCAATTTCGGTTACATTGCATTCATGCTTCTTTGTTATGCCTTGAACAGGAGTCAGTTGGGTCGAGCCCGAGCATGGTTGAGGCTTGCGTTGATGCAGAAGAAGCTTGCCGACTATTTTCGCCTGGTTGTTGACAAGAAAGATGAACTTCTTAGGTAAGTGATTGTTTACTTGTCCGCTTTCTTTTTTCACCTCGTTAGCAGATATATTGACAATCTTCAAATGCATTCCTAGCATGTGACAGTAGTATTCCGTTGCTGAAGGCATATTTCTTCAATTTTGAAGGAAAATTCCAGATCATAGTTTATTTATCATAGTTTATTTTAGTATAAATAGTACTTTTTGAGCCACTTGCTATGTGCAGCTCTCATTTAATCATACAATAATATAACTCCATCCAGCCATTGATTGACTGGTCTCTTGCAACATAGGTTATGGTAGGGACAAAAATATTCAGAGGACACACTACACTGTTGTCTTGAAGGCAGCACTATGCTTGCTTTTTGTCAGCTAGCAATGCTATGCTCTACAAACCACTGCTGTGTAAAAACAGCAAACAATAGTTGACAGGACATAATTATAGATTTCACCATAGCTGTTCAGCATTGCAGAGCAGAGTGCCTCCTAAAGACCAACTGCAATATAATTTCACTTTGTCTGAATTGGGAATATAGATGAGTAATCTGTACTTTTGAAGTAAACTTGGCAAAGCAGGGCTGGTTGTTGCACAATTTTCTTATAAATAGTGCCTTAGCAGAGAAAGCATGTGCTCGGTCATTAGTGGATATTAAAACCATAATTCCTAGCATGTCGCCTTTGAGATTTTTCAGCATGCTGCGTGGCCACTGCCGATTCTCAGACGTCATGTTGAAAAACCGTGCATCACTTCTAATGGAGCAGTAATAGCAGTGTCTTTTTTTTCTTGCAGTTTTAGGCATTGGAAATGCTACAGCTTTGCCCAAAAAGGAAAGCATTGATAACCTTAGCAGCGCATTAAACAACTGCTTGAAGTATGATTCATAAATTGCAGTAAATGTTTGCTTATTAATTAAAGCATGGTTTCACACCAAAACGTGAACAGATCTTAACTCTTATGACCGCGTGCACTTGTTTTCACAGTGCTGGTACAGTTAAAAGTGCTGCTAGTGAGTCACGAAAACTTCGTGCTTCACTGTGTCTTCAAAACTTCTGATTGCATGACTTCCACCGCTAGGTCATGCGGGAAGACAGCGCACATGAAACCACCCTCCATTTTGACTCTCCCTTAGTCTTTATGCATGCCGCAGATTACTTTCAAGATATGGCTCACAGATTGGCACAGTCATGGGCAATCTAGAGAAGGCGGCTGTGCTCTCCTCCCCTAGTGCATGCTTGACCTAGTGATCCCCAGCATTATTTTGGCATCTGAAAAGGCTGCATGCATCAGGTCACCATTATTGTCAGCTTCCCAAACACACTTCCCAAACATTATTGTACCAGCCAGACATTGGCGAAAATTCGCTTTGAGTGTTTACCTCATTGCTATCACAGTGATATGTATATTTTTTATTAGCTTTTTGTAATGCATCCAATTGTGTCTCAAACATAAAATTTTAAGCGGAGGCTACTCTGTATTTATTTATCTGAAACAAAGCTTCTTGCGAGGTCCAAAATGTCATTGCAGTTGGCTTTTTAATCGCCCTAGATTGATTTAGTTATTTCTGTCAATCAATCGATCAATCAATCAATCCAAGCTGAGATGAAGTGGTAGCAGAGTCATATTAGTGTATTTTAGTGTTTTGGTGTCTTGTGCCCACATCTGCTGAAAGCAAAAATAAGAAGTCTTAAAATCGTGCCACGTGGTATGGTCGTAGACACATTGGATGTCACAAAGGAAATCTTGCAGTGGCTCAGTGATGCAGTAAAAAGTATTTTGGAAGGAAGTTTGAGGGAAAATTGGTAATTAGTTGTTGTCGTAAGTAGCTTTTCAATGACCATTTTCCCAGGAATACTTGACTCAGCTTTTCTAAGCCGATAGATGAGGCCGATTAACAAATTTGATACGGAAGCATAATGGCTTGTGGCCATTAGTAATTATGCACTTCAGTAGCCATTAAATATAAAATTTAGAGTGGAAAATGTGATTAGACAGCAGAGACCAGTCCTGGCGTATCTTAATTCACTGCAAGCTTACTGAACTCAATTAGTATGCTCGGAGCATTCTGTGTGCCGGTAAAGCACCAGCATGCAACATGACACTGCTGCCACTTGCTGACCTGGCTGGTAATACCATGGTAGAACTCAGCTGAACTAGGTGCCCCTCATGGTTTTTAAGTACATGCAACAAGCTGTACCTTGTGCATTTTTATCCAGTGGCCACAGTTATAGTATATAATTTTATTCAGTGTGTGCAATGGCTTAAGTATACTGCCTTTTACAGGGACTATTTCAATGAGCCCATGGTGTTCCCATGGACATACTTGTGCACCCCATTGTGAAAACAAAGTATTTTCTAAGCAGAACTGCAGCAGCCTCACAAAGCTGTGTGCTTTGATTGCCGTATGTTTGCTGAGTCCCTCACCAGCCTGAAGAACAGCCTTGAATGCATCCACTGCTAGGCCCATAGGAACACTTGTGAACAGTGGTTTTATTTTTAGTGGCACACTAATGTGATCATCATCCAGCATATGTGGCACACCATTTCGATGAAATTTTGGTATTTGCAAATAAATGTTGGGCCATTTCCCACCATTGGTGTGCAATACCATTTTGGTTAGTGTTCTATCAGTGTTCTTTTTTTTTTTTAAATATAAATGTGCTTCCATAAGGTGAAATGTAGTCCAATTGATTTCATTAGTAATAACTTCTAGTCGTGAATTAGGCACTGGGGATATTATTGCAGCACATACCAGCAGGCTTGTGTGAATAGTAAATTTTGGGTTCGAAGCAAATAGTGATTTGGTTGAATAATTTCGAATCGAATTCGAATAGCATATATCACATATTATAAAGAAAAATGAGCATATTTGTCATGACCCAACTAACTTGCACAATATTTTTTAAAATTGAAAGAAGACATGTGCAAATGTCAATTTTTTTGTTTCAAAGGGAAGTGGAAGCAACAAAGGGAAGTGGAAGCATTGCCAAGAATAGAAGCAGCTGAATGGATGATTGTATGGTCAATTTTTATTTTTTATTTTGAGCTACATTGAATACAAATAATGCTGCGCACTCAGAAGCTAGATTGACTTTTCTATGGCTAAGACTTTCCCACAAATGAATACTGATTGCTCTGCACCTCTCTCCCAGATGGGCATCCACTGTTTTGTTACATCGTTTCAAATTCACTTTTTGGAAAACAGATTCGTGCCGCCATGTAGAGTTTAGGGGGCACTGAAGATGGTCCATGCCAAGCTTAGCATGTGTGAAGCTGCTGATTGAGGGCCTACTTGAAAGAACTTGTGCCTCAACTTTCTTCTCTTTATCTTGCATTTTTTAAAGACCATTATACATTCAAATATTGACATATTGATGTTTTCTTAATAAAAATATGGCAAATTAAGACTTTTTAAGAGTAATTCAGCATTTTGACACAGTCGTTAAAAATTCTGTGGCATCAATAAATCGCACTTGCTTGTTATCCACTTGGGGCGGACAGCACTTTATTAGAGCATTGCTTCAGTCGTCGTAGCCATTACATGTTTTCTGTTCCTTCATGGAACAGAATGAACTAATTTAATGAACTAATTTGAGAGCTCTGGAATATGTCAAATGGTGATGAATCGACTCGTGCAATGTGTCCTCCAATATACGACTAAATTTGAAATTGAGCTCTATGTTCCTCTTAAATTCCCCTCTTGTCCTCTCGTGTCATTGGTCCCATGATTTAAAAAGTGAAGGCAAGAGTACAGGGTTTGGGTTTTCCACTCCTGATGTCAAAATAGCTTCTGTACAGATTGTTCAGATACAGATTCAGTACAGAGTTCAGCTGCTGGCAAACGACCAATTGATAAAGCCTCCCTCCTTCACCTTCCACCAGCAGCCAATTGAGATCCAGCACACCTGTGCTCTCTTTTTCATTGTCCTTCTGCATGATGTTTAAATTAGAGCTGTGCGAATAGCAAAATTTTGGGTGTGAAGCGAATTCGAATATTAAAGTGTGAGTGCGAAACGAATCGAATGTTTCTCGAATATTTCTAGAGTATTTTTCGAATACTTCGAAGCGAAATTGCTGAAAAAAAAGTTAGGGAGGATTGCTAAGCATATTCGTATGAGATAGCAACATGAAAGTGTTTCTTTTCGCTAGGTTGATGAAGCACTGGCGGGGTGATGTTTCATAGTTGTCTTAAGAATGAGGCAATGTAGAGGCTGAATTGTATTTATGTAGATGGTTTGGTGCAACCAAAGTGTTGCCGACAACACTTTACACGTGATAGACAAAGATGCCATTTCCTCAGCCTCTCCTCCTCTTTCAGCTTCTGTGGAAGCCCAACTGATGTGGCGGACAAGGGTGTGCTCCCTTCAAGTCCGGTGTTCCAAATCTGCCTCGTAGACGTCGATATGTAAAAACATCTGAAATTTTGGATGCTAAAAAACTTCGGCGTCCGATTTTTTGGACTTCCTGCCGAAATTTCAGGCCCAAAACAGCATTAATTGAGCCCCCAACTTTGCCACATCTTTCATCTCCATGTTGGAATCAGCGTTTTCTTCAGTTAAGCATTTGTGACCGTAGCGGAGCTTGAAAGGCAGCTTTGCCGCAATACGAGAGTGTAATGAGGTGAAGCATATTGAAAATCTGAAGGGGTCACTTTTAATTGGACGTTGACTGTATTTGTTCTTGGGAAGTTCAAATAGTAAAATTCCAGTGCGAATCGAATCGAATAGCAAACACTATTTGAAAAATATTCGAAATTTCGAATATTCGCACATTTCTAGCTTAAATGGTTTCTTTAAATTAAATTTTTGTTCAAGAAAACATTGTGGATACATGTTAAAATGGTAGGACTATATTTCGCACATAGATGCACATGTGCATACACACACGCACACTGTAGGAGAAGTGATTTATATATATGTATATATAACCTCTTCTCCAACACGGTCATTATGCCACAGCCTAGCCTTGTTTTCCATTCCCCATTTATGTCATTTATATATTGCGTTGTGCACTTTTTCCCTATTGTCAACTGAAGAAGTGAATATTTTTCAGAGATTTCTACGAAGATGATGCCTTGATTCTGTCTGAAGAAGCTGTTGTTATTGGTGGCCTTCTTGTTGGTCTAAATGTCATTGATTGCAACCTTTGTGTGAAAGAAGAAGACCTCGATTCGCAGGTCTGTTGATGCCACCTTTCTTTTTGTTCATCTGTGGGGGGTAAACTTTCATAGTTGTCTTCATTGAACATTTATTGCCAGCACCGGCAAAGGGCAAGGGCGACTGAGGAACAAAAGTTAACTAGGAGAAATGTAGCACTGTGGGTGCCCGCGGGTTCATTTTAATTTTTTTAATTACTTCTACTTTCGGTGCTGCTTTTTCTTTGTTGTAATTAATCATGATTAACCATGTTAGCGTTTTGTTTTACGGGCTGTGTACTGCAGTAATGGGTAAAGTTTGTAGCTGCATTCTACCTCTTTCAGTATTTTGTTCATTGTAGGCTGCGTTGGCACAGAATTCTCGTTTTTTTATTAAATGCAGTATAATTTCGTCTTGACCTCATAAGTCTTTTATAAAAGTTTTTGTTATGCGCATACAGTGTGGCAGGTGCAGCTTTTTTTTTTTTTTTACTTAATCTTACTATTTGCAGTCTGAAAATCCTGGCTTTGGAGATGGTGTAAGGCTTACGATTTTCACCAGGGATGGGAGAGGTTCAATAGATATTTGATTTATTAATGGACATATGGTTTGCAGCCACTATGACTGCAGAATGCTATGGGCAGGTTTGAAACCTTTAAAACAGGCAGTCCTTGTTCCCCATGTCTAGGGATCTTATTTATGAGTTGTAAATTACTGAGGAAACAAAAAGGCTCTGTTTTTTTCACTCAGTAGCAAAAAATACATTGAAAGGCCATGAATAGATACTGTGGAGCTTTAGTTAGGTTATATTTTATACGGGGGACAATTATGACGACTGGAAGTGTTGGATCAATTTTGAAGCAACGAAAACAAAATAAACTGTGTTTCTTTCTTGAGCAGGAAGTTACCAGCGAAGAAGTGTAGCATGAATGGGGTCATTCGATCTTTTTTTTGTAGCTTGGAAGGCTTACTTAACATCATTGTATGTATGCAAAGCCTCTTAGCTCTGTAAACATATTGTATTAAATATTGCATCCTCAGGGTTGCAGTTGCTATTGTTTCCAGCATTATAGTCAAGTAGCCTTTGATGGTCTACATGAAGCGCACAACCACGTGATGGCTAGTTGACAAAAAAAAAAGTTTACATATTACATCATATACATATAGTCGAGTTGCAAATTTGATTTTCTGCCAAAAGATGAAAAAAAGACCGCTTTTTATTTTATTTTTTCCTTAGTTAACTTCATAACCATAAATTTGACTAAGGACTGTTAATTCTTTGTTTAACCTAATCTTGTCAAAAGAGGAACACATTTTTTACGATAAATAAACTTCTCATTGTTCTGATCCTAAAAGGGATGTGGTTTAGGCCATTTATTCACTTCATGTCAGATTACACTCAACTGAAGCGCCTGTGTTGCATCTGGCAGCCAGAAGTTTGTATCATAATAGTTTCTAGGTGTAGCATTTCTTCCTTGCCAGGAAAGTGAGTATGGCACTATATGAAAAAAAAAAAAAGAGTGGGAGGGAGAAGGCTTAGTGGTACTTTGTTTTTTAATTAAGTCTGGTGGGCAAACGTGGCACAGAAACAGATAGATGTTGTCTTTGGAGCTGCCTTCTACGGAGACACGTTAGAAGATTTTGTCTCTGTCAGCAGCGAAGTACTAGTGGTCTGTAGCCTGTAAAAGCTGTGCAATTGTGCACACATGAGCAGTAAGCATGATCGGTTGTGATGATGAAAGCCTTCACTATTGGATTGAGGATGCTTGTTATTGATGTCTCCAAGTGTAATGCAAGCTAGGCTGTGTGAGGCCAATGCTGAGTGGCTTATCAGTACATACAGGCACACATGTGCTGGATAGTTACAATGGTCAAGCTTCCGTGAATGCCATAGCCACAACCATCATGGTGGGTAATGTTTAATATATCACTTGGTATGGGAATTAATAGGCGCTTATTCCAAACTTTAATTAATGGTAAGTGTGAAATGCACTTATGAGATGCAGTTTTGTATTATTATTAAGGTGTTGTGGTCCTCAGTATGTCAGTCGCTGAGTACGCCTACACTATTTGGAGATGTGTATGTCCTCATGCAAAGCTGGTGCACTTTTGCTATATTTTCTCTTCTCTTTCAACTGCAGCAAGGTGTTATTGACTTTGGCCTTTACCTTCGAGAAAATTCTCACAATGACGTATCTACAGAAGGGTGAGTTCATTTTCTGTACCTTTATTCATTCTGACATTTAGGGAAAGCCTTTTTGATTTTAATGGTGACTGCTTGTAGAACACATTTGTCCAAGACTCTTGTTATTATGCTTTTTGTATACATTTCATTGCTGTCTAATAATATTCAAGCAAGTGAAGGTTGGTTGTATGCTAGGAGGAATCTTTAAAGGGACACTAAAAGCAAATAACAATTTGTAATAGTGAAAGATCAATGTTAGAGAACATCTAAAACGTCAATGTTATCAACAGCAGTGCTCTACTAATCAAGAAATTAAGGTAAACGTAGTACACGATATGCGCCAAAAGTGGGACATTTTGGAATGAGCTTATGACGTCAACCGTCCCGAGTAAAATTAATCGCTAGTACTCAAACCACTTATGTTGAAAAAGAACATTCTGTGCATTACAAGACGTAATAAAATGCCGCTGGTACGTTTCTGTTTGATTCATGCAAAAAAGAACTTCTTGGCGTTACCATGGAGAATGGTGCGGGTGATACAAAAGTTCCGTTTTTGCCGAGCTACGCTACACTCACACGGTTGCGTCTCAGTGGTAGTTTCATTATCACGTACTTCTGCGTGTGCTTTGCACGCTCGTGAAAGTTTGACAAAATGCCACGTCCATTTGATGATGTCGGATGCCAGAATGGTATACGCCGCTTGAGCAACAGCAGCTGCAGCAAAGAAACCAGTGTGACTTTCCAGTGGGTACCGCAGAATGAACCCCTACGGTCGAAGTGGCGAGTGTCATGCCTCGAGATCCATCGCAACAAGATTCGATGGTCGTTGTTGCTGCTGTGGCTCTTGCTACTTTCGCACTGCTACCGTTCTACTGCTACTGCTGGTCAAACTAAGCTCTGTCTTGTATCATTTGATGGCCACTATTGTGCTGTATGGGCAAGAAACCGCAGCATCGGCGGCTGGGCAGTACAGGCGGCAATGTTGGGGCAAGGCAACTTTTACGTCAGAAGGCCTCTTCACGCGGGTGATTTGGAGTGTGCTAACGCTGTGCGGGCCACTAAAACGCGATTTTCATTCAAACTAAGCATTTCCTTGGCACGAAACAAGCACTACGAGGTTTCTGGAACGCTGTTTGAACAGTCAACATCAACTTAACGTTTGCCTTTAGTGTCCCTTTAAGGGGGCCCTGCAACACTTTTTGAATATGATCAGAAAATGCTGTGGATCGGTAGTCGCGGCTCCTTCGAACATGTGAGCGAAAAATTATAAATCAGTGCACGGCAGGGAATTTACAATTAAATTTCAGTCACCTAGAAATTGCTCACTCTTCTATCGACAAATCGACAAATTTTTATTGTACATTAAATCCTCATTAGTGTTTCACATCTCATCAGACAGAAAAAGAGTATCAAATAAGAACATTGTTATACAGTAGACTCTCATTAAACGGAACTCTCTTAACCCCTTAAGGGCTCATTTAACAATAAAAATATGTTCCAAAATTGCCAAATATTTTTTATGATGCGAAATGCTTCAGTAATGTGTTCAAAACAAAAATATATGCAAAAACTTTTTTCGGCAGATAATAATGTTTTATTGGCCATCCTTCGCTCCATCATGTATTACTCTATAATACATGGGTCATTTGAGGTGTATTCTGCAAAAATTTCTGCAACTCTAGAAAGTAAAGGTTGGAATTGAATTTCCGCACACAAAATGCACTATTCCTTGATAGTTCACTTAGTGTGATAGCGTTTGAAGCACGGCACTGCGCAGAGAGCCTTCTCGCACCACCTGCACCAGATCCTGGTTTCCTTACGGATGTTTTTGCCATTTCCGTCAACATGTGGCCATGTTTGTTAATAAAACACGCGGGAAACACAACGCGCGCATTCCGCCAACTGTTGCGCAAATGCTCATTCAACAAAAGCGCCAATGACGGAACCCATGCAGCCATCTATGGTGTAAATAGAAAAGCACCATTTGACGAGCTGGGCTCGTCAAAAGCCTCTTGGAACATTGCGGAAGACCCATGACGACCACAGGTCGTCATAAACAAAAAAGTGGCGACTGCTGATGACGAGCTTAGGTCGTCATAAGCCCTTAAGAGATTAAACGGAACTGCTGCTTAAGTGGAACAACTGTCTGTAATAAAAATGGTTTCACACTTGAATTCTATATAATAAATAATATCTGGGGTTTAACATCCCAAAACCATGATATGATTATGAGGGACGCCGTAGTGGAGGGCTCCGGAAATTTTGACCATCTGAGGTTCTTTAACATGCACCTAAATCTCAGTACACGGGCCTCAAACGTTTTCGCCTCCATCGAAAATGCAGCTGCTGCGGCCGGAATTCAATCCCGCGACCTTCGGGTCAGCAGTTGAGTGCCATAACCACTAGACCACCGCGGCGTGGCACACTTGAATTTTGCACCCCTGTTCATCACTCAGTAAATAGAGCTCCTGTTAAACAGAACACATTTTCCTGGTCTCTTCGGGTTCCATTTAACAAGAGTCTACAGTATTATGAAATACAAACACTGAATATCTTTGGTGCTCAGCTCAGACATGTTAACAGCAACGTGCGAGTGCATGGCTGACGGTACTCTGAGTGCAGTCCACTGACAGCCACTAGCACTTTATGCGAGGGTACATGTGTGTGCTGCAAAAAACAGCATTCATAGTCGAGTCGTGTGCATCTTGGTAAAAACATGAATCGGCTTCTGCACACACAGAGGCGAGGTCCTGAAAAGATGTGGCTTGCTAGTGCAGCTAACAGCACAAACAACTTATGTGTGCACGTATCCTGGGATCAAGCCATCCCATGAAAAGCCTCTTGGTATTTCGCATGCTGTAATTTTTCAATACAAAATAATCTGATTTTGACTGTGTTCTCAACATTGTGTAACTGCAGTTTTTCTGACTGAAATATGAATATGTTATTATCTATTCTTTGTTTTCTTTCCCACTTCACTGGAAGACTGCACATGGCATGTCAGTGTGTATCGCAATGTTTATTTACCTGAAATGTGCCAAATTAAATTCTAATTAATGAGTATGCCATGCTATACTTTAGTGTATGGGCTAAAGGGACTGTGCTGAATTAACAAGGTAGCACTGTATGTACTAGGTCACTGTGTGAACGCACAAACCAAACTCAAGGACAGTAGGGAGTCCTGCATTTTAGAGGTATTCAGCAAGGGCTAAAGAATATGTCAACTTCAAGCAGATACATGTTTCATTATGCAAGCTAGAGTTCCAGTCAACCAATACATGACACCGCACAGAGTTGCCAGATGCCGGCGAGCTAACAAGCAAATACCGTATTTACTCGAATCTAACGTGCACCTTTTTTCCGGAAAAACGAGTCCAAAAATCGCATGCGCGTTAGAATCGAGTACCGAAAAAAAAAAAGAAACTCGGTTATCGTATTGTCATAGACATTTCAAAATGGCCGCCTCCTGCGCGCCTTGGCCATTTCTGCCATTTTTTCAGTTCGTACGTGTGCCGAGGAGATTGTCATCCCGTTCTGCGTTCGCATCGACGGTATGGAAGTGCCGACTCCAATACTCGACGAGTGTACCACGATGCCGCATTCAAAAGAATAGTTATTACATGTGCAGAGAGACGGACGGAAATCGGGCCGCATCGCGGTCATTCGCATATAGTTCGGAGTTCCCGAAAACGTGTGCGCGAGACTGGCGCAAACAGAAGCAGAAGATTTTTTTACAGCAAAGCTTCACGAAAAGGTTTCAGTGGACCAAAGCAGGGCCGGTTTCCCGAAATCGAAGAGTGTTGACAGCGACAAGGAGTTGTCCGACAGCGACGAGGACTGATAGGCCTGACTGGCTGCCCAGGCGGCGCTGCGAAAACGGTGCTAAAAAGCGCCCCCTACGATAAGTTCTTTGGTTTCGAGTAGTCAGACTGGCGGCCGCATGCAGCACTAAGTTCAGATGCGCAATGGAGCCGCCGCAGTCGGTTGTGCTGAGCTTTGGATCTCGGCCAATTTCTGGCGTGGCTGAGTTCTTCAGGCCAAGCAATCTGCGTAAACGCAAGAAGCTCGTCAACGTCAAGTATGTTTACGACGTGCAGGAAATTGAAGAAACCATTTCGGCGCGCTGCAACTCGCAAGTGCAGCGAATTTCATACGACCTTGAACTCGAGTTAAGTTTTACGAGGCATGCTCGCGCGATTAACGACAGTGCATAAACGAAAAGATTGCTGTTAAGAAAGCCGAAATGATTTGCATTACACGACGAAACGGAATCAAGAAAGGTCCAGTGACGAAGGCTAGCCGTCGGCGGCCCGAGTGAGCGCATTCGCGCCGTGTGCCGTCGCAAACACACTTTTTCCCCATGCACGGTCATAATTTTCAACATTTGCTTCCAGGGAATTCGTCAAATTCTGTCAGCGTGCGGTGGCGGTCGAGAAGCGACGGCGCGCAATGTTTACAGCCGGCCGCTGGAAGCAGCCGGCTGTAGGCTGCCGGAAAAATCGCAGGCACATACGCAGGGTGACTCATGGCATCGTTTTTCTCGTTTCCCACGAAATGCCGGCTGCATATCCTCGTGATCGCCGTCGGCAGCCACGGCGTGCCGTCTGGACTGCAGACAGGGAATATATACATATATAAACGCGTGCACGCGCGCACGAAAAGTAATCAGCACGTTACGTTGCAAACCACGTTTTGCTCGCGTACTCACTTCACGCGTCGGACGGCACGTATCCAGCGGTTCCGTCGCTCCACTTCGTACGGCTTTCAGGGGAACCAGTAAAACCGCACATTAGGATCCTTACCCCCATTTCGAGGCAATTAACCACGCAACAATAACGGCGGCGACCGCGCTTCGGGACCGCGCGCTGCTCAGAGCCGTCGCCCGGACCACCTGCTTTCGGCACGGTTTGTTGAAGCAGGGATCGCTCGTCGAACATGTCGGACTCTGCAGGCATAGCGGACAAGTTCCTGCGTACGTTTTAAGCACTTTCTGAGCCAGAAAACTAGGCGCAAAATTAAGTAAAACGCTCAAAGCAACTGAGAACTGCGTAACTCGCCGGTCGGCGTCCATTTTTGACTACCCAAGCAACTTCGGCGCACGCCACCAGGCTCCGCCACAGTACTCAAAACTCCAGCGCGTCAGCCCTATCCTACGCGACTCGCATCGCCGCCGTAGTGGTGACAGTTTTAGCGGCAAGGCCTGCTCTTTGACTTTGTGTTTTACTTTTTTGAAACTTCAGTTCTGTAAAACCCAAATACTTCTTCTGAATGTGCGAAGTTTGACTCCTACGGACTTTTTTTGTTCTTTTCTCTCACGAAAAATGGGTGCGCGTTACAATCGATGTATTACTTTTTTTTTTGGTCGCGGAAAACGGGTGCGCGTTACAATCGAGGGCGCGGTAGAATCAAGTAAATACGGTAATCATCCCAAAAGAAGCCCAAAACAAGCGGCTTGCGAAGAAGCCCCCCAAAAAGTGGAAGTTTAATTAATTTCATCATTCCTGAAAATATTTTTAAAAATTATAGCACAAAAGTTGCTCATATACGAATGGAAGGTAAAAAACAAAGAAATAGTTATTTTGTACGGCAAAAATATGCACAACAATGAACGAAAGCATGTATTAACATAGGGGTGATTCCACGTAAGATCGAACAATCGATGGCTGGTCGACCTCTCAAATTTATTTCAAAATTTTATATATTATTGCCTGATGAGTGGAAAGAAGAGATCCGCAATTTGTTTTGCCGCCAAAAATTTTTTCGAAGCACAGGAAATCAATAATGACGAAGAGGTGGAGTGGAGCGCTCATCCGCTCTGCTGTTTTGGCCAACTTTCGTTAGGAATTGCACAAAATATATTGAAGTTAGGTAGCTTAAATTTATTTACCTAAATATATGCATGTTTTTGCTTCTGCTCAGGTATTTTTAGTTTTTGTGTGTAGTGTAGATGTTTTTATAAAAAACCTCAAAAATGGCCAAAATGGCAAACTTTTCTTTACTTTGAAAGTCTTTATCTCAAAAACGCCTCGTAGCAGAGCTATAAAAATACCGCATTACATTCTTTGCATGCTTATCTACCAAACTGCCAAATCTGGTATTTATATAACTTTTCAGTAAAGAGATACGATCGGGCTAAGTTCAAGAAAATACCGAACAATGGAAACTTCTGACGACAATTAAAAAAAAAACCCCATTTTTTAAATTTCTTAAACTTTGTCCACTTATTCTCCTCCACATCAGCTTTCACAATCATTAAAAACATGTTGCATAATGTCGTTGCACTAATAGTTACGGCCCCTCCAATGAGACCCTTAGGGAAGGATGGGCAATTCCGACTTCTTGCCCAGCAAGTGTATAAAATGCAGGCAGGATTGAATTTCTTTATATTAAAAGGCCAACAGTACCGACAAAGGTGTCGCTGGCACTGAAGACCTTAATTTTGAAATTATTTGGTCACTGCAGCGGCCGCGAGCGCGGAGCTACCGAGCAGGCGCGCGCGCACCCGAGATGCTCGTTGTAAGAGACGGTGCAGTGAGGGCTCATTCTCGTGTCCTCAGACCGATTGAGTTCGAAACAGCAACACCTCTCGGGTGACTTTAACGCACGTGCACTGGAGCTTCGCTATTCTATCCGCCCTCTGTTCGCATCTCAGCTAGGCGCTGATAACACGGCGGAGATGGAAGCAAGATGAAAACTCTATAAGGGAGCTATGAGCGCTCGGTTCACGCACGCTGCTGCCAGAGAAACTGCGCTGCGCCAGTTGCGATCAGTGAAAAGCATGGACGTGGTGCTCCAGTGGCAAAGCAAAATATGGATTGCCAAAGGAAAGAAAAGCAAAACTATCGGTAACCGGATGCGCTTGCCTATCTTAGATGTCGGCAGCAGACGGCCTGAACTGGCCGCGCGTTCGGTGCGCTGTTCACACTTCATTCGGCGCGGATAGTTCTTGTGCTTTGCTCTTACTCTACTCCTCCTGTGCGTCTCATGACGAGAAAGTATAGCTCGGAATGAGTGTATTGTGGAGACTACCTTTCGAAGCACAAGAAGCTTAAAGGAGTACTGACACGAATTTTAAATAAATTCGCATTGTTGCTCTAAATAAAATACTGGTGTCGAGAAATCTAAACTATTGTGGTGCCTGGGAATGCATCCTATATATTTTAATTAGCGCCACCTTAAAAAGACACTTTCGGTGTCGATATCGAGGGGGTGGCTTCTCAGTGTCGTTTCATAGCAGTGTGACGTCACGGAGATACAGAAACTCGCGACGTACTAGGAGGAAATCCGTCATCTGCTCGTGGTGGAATAGACAACGATGAGTGAATTGTCGTCCAGTGACCCTGACAGTGATTTCTACGATTTAGGCTGCATGCAGGACGCAGAACTCGCGAACTCGGAGGAACTGTCTTGACTCGTCGGGATAATGTCCTTGCAGTGTGGCTAGCTTGCAAATGCTCAGCGACAAAAACTTCAAAGTCAAATTGAAATATTTTATACGTGTTCTCCGACTCCAGTGTGTGGACAGCGTGGACACTGCATACCAACGAAGCAAAAAATGTCCCTTTTGCGATGTCTCAAAATTGTGTCAGTACTCCTTTAATTATTGCAAAGAAGCCAAAATTTCGCTGAGTTACCGACCTAGACATAAATGCTTTGAAGGAACGTTTAACGCCCGAAAGATCAGTGACTGTCAATGGGACGGACTACTTGTGCTACGCGTGCTATTGCTACCACTGCAATGAAAGATATTCACGGAACGCACAGTTTAACGATGACATTCTTATGCCCCCTGAAAAAGAAATCGACGCAATTAACCAGATCACTGCGACTACCGGTGCACGTGCGTTCAAGTCACCCAAGAGGTGTTGCTGTTTCGAACTCAATCGGTCTGAGGACGCGAGAACGAGCTCTCACTGCGCCGTCTCTTACAACGAGCATCTCGGGTGCGCGCGCGCCTGCTCGGTAGCTCCGCGCTCGTGGCCGCTGCAGTGACCAAATAAATTCAGAATTAACGTCTTCGGTGCCGGCGACACCTTTTTAGGTACCTGCTGGCCTTTTAATAAAAAGAAATTCAATCCTGCCTGCATTTTATACACTTGCTGGGCAAGAAGTCGGAATTGCCCATCCTTGCCTAAGGGTCTCATTGGAGGGCCGTAACTATTAGTGCAACGACATTATGCAACATGTTTTTAATGATTGTGAAAGCTGATGTGGAGGAGAATAAGTGGACAAAGTTTAAGAAATTTAAAAAATGGGGTTTTTTTTTAATTGTCGTCAGAAGTTTCCATTGTTCGGTGTTTTCTTGAGCTTAGCCCGATCATATCTCTTTACTGAAAAGTTATATAAATACAAGATTTGGCAGTTTGGTAGATAAGCATGCAAAGAACGTAATGCGGAATTTTTATAGCTCTGCTACGAGGCGATTTGTAGATAAAGACCTTCAAAGTAAAGAAAATTTTGCCAATTGGGCCATTTTTGAGGTTTTTTATAAAACCATCTACACTACACACAAAAACTAAAGATACCTGAGCAGAAGCAAAAACATGCATATATTTAGGTAAATAACTTTCAGCTACCTAACTTTAATATATGTTGTGCAATTCATAACGAAAGTTGGCCAAAACAGCAGAGCGGATGAGCGCTCCACTCCACCTCTTCGTCGTTATTGATTTCCTGTGCTTCGAAAAAATTTTTGGCGGCAAAACAAATTGTGGATCTCTTCTTTCCACTCATCAGGCAATAATATATAAAATTTTGAAATAAATTTGAGAGGTCGACCAGCCATCGATTGTTCGATCTTACGTGGAATCACCCATAGTCTCCAACCTGGAGTAGGAAAAACTTTTTCTGCCTCCATGGTCTCCAGGGCAGTCTCCACTCTGTTCATGCACGTTTGCCAGTGCACAAATAAGACTGCTTGTTGACTGCTCCAACATATGTTTGATTTCGAAGCTTAAGTACATGAAGTCATCACCAAATGTGCTGTTAACAAACGTGACGAACATTAAAATAACTCTATTTGTAGGACAAAGGTGAATAAGCCCAAAAAACCTAGCAAGCGACTCGAAAATTTGACAAGCGACTCGGTGAAAAAAGAAGCCCGAATCCGCTTATTATAAGCAGAACTGGCAACTCTGCCGCAGTACACAGACAAAACATGTTGCAGTAGATGTTCATTAAGATAGCTTTTAAAAGCCCTTAATAAGGTGTTGGGAAATGGGTTAGCAGAAAAAAGTAATCAGTTCTCCCAAACATGCGGCAACTCTGAATAGTATTTTTACGCTGTAGTCAATCATCGATGGATAATCAAAAGACAGCGTGGCAAAAAAAATACTTACGGAGACAGTAAACACAGGATGAGCACTGCTGCCAACTAATTACAGTATGCAACCATACCAACTAGCTCAGTTTTTATCTTACTGAAGTTCATTGATGCCTTAAGAGGTCATTTAGAAAGAGGGAGACGCAATCACTTACTGCCTTTGAGGGTATGCTATTGTTACTTTGTTGCTTGTTGTTGCTGTGTCACTTATGCACACGGTGTTATCATTTGTGTCATGTTGACGACTATATGTTGACCCTTTTTTGAAATCATCACACTTGTAGTATTCACTCTTTCCCATTCTTCTTGCAAGTTCTCATCTGAGCATCCTAGAATAGTACATGCAGTTTTTGTTACCTGCTCATTTTTTTTTCGTCCACCAGTGTGGAACCTGCTAGTATGACAGCTGTTCTGGACCAAAAAAATTATATTGAGGAGCTGAACCGTCACCTAAAGTAAGTGTTATTTATTTTGTCATTAATCCTTACCATAGTTCTCACGAATTTATCAAAATGGGTTGCTTTTCGGCATTGTTTTCTATATTGCTCTGCTGTCTATAATGCATAATGACGTACCTTAAAATGATGCTTATTTTATAGAACCTTTCATCAATTATAAAATGATTGTGGAGGTAGCAAATAAATAAATTTTGAAAGCTTGTTTATATATTTGAATCATCTCCAATATCTACAATTTTTCTGCTTAGAAAACTTAATTTCATCACAGTAGAAGCATGGTATGAAAACTGGTTGCATCTTACAAGGTATACTTCTCCCTGTTACACATTGCAAACCTTAGCTGTGGAGAAATTGTGCTTTCTCTCGGCTTCCGTGCTGCATGGAATTCCTGTAGGCTAGTAAATCCCAAGAAATGAAGTTTTATGTAATTGTTGCTCCAGAATTGTGTAAGTGATTATTTAGCATGCACCAATTTTGGCACACACATTAGTCTTTTTGGTAAATGCTTACCAAATGCTTAGCTGAGGGGGAAACATGGGTCTTTAAAACTTTTTAAAAATTCTTGATCGATGTGATGAAACTTGCTGAGTTAATATATATTTGTGTGCAGATTTCAATTGTGCAATTGTTTTTCTAGCACAACATGTAGGTTTTAAAATCAAACATTTCATGTGCTTTTTGGGAGCAAGAGTTTGCCCAAACTGAGAGGGTTACAAAGTAAATAAGCATCGACAATAATTTGGAATGAGATCTGTATGCAAGAAAACAAGAATACATGCTCTGAACCTATTTGAAGCAAAGTTATGATATGTTGAGTATTCGCAAGTGAGTTGATGTCAAGCTGAAATTTCGGTCAAGATTGTTCAACGTACCATTTAAAAAAAGAAAATGCAAATCAACTTTCAAATGCAAGCAGGATTTTTGATGTAAAGAACTTTGAATCTACAAAAAGAATTGTTTTGCTGGTTTTGGATGATTGACTGATTTTACTATGATTATCTTTCGCATGTTTGCTGTTGGGTTTTGCTACAATTATTGTCTTGCTTTTTGTTTCGTTTGTTTCTATGGTTTCAGTGCTACTGTGACAAACCTCCAGCAAAAAGTGGAACAGCTACAGACAACCAATGCACTGATGAAAGAAGACTTGGCCATAAGCAAAAATCAAATACTCACTTTGGAGGAGGAGAATCGCGTTCTTAGAGAGCACCAGGACTCAATTGTCGAAGATCATCAACGCAAGCTTCAGGTTTGTTGCACTTTTCCTCATGTTTGGGTTATTAAATGCGAAGCATTTCTTAGCGAACCTCAGGCACTTTGGCCGTTTCTTTCTATCTATCTATCTATCTATCTATCTATCTATCTATCTAGCCGCTTACGTCTGGGCGCTTTCCAGGTCGTCTCCATAACTTGTATTATACCAAAATTGGCATAGCAGAGGATCAGTGTATGGCGAACACGATCCACAGGTCATTACATGAATAATGCAAAATACCTGTCGCGTACGTCATGAAACCCTTTCTCTCAGTCACGTGTGGCACATACCCGCATACCAGAGTTCATGTTTTGCGGGTATGTGCCACAGGTGATAGAGTCTCAACCAACACAGTAACCGCGAACACACACACACTGACACTCAAGTAAAGTGATAATAATAATAATTGTTGGGGTTTTATGTCCCAAAACAACGATATGATTATGAGAGACGCTGTAACGAAGGGCTCCGGAAATTTTGACCATCTGGTATTCTTTAACGTTTACCGAGATCGCACAGTACACGGGCATATACATTTTGCCTCCATCGAAATTCGACTGCCGCGGCCGGGATCGAACCCGCGACCTTCGGGTCAGCAGCCGAGCACCGTAACCGCTACGCCACCGCGACGGACGCAAGGAAAGTGAGGAAGCTGAAGATAGAACAGCCCTCGAAGACGCTCAACTACCATCCACTCGTCCACGTGGTCCGCAACGTGTATTACTCAAAAACCGGGATCAATGCTTCCTAAAATAAATCTCGTCGAGAGAACCAGGCCTCTCATCATTACCGGTGACTTCAACATTGATTTATCAAGACCTAACAATGCCTGGTCCTTATACTGCGTGAAAGATGGCTTAGATGTGGACAGGGCATCAAAAGGCCTCGCTGCCGCGTCCAGGGCAGGAGGCATCATAGAGCATTTCATCGTAAGAGGCACACAGGATTTCCACCAGCTGTACTATACCTCGCACTTAACTGCCCTTAGACGCCTCGTAGCCGCGATCGCGAACGGATGCGAAGAACAAGTCCGGTTCAGCTGCTGGGGCTCACTGATCACGGTGATGATGACCTTCTTCAAAAACTGTCAGGAACCCCTTCCACACACGCACACGGGTTCGTGCGTGCGTGCGTTCGTTCTCAGTGCGTGCGTTCTCCGTCATAACGGACAAATGCAAGCATAACAAATTTAACAACTCCAACTGTGGCTGTAACGTACATACAGTGCGCCTGCGCTTGCCACTTGGCTGTGTATATATCTAGGAAAACTTTCTTGAATGAAGCTTAGCTGCGAGTAACGGCTGTCCTGCACATCAGTGTTCCTTCTTTGTCTTGTTCGGATTCACGCTATCCAGTATTGAAGAATATAAGCACTACCTATCAGCTTACCGTGTCTGGTGTTGATAACATTAGTGTTGCTGTTGGCATCGTTACGCAACAGTAAATAACTGGTTATATAATACACATGCAAGTCTTCAACCTATGAGTGTGCGTATACCACTTACACATTTCTCTAGCGTCATTCCGTAACGTTTCGGTCAATGTGAACAATTACGCCACAGTCACCATCCCGCGCATGCTTCGCATAACATCGATTCCCACGGTTCGTGGGATCTGCCGAATTTTTTAACATGAATGAGTTTCACGCTGAGGTCCACCAAGAACTTCCGTAATGGAAGTGACATCAGTAAAAAGACACACGGGTAAGTCAGATAGAAGAATTGTCAGAAAGAAAACTTTGGCTGAGTGACCTGATTGGGGAATCGAACCTCCGACTACATGATTCTTGAGCACAGAAGCCAGGTGCGCTGACTCGCCAGTCAAAACTCGTGAAAGTGACTGCGTTGGATGAGTGAGGGACACGGCAGTGCAATACTTTCACACGTCTGTGGCACACACTACAAATTGTGTCTCTTGCATTTGTGAGGCTGGGTGCATTGCAACGTACTAAGGCACTGCAGAGCCAAACCAAAGTGCTCGCAGAGATGTGGCAGTGAGTGTCAACATGGATACATCCACATCTAAGGCTGCCATACTGATCGAATAGCAATACATTGTGTGCAAATTGCATTTCTTTACATCAACAGAGCCGCAACTGCTTCTTTGGAGGCACAGTTCACTTTTGCATTACGAATGATTCCTATGAAAGAGGGATTTGCCATAATTCTTAATTAGGAAAAGTTGCACGAGCATTTTTAAAATATGGATATCACTCTAATACTGTTACATATTAAATATTTGTGCTTGATTCCAAAGCTAAGTATTTGAATTTTGGAAATGATGGGGCTTAAGTATTCAAAAGAAGTTGAATTATAGCTGGTCATGTGGAAGCGTGTGTGATTCCTGGCAGTTGTTTGTGTATAATCTAGGAATATGTGTTCTATATCATGCTTCATGTTGCCACCATGGCAGAGTTTAATGCATAACGTAAACTAGGCTACCCTAGATGACAAAGTTGTGCATAAAAGAAAGTCCCTAGGTTGCAAGAGGCAAAGGTGTGCGATTAGCAATACAGTAAACTCTCGTTAAATGGAACCTGAAGGGACCAGGAAAAAAATGTTCTGTTTAACAGGAGTTCCACTTACTGAGAGATTAACAAGGGAGCATAATTCAATTCCAAAAGAAATCATATTGGAGGCGGTTGTTCCATTTATGCAGCAGTTCCATTTAAGAGGTTTCCTTTTGCTGAGTGTCTCCTGTAGTTCAGACTAGCACAACAAAAGGGAATGAGGCCAGTTGTGGGGAAGTTAATAGTTGGGATTTGGTGCTGTATAATAATGCACAGTTTACTGAGACTAGACACACAGTACTCAGTTTTTCAGTTTTTAGCAAGGGTTAAATATGCAAGCTTTTGCTGTAGTGGCTTACTACATAATATATTCTTATTGTTGACGTAGTAAGTGCAGTATGCCAGAATGTTTAAGTTTCATTATTTGCATTCAATAATTTGGGTATTCGTACACCTCTACTATTTTTTCTTCATTCAGTGGGTGCTTGTATCTAAATAAGGCTGACCTGCTAACAAGAACGTTTTCTGACTGTTGCACTTGGTACTGGGAAGGCAACCTGCCATGTCAAATATGCTGCTGGTTTTGTGTTTCTGACCTGACCCTAAATATATCTTGTTGTGGGGGTGTAGTCCCACAACTTCCATATATATAAACAGTCTGTGATGGTGGCATCAATCAGCTTCCGTAACTGTCTAACATAGTCTCCTTTTGTTCCTCTTTTGATATCAAGGTTTGGAATAAAAGATTTTTGTAGTAGCATTTCTTTTTGTTTGAGTCCGGTAGAAATATTGGAGCATCAGTTGGTTCTTATGCTTCCGTAGTTCCATCTTGTTTTCATCATATGTCGCCTAGGCTCATCAGTCTTCGGGTTTGTGATTAATGAATACTATAGCAGTGGATCCGTATGGGTTTCCTTGTGGCTTCGTGCTACAAACGGGTGGTTGTCTATTTTCTCTTTCTTAACCATGGCAGTGGAAAACATTCAGAGCCCCTTTTTTTCCTACAGATCGCTATAAGCTGGTTTTGCAGCAGACTGAAATAAGTCAGCACTTTGAGTTAGCTGTAAGGCCATTGAAAAATTCATCCATCACATCTAAAATCTAAAATAAGTTTAATATCGTTCTTTTCATCTCAACATATATGCACACACACTGTAAGCTTCTAGTAGTTGAAAAAATGTGGTATGCCGTAGAATCTCAGTAAGTGGAAACTGCATAAATAAAATTGCCATTTAAATGGAACAACATGCACTTACCATAATCGGTTGGTCCTTGTATTTGGATGATGGGAAAAACTTCCCTTAAGTGGAACCAAAATTGCCGCATCTCTCTGTAAATGGAACCATAGACGCAAACTCCACAGGAATTTTTCCGAAAAGAGGCATGACCTGACATATACCACCGTACTTACTCGCTTAATGAATGCGCTGTCATATTGAATGCACCCCTAACTTTGATCTCCTGCAGTCCTGTGAACGGCCATGCTGTCTCTGTAGCAGCTGTGCGGTGCCTCCTTGCCCTAGCACTCTTCATATTTTTTTTTCTTTTTCTTAGTATGGCAACCACCTCGGGTTGCTTTCCTATGTCTTCAATGCAAACTTTGCAATCATAGTGCAACACGTACAAAGCTGTGAGCCATCTGCTGATCCCCAATAAAGATACAGGGTATGGCGCACACGACTGTGGACCACCACACCTGGTCGGTCAGATTATGCATTTCCTGCCAGACCTGCGCAGCCCCACCTCTGGCTCCTATCTTTGTGCACCTTTTGCGCGGCGGAGACAGCCGGCTCGTTTCATCTCTGCTTGAGTGTCGTCCGTCTGCAGTGCTTGTGCGCTTTCACTCACTCAGAGAACATACTATGTGTGGGGCGATGTTATTGATTTGGACTTAAATGCCGAACATTACAGCAGCGGCAACGGCAAAAATGTGCATGGAGTATCCACATAATTGCTATAGCAATGTATGCAGCTGTTTGCAAATAGTGTACATGTATATATACTGCAAAATGTAAGCTAGCTAATGCTTTTTTTTTTGCATTACCAAATTTTTTTGCTCACCCCGAAAGTGCTTTTGTAAAATTTACCCCGCATAATAAATGCACCCACCCCCCAACTTTGCTTCTGTTTTTCGGGAAAAAAAAAGTGCGTTCATTTCGCGGGTGAATATGGTATATTCTTGCGACACCTGTTTTCTACCCAAAACGCTATCCTTAATAAACAGTGACAAAGACTCGGGCATGCAAGGATTTTATAAACTTTAATATGTAGTGTGTACAGACCTGGACTGCTTTGCAGCATGCCGCTCACACTATACATAAAATGCTTACAACGAGGGCAGCTCAAAGTTGCAGTGTAGTTACAGTGTACTTTTGGTAATTCGGTTTGAGCTTGCTCAACTGCTTGTTATTTGGCCACTAACTGGAGCAGTAAGAGTTTTAATTTTTCATCATCGGCGTTTCCTCATAACTGAAACCAGCAAAGCTTAGTCACTTTCTCTGTGCTTAACATATCTAGCAATGTTAAGAGAATAACATATGCCTTGTTTTAAACTTTAATGATGTAAAATATGAAAGAAATTAGTAAAGTGGCGAGACATGTGCTCATTACCTTGTTCACTGAAGCTTATGTTACTGTGAACAAGTCAGTGAAGTTTGAGAAAGCTATGATAATTTATTTTCTAATTCTTTCTTTTCTCTGTTCTCATGTGAGCAGAATGCAAAGGCTGACATGTGTGCTGAGAGGGAGACACTGCAGGCAAACCAGGCTGGTCTGGACTCACTGTACACAGAGGTTCGGAGGCAGCTGTCTGAGGAAGTGGACAGGAGACAGGTAAGTTTCTTATTGGGCTGATTTTGAGCAATGCGTATTTACCCTGATCGCTGATGGGTGGCTGTGAAGTCTGAGTGTTCTTGATCATCAGTATTTTGCAAGTCCCTCAAGAGCTGTGGAGTATAAAAAGGTCTATACTTAGTCATGCAGTTTGTATTTTGAAGGTGTACAGTGGTGGTTACATGCACATACGTGCAGTCTACACTAAGCAGTTTCAGGATGCTTGACTTGCCTGCAAGGGAAAAAATTTATTTTCACGCCTACCATTCTTGATCCTACCATTCTTGTCGCCAGGGTATTCCCGCGGCTACACAGAGGGACCTCCTATTTCCTGCACAGCACCACACCCAGGTTTTCAAGGCGGTTTTTCACTTCCTTGAGGACACTGGACGGGCCAACCGGCTATAGTAGCTGCCCACCGCATCCTCGGTCATGGACAGCATTCCTCCTCTCCTTCTCCTCCTCTTCTCATCTTTATCTCCCTTTCCCCCTTTCCCCTACCGGTGCTGAGCCGTGCTCCCAATTAGGGTTGCAAAAGTTGCGCCTTTTCCTTTCTTCAACCTCTCCTCCTCCTCCTCCTCCTACCGTTCTTGATTGTAGTCTGTAAACATTCCTGATTATGGGTTTACTACATGCAACAGTTGCTTGATTTTTTGAAGGACAGTGGCCATTATCCTTGCATCCATAGAATGCGATATCATTGTTTCTCTAAGCCTGTTGCTGGGAAGAAACAGCCTTTAATGTATTAGAATATAGTAGGGTTCTGCTAATTTGACTCTTGTTAGTTTGATCCTGACTCCCAAACATTTCTGTTGGCTTAAACTTTCATTATTTCACTCGTAATAATGGCCTTCTCTGGATAATTTCTGCTTTCCTGTTCAACACATACATTCCTCTCCCCAATGGTGACCTCAGTGGCGACTCCAATAATGCCAGCATTTCTATGGTAGTGCTTGGGGTGAATGCAAGCCATGTCCTATCAAAAATGTCCACTTTCAGCCTGCTCCAGGAGTTCCTCAGAAAGAATTTTAAGTGAACACATGAAAGATTGTAATGCGCGCCTTCTTTTTCACAAGTTCATCCCAAGTTTGGTTCCACAGTGCAATCTGATACGAAACCAAAACTAAGTTTTGCTGTGTTTGCAACAGGTAACCATTGAGGATAGCCTAGCCAGTGTCATTGCCATTGCCATCACAAGACGGTGATCAAGTTGATGAGAGAAAAAGTTATCACTTAGCAATAACATCTTGCTTTGAGTCTGATCATGAAAACACATTCAAACTACACATATAAGTTATTTTACATGTTAAGGGGGGATGTGGCAATGGGAGCTGTAAATTCAGTCAAAATGTTCAATTTTTCAATTTATTATTATTTTTGTGCAATCCTCAGGCCACCTTTACATCGTGGTGAAATATTAGAACAAAGTAAGCAGTAGAAGTTGAGAAAAAAGCACTTTACAAAACAAGTGTGCCATCATCAAAAACTATGAGAAAATTAGGCTTCAGAAAATTAAAATTTTGCAGCTTCCCCTTGGTACAGTGCCGCCACCTTAGCGTCATTGTAAAGAGATCAGAGCTCAAGATAGCCTGAAAGCTCTGTTTCTCCAACGAAAAATAAAACCAGGTCCATTCTTTTTTCTGAGCTTTGAGCTATATTTTATGCAGTTGCTGTCAGTCATCCCAGTGCCATTTCATAACAAAAAAAAACATTCCATTTTTTGCACTTCGATCCTGAAACATTGGTGAGTTCCGTAAAACTGTCTATATTTGTCTGCACATCATACAGGCTTTTATAATTGGCTTCTTATAGTAGTAATTGTTGAGGTTTTACATCCCAGAACCATGGTATGATTATGAGAGACACCATAGTGCAGGGCTCCGGAAATTTTGACCAGCTAGGGTTCTTTAATTTGCACCTAAATCTAAGCACATGGGCCTCTAGCACTTTGCCTCCATAAAAATGTGGCTGCGGCGGCCAGAATTTGATCCCACGACCTTCGGGTCAGCAGTCAAGCACCATAACTGCTAGACCACCGCAGTGGGTGCCTTTTAGTAAAAGTTGTTAGACAATACGTATAGGACATTTAAAAAAATTTATGTGTTCTTATTTGAATGTTAAAAAATAAACCAATAGCTTTACAGCACAGAATGGGCCCTTGTGAATAAGCTTGTACAAAAATCTCCACGAACTTATGTCTAATTAATCAATTAAATTTAGGATGACATTGAGAGTCTATCAAGTGTTGTAACTCGAGAACCACAACAGATAGCTCAAAAGCAATTTCACTTTTGGTATCAGCATAACGAATCACATCTGCATGCCAAAGTTCATCACTTTATCCCCACAAATAAAAAAAGCAGTTTTCATTGCCATGTCTTAACAGTCTCCGGTGTCATCATCCTCTTGTCGTTCCTGTATTGGCATACTTACGGCCGGGTACATAGGCACTATCATAGCCTTGTGATCGAAGTATTAGGTGGAGACATACATCATATCTCGCACCATGTATGAGACGGTGAATGTAAGGTTGATGCATGTACTTCTTGACATCGTAGTGGCCTTAGTGGGTGTCCTCAGTTTGAGATTGACCTCGGCACACATGATGGCTAGAAACAATGGGCTAGACGGTGCATTCTAATTAAAGCATCCTAGCACCAAGGCTTTACGCCCACGCAGAGCAGGTGAATTATTCTTTGTTATGAATCTCGCTGCCTACTTCTGCGCTGTCTCTACGGAATTTGAAGGCCAACTGAAGAGGTCATGTGCTTTTCGGACACAGCTTTTGTGGACGCCCTGTGGACATGATTTTTCGCCAACTTAGCCAAGTAAAACATTATCGTTAATAAAGTAGAATCAAATAAGGCTCCCCATAAACATAAACCATAACTGCTTCACCAAATTTTTGGTTCTAATGTAGCAAGAGTGTACGTCTTAGTGTTCTTTTAAAGGGACTATGACAAAGTCACCCAACAATTTGTGGCTTTCAGCGAAAAATAGATGTAGAGGGTCTGTTGTGCCTGTACATATATGAAAAATGGACTGTAAAAGAATATTTCAGTGTGACATGAGACCTAGAGGTAACCGGCTATAAACCCCGCCCACCGCCGGCGACTGCCATTTTGCCATGGCGTGTGACATCATGTGCTGCATGGAGCGGAGATGCCATCTTCTACCAAAGTTTTAACCGCCGTAAATTGTTCATTTTCAATGCCAAGCTGAAGAAATCTGAAATAGCTCGATTGCACATGCAGCTGACTACAGAACAAAATAGTTTGCCAGAATGCAGACACTCATAAAGCAAGCAGCTTTCACTTTCACTTTTATTCCTTAAAGACCCCACTGGGGGGTGTTACACAAGGGGTGGGTTACAAGATATTTACGACATGGCGAACACTTTGTTACAGGGTATATTGTGATGTGATTGCTTCCATGAAGGCAGATGGGCTTGAGTTAGAAGCAGTATCTTGCACAAGATATGTGCGAGCTTGTCACGTCATGGCTTGCGAGTGCGCCAGTGTTGCCCAACTCTCAGGCAGCTCACGTGTTTATAAAAATATTCCATTACAAATTAAGTGCCCAACCAAATGCGCTAAAATTTCGCCAGCTTGTTTGTGAACGCACAAGGATTAACCCACATAATACAGATCATGATAGAAAATTGGGCGTCATGGCCCCTTTAAGTGCATGTTGTGGTTGTAGCATGCAGCAACAGCACAACATTGAGTGTTGCAGTCAACATACGTTAGGTTGAACTGTGACCATAAATCATGAGTGCCGTCGTTACCATATACCACAAAAAGAAAAACTGCGCAACTTAACACACACGTAGAGCCAGACAACACTGCGCTTCATGTTGTCTGGTTCTACATGTGTGTCAAATTGTGCAGTTTTTCTTTTTGTGGTAAGGTGAACCAACTCGCCCAACAACAAGTTCTTCTAAACTATGGTACCATATAGTTGCAGCTATTTATTTGAATAACTTGTCACATCAGTTTTGCGGAGTAATTTCTTAACCAATGTTTTCTTTGTTTTCGTACTTAAAATGTATGCTTGCTTCTTTCAGGAAGCAGAGATGGCACTGAAATTGCTTGAAAAGGACATCCATGAAAAGCAGGACAGCATAGTGAGCTTACGCAGACAACTGGAGGACATCAAAGCTATTAACCTCCAAATGTTCAACAAACTTCAGGTAAGCAAAGTGTAAATTATCCTAAGGGATGAAGGATAACATTATCACAGTCTATTCAAACTATTGCTTTTAGTATTATCAGAGTTTAATCTTGCATACATGTACAATCACTGATTTCACCTACTTATTCAGGGTGAATGATATGGCACCAAATATTGAGTTAAATGACAAATGCTTTTGTTTTTAAATTTTTTTATCTAGGATTGTGAATCCTCACTAAAGGCAAAAACAGAACAGGCTGCAAAGCTGGAGCAAAAAGTGGCACAGTTGACTGCAAGCCTAAAAGAAACTGAGACGAAGTAAGTTGCAGCCTTTCTGTGAGAACCTAATGAGTGGCTGTGGGCTTCTTTTTCTCTCTCTTTTTTTTTTGTTCTGTAATTCATTCTGCTGCCTGGTAGCATGCCCTAGAATGACCTTTTGAGAGCAGTGTTGTCTGGCAATTGTGTGTCCTGATTCTACCAGAAGGCACTGCTGCTTGCATTTTACCAACCATGTGATTGCTGCTTGTATACGCCGACAGCTTTGACAGCTGTGTGTGTCATATAAGATATATTAGTAATATATTCGTCCAGTATGCATCAACAGATATAGCTAACCCTTTATTTATTTTGACAATACTCTTCATTGCTTTGATGTTTGGTCAGCACTCTGTCAAAGTTGCCTGCATGTTACCCAGAAGTTCAGTTCATGAAACTATGGGTGACCAGCAAAATGTATTTTGTTATCCATAGTGCTTTGGAGTCCCTTGTGTGCTGTTCACTTGGTGATCCATATTGTGCCTGTAAAAAAAGAAAAAAAAAAGAACAGAAAACGGCTAGGCATTTGCACATGGTATAGAATATTCACCACGATGGTAGCAGCATTATCACATGTCCTCTGTGCCTCAAGTGGTGTGGTGCAATATTTGCAGCTGATGGCTGAGACATTGTTCACTTATACATAACTGCTTTCAGTGTTCTTAGCATTTTCCTTGTTGACACTTTGCACAGTGTGTGAAGTTTGCCTTATTCTTTGGATAAATGTTCTTTTGTCTCTTGTCTGCAATTTTTAATCTTGTTTCCCTCATTTATGAGGATTATCTTGTGATTGAAATGTGATGCTGTCATTGTCATGTACGAGTGCTCTGCATACATTTCGACTTCGGATGCAGAAGTTGCACTTCAATGCAGTATATATAGCAGCGCAAATTTACTGCTTTTGTTTCCCATGCAAAAAGAGAGTAACTGCCTGATGAGTGTGTGAATGAACATTGACCAAAACAGGTTGCTGTGTATGCATGTGAAGGATGCTAACGGCATCAGAATAAGAACCACTGCAAAATGTATGCCTGTTAAAACTCTGTGTGTACAAGTTCCGCCTTCTTTTTTCCTGTTTTCTGAAGTATCCATTTGCTGCAATGGATGTTTCTACTGTACAAACAAAAAGCCAATAAACAAAGCTGCATTGTGCTTCTGTGTGCTTTGCTCTAAAAACAAGCATGGCACCTGTCTGCAGCGTATATCCCTGTTCATATTCTGAGACCTGTGTTAATGAGGTGTCATGTAGAAAAAACAAGAATTTAATTATCTCCTATGCTTTATGCTTACTATAACATGTCTTTAATGTTATCATTAATGTTTTCATTAAGGTTGTGTCAAACAAAGAAGCAAGCTCTCAAAATTCTCCCCTTCTTTTATTTACTATATCATTTCCTTATCATAATAATTATGAATATTTCAGAAAGGCTCGATGTTATCAATAAGTATTTTTGGTTAAAATGTCCCTGGAGCTTTTTTGTCCTCTTCGTTGTATGTACTATTCACATACCACTATCGTAGTACATCAAGAGGTCATTGCCCTTGATTGACTGTACTGCTGTGAGAGCTGGTATTGTGCTGCATGATGATCTGCATGCAGGATGTTTAAATAAACACCACAATTTCAGCATCCTGAAAGTAGTGGCAGGCACATACGGGTACTTGGCTGCAACCTTTTAGTGTGAGCCACTTCTTGCCATATTTTCGGATTTTCCTTCACGCATGACTTGCACCCAGTCTATGGCAAGAGATGAGTCATGGTAGGCGAAAGGTTCAGTATAGCTGGAGAGATTGTGCTACTTGTGAAACTTGGGAATTCACGCAATAATTAGTGTGGCAAGAGATAGTTGGCAGTATAGATTACCAGAACAGCTGGCTCTCCCTTGATCGTGTCGCTTCCTTTAACTGCTTCTAACGTACCATATTTTCTCCCATATAACTAGTACCAAAAAACGAAAAAATGTGGTTAAAAAGGGGGGTTGCGGGTTATGTGCAGAGGTTATATGCATAGTTTTTTTTTTCCGTTTGTAGAGTTAAAGTTAGGGAGGAAGGAAGAAACAAGCGGAAAGGCAGGGAGGTTAGCCAGTTCTTAGACTCGCTGGCTACCCTGTGCTGGGGGAAGGAGTAAAGGGGATAAAAGATGATGGAAGAGAAATGTTACAAAAAAAAAGAGCAAGAAAAGGAAAAAGAGAGAGGAAAAAAAGGAAAGGAAAATATGACCCTGCTTAGAGTCTGTCTCTAAGACCATTTGTCCGCAAGAAGCGCAATAATGCTTTCAAAGCCTTTTGTGCTGATGGCGGACTCAGCCAAGGTCCCAAAACCCTTTGTTTCGACAAAGGCCGATTATCAAGTTAGGGGTGTGGGTTATATGCTGGGGCAGGTTATATGTGAGAAAATATGGTACTACATTGCTCATTAATGTAGCATTGGAAATTGCCTGCGGAAGCTATGGGGTCTCCTACTGAAGCCCATGATTTCATACAGAGTAGGAAGTAGCTTCATGTCACTGAGCGCTGTGAAATCTTCTTTAGTTTGAATGCATATTTCTACAGTATTGCAGACTTCGTATTGCGCTTTTATGTCGCTCTTGTAATATTTCACAAACACAATGTAGACTTCTAATGCATATATATTAAAGAACAGAAATTGTTGCTATGTCTAGGTAGGATACAACTTGTCATTTTATGCACCTGACCTTGATGTAATAGACAGTATAAAAGCTTCTTCCAAGCTATATCCAGTTAGACACAGTTATAATGGAAACAATAATACCACAAAAACCGGTCGTTATAAGACTAGCAGTTATAGGGTAGCGAGTTGGGCTAGTTGGAAAATACTCATGACGGCCAGCGCAAACGGAACATAGACGAGAAAAAGAAACAACGTGTCGTCATTTCTTTTTCTCATCCGTGTTCCGTTTGTGCATTTCCATTTGTGCTATTAGAGTGTGCAACTTGTGTAGCCTAGGTATAGATAAATGTGCAGCTACAGCGAGAGGCACCGTATCTTCATCAGCTTTTTTCTTTTTTGTGGCAGGGTAATTGGTACAATAATCTATTGAACCTTGATCTAAAGGCCTTGCGAGTGACACAGCTCTCATGCACACGAGTGTTTTTCAGTAATGACTGGAAGCAGGTTAGTCTGATTGTAATTCATATTTCCATGACTTGAAGCACAAGAACAAGGAAGGGACAGGATGACGGGCACAGGTAATTTATTAATGGGACACTAAACTGAAACAATAAATTAGTTTAGACTGATAAATTTTACTCTGAAAACCTTAGTGTCATTAATTTCATCACCATAGGTTTATTACTAGATCACAAAATCAATTTCAAAAAGTTGCACTTTTAAATTTCCCGCCGAAATGTTCAGTGGTGATGTCCCAAATTTCAAAGTATTTTTTTGTGGTTTGGCCACATTGGCTCAACAAAATTTCCTGAAACTTGGTACCTTAAGTCGCTGGCTCCTTCAGAAGAAACAAACTTCATTTTTGCTGATTAAAGAAATGGCGAAGCTTGCACTAAGTCGCACAAAGCTTGAAAGAGCGAAGCTAGATGATTCTGAAGTCTCATCTGGTTGCTTCTAGGTTGTTGCTAGGCTTTAGCTACGTGATGCTAATTGATGCTAGGTTGTTGCTAGGTTGCTTCCCAGCGCAGAGAGGTTCGAGTTAAACTACAGACAGTCACAGACACGACTCGGATGTCCAAACTCGAGAGACAGAAATTCGCGCTGAAACAGAGCGTTTGCACCTCCCCTAGATCTACGGGCACGTCGTCGTTCACGTAGAGCTTCCATTGCTTCGGGGTCTTCTCGCATCCGCTGTTGCCTTTCCTGTTCCCTACTATTCTCTCATTGTACGTACTGATGAAGCACTCCGTACAGATGCTTCAGCGAAGCTGAAACATGCGGCCATGGTGTTTATCACTGGGTTAATCCCGACGGTTTATTAAAGCTTTTGTCAATTACTGGTTACTTCTGTCCAGAAATGTTAATTGGTGTTTGCCGCCCATCTGTTACCTTGTTCATTTTTAGTAGACCAGCGGTGAGTAGTGGGATTTGCTCAATTTCTGTGGCTCATACCCATTCGTGGTGATGATAATTTTTTGGTACACACCAAAGCGTTTACAGTTGGCTTAAACAGGTTCGCTGTTAAAGGGGAACTCCGGGGATTTTTTGATATTCACCGATTTCAATTAAACTTTCAGCATATGTTCTCTTCGTTACCCTGATGATATGTGCCAAATTATACAATCGTAAGTCATTTAGTTTTTTTGGAAAACGAATTTTAAAATTGGTAGCCAATTCTGGAATCACGCCTGTTAACGCGGGCCACCCTGTGTATGTGACGTAACATGCCTACGCTTTTCCGACCCCGCTTCGCCCAGCATACGGTTGCAGCGCGCGCTTTCTGCTACGAGGCGGGGACGACGTGAGCAAAGTTGTTCGGCTTTGTTAGCTGCATTGCGCGTTAGTCGTCGTTGACGTCGGGTCTTACAGTAACCACGCACAATATTGAGAAACGAGGAGATCGATGCGGGGCACGTCAGCTACTTCACGCGCCTGCGGGTCGAAATCAAAAGACGATGCTTCCGCGCTCATATAGTAGCTGCAATCATCGCTGAACTCGTCACTGCCAAGTTGAGACGGGTTGCCACAGCTTGATTCAGCGTCATGTGACATCGCCAGCTTGCTTTTCGCGTGATAGATGAAGCGCGTGTGCTATGTTTACAACCTGGCCAGCAGTGGCGGCGTGTAGCGTCCTTCGTGACGTCATCGCATACCCAGCATGGCGCAGCTCAGCTCCCTGTTTCGGTTTCGACTCATCGTTTATTGCTTATTTAAAATTATTGACGAGTCTCTCAGCAAAATGAACCACCATTGCTTTTACAGGACTGTTAATACTATTTGAAAACAGCATTATCTCAATATGGTCGAAAATGCACCGGAGTTCCCCTTTAAAGCTACATAGGCCCTCGTAGACGTCATTGAAATCTATGACGTCACGGCAGCTGGTGCGGGAACTTCAGGGTGGCGTCGCCACCTGCATTTTCTTCTTGTGCGTCTTCTCGCTTACCAAACACCTTCTTGCGGCAAGCGTGGTGATTTTGGTATTGTGAAAGAGTAATTTACCTATACGAGAAAATTTTTTTTCTCTTTAGTGTCTCTTTAACAGCAGAGCTGTTTAGGTCGAGGTGAATTCCCGTGGAGATGTAACGCAGCTCCTAGTGGGTATGTGACACAGAAATTGGGCAAGCCGCACTACCCACCTCCAGTCCATAAAATGTTATGAATTTGAAATTTGAAGCAACTTTATGACTTATCGTCGTGAAGACCTTTTAAACAGTGAAGACGGTGCCAAAACTGCTATAGAGCAAAGTCAAGCAATAAAATAGCAATATGATGCCACCAGCTCTGCTTGTTTAACCAGTCTTTGCAACTTTAAAAGGACACTTAAGTTAAACAATGAATCGGTTTACGTTGATAAATTGTACTCTGAAAACTCGTTAATTTCACAATTAACATTAATTTCAGAATCATAGGTTTATTAATAGAGGAGAAAATCAGTCAAAGTTTCATTTGTCTCCGGCGCGTGACATCACGGATTTCAAAGTGTATTTTTAGTATTTTGGCAACATTGGCTCAACGAAATTTCCTGAAACTCAGTATGTTAGGTCTCTGGCCCAGGGCAATCTACTTTATTTTTACCGATTGGGAACTATATAGGCCCTAGTGGACGCCGTAAAAATCTACGTCACGGCGATTGGTGTGAAAATGTCAAGGTGGTGTCACCGCCCGCATTTTCTTTTTGTGCGTTTTCTCGATTACCAAGTGTCCTCTCGCGGTAAGTGTGGTGATTTTGGTATTGTGCAAGAGTAATTTACCTACTAGTACGAGAAAAATAGTTTTTCTCTTTAGTGTCCCTTTAAGTCAGAAGACCTGCCTCGAATTTTTTTTGATTGCCCATAACACCTGTAGGCATTGCAGTGGGGTGAAGGATCTCTTGTCATTATTAGCTTTA
This sequence comes from Rhipicephalus sanguineus, assembly GCF_013339695.2. Lineage (NCBI taxonomy): Eukaryota > Metazoa > Arthropoda > Arachnida > Ixodida > Ixodidae > Rhipicephalus > Rhipicephalus sanguineus. The sequence continues at coordinate 183,256,490 of NC_051176.1, forward strand.
ATTAAAGAAATCTTTATTAAGGTAAAACATCAGCATGTTTGGATGCACGTGCAAAAAAAAAAGAGAAGCAAGCTAAATAGCAACCACCACTTCACGCATAACAAGGCATTACTGCACTGTACACATATAGCATTCAAAGCTAGAAAGAATGATTCCTTTTACAACCGACAGCACATTGACATACTGATCATGCTGTTCTTTCCTTTACTTCATAAATTGTTACCACTGTATTGACACGAAATATGAGACTACTGCACAAAGTAAGGCTTGCAGTTTTATCAACCACATAATAACGCTGGTGTGTATCTTCTTTATCTGCTGCCTGCGTAGAAATTGCACTGATTATTCCCTTTATAAGCTGCATTCAGCATTCATTTTTTAAGTAAATAACATGCATGGTGTCATCTCTGCACAGGCAAACATAACAGAGCTCACCCTATGACTAGGAACACTATTGCAATGCTAGCATGATGAAGAGCTCTGGCGATGGAGAGCAAATGCTTCATGCTGCGTTCACTTCACATCATTTAGGAAACTGGAATTACTGTACCTTCAAAACTTGGCGCATGTGAACACAGCATGCATGAAGGAAGCTACCAGCCATCTTAGCATGACATTAACCTTTGCACATGCTTCAGATTACCTCCAAGGTGCAGCACACGGGCTGTATATGCATTCAGCCATATGTACAGCGATGTGCCACCATTGTCAGTTTCAAGGAGACTAATGCTTAAAGCATTTTCACCTAACTTTTTCTAGGTGGCATTAGCTCACCTGCCCCTGTACATAAGTGCAATTTAGTGTCATGTTCCGAAGTGTATGCTAAAATTGGTCTATCATTGCTAGCATTATTTATACATCATGTTGCAGTATATGTGGTATAATTAAATTATTATCAGACCCAAACCAACCCACTGAAGCATAAAAGTTGCAAACGAAAATTTCGCCCTTAGTAGTCCTTCAAGAACGATGGCAAACGTTGGCGCCACATGTTGACATACACTGCGTTCTGGTGTGTCGCATTTTCTTGTACTAGTGAAAGAAGGGGAACTTAAGGGCTCATTTTTTTTCTGTTAGACACAACATTAATTACAACCAACAGACAGTCAAACCAAGGAAAGTATAGGGGACATTATTTGTAGTAATTGTGATATAAACGTGAAGAAAGTAAAGTGGACATAAAGACAATTTGCCGCCGGCAGGGACCGAACCTGCAACCTTCAAATAACGTGTCTGATGCGCTATCAATTGAGCTACGGCGGCGGTCATCCTCCCTTCCACTTTATAGGGTATCTCTGTGCATTTAAACCTGGGAGTTTTAGTCAGCGCTGCTTGTAGCCATGATGGCGAGTGTGGAACACTCTTCTTTTGCCTGCTGGAGTCACATAGCACGTGACCTTGCTACGAGCTGGCAGCTGACCCATAATCCCTCGTATACTACCTGAAGGCATGAAGCCTGCCAGCAGGCAAAAGAAGAGTGTGCCACACTCGCCACCATGGTTGCAAGCTAAAATTTACGCCATCTATACTGACACCTATGCAAACTGCCCTATAGTAAAGCTGTAGTATCTATAACCAACCATATAAGTACGAACTTTATAAACATAACATATGTTTAATGAGGACAGCAATTTGGGGGAACTGGTAGAAGTTCACTCTGTTAATGTAACGTAAAGCACTGAATTACAAGAAAATATGTGTGTCGTTAGCAGAAAGACGTGCAAGGCCAGGCACTACTACCAACATTGCTCAGAGAACATAAATATAGAAGATGAGAGAGTTATTGAGCATGATATTGCAGACACAATATCAGCAGGTCCAAGAAAACAGCAGCAACATTCCGCAGGTGTCATAAACGTACTACTCCATAAGAAGATGGAGTAGTAACTGATGTTTTCAAGAATTACAGGCTAATTACCTTACTGTCAGTACTGTGCACATGTTCACCCTAGTAAGTTCCAATATAGAACAAAAGCGGTAAGAAGGGCTAGAGATAAGTGTGGCATTGGAATACTGGCCTAATTTGTTTAGCAAACACATTAAGGGCACAAAAATGGTAAGGAAGGCAAGAGATAATTCTAAGGTATGTTTGTGGATACGGGCCTAAGTCTGAGTGTTTGAACCTTTGAGTTTGTGTCAGCCCTGTTTAGTTGGATCAAGAGTGAGTCTGGCTCGATTAAATTAAATTCTAAGGTCTTTCATGCCAAAACCACGATCTGACAAGATATCATGCCGTTGTGAGGACTCTACATTTATTTTAACCAATTTGGTATCTTTACTGGGCACACAAAGTGAAGCACACATGATTTTGCATGGCTCCGAGAATAGAACCTGCAGCCTCATTATAGAAGCAAAATGCCAAAGCTGCCAAGACGTTGTGGTGGACATTGTTTCTTATTTTTGTGCGAATCCAATTGAACCCTACTGTTCTTTTTCAGATTAGCACATGAATTTTGCACCCTACATGCATGGTGTTCATGTGGTCCTATACACTCAATTTGGACACCTTAACAAGCGCAAAGCAGCACTCACACAAGGAACTGTCCAGTTGGCAGGACGGGCGCTAGTCCTGTCTACGTGTCTAGTGCCCATCTTATCTACGTGTCTTTTCCTTGTGTGAGTGCTGCTTTGTGCTTGTTAAAATGTCTAAGTTCAGTTATCACCAGTTATCCCAAACTTCTGCATTGAATAGTCCTATATAAACACTTTGGGGCAGATGTATGCCTCACGACAATGAGTCTCATGTGTATGAAAGGTGTTTTACACCTATTAACATGTTCATTGCTGTTAAAACCTGTCATTGCAGTTTAAGGATGTTAAATTGACTTCAGGTGTAAAAAACATATTTTCTGAAAGTCGGGATGGCATTTGGTGCTATGTTATGAAAAGCAGCTTTACTTTTAGACGAGAAATACATATGGATACCAATATTTGAAGAGCTGCAACTCAGCTGCCATGTGGCACAGCGAAAAAGCTTTTACATGAAGTTACTGGCTTTGAATTCATTGCCATACATTTCTCCCACAACCTGTTTGTGGATGAATTTTTGTTAAAGTGCAGTGAATTCACGACAAAAATTGTTTCATTTGATTCCTAGCTTGGCCTAACACACTTTTTAATGCTGTTGTCTAATAAAGGCACATGTAACGCCTCAACATTGCTTTTCTGGTGACAAACTGGTTTATATCTTTAAGGCTGTGAAAATGTTCAGTCTTAATGTCAGGGCTCATAAAATAGCCACCAGGATTGCTTAGTAGTTGTGATGTTGCAAAGTCAAATTCACGGTCACAGCAGCCACATTGAAGAAACACCTGTGTACATAGATTTAGGTGCACATTAAAAAAATAGAAAAAGCAACAAAGAAAAAAGATTTCACCTAGCTGTGTTGGTATATCTAGCTATAGGTGTGTGTAGGGTTCTTAGTTAGGAATGGCGAAGTTTCACTGCAGCCCCACCCCCCCTCCTATTTATTTATTGGTTGAGTCTGAAAGAAAACAAGCTTCGTAATGTGTGCAAAAATGAAAATGAAGCGATGACATGCTTCTCACAATGGCCTGCATTTGGTCCCCGGCTTTCCGGGGGTAAATGTGGGAAGTAAACAGTTTTGGAATGTAACATGAGTCGGTCCTTGGCCGTCATTATCGTGTAAAACCTGCATGGCCATAACTCTGCACTTTAAATAGTGACGAGACAGGTCCGACTGAGTAAAGGTATAGGGCAGACTGTTTGCCCCTTCCCCCCATTTGATGATTACAGGGAGCAGACAACCTCCTTGCCTCTGTGTGCACACGCCTATATATCTAACCTTCAATAGCACCAAAAATGCCACTTTTATGTTGAGAATAGGCATAAAAGTAAAGACTGGTTGTACTGCTGCTTTTAAATTTTTGCATCAGCCTTGCAGTGATATATTTTGAAGGTGCTCACTGGAGCCTAAATTAATTGTTTTTCGAAAAATGGACAACAATATGTTTTAGACTAACCAAAGATTCAACATCTGAAGTTTCAGAACTTTTACTGGGCCAGTATGGCCCGAATATGAAAAAGCGCAGTCAAATCTGTGAAGTTGCATGACATTTCGGCACAGAGGTTTTGGTCCGAAGTTTCAAAAATGAAATAACTTCGACCTTCACTTTTTGCTTTAATAATCAAACTAATATTGCGAAATTATTGAAAATAGAGTTTTCAATGTATATTTCAGCAAAAGCTTCTATGACAGAACCTGCCAACACAATAATGGTGTGCAGAAACTGGAAGCTCAGCATAGTGCTCTTGCTGAGCACTCTAATAAGCACAACCGTGTAATCGATTCCAACGGTGCCTCCTTGACGGACACTGAGACAACCCCAATAATTCAGCTTCCCCTCAATTCATGTGATTCAAAACATTACTGGTAACAAAACCTCTCATAGAGGACACTGCCCACTGGCCTTCATGATGCAGTGGAGAGGAGGAGCCAGAAGCAAAAAGACGCCATCTCTTCAAACACAGCACTCACCCCCTGAGGAAGGGACCAAATCAGTGCAGAAATGTCGGCACTACCTTAAGCTTTGGCTGGTGCCAGTTTAGCCTAAAGGAATTTTCTAACATGCCAGATAGATTTCTGTTGAAGATGTTTACATTTAATGCTTCAGCAAGCTAAACTGATTTAGTATTTCTCTTTAGTGCCCCTTTAATCTTTCGTGCCCCACTCCAGCATGCCTGTAGTAATCATACCATATAGTTTTGGCACATAAAATCCCAAAATTAATTCTTTTAGGGAGTGTGATATCAATCAGTGGAATGCTACTCTTGGCACAGAAAATCATGCATATCCCATGGACTGTTGTGATCGGTGTGAGCATAGTTTTGTGAAACTGGCAAGACGATACAGGCCACTACGGCATGATACAAGACATGTGACAAATTTTAGCAGCAAACGTGTGCCATAGCTCTCCTCAGCCTTGGCGGAGGTCTTTGCAGAAATGGGACACAGTAGTGCCACCGATACCAGCATCTAAACTACCGGACACCACAAGAAAACCTTCTCTCACCATGACTTTCCAACCACACGCAGATTTGCCGCACTGAAACTAGAAGTGGGCTTCAGCGAATACGGTTGCAAATCAATGACAGCACAGCTGTATGGAATTCTTTTTTCAGGTGTAATTCTTATCTTCAATGTTAACTAACAGAGCATGTGCTTGCACATTTAGTAAATTGTTATTATGCAGCACAGCTCACACTGCAAGCATCCAAAAGGCTAGCTGGCTTGAGAAATGCTGGTAAGGGTGCTTGTCTCTCTTTCCAGCATGTGTCTGTGGCCTAATTTTATTATACATATGTCCTCAAGATGGACAGCTACTTTGCCAAAATGCATTGCTGAGAAGATTATAGGTTTGGCATTTCAGCGTGACATGCATGTCTTGCACAGGGATTTCTGTGGACAAAAACGTATCAAATAGTTCATTTTGAATTGATTTCTACAGTGCAAAATACGAGACAGAAGACAAAGAAGCACACATGGACAGCGCTGTACTCTCAACTGAAGGTTTACTGCATATGATACAAACGTGAAGGTTTACCCGAATGCGCAGGGGAAATTGGTTATGAGCAAAAGAAAAAGAAAAAAAGAAACACGAAAGGTACCACAGTCTGGTTATCGCCTGTGCATGATGTTCAGGAATTCAATTTCTATATTGCTTAAGAAGATAGAGGGCTGGCTGATGCACTTCACACCGTTTTTGTTAATATGGTAAGTCTCTAAGATTAGTCTTTTGTTCGTGTCACTGTGTCTGTATAACACTTCTGAACAATCCGCCTTTCTCACGACGCCCCTGCGCATGCACGCATCCCTAGCAGAAAAGTCACGAAACGTTTCTTCATCTCGGGGGCTTTGCTTCTGGCAATACCGGTTGTCTTGGCCCCTGCAAAGCCCCTACCAAAATGGCAGAGGGCAGCACAGGAAAATGAAAAAGGCAGATTAAACAGTGGCCTACACTAATGCTTCCTTCAATATGCTGCCAAATTTTATAATCGGTCACTCTTTTGGCACTTCCTCTGGTGCTCTCGTAGTCTGACATTAGCGCACCTTCCAGTTTGCCCAATGTAACTATTGCTGCATGACAGAGGGATCCTGTAAATTACTTGCTGCACAAGGGATGAACGAGCTTCTGTGTTTGTCAGCACAGTCACCTTTCCTTTTGGTTTCCTTCTTCCCTCTGCCTCACTCGCACGCAAATGCTGCCCAGCTTCTTGGGAGCCGTAAAAACAACTTTCAAATCATATCTGGATGCGACATTCTTAACGTTATGCGCCAGCTTGTGAACGTAGGGCAGTGGGGCGATATGGCTTCTCTTATCTTTCTCTTGGCCTTCGCGCTTGCTGGATTGTTTGATCCATCTTGCTCACAGGATCTAGTAACCACATTATCTGGATACCCTGTCTTTTGTAATCTCTGGATCTCAGCATGAGCACTGCTTTGCACTGTGTCATCACATGACTTGGACACAGTCGCTCGCGTCAAAGATACAGCCAACCCATCTTTAATTACTTTGGAATGTGCTGATGTATAAAGAAATAGTGGCTTTTGCAAACTAGGCGGGTACTGCCAGCACACATGTTCTGAGTAGAATGTTAGCATTAAATCTAAAAACTGGAGGTGTGATTCCTTTGGCAGTTCTGTAATAAAGTTACGTCCGCTTCCGCTCTCTTTAAATAACTTGAGAATATCTACCACCTTTTTGTTAATGTTTTTCACTTCACACGGGATTAGATAATTGTCAACATAATGAAATATTTTGAAAGTTAAGCCATTCAACCTCTCATGAATCACCCTGTCGACTTTGCTTAAGAAAATATTACTAAGTACTGAGGCGACGCGAGAGCTGATGCGTACACCGCTCTTTTGAAGGACGACTTAATTGTTAACACCTACAAAAGTGGATTGCATGTAAGACATGAGAAATTCCATGAAGGTATTCACTGACATCTTTGTTCTTTGACAGCGTTGTCTGTGTGTGCTTCTTTGTCTTCCATCTTGTATTTTGCGCTGTACAAGTAAATTCAAAACGAATCAAGACCAACTAGCCCGGCTGTCCGTTTTGGTATCAAATGGTGTATTGTTATGTAGCCCGCACGCTAGCACGGGCTACATAACCGGGTCACCAATTTGTAGAAATAGGCAGACAGATGTCGATGCTGTAAGATCACAAAATATGTATTTCGTCTGGAACCATTTACATAGACGCGAACAAGAACACGCGCGACCGTCACGTGCTGGTTGCTTCGTCGTCGTCGTCTTTTCCTGGTGGGATTCTCGTAGCCCGCACTAGTGCACTACAGTTACAACCAATTGACAAAGAACATCGCATGGAACCATTATTTAGGTCAGAGTATTTTTAAAGTGTTCATTTAAATGAACCCCAAAATAAAATGTCTTTGCAGCTCATACACATTATACAACATTGTCCTATGGTTTCGGGTACCTTGCACAGATGAAAGCTATTTGAGCATACTGTATTTTCTGGCATATAACCTGCACCAAAAAATGGGAAAATGTGCTTAAAAAGTGGGGGTGCGGGTTATATGCATAGTTTTTTTTTTCCTTTTGTAAAGTTAAAGTTAGGGGTGTGGGTTATAAGCTGGGGTGGATTATATGTGAGAAAATACAATAACTAAAAACTTGGCTTCATTATTGCTGCTCTGCAAAAATTTACTGAGCCGTCTGGAAGGTACACACTACTAGGAGTGCTGACTGTAATGCATTCTATAATTTTGTTTTCTGAAGTAATGCACTGTCAAAATTGTTGGCACTAAGCTAGACATTATTTACTTTTCTGTTGTCTTTTTTTTTTTCGTGTGCACTTTTCAACACCACAGCGTGGCCAATCATCCTCATAGGTATGGGCCATATTATCAGCCCACAACCTATCGTGTGAGGCGCACACTGACATCGTGTGAGGTGTACACTGATAAGCTCCCAAGTACTAGTATTCTTTCAATACTTGGTGTCTTTCGCCTGTGTTAGCTGGCGACAGGTGGACTCAATGGTTGTGCTTCAGGCTGTCACTGAGCAGCTTTTTCTTCCTTGTTCTTTTCCTTTTTTGCTTGCATGACTTGTGCTACTGCATACTTGCAGTTATTGTCGATGGAGGATTGAAATTCTTGAATAACACAGCAGAGACTGTGAATATTTAGTTACTCATGGCATGTGTTATAGCCATGACTTCTGCTGTATTGTGCAAGAGGGTGTGCAGCAGTATCCAAAAGCAACAAAAAGCAATATTAAAGCGACAGTCCAAAAGCGTGGTGTAAAACAAAATACAATATTACAAAATGAATTTGTCTTCAGCACTGTTTAAAGTGTGCATAATTGTTAAAGTTGGTTAATAAAGAACAATATTTAATAATTATGCCTTCTTGAAGCCTGAAGTTCCAAATTGCCTCTTCTTGGTCAAATAACACAGTGGTTGTAATGTCATTTGTGTAATTGCTGTAGCATTGTTTGTTTGTCTGTTTGTTTGCTTTCCAAGAAGTTTGAAGCATTAACTTTGAACTCCACGTGATTATTTAAGGGAGTTGCATTCTTGCAGAAGAAAACATTTGCGGTGACCGTCATCTGATAGGAACTCAGTAGACTGGCTACCCATATCTGAACAGTGGTATAATAAAGCAAACCCCATTGTTGGGGCAAATGCTATTCTTGTTTAACTTTGTTTTATTTTGATTATCATACGCCTTTTCATTGAATATTAATGCACATTGGCTTGGAACAGTTTTTTATGAAACGAACAGTAGAAAAAGTGAGCAACGAGGGAAAGTTATTCTTCCATGATGTGGCTCCTGAAGCGTGTGCTGACAGTGCAATAGCTTGTGTCGATACCTTGTCCAGCACCAGAGGGTCTCTTTTGCTTGTGCCTGTAGGAGCAGTATTGCTGCAACAGCGCCAGATGGTATGGCCGCTGTCACCCAAGATGCCCCTTGATTGAATTGGTTGCAGTGTTGGGCAGTGTAATTTTAACACTTGTCTTATATGATGAAACATTGTGAGGGTGGTGGCTTTTAGCTCTATTTATAAATACATTGCATAATTGCTTGACTAATGATTGATTTCAGAGCACAGTCAATAGAAAAACAAAAGCAGGCTTTTGAAGAAACAACAAGAAGCCTAGGACAGCAGCTCATTGACAAAGATCAAAAAAGGTAACTAATCCATCTTCACCCATTGCTGATTCTGATGTACCGTGATGGCTTTTTATTTATAGGTATGAATCACTTATACATTCTATTCACGCAGTAGTGTGGTATGCCTTTTGCTTTTATATCTTGCCAACACAGGCACGGCTTTACATTTAACATGGTGAGAAAAGAGAAGACAGAGGCCAGTAATATGTTTATTAGTGGAAGGAGGTGGGGAGGGGGGGCTGTACAGTTAGACTTGAGACTGGATTTGTAGTCCAGTCATCTCATTCTTGTCTGTATTAGTATGCCATTTTTCGATTGTCAATGTACCTGCGATGCAGAGATGAATGTTGATTGAGGCTTATTGGGGTGTTAATGGCATAACAAGTGAGATATTTGTCTTTTTTACCCCTTAATTCTTATAAACATACCACGTAAATACAAATTTCTGCTTGTGTGTGTGAATGATGCAGCTTCCATTCGCTGCTAAAGAGTTGCTGTCGATCAATGACATGCTGATATTGTTCTCATTGGCTAATGTGGCCAGGAGTTCTGCTGGTTTGCCAGAGGGTGATAACATAATACCTTTAAATCTGGCAATTCCATCAACACTGTTCTTTTGGTGTCCTGATAGCCTGCATGCACCATTTTCCTATTCTGCATTCACAAGAAATTTTAATGGGACATTCTCACATTAGCATGACTTGACAATAATGCTTATGCACTGGCTTGTATGTGAGCACCTATTTAGTGTGAGAGGCACAGGAACAGTATCCATTGAGGATTACATTGTATCAAATTTTTAGGAGGAGGAGACATGTTTTCGTTCGTTCTCCTGGCTGAGAGAGGCTAGCAAGTTTTCAAGATGAGTAAACAATGTGCAATGGATCTGCCTCTTTACCTAGGTAATCTCATTAACTTGCACGTAGTATTAAACAATTATTGCGTAGAAAAGTCAAGTGGAAATCAGTTTTAATATATTACTTGTGCCTTAATATTTTAATTCGTGAATGAGACATTAAATACAAAAGTATGGTGTAAGCACTGATCCATTGTTACTCTTAAGTAGCGAAATATTGCACTGAACAAATTAAGATCTGTTGTTTTGGTCACATGCATTACTTTATTATTGTGGATGAAATTAATGTGAAACAATGTTTCCTTATTTTTGTTCTTTATAATGAAACTCGCTGCATTCAACATGCCCTGAAATGCCAGTGATTAAAGGAGAGAGAAATGTGGTGCTTCTTTTTTTCCCATTGATAGTAAACAGATTACAGCGTGTGCTGATAATTAAATTCCTGCAGGCAATTTCGTTGACCCTTGGATGAGTGTACCTGCCACATCAGAAAGTTTGTTTACAACCAACAGCTTCCATATGTGAACCTCGGTGCTCTTTTGGAATGTCTGCATCTAGTATGCCATAGTCCCCTAGAAAGCATCCTTCAAATCGGGCCTTCTCATTCTGAAAAAAAAAAATAGGGTGGGGGGGGGCAGTTTGTAACTTATGCCATTTCATTGGTGATGTTTGGCATTTTGTAAGTTACTTATCCACTCGAATGAAACCACGAACTACTGTGGCCACTTATAAGCTTTATTATTAAAGTAATGAGTGCCAGTGAATATATAACATATGCAACTTCATTCTAAAATTGGACTGTTCTGTTGGAACAAACGCCACATATTCACATGTGCTAAAGGAGTGTAATGTCTAGCAACGGAGCTTGCCATTGCATGTTGAGCATTTATGTGGAAGGACACGTTTATGGTGATTGTGGTGTTAAGTAAAGTAGTGAAGTTGTGGGTGGTCTTTAAAAACATGTGAAGAGGAACGAACGCATGTGACATTGTGTGGGGAAAAAGTTTGAAGATTATTTCAGTTTATCGAAAGCAAACCAGGCTTTCTTAAAGATGAGCGAAATACAGTTGGAGTTGTTCTACTATAAGGTTGTCATAGAAAAACAGTAGGAAACGCTGTGGCTGGATGCAAAAAGTTAGGAAAGATGCTCGCTTTTTTACTGTGTTGCATGCTAAGCAGAAAAAAGGTTGCATTTCCTTTTTTCTTGCAGCCATCCAAGTGCATCGCAACACAATCAAGAGTTTGTCATACATTTATACTTTGGCCGAAAAGCGTGCACGTGCATTACTGTTGTTCTCATCCAGGTCCCTGTTGGAATCCGACCTGAAAATTGAGCGTGAGTGGCGTGTGTCACTCCAGGCCACGGTGGCTGAACAGCAGGAGGAAGCCTCGAAGCTGCAACGAGGTATTGATGCCTACCAACAGATGGCACAGGTCTGTCAACTCCTGTTCTTTTCATGTCTCTTGAACTGCTACCTTGTGCCCTGTGTAGTGAAACGATGCTTTTTTTTTTCGTTCCCCCCCCCCCCCCCCCCCCCCCATGCCCTCAATACTAAGTTTCATTCCTGTTGAATGGTTTTGTTCCGCAACTAATTTTAGTCACTGCTGCTTTTACCGCTTCTTTCAGCTGCCCAATGAATTGAATGCTTTTAATGCATAACATTATTTATGCGAGTCAGTCTAAAAATTCCCTCTGTCCATCTGTGGCCCCAGAAGGTGTGGGCTGATCTCGGAGATACTACAATACTGGGTCGACACAGGACAGAGGGAAAGCAGGCTTCCAGTAGTGCAATATTGTACCTGGTTGTGACCTGTTATTGACCCCTGTCCTAATATAGGGACACAATATGCAGTTGAAGCCCATTATGTGAGTGCTTGACAGCGGCATGTGTGGTGCGATAATGAGGCATGTGCAATTACATGTCATACTTAAACACGGATAGACCCATACTCAGTATACCGGGACTAAACACATTCAAGAAGAAACCTGAGAAATAAGTATAAGACACACATAAGAGGGAACGAAAAGACTCTACATGTATGGGAGGAATATGAGATACAAGACTATGTGAGTGTGTATATGTATACAAGTTGTCTTTAATGTCATATGTAGGTATGGGGGAATATTCGGGCGTTTCGAATATTCGAACGAATATTACAGTATTCGAATTCACTTCGATACAAATTTAGATTATTCGAAATTTCGAAGTATTCGAAATGAACGAATATATGTAGTATACTACATTTGACCGCACATAACCATCTGTAAAGGTGGTTTCACTGCAGCGTCTGGTTGCTGTGCCGTGAAACAACCCATCTAAGGGAAATCTGCACTGCCGCGAAGCCACACTTTAAGGTTAAATGTACAGTACGGTTCACTCTTAGAGGGAACACGCGATCGCGTGGCCGGCGGCCCGCGTGGCGCAAACTGGTGGCGAGATTTGTAAACGCGGCGCACGCGCATAAAGACGTCAGGGCGGCGTTTGCCGCTGTTCGTCTGCTACTTCCTGCCCCTGCGCTTGGCGAGCGCTGGACAGCGCTTCCGTTTTTCAGCGGTGCGATTCATGTAGCCGCCACTTTACCTGCGCCTCGTCGGGTAATCAGCAGGCAGAAAAAAAAAGTGTGGTTTGTTTGTTGCTGTCGTTTCTTGCCAGTTTTGATGTGATGCGATTCGCGGCCCCAGCGGCCGAATTTTGACTGGGGCCCCCAGCTGTGGGATACTGTGAAAGTGATAACGAAGCCTGTCACTTGCGTAACCTAGTGTAACTGCTCCATTATGAGGGAAACTGCGAAAAAAAAAAACGTCGACAAAGGGAGAACAGAACAGCACAAGCGCATGCGTTTGTGCACATGCACTTGTGCTGTTCTGTTCTCCCTTTGTCAACGTTGTTTTTTTTTTTTCGCAGTTTCCCTCATAATGAATTATCAACTAGCCCAACAGTCTATTCTTGTAAGTGCTCACCGATAAGTTAGTCATAAGCTTTCAACATGCTGTTCGCACCAGGCGGCCGCTTTTTATAACAGACAAGGAGATTTATGCCCGATGCAGAGATCATAGCAAGCTTGTCCTTCGAACCGTAGAAATATAGAATTTCGCGAGCGCGCCCCGAGCGCTGGGGCGGAGAAGTAGCAGGCGACGCGGAACACGAACCGCCCTTGTGATTCTACGCGCACACTCCGCATTTCCAAATCTCGCCAGCAGTTAGCGCTCCGCGGACCGCCGGCCGTGCGCTCGCGTGTTCCCTCTAAGAGTGGACCGTACTGTACATATTTTTTAAAGTTTAAAAGCGTGTTATATGGGCTTATATGCGCTAAGTATAGTAATTTTTAAATTGTAACGTCCACTTATAACTTGCACCCTACTGCTATTCAAATCTTGATACTATTCAAGGCTGCTTCATTTCAAACCAAAAAAGTGACATTCACTCATACCTAGTTCCACTCCTTAAAAATATTGTGCAAGGGTCATGACAAAAATGCTCAATTTTTCTTAATAATATGTGGTGAGTATATTCAAACTATTCAATTCAAAATTATTCGACCAAATCACTATTCGCTTTGGATTCGCTTCGAACCTCAAATTCACTATTCGCCCATCCTTAATCATATGCATAGGCAAGCATCCCTCCAACCATGACACATATATGAAAGAGTCGAAATAGCAGCAGAGAGCAAGCTAAAGAAACATCATGTTATGCTTATCTTTGATAATTCCCGTTCAGGGAAGCTCCATTTTTATTTTTATCTGCAATGCTTATGTTAGCATTGTTCACGGGAACACAACCTATGATGCAGGCACATTCACTCAAGTATGATAGTAATTACTGTTGCGGGATGAAGGTACGTATCACAAGGCGAGGTGTACAATTTTTGAGAGTCTACATGCTTATAATAGGCTTGCCACAATTCCAGGAGCTGATTATTGTTTCACCATAAACAATTTATCATGTGGTCATCAATTGGGGTGCCTCCTGGAAAGTTGTATAAAGAATATCCTATGATGGTTATGAATGCGATTATACTAAACATACTCAAAGAAAATCCATGTCCAGAGTTTTTCAGTATGTATGAGTTTGTCTCAGGTTCGACCTTGTGTCTTCAAACAACCTTCTGATTTCTTTTATTAAGCTTCTTGAAGCTCATTTGTCATTACATGTTGTATTTTATGGCGACACTTAGCTGAATCTTGTCCGGGCTTTGAATCATTCGACTTGTTTCAGTATATCTTCCGTCTTCTGCACCAAGGCTCACATCTCATGTAATTCAGTTGTCCATATTAAACTTTTGATGGACCAAGCACATATATGATTTTAAAAAAGTGGTATACTCGCATTATTTCTGCTGATTGAATCTAATTTTATGCAGCATACTGTTTATTAATCTCTCATAATTCAGATAAGTTCATTGTTGTACTTATAGTAACCAGATGTCCTTTTATGTTAATTTGAAGTGTGTAGCAGGTGTGTAGGTTTGTGTAGCTGCCCAGAAGCGATTGGCATATATGTATGAACTTTGCCGTTGTTTCCGTTGAATATGGTGCTCAATGTGCATAAGTAGAATGGTAATAGTGTGGCTAGTTTATGTTTGCCTATGCTTCAATCTTATTCATGGGCTTACGTTGGACAACACTCATAGGCTGGGTGTGCTTCTTTTTTTCAGGACCACGAAAAGCTGAAAGTGGAGTTTTCTGAACTGGAAAGAAAGTGCGCTGAACACGAGCTCACATTAGAAGAGCTAGGCTGCCAGTTGAGCGAGTAAGACTTTTTCATATCTATGTCTTGCTTTGCAAATGCGAGGTAAACAACCAACGCAGTGTATATATTTATACTAATCTTTTTGAAAGGAGAGGAACACACACATGCAGGTAGCTAACGTTGTTGTCCACACGTTGTACTGTGGCTTGACAAGATGTGAAAGCAGAGAATGGGTGCTGTTCCTCAGTCACATTTGTTCAAAATTATTCGGAAACTTAGTACATTATGGCAACATTTATAATGCACTGTCCAACTTTCAGGACATTAAATTCAATCAGTGAGAGTCTTAAAAGGTGAACTGCAGCAAAGTATCATTTTCAATAAATTGGTTGGAAGTGATATTATGGTATCACAAAATTAACATTGGCAAAGCTGCAAGGCTGCTAATTGTTTTCTCGTTTAGTAATTTTCTCGTTTGCAGCCTTTTAATAACACCTAGGCAGGTGAAATATGCACCTGGTAGTTAGCGGATGTGACATAAGTCACACAACACATTTACTCCAAGGTTTTTCACTGTGCTACGAGAGCCTAATCTCAGAGGTCATATTAAAGAGCTTCACGTTCTGAGTCGTACGTCACTTCTGGCAAGCAGTAATGGTGGAGTTTATTTAGTTTCTTAATTTCTTTGAAAAGCGTCTTTTTTTTGCATCTTCTCAGTGAATATACACTTATACTTCAAACAAATTTTTGCACAACTTTATATCTGTGCTATCAGAAACAGTAGGCTCCCGCACAGTCCAAATCTTGTGGTAGTTTCCCTTTAACAATAATGCGATGTTTGTGCAGCATTTGTATAGACTTTAGCCTTCTGTGGCATGTTGAATTTTATGCTGTCTTGGTAGCAAATTTGCGAAATGTTTCAAGCTGTTTGTTGGCATTGGAAATGCAGGTCCAAGCTTCAAGTGGCTGACTTGAAGGAAAACAACTTGACCTTAAAGGAAGCTGTCTGGACTAGCGATAAGGATGCCTCCTGCTGTCGTCAGTGCAGCAAGCCATTCTCTGTCGCCAGGCGAAAAGTGAGTATGCATTGGCAGCTGACTTCTCACCTAGTTGAAAATTGAAACTATATCAACCCCTAAAGGAACTGACAGCTGGCCAGAACGTGTGATTATTGTAGTGGAAATGGAAGGGCTGTAGTTTTTAGTGACAGAATCGAGCATTCTTTTGCGATTTGAAGAGGATTTAAGTTTTTAAATTGTACTTGAGAGTCACAAAAACTGTTACGTCATGCTGCATGGTGGACAAGCCCTGGTACTGCACAAAAGAGTAGTTCAGATTGCTGTATGTAGTCTGCTGTTGTTTAGGTGCGTCATAATTCATGCTTTAAACTACTCTTTATATTATCAGGCATCCCCACTGTATTCCATGTTTATTACAAAGCAAAAAGCAGTTGGCACTAAGAAGCCTTCTTGGCAACTAGTGACACTAAAAAAATTAAAGCCAGCTCCAGATTGCACAGCTCCACGCCTGTGCAATCTGAGTAAACAGTGGAGCTAGCACACAAGTGCCGCCACCCGGAGAACGCAGATTGAGGTCTTTCTTCATCTTCTTTCTTTCAACTTTCTTTCTTTCTTTCTTATTCTTTTTCTACAACTTCTTTCTTTCTTTATCTGTTTCTATATTGCCCTCTGTCCTCTCTCCCTTCCTCCTAACCCTCCCATCACTTCACCTCACCCTCACTTTCCTTCCCCATTTCCTTGCTAAACTATACTATATACAAGGCTAGGCTATGCCCTACCCTTTCCCCTCCTGCTTTCCTTCCTCCTCAACCCCACTTCCCTTTCCCACCCTCATGCTATACTATAGACGAATTCCACCGGACATACGTCACGAAAATGCAGTGGCGCTGTCGTCGGTCGTTTAGTTTCGCGCGGTAAGCAAAAGCCGCTGAGCCTACCGTAGTTGCTGCCATGTTTTCACTGGTGCGTGCGCTGTTTGTCGTCGTGCAAAGAAGAAAAAACGGTGTACCGACGAGCAGTGTCATGGTTATTTGCGCAGAAAGGCACAAGAAAAATGGAATAAGTTTTTTTTTTTTTTCAGTAGCTGTTTACAAAGACCGTCACAAGAAATTAGCCGCGGCTGTAAAACGCAAGAACTTGTCTACGACGCTGGCTCATCGGTTATGTTTCGGGGTGGCTTACACAGCAGAAAGGATTAGTTTAGTCATGTGTTTGTCATTTTAAAGGGACACTAAAGGCAAATAACAATTTATGTCAGAGTGAAAGTCCAATGTATGACAACTTCTAAAACGGGAATATTATCAACAGCAGTGCCCTACTTACCGAGAAATTAAGCTAAATGTATCACATGATGAGCGCCACGAGTGGGACATTTTCGAAGTGATCCCGATGACGTAGGGAAGTCGGCCTACAATAAATCACTAGTAATCAAACTAGCAGCAGTAAAAAAAGAACCTTCCGAGCATCAAAAGACGTAATAAAATGCTGTTTGTTCGTTTCCGCTTGATTCATGAAAAAAAAAAAAAAAAAACATCCGTGGCGTTGCCATGGGGAACGGCGCGCGTGGTTCAAAGGTTTCGTTTTCGCCGAACTGCGCCTCGCCCGTCTCAGTGGTAGTTTCGGGATCGCGTACTGCCCGCGTGTGTTTTGCGCGCTCGTGAAAGTCGCTCTGACAGAAAGTTCGACAAAATGCCACATGAGCTTCGTCGCCCGACACCGCACTGCTGGTTTCCTCGCTGCTTTTGGGCTCGGGCTCGGGAGAGTCGCTGCCGAGGCTGCTATCGTAGTACGCAACGACGCCGGCACTACGAGCCCTCAGCAGCATACCGCGTTCATCGGGGCTCACGTCGCTGAATTGGAGCCCAGCGTCGCGAGCCAATGTCTCGTTGTCAAGTTCTCCGTCCACATCCATTGCGGCGATTGCGGCAAGCTTCGATGGCTTCGATGGCCGTTGTTGCTACTGTGGGTCCCGCTACTTCCGCTCTGCTGCTAGTGTCGGCGGCCGCGCAGTAAAAGCGGGCAACGTTGGGCACGGCAGCAGTGACGTATGAGAGTCGTATTTTCAGGCGGGAGATTTGAAGCGCGCTAACGCGATGCGGACCACTAAAAACGTGACTTTATTTCAAAATAAGCACTTCCTTGGCACAAAAGCAGCACTACGAGGTTTCTGGACCGCTATTTCAACAATCAACGTCGACTTAATATTTGCCTTTAGTGTCCCTTTAATGTCCCACACCGCATTTTTTGGCATAAGCCTTGTGTAGAGGCATAGTGAGCACGTTTACCTCAAAGCATCTTAACATGGATAGCTTTGTCATATGCGGATAATTCTTCATGGTTGCCGTTGTTGATATAACTGCAGTAGTCTTAGATGCGTCAAAAGGATTTCATTGAACTTGCGTGAACTAAAGGTGTGGCTCGGTCATGGCGCATGTGTTTCTTTCTGTGTGGGCACAGTTCATTAACGCAGCAGCGAACGAAAGGATGACTTCGACTATGCTTTTCCAAATCGTGTGCGGCTGCGATGACACGCCTGACACAAGTGTACCGTACAGGGCTGTTCTGGCTGCGCTTCATGATATTTCCATGTCTGTCGGAATTCACAGAAAAACAACACTCGGGAAACTTGCCGAGTCTGTTTACGGGGTTGTACACATTTCGCGGTCTCGACTTGAGCGTACGGAGAGAGCCACAGTTGGCGGACCTGATAGGTACATAACCGCCTTGTCCACAGCATCTAGTTGAAGCATTATCGCAAGCGTATCGCGAATGAAAACGTTGCCGAGATCGCCCTTGTTTGCATGAATAACTTACCCGGTACATTTGTTATATGTGAGGATTTACCGTAACGATTCGTAACTATGTATTTTTACTCCGCGCATTTGCATATCGTACACAAGAGCCTCTTGCTGACCTGGGTCGATCGTTCTTACGTTAGTTAACAAATTAAGACATACACGTGTGACCTAGACTGCCACAACGGCGATATTTCGCATGGAGTCACATTCCCGCCGTAAAGATACTTCATGTTTTGATGAGCTTCTCAGAGATAGAATTACACGTCAACATGGCTCTTATATGTTCATTTCAGAGTCCCTCTTACAGCCACTGCAACTTTCTCTGTTGCGGCCGCCGCTTGTAAACGTGCGGGAGGCGCCCCAACGAGCGGTGCTCGGAAGCAGCTTTTGCACCTGCTGCGCCATTTGTAGAGGGTGGTAGCGAGCTTCGAGTTGGGCCGGCTGGGTGGAGGCTA
The DNA here is from genome assembly GCF_013339695.2 of Rhipicephalus sanguineus. Taxonomy (NCBI): domain Eukaryota; kingdom Metazoa; phylum Arthropoda; class Arachnida; order Ixodida; family Ixodidae; genus Rhipicephalus; species Rhipicephalus sanguineus. Next base: position 183,275,477 of record NC_051176.1, read on the forward strand.
CACGCCATGGCGTCACTGCAAGGGCCCTAAATATATTGACGGCGCCTACCGCTGTTTACAAACATGGAGTAGGTCTATACTATGGAGCTGCTTGGCACATACCTGTTTCTGTGGCACATACCCATTGAGTTTTGTGCGGACATCAACGGCCTTACCTCCAGCTTAAACAGCTCTGCTGTTAAGACCATGTAGAGCTGTGGCGTGCACGCATGCGCAGTGTACTGCGGCACGTTAACACGAATTGCCGCAACACAGCCTTGATAAATAGGGCCTCACTTGCTTGCCGGCGTACGTACAGTCGCTATCGCGCTCACCTACCTGCCCCTGTAATTGCTGCTGCAATGAAACCTGCTTTCTGTAGCCTTTGTTTTTTAACTTTTTGTTTTAAACACTACAAACCTCATCAAATTAGGTGAAGTGGTTGCCATGTCTCCTTTATGATCTATTTAGGTGGGAGCCCCCGAATTCCTGTCTGACGAGCTCTTATCCTACATAGTTTGCAGAACTGCGATAGTTGTCATTCGTACAGAGTTACAAATTTGTCAACTTCATGCTCCACTTCTTTTTAACCCTTTCAGACACCACCTATGAAGAACTGTCTGTAAATGCGTCGAATCGATACAATGCTATTCCAAGGCACTCGATATTACATTGCAACAAAAATAATGTCGCAATATGTTAGTTTGTGTGTGTTATAGTAATCATTCCTAATTACTTTGTGATTAAATATCTGTTTATTTTGAAGCAATTCATGTGCCGTTTTGCATAAATAGAATGAAATCTCAGGCTTGAAGTATAGTGCAAATTCGTTTTCGGTTATGTCCATGCTGAGCGAAGAAAAATTATACTTTTTACTTGGGTCGCGGGAAGCGGCACGTTGCACGACTCTTCGAATATGGTAATGCCTTCAGCAAAGTGATCATATGCAACAGTACGCTTCAAAATGAAGGTAAACGAAGACAAGTTTACTATGCAGGAGGTTCAATTCATCCAAAGCTCAATGTATCTTGCTGTCTCTTAGCCCCTGGTGGATACAAATAGCAAATAGAAGTGGTGTACACAATTGTGTGCATAGCGTCTCAAAGGGTTAACATCGCGATATTCAAGAATTCTTTTAAGAAATTGTAGCCCCTAAATAAAATACTATTTTCTAAAGCCATTCGAGCTTACCTTTCTTTCTGAAATGCAAAAGAAGGGAAAAAAACAAAACAAAGAAAATCACAGTTTTGCCACAAGGACGAAGCCATGAATGTGATAGCAACAAATTGGAATGTTATATAAAGTAAGGCTAGAAGCTAGCTCATTTTTCATCCAACCCAGCGTAAGTCAACAAAATGCCGCTGTAAGGAAACGCGGTCGCTGCAGCGAGCGAAGCGGCCTTCATGCTCTCTATCACCTCATCACAAACCAAGCGGTGAGAACAGCACGTACAAAAGAAATGGCTCATCTGCTGATCTCTATAACGATAATGCGAGTGCGCGGGCGCGCCTGGTCAAACAAAGTGCTGAATCTTCCGGAGCCACACAGCAGCGCTCCTCGCCCTCCCCCCTCTCCCATGGGCTTTTCAAGCAATGAAAGACAGCCGGCGCATTTCCTTTCACTCCCGCACAACACTTTCACTCCCACATAGAACATAAGATGCGAGGGGTGATGTTATCGATTTGGACTTTATACAGAACATCACAGCAGCGCCGATGGCGACAGCAAGAACGCTCCAGGAGTGACCATATAATTGCTATAGCAAAAAAAAAAAAAGAGACACCTACATTCGGTCAGCGCTTGTCTCGTAAAAGTACTTCTGCGTCTTGCATTAATTGAGTTATCTATGAACTAAAACTTCGCAGGGCTTTAATTAGGCTGTTGCTACTGTAATAAAAAAATGTGGTGTGAATGGAACAGTTTCAAAAATTGAAACTGTGATGTTTACAAATCTGTATCTCAGTAAATGAAGATGAGAAAGATGATTCTGTAAGCTGCATTTGTAATAGTACAGCTGAAATGGACAAAATTTATGTATTATGCATGCTCTGGACTATACCACTAAGTTTTGAGTAAGAATTTTGTAAAAGCATTTTAAACTTGCATTCTGACAAGTTCACGTAAGCCATGAATTTTATGTGTTGTCAAATTGGTCCACTTGCGATTCTCTAGCACAGGGGTCTCAAGCTCACCCCAGCTAGCGGACCGCGGTCACAAAATTTAATCTCCTGCAAAGGCAGGGACAGGGATAAAGATTGGAGTGGGGGAGGTGGAGGTTGAAGAAAGTGCCAGCTAAGGTTGCCTTCAGAGCAACAAAAGGGGTTTACTGCAAAGTACTTTACTTTTGGTGGTGTGTCAGGGGTATCACAAGTTTCTAAGCTTCAAGGTTACTAATTTTATGTTATTAAAAATCCCAGTGCCTAAATTAAAGTTATCCTTCCTGCAATCAGTATAGTTTAGCTTTCTCTCTCAGATGCAACATATTTCACTTAAATTGATTTAGTGGTTAAGGGCATTTGTTATTTTTTTTTCATGTATTTGAATGGCGGCATCACAGTTGGCCTAGAGCTAAAGCTTCATCTTGAGGTGAACTGACCAGCCATGCAGCTTATGAATACTGTAATGTCCTAGTGTGTGGGTACTTGTAGTTGTGCAGGTCTTCATAATACTATAAATATTGCTGCTTATGGTTTTGTGACAGTATGGTGTTCTGCTACTGAAAACAAGGTCGTATTTTAACTTCTTGACCATGGTTACTGTTTCTATATGGCAGTGGAACACTCTTGTACTGCACTATACATGCTAGAAAATAGAGTAGACAGTCAAAATTAATTGAGTGGCCTCCATGATGGTGTCTCTCATAGTCCGCCGTTTGCCCCTGGGTTATATTGGGATGTTAAAAACCACATGCTCTTTGTTGCTATGTGTTCATGTGAAACTTCCCCTGTAAATTACAGTGCAATTATTAAAAACTACCAGTTTCGTCTGAAGCTAATTTTCTGCCATAACAAAGTTCATAGCTTTGCACCTTGCACAAGCCATTGCTTGGCTGTTAGTAATATTATATATGACTGTATTGGATGCATTCGCTAAGGTGATACTATACATGAAAGAGTGTTTAGTTTTAACTTTCATATGATGCCTGCGCCTATTGGCCTTTTATAACGCCATACTGATGGGTGCCACCATATTCCGTTACAGGACAGTTCCCGCCATTTAGCACCTTCTAACCAATGTTTACTCACTTGTTTCGAATGGCAGGGCAGTTGCAGACATGGTTCGAACATTTGCTATTTTAGCCACCATGGTGACCAGCGAGTAATATATGATGCAAGACTTTGTTGAAAGCTGTTGAGGCAGTGTAGGTATATTTAACATTTACCTGCTCTGACTGCCTTGCAGTCATATTGCGTGGTGTGACTGAAGAGTACAAACGTAATAGCCTGATGTTTTACCCTTCATATTCTAGTCTCTACAGCGATAAATTCGTAAGGCTATTATGACAGGGCTGCTGTTGTAGTCATTAACTGTGTGTGTAACATTGTAGCCCGAAAATATTCGCAATAAATGCCTGTTTGCAACATGCTCTAGCCACGGTTCTTGGTTCTAACCATGTCATTTGTGTCACCAACACTGATCACACAACTTGGGCGTGGCTTTTGGATTACTTAAAGTGTGGAAATGTACTGGCAAATGCATTGACAAAAATTTTGTAATTGGCTGAATTTGCCTGCTGTTTGATTTGTCACACAAAAAAGAAAACTCGTGGTGCCTTCGTAATTGTATTACATGTTTGGCTTCTGAAGTAAAGTTGCCCAAGTAAGTTGCGCTTTTACGGGAAAGACTTGGTGCTTAATTGCATGGTTATCAATATTACAGTGGCCAGTGGCAGCGGTAATGTATCAGTGTGTCAGTGGCGGCGGTAATGTATTGTCGATGTAGGCAGTGTTAGCATCGCAGTCATACTTGGCTGGCGGTAGCTGGTCATTGCCGACTTGCTGGTTCTGGTTCATATACGGTGGCAATTGAGCTTTTTGGGCTCACCATGCGAAAAGGTCTGTATGGTGAATGGTCGTAAACACGAGCGCATGCTTGTGCTGTTGAAGGGGACGAAGCTCACGCACAGTCCCATTCTGTACCTTGAAGTCTCTGGCACAGGCAGCTCTTGCACTTCACAACAGAACACATCTTCCTTCTACTCTTCCAAGTTTTTAAATAAATAGTGCTAAGCGATCCTCCACCTCCCAGGGGAATGTTTTTGGAGGGGCTGGCGGTGACTGATGTCTGATTACTCCTGATTCATAAGGCATTCATTGGAGGCGCGTCTGTGGCAGCCCCTGATGGTGGCATGTGCAAACTGCCTGCGGTAAATGGTCTGTACAGCCCGTCATGTTAGATTCAGCATGCTCCCACAGTATGTATGTCGGCATTTATTGCATTCGTGTGTTACCTGAAAGCAATGACATTAGGCCAGTCTTGCTGCCTGGATTCAGTGCGCTCTGCAGCTTGATGGGTGCCTAGACAGAATGTACGCATTCTGAAGTGTCTGTGGGCTGCCTATTCTTTTGTTTAGGCCTTTGATATTTAAAAAATTCATGCATCGTGAATTGATGAATAAAATTAATGCATCATGTACAGTCTGTCTCTAGCTATTTCTGGTCATCAGTGTCCTTATTTTGAACTGTGATGTTGTCTTGCATGCAGCACCATTGCCGTAGTTGTGGGGAGATTTTTTGCAATGCCTGCTCGGACAACACAATGCCACTACCATCATCGGCGAAGCCTGTGCGTGTGTGTGACACCTGTCAGACTGTGCTGCTGCAGCGGTATTCGGCCACCTCCTGAAGCTCTGCATTGAGGCCTCATTACGGGGCCTGTGCTGCATGCGTGGCTGTCCTTTTGGGGCAAGTTCCCCTCTTTCCTATGCGGGAATTCATTCCATCTCTGCCTTCTCGTCTTGCGCTGTCCCCTCAGAGTTCGTGACAGTTCTGGCCTCCAGGTATTATGGCTGTCGCCACAGGTACAAACTGGGCCACTATAGGAAGGCCCAATACGTGTTTTATGGCGCCACAAGCAAATGAGAACGTGTTGTGATGTAGCAGTTGGAGTGCACTGCTGTACCCATCTAGAGTTTTTAAATGTTACAACTCCTGAAATGCAAGCGCTGTTGTGCACAGTCAGAGTTCCCGCTCATATACACACTGCACAAAGCGCCTAGTAGTGGTATGTACCACGAGAGAATGTTGGTGTCTGGCACAAGTTTTAGGACGACACACAGAGGTGTGGGTATTTCTATATTTCATATATCACGCTGCTACTAACTTCAACAATACATTGCCATGCGCGAGCTTTGAAACTGCATGAAAAATCATATATGCCAGTATATATTTTAAGTCTAAAGTAAACAAAAGTTACACAGACGCGCTGTTATTTTGCCCTGTGTCATCTGTGGGACCCACTTTTTGGAGGATAAAATAATCAGGCCATGCTGTTGCCTTTGCCAACCTGTTGGTTTATAAGAAATTTTGAATGAACTGTTATACCGAATAAAGACCTTTCATTTGTGAGTGTTTTTTTGTTTGTTTGTTTGTTGAGTGGGGCTGACCTCACCACTTTCTTGCGATGACCGACGACTGTGAGTTAAAGTGAACTGGTAACGTCAGTTGGGTAGGATGTGAACAAAAAGAGGGAGAGACAAATTATTATAGGAAAGGCAGAGAGCTCATGTGGGTACAAATGCACATGTTCACTACCATGCAGACAAAGTGAAATTACACTAACGACAAATTTTACGAGAAAAAAATTAATCCCTGAACACTGGAGTGCAGTAAGCCCAACGCGACGTCTCGTGACGCTTATCGCGCAGATTTGAAGTATTTTAGTCTATTTCCACCACTGAGTTTGTCACGGCTGTGACTTAAGACCAGTAAGCCAGCCTTCGGGTTTTTTTTTGCCAAAGAGCGCTGCCTTTTTGGATAAGCACTGCCTTTCGCCACCGTCAGTTCGCGCTGATCATAGACAGTGGTTCAGTGGAGAGAAGGATCAGGATCACCTCCTTTCTGGACAGATGCACGGGAGTACGAAAGCTGACGTCACATCCTCTGCAGTGCGTTGTTGGGGAGGTCGTACATATTAACAACAGCCCATAGAAGATTATGGCGGCGCCCAGGGAGCCTTTGTTGACAAGGTGAATATTTGCAGCATGCAATATTGGGCGCGAGGCCCACCGCTGGAAGAGCCGGCGCCACCGTCGGGTCGACGGGCTAGGCACGATCACGTGGTCACAGCGTTTGCGTCGTTTGCCTGCCAAACGCAAACAATTTGTTTGCCAAACCCATTTGTTTTCTACCGATACGTATATATTCTCGTCGGAAAGGTGCCACGCCTTTTGCGTTGTAAATATGATCTTGCCACCAAATTGCTAGAGAACTTGCCAAACAACGTTGCGCGTCAAAGGGCCCTGCAACACTTTTTTAAGGGACCATCGAATGACTTCAGTAAAAGAGTTTATTGTCTCGCAAATCGGCTGCCGCAAAAATTTTTAGATTGTGTCAAGTATGAGCGGAGTTACATGGATTCGTTGCACGCTTTAAAGGGACACTAAAGAGAATAAATGAATTGGTTTAGATTGATAAAGTGTGCTCGGAGGACTCTTGTGTAGTTTATTTCACCACCATAGGTTTATTATTAGAGGAGAAAACCAAGTTCAAAGTTTCATTTTTAAATTTCGCGCCAAACTTTGTAATTCGTGACGTAAAAGACTTAAAGAGCATTTAACGTATTTTGGCGCCACTCGCTCGACGAAATTTCGACAAACTCGCTATGTAAGGTCTCTGGCCCCCTCAGAGGGCAATGTACTTCGATTTAGCCGATTAGGAACTACGTAGGCCCAAGCAGGCGCCGTCAAAAATATCTGACGTCACGGCAAATGGTGCGAGAATTCCAAGGTGGCGTCGCCACCTGTATTTTCTCGCGTTTTCTCGCTTATTAAGCGCCTTCGCGCAAAAAGCGTGGTGTTTTTGGTATCGTGGAAGACTACTTTACTAATGCGAGAAAAATCGTTTTGCTCTTTAGTGTCCCTTTAAAGGGGTACTGACACCTTTTTTCGAAGGCGAGTTTACTCTACCATACAATTCTCCTGTATGCAGAGACGGCTGAGCAAGCGTGAAGCTCACCAAATGTTCGTAAGATATTTTACTTTAATATTAAAGTCAATTTTCCCATGGCGCATCTACCGACATCGACACTAGCTTGACGTCAGGCTACAATACCAATTCTGGTGACTTCACGCATCAGTCTGGCTAGTTGTGATGACGTCAGGTACCAAAAATTCCAAGATGGCTGCTTGTGCGTCACCAAACATTCAAAATGGCTGCCTGTGTGTCACCAACCAAGGAACTATAATGAACTAGAACCAACTTCCTAGTGGCGCGAACTAGAGCACTGCACGGGCCGTGATTCTCGGCCCGGGCCCGGCCCGGGCCCGGGCCTCGTTCAAGTTTGCCCGCCCGAACCCGGCCCGGTCACTCAAAGCGAGACCCGGGCCCGGCCCGAACACGAGAAAAAGTTTCGCGTACCCGGCCCGGCCCGGCCCGGCCCGACCGCAGATGGGGCCCGACAGGGGCCCGAATCAGTAATCTAGGTGGTGTTGCCCAAACATGGAATCAACGGCATAGTGCTGTAAGTGACGGATGTCTAGCCTTTGTTGGCGCATGTTGCGCTAACAATTATATCTTAACCTACGGTAATTTATCACACCACTGCTACTATACACAGTCTAGGTTTTTTTGTGGTATATTTTATAGTTTATTTCTTCACATGTCAATGTGCAAAAAATCAAATTATCAAGATTTCGGCTTTAAGCACGCCACGAGCTGTTGCATAACATATCCTACCGCGCTAAAGTTTCTCGCATGGCTTGCGCTAGCCCAAGGGGCGTACATCTGACTTGCGAATTGTGAAGGCATCGGCAGTCGTTGTTCTTAACTTCCACCACTGGAGCAAAGTTAAGATGTCTTTGGGGACCTCTGCGGAATGAACATAGCTGCCCAGCTTATCTCTTCATTTCTCTCGTTCTCGAACGTGGTCCCACTCTTCAACGTCATCTATAAAACTCCTCTTTGAGGGCTTCTCCTAGTAGTTTTCAGGAAGTGGGTTATACACGGTTTGCACCATGCTCTTTTTTTTTCCATAATACAATGGTGTGTGCCTTCCTAACGATGTTGTACTGGTAGAAGGTTATCATTGGACTACGCGGGTAGGACTGGCAGGACGTGGACCAAGAGATATCGAACTATTTTTGGGTTTGGTTCCAGTTTGGTAACAAAATCCTGAATAAGCTGCTCGTCGCTTACTCATTGCATGCATATGGTTCGAAGTAAAGGGACATCACCCAGCACGGAATTCGTAATAGGCTTTCTTCAAGCCAGGTATTTCGTCAACCAAATATACTTTGCTTCACGCCTTGCTTAATGGACCTACACTATTCCTGCACATTCCAACGCTGTTGCGGCAGTATCATCATGCAGCTCTCGCACTATATAGCGCAGGGGTCTCAAGCACGCGGCCTGCGGCCCGCACATGACTGTATTCGACCCATTTTCCTTTATTTTGTTTAAAAGTACGTTCTTATGCTACGAAGACATGACAGGTTTCAAGCATTTTTTTTTTGTTAGGCACCCCATGCGGCCAGCATGTGCTGTTTCAAAACCGTGACACAAAACTCTATAATTCAGAATCGGCATCCAGATTTTAGTCATTTTGGAGATAGGTATCGATATGTCGTTGGTATCCTGCCGCCAAATACCCTTCAGAAATGACCAATATATATGATATAGGAAAGGTCTTGTTTGAAACGGCAACGTTAGCTGACATTTAGTTGTGGGTATAAATTTATTATATTACATTTATTACTGCTACTACAAAATAACATTTGGGATATAAAATAATAACGAATGCAAACAAAGCAAAAGATAGCGAGATGGTAACTATATAAGCGCCTGGTCTATTTACTTTTAGCTCGCCCGTTTCAGATAAATCAAGTAGCCGCATATGCAAGAAGCAAGAGAGGTTCAGTACTTGCCCTTCATAAAACTTCTCCAAATAAGTTAAAAAGCATTTTTTTTTTTCAGGATAAAATGTGAAACATATATGTATGCTCAACGTATGTAGAACAAACTTTCAGGGGTACGAAAGAGAAAAATGATTTTTGTATTATCAGTAAATTACTGTTTTACAATTCCAAAATCTCCACGCTCGTTGCGACAAGACTCTTTTTAAGCGCGAAAACGCGCTAAAAGCAAATGCGGGTGGCGACGCCATCTTGAAATTCGTGCAGCAGACGCCATGACTTCATAGATTCTGACGGCGTCTACTGGGGCCTACGTAGTTCCCAGTCGGTAAAAATGAAGTACACTGACGTCTGAGGAAGCCATAGACTTAACATACCAAGTTTCAGGAAATTTCGTACAGCTAATGTCCCCAAAATACGACAAATACAGTTTGAAATCCGTAACCTCACGCGTGGAGATTTCAGCGCGGAAATTAAAAACGGAACTTTGCCCTTGATTTCCCCCTCTATTCATAAAGTTATGATGGTGAAATGAATGATATTCGAATTCTCAGAGTACACTTTATCAGTCTAAACCGATTCATTGTTTCAATTTAGTTTCCCTTTAAGAACTGAGCAAAGTCGAAGCCCGGCCCGACCCGAGCCTGCCACCTCAAACCCGGGCCCGACCCTAAGCCCGGAGCGGGCCCGGGTTTTCAGGTAGGCCCGAGCCCGTGCAGCGCGAACGGGAGGGTTCAGGCGTTCCTCTTGGCGAAGAAAAATCCAGGTGGCGCCAGTGCAACTTTTTCTAGTCGCCCCGCCCCTTCTGCTGTAGGTGCTTGCGCGCGTTTCTTGTATGCATTTCTCCACGTTCCGCGTCGTTGTAGCGGTGCCGTGCCTTAATAGACAGTTTTAGTTGAGCGCCCGCACATACGTGGACGCAGCCTGTCACTGGGAATGGCTGGCAGGCTGCGTCCGCAGAGCTGCTGCGGATGCCCAAATAAAACTGTCTAACGCGTTTAACAGAGAACGTGTATGCCGTTCGCTTCGACTAACTAAGGAATATCGTACTAAGCTGTTTTAGGAGGCTGAAACAACGTATACACGTAATTGTACCCGTGATTGAGAATAATTTCATTCTAATTTTAAGCAACTCACACGCAGCGAGTGCGTGAGATCGAAAAGTGGACAGTACGCTGGGGATGTTAACATCTGGAAACATCTGGAAAGCCTTTACAACTACACGATGTCACGGCAGCGGACACAGGTGCCTTGATGCGTGCTTTCTCCGCTTTCGGGTGAGGACGTACAACTGCGGTGTCTAAGCGGCGTCTGTAGTGAACTGGAATCGTTATAATTTATTATCATACTTTTATATTTTTCTTTATATTTCACTACAGCTGCTTCAACTAATGCGCAGCTACCATATTTCAGACGCCAGTGATACACAAGCTCACGGCGTCTCACCGTTCTTCAACGGCGGCGCCGAGCAGTGCTGTCAGCGCTGGACGCTTGTCAAAAAAAAATAAATAATAATAACTGCGGTGTGGTCTCTATGGTGTGGCAACAAAAAGAGCAACGCATAGTGAGTCCACTATAGGCGAACGCATCGGAGCGCTAGAAAAAAGTGCAGCCGCGATCCTTGCGGCGAGGAGACGCGTTCGGTTTCAGCCGCTGCGTTGCCAGGCTCCTCCGTTCGCACCACTGGATATATGTTCTAGTTCACTATACAAGGAACCAAGAAAGTTTAAAACCTCCTTGTCACCAACGGAGCCACGGTGCGAGTAGGGTGGCCACCCTAACCCTAGTGCGAGTACGCGACGAGAAGCTCATACCGTATCGTGACGTCAGGCTACAGTAGGAACCGACACTAGCTTTTAAAAACATACTTTTTCAGGGTGCACTCGCGCTTAGCACTACATTTTCTAGGCTCTTGAGGGCTTGGCTTCTCATTTGACGCAAAAAAAACGACAACTGGAAATTTTCGTGCTTAAAGGCCAACTCCGGCGATTTTTTGACCATGTCAAAGTAATGGTGCTTTTATGTTCCTGAGACGCTCCCGTCAAGAGTCCGATAGCAGAAATACTAGGCAAATTGTACAATCACTTTAAATAAGCAAAAAAGCGCAACACCGAAATCCAACCGAGCAGTACTGTCTTCGCGTGACGTATAAGTCGGCAAAAATCAGAATTCGCGCAAGGTATGCCGGTCCCGCCTGCGCGTAGTATGGAAGCTGCGAAAGCGGCGAAGAGCAGACGCTCAGGGGAAAGGTGACCCCGTCCCAACAGCCGTACCATGTCTGCGACTGACCGTGCTACGTGCACAAGCTCCTTGGAGCTGTCGGAAAATGACAGCTGCGATTCGGGCGCATTTGGAGGCCAATTAAAATCGCCATTCCTCTTCGATGAAGTAGAACACACCTGTTTAGGTTATTTGGTTGCCTGGTTGCGCATCCACAGCCAAATGGCGTCACCTGTCCAGGCGGCTGAAGTTTGTGGGGCCACGATCGGGTAAAATACTATAGCTGAGAAGTTAGTGGACTAACTAAAGCTTCTTAATGTTGCTATGGGAAGAGTGCATAAGTTTGGCAATAGCGGCTTTCAACATAGCGTGGGCAGGGCCGAAGGAATTTGATATAAGCCAAGTACGAGCCACCTTTCGCACGACGCGCAGCTCACCGTATGCCGATAGGCCCGGTCACGGTGCACCCTGTATACGTTACGGAAAGTGTTTCCGTATGGTAATGTTCCCGCATGTGCACTCTTCAGCCGGTACCGTATTACCACACTTTCCGTGTGGTAAGCCGGCCCTGCTAGCTAAAACACTCCAATATAAAGGCGCGGGGTAATTGTTAGGTACGAGTGTTTCGTTACTGTCAAGGAATCGTGTGCAGCCAACAACGCAACACCACTTGCCACCCATCGCCCGCACGCCCGCAAGGAACTGAAATTCCTACTCCCAGCCAACGAAGCGCTGGCCAACCGAATAGCAGACGCTGTAGTGGCACTTCGCTTCCGTCACTTCCGGTTTGCCAAAAATGACGTCACGCTCACAATGTTGCCAATAATTCTGGGAAGCAAGGTGGAGAGAGTCGGGGAAATCAATCAAAATCATTTGTATTGAATCTTCGTATGTCTCCAGCCTGTAATTTGTCACAAATGACGGGAACGTGTAAAGGAACGTACCCAGCGAATTTTACTGAAATCCATTGACCTCGAAAAATCGCCGGAGTGGGCCTTTAAGCACTTTCTCTCTCCTTTCATACCAATGAGCGCGCTGAAATCTACGCAAGGGGGAGGGGGTTGACAAGGGGGGCAAGAAGATATGTCCGTTCGTCAGCGCGCGTCAGGACCTTGAGCACATTCCTTTTTTTTTCTTCTTCTTCGAACGCGCGGCTTACTTTCAGAGTGATCGCGAGCGAACGCGCGGCCACGCGGCGGCCGCGGTAACTATGCAGCTGACGACGCTCAAATCAGCCAATGGCCGTAGACTTTGGGCGCGGTCGTTTGGCTTTATGGCGTCATTTGTCGAGAGAAGAGGGAGCGATTTCTAGCTGATTTTGAGAATTAATTGTAATTTCCTGGCCGCATGCTGCGCTGAGATGTTTTGCTCACGTGTTCTCAGGAGCCTCGACTACTGATCGGCAGTGTTTTCCGACCATGCTGAAAAGGTGTTGCAGGACCCCTTTAACAATTTCCATTGCAATCTCTACACCTTGTTTTTACCACGCTTTGCACCTGCGAGCTAGTTGCTGCAATAACTTCTGTGTTTTTCACTGCGATTGCTAATCTCATGCGAGTCATTGTCTACTGCCGTCGTTTGGAGAGCTAGTCCAGCGAACGTGCTGTGTGATATTTGTTCACCTTCGCGTTGCACAATATCACATGCTTCGCCTCGTAGACTGCTTCTCCTAACAGCAGTCGCGAAGTCTGCGGTGTGAAGCTTTGGCTTATGTACGCTTTGATGCTATAGATGGCAAGTTCACTGGAATGGAAGGTGAGTGGTAAGAATCATGTTAAAAGAGGCGGCACGGCATATTCTTATGTTTGTCTTAGCGCCAACCAATGGGTGTACTGGATTAAGAAAAAAGGAAGTGAGAAATTGCTCGCTGACGAGACCGCTAAACATCGAGTGCGACGTACGCCACTATATAAATAGTGATAATTATAAAAGAGAGAAAAAGGGATTTTCCTGACGGCGCACAGAAGTCGCCGTAGGCGACTCGTTTAACGGAATTATTTTCTAAAAGCTTTGATAACGTCAACGCTACGGCGGTTTATTGTATAGTTGAATGATATGCTGCGCGGCCATGCGATCATAGCATTGATACTTAATTCTGTTTTTCTCCATATTAGTTACAGAGACAGCCTAAAGTCCCTAGATTTTTCCCTGCTCAAGAACAGGGAAAAATCTAGGGACTTTAAGACAGCCTACTGCAAGAGCCAGGCCCGTAGGCAGGAATTGTTTTTCGGGGGCGGGGCCCACTTGCTGAAAACCTTGACTTTTTGAGAAAAACACCTATTTTTATTATTTATTTTCGGTCAAAACACATACTTCACCAAAATTTCGAAGGGAAGGCTAGCCCTCCCCCCCCCCCCCCTCTCCCCAGGCTACGGGCCTGGCAAAAGCATATGTCACATGGTTCACCCTCAGCAATGTCCTGCCTTTCACGCTAGAAGCCGCTTTGGGGATATCCCATCCGGGCGGCTGCGCGCAATGTGCATTCACTGTTAATGTTTTGTAAACAGGTAGCGTCTGTAAACAATTCCATGTATGCCTTCTTTTTGGCCAAGATTATTATCTGCACTGTAAAGACGTCCCTCGTGTCGAAAATATTTACAGAAATTTCTAGAAGGTCTTCCGCGTGACGTCTTCGCAGAGCGCCCACAGGCCCACAGCCACCGGCGTTATCCTACCTGTAGCACGCAAGCGAGGCGCGACCGACAGAGGGCGACTCCGTAACTTCTCGACCCCAGAAGAGCGATTTTTACAGCAGAGCTGTTATGGTCGAGGCAAATTATCGTCGTCATAATCCGGCATGCGCTCTCTTTGTCCTCTTCTTCCTCTTCTACTTCGCTCCCAGAACACGTGCGCCGATTTGTCCGGCGTGGGATGCGATAACTCTGATGGTCGAGAGAATGAGTACACAGAGAGAGAGAGAGAGAAAGAAAGAGCAAGAGAGAAATTATTGGCGGAAAATATTTCTTGGCGTGATTCGAACCCGCGCACCCACGATCCGAAGGCGAGCGTCTTAACCGCTCCGCCATCCAGGCACGCTAGCAGAGCATAGTATAGCCTTCTATGGTATAGTACATAGGTGGTGAGAAAGAGAATTAAGGGTGAGGAGGGGGATAGAGAGTAAGCATGCATAGAAAGAAAGTGAAGAAAGAGACAGAAAGAAATAGAGATAGGGAATGAGGTAGAAAGAAAGAGGAAGCGAGAAATAGAGAGATAGAGAGAGAAAGAGTTCCTCATCCAGGGTTCCTTATCGGGCGTCTTGCCGACACTACGCGGTGATTTTATCTCTTTATGGCCCGGGAGCAAGCCGTTCGCAGTGTCCGTGCCGCAAACGAAGAGAGGCTAGACTGCGCGGCCAGTTTCCATGAATGTGTGTCGCCTCGACCCAGATGCTCTCATGTTGTGTGGCGCCCTTTTGTGCCCGGTGTTCGCCCGATCGCCGCTGGAAGAGCCGGGTGCGCCGCTTCCCTCTTTCCTGGGTTGGGACCGAGGCGGCGCTTAACCTTCTCCCTTTGGGGGCGGAGATGACGACGACTTCTTGATTGGACTGACCTGGATTCAGCGGTTTTCCCCAACAGGGAATCTGGCGAAGATCACGGCCTTATAACGCGAGCGTCGGAACGCTCAAAAGACACGCTACCAATAATCATGTAAATAAACGTTCTTGTTATCCGCTCCGGCTCGTGATATCTACTTCTCCCTGAGGCCTGGCTGGTTCTGGTCCTGTGGACGACCCCGAACTGGTGTGACATAAGGGGTGGGAAAGAGAAGTGAGGCTTAGGAGGACGGAAAGGAGGAGAGATGGCAATGTAGAAAGAGATAAAGAAAGATGGAAGAAAGAAGATGTAGAAATAGATAAAGAAAGAACGTTAAAAGGAAGATATTAAGAAAGAGCTCACTCTGCGTTCGCCAGGCGGTGGCTCTTGCTTGCCTGCTCCGCTGTTTACTCAAATTTCACAGACGTGGAACTGGCTTTGATTATTTATTCCCAGCATCTAGCGCGCAACACAAGACAATGACAGAGTGAAAACCGATGAGACAAGCGCTAACTTCCAACAAATTTATGTTCAGAGCTTCGCACCCATAGACAAACGAAGAAGATGACCACAATGGTTTCTGTACAGATGAACTGTACAGATGAAAGAGCTCACAATATATATATATATATATATATATATATATATATATATATATATATATATATATATATATATATATATATATATATATATATATATATATATATATCGTCCTCTCGAGCGCCTCCTAGTGGGTCGCCCTCTTCGCCTCTTCTCAGAGAGCACGCCCCTCGTGCTCGTGCTCGTGAGAGTCTGCGAGTCTGCGCTCTGTCGTTGTGCTAGTTGTGCATCGTCGCCGTTAATCCCGCCGTCAATAAACGCCTTAACAAAGTGGTGGAGGGGCGGGGTGGCCGCCCTGCCGTCCGTAAGCTGCAAGCCGAACAGCGGTTACGTGAACGGGCACAACAGGCCGGTGAATCGTTCACGAGCTACATTGAAGACATCCTTGACTTGTGCAAAAAAGCCGACGCGAGCATGCCGGAGTCTGACAGAATCAGGAATGTTATGAAAGGCATCGACGACGATGCCTTCACCATGCTGCTGGCCAAAAACCCTCGCACAGTGGCAGAGGTCATCACGCTGTGCCAAAGCTACGAGGAGCTGCGCCGGCAGCGCTTGATGACCCGTCGACCGCCATCACGCGATGCTGATCTCGCGGGCTTGTGGGCCATTTCCGACCACTCCACCTTGCTCGCCGAAATCAAGTCGTTCGTGCGTGATGAAATTGCCCGTCAGGTCTCTCTACCGGCTTTCGCTCCACCGCAGCATGTTGACCAGCCGCCAACTGCCCTTCTGCCTCCTCTCCGCCGAGCGATTCAGCAGGAAATCGCAGAGGTCATTCCTGAATACCACCAACCGCCTCCAGTGCATGCGCCACTAAGCTACGCGCAAGCTGTAGCCAGGCCGCCCCCAGCGATTCCTGTGGCTGCACCGCGAAGTTACGCCGAAGCCGTCATCGGACCTCAGGCCTTCGACGCGGCTGTGCCGCCTACGTACGTCGACGTCGTCCCCAGGCCCCGACTCCTGCCCACAATGCCCTCATATCAGCAGCCGTCTCGTCCATCCCGTTCTGCGACATGGATGGGGCCCGCGACCGCTGGCGCACTTCCGACAACCGCCCCATCTGCTTCGCGTGCGGTTGCGCCGGTCACGCCGCACGCAACTGCAATCGCATGGAGCCGCCTCGGGTCGCATCAGCCCTCCCCAGCTAATCAAGCCGACCTTATTATGACCAAGCGCCGCCTATGTCACCGACGTCCCGCCCCGCAACATCTACCCGCCGGTCACCGTCTCCACGACGGTGACCGTCTCACTGTCTCCCTGTCGCCGATTCGGCCACGTCCGGTCTCACGTGACCAGGAAAACTAGTCGTCGCAGTCCACGAGGCAAGGGCTGCGACGCTATCGAACTGCGAAAGCCCTCAGCGAAGCCCATCGAACCTGATAGACGTGTTTGTGGACGGTGTTCGCGCATCTGCCCTTATCGACACTGGAGCCGCCGTATCCGTCATGGACGCCAAACTTATACCCCTGTTACACAGGCAAGTTAGCCGCAGTTACGACCAACCGCGGTTAACCGCGTTGAACCACGGTTAGCGCCAACCACGGTTCGCCGATGTTACACGGCGCACAAGCGACCTCGGTTAAAGCGGACTTGCTTTGGCGTGAATGGCTCTGCGTCTGGCCGCAGTCCGGCGTTCCACTCGGCTGTTATTGCCGCGTCCACTTTCGCATTCCTTGAGGTGCTCCGCAGATGAAGGTAATTGTTTTCCCAAAAGCCTAATCAGGCTTTATGTGGTTCGTGCAGTCCAATTCGTTCGTTTTTCACGAACGCTCGCAGCGTACACACGTCCATCATGGAGGCCGCCATTTTCTCGGTTAGCCGCCAAACCGAGGTCGCCAAGCTCGGTTTGGTACAACCGCGGTTAGCGGCATAACCGCGGTTTCGCATACCGTGTAACATAAGCGAACCGCGGTTGCGCGTAACCGCGGTTACACTAACCGAGGTTTAGGCTGTCCGTGTAACAAGGGTAGCCGATTACTGCGAAAAGTGACGACGCCACTTTCCGGTCTCTCCCTCCGTACAGCCAGCGCCCAAAGTATCCACCCTACAGCGGTGTACACCGCCCGCGTCATTATTCAGGATGCTCTCTACGCCGTCGAATTGATCATAATTCCTGCCTGCTCTCACGACGTCATCCTAGGATGGGATTTTCTCTCCCTCCACGATGCCGTCATTCATTGTGCACCAGCCGAAATAGAGCTCTCACCGTTCTCTGATTGGACGCCGGCAGACAATCCATCGGCTGCGGGCAAGGTACATGTCAAAGACGACACCAAGGTGCCTGCAAACTCGTCAACGGCGGTGTCAGTCAACTGCGCAAGTCTCTCCGACTCCGTTGCGCTCCTCTCGCCATCTGACCGTGTTTGCACGAGGAAAGGCTTGCTGGTGCCTTTCGCGACCGTGCAAGTCACTCAGGGCAGCACCTCTATTTTTGTTATCAATCCATCCCCGTACAGTGTCACGCTGGTGCAAGGGGAATGTCTCGGTAGCGTGGAACCCCTCGAAGACGCACAAGTTATGGACGAACCAGATGAAATGCACTGCCACAGTTTCAGTACGCTCGGTGCTGTTTCCACGTCCGGTTCATCACCCGCTGATGTATTTGGTTCCTCCATTGCTGACAACCTTACGCCAGTCCAGCGTTCCCAGCTTCTGGGCCTGTTGGAAGAATTTCGCTCTTCTTTCGATGTCGCTCAAACTTCTCTCGTCCGCACGTCCGCCGTTACGCATCGCATCGACACTGGCACCCAGCCGCCACTGCGGCAACGTCCATATCGCGTATCTCCCACAGAACGCCGTGTAATCAACGAGCAAGTCGACGAGATGCTTCGCCGCGATGTTATTCGACCTACTAACAGCCCCTGGGCGTCTCCTGTCGTTCTTGTTGCGAAGAAGGACGGTTCTGTGCGGTTCTGTGTGGACTACCGACGACTTAACAAGATCGCTCGCAAGGACGTGTATCCGCTACCGCGAATAGACGACTCGATTGACAGCCTGCAAAGACCAGAATTCTTTTCATCTCTCGATTTGCGCTCAGGCTACTGGCAGGTACCCATGGCTGATGACGCTCGACCGAAGACCGCCTTTGTCACGCCCGACGGCTTGTACGAATTCAACGTCATGCCGTTTGGGCTGTGTAATGCTCCCGCCACCTTTGAGCGCATGATGGATACCGTTCTGCGCAACCTGAAATGGCACACATGCTTATGCTACCTCAACGACGTCGTTGTTTTCGCTGCGGACTTCCCCACACATCTTCAACGCCTGCGGCATGTTTTGACGCGTTTGAGCGAGGCCGGTCTACAATTGAATCTCAAGAAGTGCCGATTTGCAGCATGGCAGCTGACAATACTCGGTTACGTCGTGTCCAAGGACGGTATTCTCCCCGATCCCGCCAAGCTTCGGGCCGTGACCGAGTTCCCCAAACCTACGTCCGTCAAGGAACTGCGCAGTTTCGTAGGATCCTACTTTCGGCGCTTCATTCGAAACTTCGCGACTATCATATCGCCGCTGACGAAGCTCCTCGGAAGTACTGGGCCGTTCAATTCGTGGTCGTCAGAGTGTGACGAAGCTTTCGCGAAGCTCCATCGTTTGTTGACGTCGCCTCCCATACTACGCCACTACGACCCTACAACACCGCTGGCGTCTGTGTGAGGTACACACAGACGCCAGCGGTGTTGGCCTTGGCGCTGTCCTTGTGCAGCGCAAGTCAGGGTTCCCTGAATATGTCGTGGCATATGCAAGTCGTACGCTTACCAAAGCCGAGACCAATTACACCGTTACCGAAAAGGAATGCCTGGCGATCATCTGGGCCCTTACGATGTTCCGACCTTATTTGTATGGTCGCCCATTTGATGTCATCACCGACCACCATGCACTATGCTGGTTGTCATCATTGAAGGATCCATCAGGCCGCCTCGCCCGCTGGGCACTTCGCCTACAGGACTACGACATCCGCGTGCTGTACCGCAACGGACGCCAGCATGCTGACGCCGACGCACTCTCGCGCTCCCCCTTGCCTGACGACAATACCCACAGCTCAATGTCTCACAATGCCGTTTCTTCCATCGACATTCACACCATCGCTACCGAACAGCGCAAGGATCAGTGGATCGCTTCACTGATAGACTTGCTCACTGATCCATCGGCAACACCATCCACTCGCGCGTTGCGTCGTCAAGCCCATCATTTCGCCATTCGCGACGACCTCCTTCACCGACGCAATTACAACGCCGACGGCCGCCAGTGGCTACTAGTAATACCCCGCAGTCTCCGTTCTGACATATGCGAATCGTTCCACGCTGATCCGCAGTGTGCGCACTCTGGGGTATCGAAAACATACCACCGCGTTCGCCAACGGTACTTTTGGCGAGGGATGTACCGCTACGTGCAGAAGTTCGTTCGCTCGTGCATCGATTGTCAGCGCCGTAAGACTTCAACGCATCAGTCACCAGCAGGTCTACAACCTTTACCTTGCCCTGACCGGCCGTTTGGGCGCGTTGGCATCGATTTGTATGGGCCACTTCCTCTCACGTCGGCTGGTAACCGCTGGGCCATCGTCGCTGTAGACCACCTTACGCGATACGCCGAAACTGCCGCCCTCCCAGCGGCTACAGCGCGCGATGTAGCCTCCTTCCTGCTCCACCGGTTCATGCTGCGCCACGGTCCACCCCAGGAGCTGCTCAGCGATCGAGGCCGTGTCTTCCTGTCGGAAGTCGTCGAAGCCATCCTCAAAGAGTGCAACGTTGTTCACCGCAAAACTACCGCCTACAGGGGCGTAGCCAGAAATGTTTTTCGCGGGGGGGGGGGGGGGGGTTCAACCATACTTTATGTATGTTCCTGCGTGTGTTTGTATGTGCGCGTGTATATATACGCAAGCAAAACTGAAAAATTTCGGGGGGGGGGGGGGTTGAACCCCCCAACACCCCCCCCCCCCCCCCCTGGCTACGCCCCTGACCGCCTACCACTCGCAGACGAATGGCCTCACCGAACGCTTTAACCGCACGCTCGGCGACATGCTCTCGATGTACGTCGCCGCCGATCACACAAATTAGGATTCGATTCTGCCTTTCGTCACCTACGCCTACAATACCGCCCCTCAAAGCACCACTGGTTTCTCACCCTTTTTCTTATTGTACGGCAGGCACCCGTCGCACACAATCGACACAATTCTTCCGTACAAGCCGGATTGATCTGAGTGTGCACCTATTTCTGCCACAGCCAGACTTGCTGAGGAGTGTCGCGAGCTTGCCAGGACCTTTACTACGCAGGACCAAGAGCGTCAGAAGAGCATTCGCAGTGCCACCAACACTTCTGCTCTCACGTTACTCCCTGGAGCGCTCGTATGGCTCTCGGTTCCTACCACTGGAACTGGCCTCTCTTCCAAACTACTACCCAAATACGAAGGCCCCCCCTACCGTGTCGTCGAACGCACATCCCCGGTCAACTACCTGATTGAACCTATTGAACCATCTTCGGACATGCGCCGTCGAGGGCGCGACATTGTCAACGTGGAGCGCCTCAAGCCCTACCATGACCCGCTCATAGTAGATCAGCTGTTAGGTCGCCAGGCGGCTCCATATTCGTACCCGGGGTAATTGTAGAGAAGCATTGGAACGCTCTAATGGGTCGTCCTCTCGAGCGCCTCTTAGTGGGTCGCCCTCTTCGCCTCTTCTCGGAGAGCACGCCCCTCGTGCTCGTGCTCGTGAGAGCCTGCGCTCTGTCGTTGTGCATCGTCGCCGTCAATCCCGCCGTCAATAAACGCCTTAACAATATATATATATATATATATATATATATATATATATATATATATATATATATATATATATATATATATATATATATATATATGGGGATGAGTAACAGCCTGCGCAACCGCATTTGTTAAGGTCGTGTTTTCAGCGCCAAGAATGCTTTCTAGTCTGTGCAAAGGCAGCTGCCGAAAAAACAGGAAAGCTGATTGTCAGACAAAGCACAGCGAAAGATTCGTTGAATGCAAAACCAATGTGCTGTATGCGCAACCTCTATCCTGCGGGGGAAAAACAACAACAACAGACGAGACCACGTATGAACAAGTTTCAGGAGCGTGCCAACAATGTTCGAAACGGCGGTGCGGGCTATTTTAGCCTTCACTGCAGAAACTGCGGGTGTCAGCCCCAGTACTCACAGTGCTGCATAGTAGCAAGGAGTGCTATGCAAATATGCTATGTAAATGACACGAGATATAACAGAAGCGGTGAATATCACTAAACTGGGGGACACGCATGCCAGCTGCAGTCCGCGAACGCAGTCGAAACAGTAAAGCTGGGTGCTCTCCCTTCGTCAGGCTATTGCATATGTTTTGCAGGTCCTTTCTAAGTTGGCCTCTCGACGACGTTTTACTACGGCCCCTCGTGCGCGCACATCTACATTAGCTCGGCGACGACGTTTCCGATTTCGCTGACGCTCACGTCGGACGGATTCTTCGTTGGGAGAACGGGGAGTCTCGGCCATTCGGAAAGCGAACTCGCAAGAATCCCGACAGCCCCTCTTTATATCCTCGCCACTCTTGGCGTGCCTTTAATTGCTTCACTGTTTCCGCTGAGCCGCACCCTCGCCAGTCTTCGCTAGTCGCAGTTCTCCCCCTTCTTATCGAGCCTCACCCTCGCCCAGTGGCGTAGCTAGGGGGTGACACACCGTGCCTGGGCCCTCCACCCCCCCCCCCCCCCCCTCCCGAAATTTTTTTGCCATGGCATACAGACCACAAAATGACACTCTATCACATCTGCCTGACCGGCCCTCACTTCAGATGAAGGAGGTGCCCTCCCCGAAAAAAATTTCTGCCTACGCCTCTGGTGTCGCGACGCGGGCTCCGTTGGCGCCATGATGTGATGCGCTTTCGAACGCGGTTTAAGCGCTCGTTTGTAACACTGGTGATCAAATTAAGTGACAGGAACATTCTCGCTGACGTACTCGCATGCAACGTACGCAGTGAATGAAGCCTGAAGTGGACTGATGATGGACACACGTGCGTTATGCCTGCTTTTGTTGTGCTGTGTATCTAGACAATACGCTGTGTTCTCATTCAACGTTGGCAGCTCATCTGCTTGCAAGAAATTTCGGAGGGGTTGGAAACAGCGCTTTTTCCAGTTCCCGACCTGCGCACCACACCGCTATATTTGCTTTCCGACGCTGTTCACGTTACTGAAATCGGTTGTAATAGATTCGTTCCCAAGTGATGCACCCATACATATACTCAACCGAAGCCATCGCTAGTTTCTGGAAACCTAACGCGGTTAATTCAAAGAAAACGCATTTTGCTCCAATTATATATTCACTTCTCACATTTAATGACGTTTTCGTGACTCATGCAAACCTGGTGCCAAATTCACAAAACTTCTCTTACATTGCCGGCTTCGCTAATGATGTCCCGCTTCGTGACTGGCCTAAATATTCTCTTACGAAAATTTTTAGCGTAAGACGTTTTTGTGAATACGGGCCCTGGCTTTTATATGTAGGGAGATATCACACGCATGTAAGTGGTGTGTTTTTAATGCTTCTGCTATTGTCCGTAAAATGGAAATTGGGCAGTACAGTGTGCATAACTTCAGATTTCCAGTGTGTGAGGAAACGACCTAAGAGGACTGCTGTCACCATCTCAGAATCTCCCTCCGCGCATGAGTGCTTGTACCTTTCGCAGATGCCTGCTACCATAGGTCGGCAAAAAATGTGGAGCTCACTCAGACTTACTCATGAAATACATTTGGCCTTAGCGCCCACTTGGACTCAGACTCACCAAAATTTTCGTCAAGCGGACTCACTCGGACTCAAACTCATCGTAACATTGCTCATTCGGACTCACCCAGTCTCATATACACCGCTCGATATGAGTCTGAGTGAGCTTGAGTGAGTCGACTCATGAGTTCGTTCGCGTATATTTAGCTTTTACTGCCGTTCCGCTCTTTAACAGCAATATCGCATAATCGGTGTTCTACTTGGCACCTTTTGACGTCGTACCTTTAAATACGAGTCATCAGTGGATGCAATCCAGTAACGACATTTTTATTGAAAAAGATGACTCAGATACATTTTTATCAAGAACTTCCTGTGAAAGAGATTGCGGAGGAGGTCAAGGCACCTCGCCCGCCCGTAACTCACGCCTCTGATCAATAAATATTCAGCTGGAGTACGAACGATAGTGCGTTGAAGTATGTGTAAGTAGACGTGAGTATAAACGCGAGCCGACATAAGGCCGATAGTAAAACTGAAGTTGAGTAGTTATCGCCATAGGTCGGCACAAAAATGTGGAGCTCACTGAGACTCACTCAAGAAATATATCTTGCGCTTAGGACTCACTCGGGCTCCAAAATTTTCCTCAGCCTGACTCACTCGGGCTCAGACTCATTAAAACTGATTTCAGCCGGACTCACTCACCAGGACTCACACAGACTCAGACTCACGGCTTGATATGAGTCGGAGTGAGTCTGAGTGAGTCGACTCATGAGTGAGTTTGCCGATCTATGCCTGCTACGCACGAAGGTTGGCCTTCTTCAAACATCGGCTCGCTTGGAAGCTATTTATTTAAAAAAGGGGAAGACATCTGATGTGGCTCGCCGAACAGGCTGGAAGTTTGCACGCACAGCGCAACTATTTGCGCTCTTTCATCACTGAAATCCGTCAGACTAATTAATATTTGGTGATTGGCGGCGAGCACCCTTTTGCCTTTGACGAAACGCAGCAATTCAACGCCACGATGCACAAACATAAGCACGGCGCTTAGCGAAAATCTAGTGAAAGCGCCGCTGTGATCCCTTTTATCGAGGCAATATATATGTGGTTTTTTTTTTTTTCAAAAAGAGCCAAATGCAAGTGCTAAATTTCACGGGAGCGTAAAGAGCTCCTAACAGGGGCGTAGCCAGAAATTTTTTTCGGGGGGGGGGGGGGGGGACCTCCTTGATCTGAAGTGGGGGTCGGGCAGGCAAATGTGATCGAGTGTCATTTTGAGCTCTGTATGCCATAGCAAAAAAAAAAAAAAATCGGGGGGGGGGGGGACGGGCCCGGTGTGCCCCCCCTGGCTACGCCACTGCGCGACATCAACGCCAGCAACTGTGCTGTCGCTTCTCCGAAGTGCGACTCTTCAACTCCCAAGAAGGCGTCCGCACACAGCCAGCGCGCTTCGCATCAAGCGCATCAAGCGCTCGCGCAAAGGCTGGAACTGCCTAGAAATCAAGACACGATGCCATTGAGGCGCCCTACGATTGCATGCCGAGAGACGCCGCTGCGAGAGGAAGGTGCAAGAAGGAACTCGCTTTTTTCCAAGCCTCCACTACGCTGTCAACAGATGAGTCATGTCGAAGATTTGCGAACCCGAGCGCAACCCAATATAAGCGCGGTGGCGGTAGTTCGAGAGTCAGTGAAGGAAGAAGTTATGACCTACAAATTTATTTATTTATTTATTCTTTTTATTGGCATCAGCATTCAATACTCAAAATAATAATAAAAAAACTTTTTGTTTCGTAAGACGACTTCTTGGCCAATCCCCCAGAGTGGGTACGAGCCATGCAGTAGAGGATACTACTACTACTACCAAGTGAGAATGTGGTTCGGTTGATGCAGTACCGTCAGTCGGTCTTGGAAGAAGTTCTGAGAGATGACGCCGTGCGAGCAGTGAAGATGAGTTTTGAAGACAGTGTCGCCGAGAGAAGACATGTGATCACCGAAGGCCGAAGGGGAACGACTGCTCAGCGCTACAGTCTACGTGGAGGGACTCCTCAGCAGGTGAATACGAAAGGACTTTAATTGTTCTGGAATATTCTCGAGTGCTTGTATTTGAGCGCAATTGATTAATTGTTTTCCCATTGTTGTTAAAGCCCATCTGAGTTGTATTCTGAGTGAACCAGCCAAGTGTGCATGTATGTGAGATGTTTGTGATGCCTCAATTGAGAATATACTTTTTTTTTGTTATCAACTCTTGGCTCTGACTCGTTCTTTGGATCACAGCCACCGGCGTTCGCTGGCGCGCTAAAATGACCTACTCTTAAATTGTCCGTGCTTTCGTGGTGCGTTTCGGGGCGCCGATACGTCTGCCCTTGGAATCTGCCCAGCGATTTCCTCCCCTTAAAGGCCAACTCCGGCGATTTTTCGAGGTCGATGGATCTCAATGAAATTAGCTGGGTACGTTCCTTTGCACGTTTCCGTCATTTATGCCAAATTACAGGCTTGAGACATGCGCAGATTGTTTGCAAATGAATTTTAAAGATTGTCTGCAAACGCCCTCCTGGCTTCCCACAATTATTGGCAACATTGCGTCCGTGACGTCAGTATTGGGAAGGCGGCGGAAGTGACGCAGCCAAGGGCACCGCTAACTTCGGCGCTTCGGCCGCTACAGCGAGCGTCTATTGTGCACAAGGCGACAGACAGCGTTGGTTTGGCTGGCGCTTCGCTGGTCGTCCCGGCTGTCACAGTTTTCATACTCCGCGCCGGCGTGACCGGCATGCCTTGCACGACTTCCGGTTCGTTCGTAACAACATCTACGTCATACGTAGACAGTACACTCGGTTGGGTTCCGGTTTCGGTGTTGCGCTTTTTTGCTTATTTAAAATTATTCTCCAATTTGCCTAGTATTTCTGCTATCGGGCCCGTAACAGGAGCGTCTCAGGAACATAAAAGTAACATTACTTTGACATGGCCAAAAAATCGCCGGAGTTGGCCTTTAATGACAACCAGTAACACTAAGGCTGGTACAGAAAACTATCGTGGCCAAATTTCGCGTACGTCCCAAATGTGCTACAGTCAGCTTCAAAAGCAGAGACCACGATCACACAAGAAAAAGCTGAATCGGCAGGCAGCCTTGAATTTGGAATTGCGGCCTGTTATTAAACGCGCTGACAACGCGTACTGTGCAGCTCGACTGAATACAGTCACAGAATACTGGGAAATTCAGTTTTCTCAGACCTAGCGGTCTCTAAGCTTTTAAAGCTGACTGTACTGATGTCCTTGCTTAAACGAAAGTACACTTCGCTCTTCGAGAAGCCCACATGATATTAAAAATTGTAGCGTATCCACGGGGTGAATGATGATGAGTGGGGCGATGCTCCGGAGGGAATCATCGGTAAACCGTGAAACGCTTCCGTGAAATTCGCCCAGTACATCATATAAAGAGAGTGAAACACCGTGTATATATTAAACATCAAACTTTTATTGTACTGCTGGTTTACGTGGTACCTTCATTATCACCGCTTTGTGATCGGTGAAATGCAGGGAAAGTGTCCGCTCCCGAGCGAAAGAGAAAGCGCGCCAAGAGCGAGCGCCTTTTACGATCGCAGGCATCCAATGACATGCGCCATTCGCATTATACAAGCGCCATCTGTCATCTTTAAACAGCAACTCTAAGAAATACTAGAAACGCCATCTAGTGAACAATTCATTAAACTAGAGCTGGCTACATACATACTACTACTACTACAGAGGAGAAAGAAGACCGAGGAGAAAGAAGACGTCGCGAGTGGACTGCTTCAAACGAACCAATACTTTTTCCCCCTATATGCACTAGTGTCTAGTCCAAGTCTTTCACCGTTGCGCGCCGTCTGCTTCTTTCGGGAAACGATGCGTTCGTTGCTGATCTTCCACCGTGATGACACGCATTTTGGCACACAACAAAGGCATTTGAACATCGTCTTTTAACAGCGGTTCTGTTTAAGCTTGAGTTTGCAGCCGTGGCGACCGTCCGCTCAAAACTCGGCGCAGCTGTGCAAAGCGAAGGGGAAGCATAGCATAGCCATGTATCGTATTTAATGATACGCGCAAGAGACGGCCACAGTTCGAGGTACTCGAAACAGAGAGATAGCGTCGAGCACACAAAATGAAAACGGAAAAGCAGTGAGATGAAACAGATATGCACGTCCGTTTGAAGCCCACTGACAGGTGAGATAACAATGATTAGCACAGACCGCTGCACAGAGTGCTTGCTCTGTGTCGG
This sequence comes from Rhipicephalus sanguineus, assembly GCF_013339695.2. Taxonomy (NCBI): domain Eukaryota; kingdom Metazoa; phylum Arthropoda; class Arachnida; order Ixodida; family Ixodidae; genus Rhipicephalus; species Rhipicephalus sanguineus. The sequence continues at coordinate 183,302,844 of NC_051176.1, forward strand.
CGTATTTATTTGAGACGACCCTCGATCGCCGAAGCATTGCAAAGGGGAATGAGTATACATTATATGAAGAATAAAAGAATAAACTGAATGAAATGTGCGGTAGTATACAATATTTGCGACAAATTATAAATATGTACTGAAACAAAACAAAAGAGAAAAAAATGTAAATAGAATAAAACATGGCATGGTATACAATATTACAGCGGCAAATTCTAAGCGCAAGAAAAAATATAGAAAAGAATAAAAAACAACTGCCTGCAACGGGACTCGTGTAAAAAGAAAGGGGTGAGGAAGAGACCAAGATAGATATACCAGCGCAAAAAAGACAGGACATTTAGGAAGGACACTGTTCTCGATGTTATCTTTCTGTTGCTTCGACGCGTGCCTACAAAAAGGCCCTGCGTTCGAAGTAATAAATCAGTTGTGAGTGCAGCGCTATGTGTGTGTGTCCTCCCTAAATGTCCTGTCTTTTTTGCGCTGGTATATCTATCTTGATCATGAACCAACTCGCCCAAGCAGCCGTTTTAGCAGAGGAAGAGACGTAACGGATGATAAAAGAGAATTATCACCGTGAAGGTGCGCACATAAAGAATGATAAGAAATGGAATGACAAGAAATAGAAACGACGTCGGCTGGCAGGTGGCTCCAATCGTTAGATGTGTGTGGTATGAAGGACTAATAAAAAAAAAGAAGTGCTTGTGTTGCAGGGAATGCCTTTAGCCTTGCGTTAAGTATCAATCTGAGATGAGCGATAAATCGATGACGTGATAACCGAGTAATGCTATTTGCAGTTATTTCAGAATTCCTTCTTGGAGTTGTGTGATGGAGATTTCAGATTACAGTGGCGTACTGGTACGCGCGCGCTCAAATTCACAAGAAGTGTGAAAACCCTATCATCGTTATTGCAAGTATCCAATGAACAAGAGCTTAGTTCGTTCGTCGCGAAATCATAGGAAGTTTCTGGCTTCGTGTGAGTGTGGGGGGAGGGGGGGGGGGGGTGCTGCCTTTGTTGTTACAAGCACCGAATTGTGGCTGCCGCGCCCACTTACTACGGCGAAAGCCTTAGATGTCTCAGCAAACGCGAAAATTGAACGTCGACGGCGGCGTTGGCGTCCCGCATCGGCGGCGTCAACACGAGCGATGCAAAAGATCATCACGTGATGGCGTCACCATATGAAGTCATCAGGACGTCATATATCGCTAAGATTTGTGACGTCATCACATAACATCGTCGCTTTGCACTATCTCCGTGATCGGTGGGCCGATTACGGAGACTTGCAATGCCTCCGATCCTGGATGCAGTACGAAACCACGTTAGGTGCAGAAAGCTTTCGGAAGGGGATGTGGGAGGATCAATATATCGACCGAAGAAAAAGAAGAAGGGGGCTTTCGCCTTGGAGTCGTCTTAGGCGAATGCGTAAGGGACCCTGCGAGTTTTTCAACCGCAGCGTCTTCCTCCAACGTGGCCAATACACGCTGAATAAAAACGAGGAGACAAGAAAGCCGCGATGCAGTAAAAGTTAAGTCACACGCACCCTGCAATATTCAGGTACTTGAGTTCCGTATTTCTGCATTAAGGTACGCAGCATTATGGCGCGGATATATTTCGCTCGCTGCACACTTACGGCAGAAATCATATAGCACAGTCGACACGGCTTTACTAAAGTATCGAAGATGTTGTTCTCTTAAGATCATAAGCTCGCCACATAAACGTCGCTGCATGTAAGTTCGGCGGAGTTCTGTCGTAAAAATGCCAAACGGAAAGCCAGAGCTAAAGGGCGATAATGAGTCAGACATGGAGATACGCGTGGAAACAATGTGTTATCAAACGGGCAGTGCTGGCCGTTGGCCGGTGACGCTTGTTAAATGGCCACGTGAGTGAGTGCGGCGGGCGTTGAAGACCTCGGGCAAACGGTAAGCACATTTAGAGTTTTTTGTGCGTACTCTACTACTACTGTCTAAAGACATTCCCGCGTCGATCATGCAGCGCGTATTGGGAAGAAATGAAGCTTTGATATTTCGCAAGGTAATGCACGTCTAAAACGAATGCCAGGAGTTCGGATCCGCAGCTTAACGCGCCCTGGATTCCGAACAAGAACACCTGTCAGTTTAAATTAACGCCTTTAAGGGCATTTCGAAAGCACTAAAATAAGATTGCCCGCCTTGACTGCATACTATGCGATGAGGGAAAGCGTATGCATTGAAGATTCCGAGAACAGTGACTTCTTTTGTTGCCAACACAATGTTCGCTGAGTAGTCGACAACAGTACTTTTTAACAAAAAGATAATAAGATGAATTTGCACTATACAAATCATGCAGGCAACCTTGCACTGCATGTGACGTACTGCGTGCACGTGTTGCCCTGTCTTTGTGTGCAGCGCAACTTGAACACTACATGGGAAAGACGGGAAGAAGGCGCGACAGAAAGCGTTTGTCGTCCTTCTTCCTGTACTTTCGACGCCGTGCAGCCAATTACGCCATAGCAACGACACCAAGTGCATGTCCCCGTATAGACAACACGTACTGTTTCATCATGCGTCCATAATATCACGAAAATAAGTATCTGCGCTTTATGTGGGGCGTGTTTGGTTTTCAAGTGGTTACCTGTACTTTTCTATGTTACAAAACAGCCCGTTCATCCGAGACATTTCATTAAGGCAGCCTTCGCAATGTCTCCGTCGTACAGACGAATAAGTCTGACAATTAAGAGGCATAACGGCGCCGCTTCATGGCCAACTGCGGCCGATAATCGGATGAAGCCCGCGTGACACGACGTGTAGCTTTTGGATATACATAGCAAATTGCCATGCTGATGGTCATGAAAAAGGGGGAAAGTTGGAACAACGGGGTGATAAAGGCGCGTACCGGTACGGTTGTGTGGTGGTTGGTGCGTTATCGCAACGGTCGTTATTCGATACGCTAGCAATGTAGCAGCCACTGTGCTTACTAATACAATTCGGTAAACGCTAAAGAATGATACTTCACGGCAGGTAAGTTACCAAAAATATAGAAAACAAGAAAGAACTGACTACAGTGAAGGGGCCCGTCACTTTAACTGCACTATTAGCCCCGAGAACGAACACTGGCGTCGCTGCAGTCGGTCTGATGCGACGTCGCGGCAAGGACTCGCCTGCTCCGCCTCCGGGGATTGCCGTTTTCTGCGCCCACCGTATACCGCTCATTCGCGATACGCTGGCGATTACGCCTCAATTTTACGATGCAGATCTCCCAAGGCAGAAGGTGGAAGCTTTGTTACTAGTGAGAGTTAACGAAGTCATGTAAAGTTTGGATAAGATAGCTTTGGATAGGCAAACTCCCGTCCGAACGAAAAAAAAAAAAACTAAAAAGGGTGATGCAGGAAAGCAAGACGTTCTTTGTTTTCACCGCCTATACTAAAAGAAATCGGTGTTAAAATATGTATGCTAATTAGTTCTAACTTCATTACAACACGACATAGACTCCAAGGTTAAAACTCGTGTCCTGAAGCATTACAAATGAAATTACGGTGTTTTCAATTCACTAAGCACATTGCGGTTTGTCGTGCAAGTTATGTCTGCCTCTGTAAATAGTCTAAGTCATTTGACAGAATTGCGCTGCCACACACACAACGGTTTCGGAAATGCTGAGATGTTGGCATACTTGGATTATATATGTATACAGATTTCTTCTCAGCAGTCGTCAGGGATTGTGCAGTCGTGTACCCTGATTTGCTTGAACTGCTGATCCGATCAACCACCGCGCCACAAACGTTAATGTTTATTTCACGTGGGAGCACTGCTGATAGCACGCTTGCCAGACAAACGCCAGAAATTCAAAATGTGTGTTCTGCAGTGTTTCGATGGCGCACTCAAAGATTGGACCCATGTAATAATTTAACGTCCTTCGCCTCAATGTAGCAACGACTGCCCTCGCACGTTGTTCTACATACAGGTTGATGCTTCTCAGGGGTAATGAACTGGGAGGAACATTGATTTAAGAGTTTGGTATCTAAACTGCGTGACGAGCGTGACTGCGCCGTTGCAACAATGCTGCATGAAGACACAATCTGGCAGCAATAAGAAGTTTCCGCAATTAACCTCAACTTGTTTTTGTAGTGAAACGAAGCACCAAAATTATCGCAAGAAAAACTTGCAACTGTACAACATGATCAGACAGCAAGTACACAAGAAAAACTAAAATGACAGCTTCGGCGGCATTCTGGGACGAGCGTTTAGAGATATTTCCCGAGACTCGATACTGCATGCCTTTTCGCAACCGCGCGCGGGGCTTGGCAGACCGGCAAAAATGCTGTCCGCATATCGCGGACGCGTCCAATGTAAATAAGACTTGTGGAGGCGAAACCATCACATTTCCTAAAGGAATAGCCCGTGAACAACGACAGGCGTGCGCACGAGTGGGGCACCCCCCCCCCCTGATCACCAAGGAGGGGGAGCAAAGTCTGCCCGATACGTTTACTCAGCTATGACCACGCAGGTTTTGAACGATAACGGCGGCCGATGGCCCCTAATGTTGCATTGCAAGATCTGTTTACTTTTCATCTTTACTGCCGGTTACCTAGGGACCAAAGGTGGGCCATTGCGACAAGCAAGTCATCGTTCCACGTTTCTTTTTTTTTTTTTCATCTGCTGTGAAGCATGTTGTCCTTTGAGCTCGTCCAACGCGGGGGAGGGGGGGAAGAGGGCGCTACTATGAAATACGTCAGCACGACGCAAGGCAGGGCAAGCAGGAAGCGAGAAGCAGGCGAGCAACAACCAAGCAACAACTCCAGGCAGCGTGTGGTTCTTGTTGGAGCCAAACGATCAGTTCAATTGTTGGAGCCAGCTCTTGTTAGAGCCAGACGATCATCGCTGCGCGATGGCGGCGGCATTTTAAGGGCACAGGATGCGACACGCGCGTCGCTAGTACACATAACGTGGCGCTATCAAGCCTACATATGTCCAATTTGGTGATGAAACGTTCATTTGAAAGCCAGCGATCGTCCTGCATTTATATGTCTCATCTAGTAATTCTTCGTTCGCCCTGCAGAATTTATTTGCTACGAACCAGTTAGACAATTCCGAAATTATTTTACCTAAGATCAATTTCCTTAAAATGCGACAAAACTTTCAAAACTCGAACAATTAAATATTTCCAAAGGCTATCCTTTCGGTCAAAAATTCACACAAAACATATTCTATCATGTTGCAACGAAACGTTAAAAAAAATAGAAATTAAAGATTTGCGGATGCCATATCCACACCTTTCTGGTCACAAATGACACCAGATTTTATTTGTGAACCTATGAAATTACGTTGGATGGCCACAGAAGCGCAGCGTTTTTCACGTATGCGCTAGAATAATGTGCAGAGCAACTTTTAAACCCCGTTGCCTGTGCCGTTGTTGTAGCCGAGGTGGTAAAGCGTTAGGCTCACAACCGAGGGGGCGCTGGTTCGAACCCTGCTGGCGGCCTGGCTGAGAAAGAGAAGAGCCATACAGGGGAGCGGTTACCATTGCTCAAACGCAGTCCGTGCCCTAAAGACTGGTGGTTCGGATCGCACTGCCCGCATTCCTGAAAATATGGTGATGCCGTCATGGGTGTATCGAGGCTCGCACTGACATTGCAGTTGTAACCAATGGTTGCAATAATGTACACACCGACCCTTAAACGCAGTAGAGGTGCCAGCCGGGCCTCAAAAGCTCTAACTTTGTTTTGGTGTTTTTTTTTACTTGAATTTTGGAGAAAGAAAGGAGGAGCCCCGGTTCACTGCACGGGACGTGGCCACTGGTCCCATGCAGCAAGTTGTGAGACCCCCAAGCGTCTTAAGCTTCGCACCACTGCGGCGCTGTAGCACTACCCCGAAGCCCGCTTGTACCCATGGGAAACCGCTGGGTGGGAGGTCGGCACTGGGGATTGAACCCGGCACCTCCCGTAGTGGAAGCGGACGCTCAAGCGTTTCGCCACCGCTGCGGTAAGGGTTCTGGTAAACAACGTGCAAGATATAGGATTCATGATAAAGCGTCGAAATGTAAAAGAATCGAATGAATGAAATAAAGGTCAGAGTCACTCTAGGTTGGTGGGTCCCTTATTCCAGGAGGAAATATTGAAAACTCAAAAAATACAAGACTTCCAAAGGCTTACTATTTAGGCCGAAAATTTCCCAGATCGATTTCATCTGATTTCGAGGAAACATTAAAAACCGAAAAATACAAAACTTCCAAAGGCTATACTTACTGTTTAGGCCGTAAATGGTCCCAGATCGATTTCATCTGATTTCGAGGAAAGATTGAAAAACCGACAAATGCAAGGCTTCAGCGGCTGTAGGCTTACTATTTAGGCCGTAAATGGTCCCAGATCGATTTCATCTGATTTCGAGGAAACATTGAAAAATCGAAAAATAGAAGACTTCGAAAGGCTATAGGCTTACTATTTAGGCTGAACATTGTGCCAGATCGATTTCATCTGATTTCGAGGTACATTGAAAAACCAAAAAATACAAGACTTCAAAGGCTGTAGGCTTACTATTTAGGCCGTAAATGGTCCCAGGTCGATTTCACCTGATTTCTAGGAAATGTTGAAAAATCAAAAAATAGAAGACTTCCAAAGGCTGTAGGATTACTATTTAGGCCGAGAATGATCCCAAAGTCGAATTGATCAAAATTCGACGAAACATTGAAAAGTCGAAAAAAAAACATGATTTCCCAAGACTTGTGTACCTAAACGGAGGGAAAATCTATTTCATCCAAATTCGATGAAGACGTGAAAAATCGCAAAATACTAGACACCCGGAGGCTTTAGGATTATCAATTAGGGCCGAAAATAGACACAATTTAATACAAATTGGATGAAAGTTTGAAAAAGCGAAAAACACTAGATTTTCAAAGGCTTACCTTTTTGGTCAAAAGTACACCCGCATTCGTAAAGAAACTGCGCAGGATGAACAAACAACGACTACAAGAGACGCATAAAAACGGTACGAGCGCTGACGTTACGCTGAACGTACAGCCGCGGTCACGTCTGTGTAGAGAGCGTGAGCAGCCGGTTGGATGGATGGATGGATGGATGGATGGATGCTATGAGCGTCCCCTTTGTAACGGGGCGATGACAAGTGTGCCACCAGGCTGGACAAAAAAAGAAAAACCTTTACTCTTCTTTTTATTAGTGTTGGCCTAGTGTCTTTACTTCAATTAAAACTATCTTACTCCGGAAAAAAAAGACTTAAATTTTCAGCTCCGTTCTCTGCCCTTCACGGCAGAATGTCCTTATTTTTTTACAATATTTATTTTTGTCCTTTCCCTCTAATTTTCTGCCACCAATACTCTAACCGTCTCTTACTTATTTCAATCGTGGGTGTGTTCAGCTTTCCATTATCTCTAAAACACAAGGCTTCATGTAGGCTCATGCCCCAACGTACATCTGGGTGGATATCTCCACATTCAATCAGAACATGCTCCGACGTTTCCTTATCTTCCCCGCAGCACGTGCATTGTTCTTCTTTACTGAATCTCGCTTTATAACTACCCGTTCTAAGGCAACCCGATCTCGCGTCAAACGGTAAAGCGCTTCCCCTTGAATTATCGTAAAATGCCTCCCTCCTTATTTCATTTTTGCCCTTTCGGTAGTTACTCAAAGCCGGTTTTTTCTCCATAGCTGCCGTCCAGTAAATCCTCTCCGCCTCTCTGACTTTTCGCTTAACGCTCTTTGTTGACATATTGCTTACACTACCAGCCGTATATTTACTAGTGAACCTCATATAGTTCTTTTTCTCCACTGTGTGTCCACGCTCTTCCTGTACAAATAACGGAACACCTTCTCTGCCCATCTACTCTCCTTCATATTGTTAGCCTTTCTCCGAACCTTATTTTGCTCTGAGCCTCCCTCGCCTTAAAACCTGCCCATCCCATATCGCCCTTTACAGCCTCATTTGTCGTCTTCCCCAACGAGAGGCGTCCCACAGTCCTTTGATTTATATCCATTTCCGATTGCACCTCTGCCCTCATGCACACCACTGAGTTCCCAAAAGTAAGCCCCGGAACCATTACACCTTTCCACAGACCTCGAAGCACCTCGTACCTATTGTATCCCCACAACGCTCTGTGCTTCATTACTGCAGCATTCCTCTTTCCTTTTGCTGCCGAGGCTTTTTCCTGTACCTCCATGTACCTGTCACCCTCATTTGTCCATACTCCGAGGTACTTGTATTCGCTCACCCTCGGTATTTCTTGGCCCTGTATTGACACCGCCTGATCACAAGGATCATTGAATACCATCAATCCACATTTTGTTACACTAAATCCTAGTCCTAGAGCTTCCCCTTCCCTTCCGCATATATCCGCAAGCTGCTGTATATCCTCTCGACTGTCAGCAAATAAGACAATATCGTTAGCATAAAATAATCCTGGAAGCTTCTGCTCAATCATCACGCCACCCTGTTTGTGTGACAGATTAAAACCAAAGTTGCTACCTTCTAGCGCTTTTTCCATATTCACCATGTACAGCATGAATAACAGCGGGGACAAAGGACATCCCTGTCTCAGCCCCTTGCTAATCTCAACGTTCTCTTTGCTGCTCATTCCTTCACATTCTATGCAAACTGTATTTTCTCGGTATATCTCCCTCAAAAAAGCTGTATACAGCCGTCGCCTATGCCCATTCCTTTCAATATATCCCACATAATTTCCTGATTAACGTTGTCGTACGCCCCAGTGATGTCTAGAAAAGCCATGTACAAGGGCCTATTTTCTATTTTAGATATTTGTATGCACTGAGTGAGAACAAACAGGTTATCGTCTAACCGCCTGTCGACTCGAAATCCATTCTGAAGTTCTCCCAAAATATCGTTGTGTTCTGCCCACTTTTCTATTTTCATTTTTACTGCTTGCATCGCCAACCTGCATAGTATCGATGTAATGGTTAGTGGTCTATACGAGCGAATGTTATTCTTTTCTCCCTTGCCTTTATAGATTAAGTTCATTCTACTTTTTCGCCAACTATCCGGTATTTGCCTGTCCTTTAAGCATTTTTCTACAGCTTTCAGCAGTGCTTCTTTAGTGCTATTTCCTAGTTCGTTAATGAGGCTAACGGGAATCCCATCTAAACCCGCGGCAGTGCGCTTTGGAATTTTTCCTTCGGCCTTTTTCCAGTTGAAATTCTCCAGTACTAGCTCTTCCTCGGTTGCTCTCTCCGCCACACTTTTACTCACCGGGGAAATCCCCTGAACGCTATTTTTAAACGAACCGGTTGTTACCTTTCGGATGTAACCTAGCGCTTCGTACCCTTCCAATTGATATCCTCCTTCATCTCCAATATGTTGTTGCGTTGTGACAGACTTCCTACCTAGCGCCTTTACGTGGCTCCAAAATATCCTAGGTGCGGCCTCCTTTTTTTCGTGAATCTCTGTCACCCAGCGTTCACTTTCACCTTTAATTTTTGCCTCGACCAATTTCTGTACAATGGATTTTTTCTCTAGATATATTTCCCATATTTCGTTGACTTCGTCCTGCGGTCGCTTGTCCTTTTTTGCCCTTCTATGATTCCGTGATGCTTCACGCCGCTTCTCGATCGCTTCCCGGATTTCCTTGTTCCACCAACTTTCTGGCTTCCTCTTTCCTTTCCAGCAAATAGTTTTCTTCTCTCTCCCTATCTCTTTCGTCATTAGATCTAACAGCTCACTGTACTCCCAGTCCTTGCCTGGTATTTTGCCTACTTCTTCCTGGACTCTTGTGGCTATATTTATTATTTGTTTGTCATTTAAATACGAGGTGCCAGACTTTGATTCTATGCTTTCATTTCCAGTTTTATATCCTATTTGTAATGTTATTCGTTTATGATCACTACCCAAGCTTTTAATCCCTTCCTCGTCTATTCTCATTTCTCTCAGTTTGTGATAAATTCCTTCAGACATGAGACAATAATCAATACTTGACTGTTTGTTTCCGACTTCCCACGTGATCTGGCCGTCACATTTAGGCCCCGTGTTAACTATCTCCAGACTATGTTGCTCGCAGGGATCTAGTAATAACTTCCCATTAGTGTCTGAATATCCGTCAAGGTCGTGTATGTGGGCATTCATGTCCCCTAGAAGGATGATTTCGGCCCCATTACCAAATTCCTTAATATCCTCACTCATGCAATCCACTATCTCCTGATTCTTTTCTCTGCAGTTATTTCCCGTTTTTGCTCTGCGGGGCGACACCTTGAGGCAGTTTCGGGCTCTGACGTGGACAGCCTGACTACTAGGCCGCGCATGCTGCTGACACACCACGTCAGAGCCCGAAACTGCTTCAAAGTGTCGCCCCGCAGAGCAAAAACCGGCTGCTCGCGCGCTCTACACAGACGTGACCGCGGCTGTACTTTTTGTTTGAGAAAAAGTGTGGCGCATATATGACTGCGTACATCACCCGAAGATCAGCCGAAATATGTCAAGAAAGCAGCATCCTTCTTCAATTGTGATAGTCATGGCGTTCTGACTTTACCTGTACAAAGGTTAATCAAACATGCTATATATTATGCCTTCCGTGGCTATCATGCGGCCGATTCAAAAACGTGGTGTTATGCAGAAGAGCAGCCTGAGAGTAAACACAAACTGGACGTTAGGGACAAACATGTAGGGATAATCTTTTGTATCGTGAACAGCGTGAAAGCACTGCTCTTTTCCCTACCACGGCATTTTTTCAACGAGCGCATGATAAGCTTTAACGCGTAACCATTGAGGCATATTTCCTTAAACTAGAAGGAAGTGGTCGTCATAGGCATGCGCACGAGGGTCGCAGGTGGGAGGGGGGAGGGGGCGCCCCTCCTGATCTCCAAAGAGGGGGCGCAAATCTCCCCGATACGTTTACTCAGACATGGCCACGCAGGTTTTCAACGATAATGGCGGCCGAAGGCCCCCAATGTTGTATTCCAAGAACTTTTTACTTCTTCTCTTTACTGCCGGTTAATTAGGGAGCAAAGGCGGGCCTTTCTGAGGAGCACGTCATCGATCCATGTTTGTTTTTTTCATCCGCTGTGAAGCAGGATGTCATTTGGTCTCCTCCAACGCGGGGGGGGGGGGGGGGGTGCGTTAATACGAAACTTTGCCCCCCTCCCTAATGGGGAACCCTGCGCACGCATATGAACAACGCAACCAAATAATGTCAAAACCACGACATGAATGTGAGGCACGCTAGATTAGTTTTGACCACCACGAATTTTTAACGTGCTGCTGTATCTAAGCGCAGGTGTATCCTTGCTTTTCACCCCTGTCGGAAGGCGGCTGCTGTGGTCGGGAATCAAATCCATCTTCGAGGTTAGCAGCGCGACACTACGACACAACCTGACCCCCCCCCCCCCCCTTTCGAAGTGTGTATGCACGATGGAGTGCGGGCATCCTTGGCGATTGTACAGAAAAAAGATGTATAGCTTTTTGTCTGTTTACTTATAAAATTATCGACGCTGTTTTCGTCATTCGCCTGAAGCTTGAGACACCGAACGCAAACAGCGGAACAGCGCACGAAGCGAGCGCACGTTATGTAGGCGCGCCAAGGCGGGCGTCGAAGAGTCCCTGCCGTGACGTCATCCAGGCCTCCCGCTAGGCGGCGCCACCCCAAGTTCTCGGGGCTAATAGTTACGGGGCAACAGTTTTACTCGTGCAGCAGTCGAACCGTATACCTTCATCATCATCATCAGCCTGTCTACGCCCACTGCAGGGCAAAGGCCTCTCCCATGTTGCGCCAATCAACCCGGTCCTGTGCTTTCTGCTGCCACGTTATACCTACAAACTTCTTAATCTCATCTACCCACCTAATTTTCTGTCTCCCCCTCACGCGTTTGCCATCTCTTGGAATCCAGTCAGTTACCCTTAATGACCACCGGTTATCCTGCCGACGTGCTACGTGCCCGGCCCATATCCATTTCTTCTTCTTGATTTCAACTATGATATCCTTAACCGCCGTTTGTTCCCTGACCCACTCTGCTCTCTTCCTGTCTCTTAAGGCAGTGCGCTTTGGAATTTTTCCTTCGGCCTTTATATATCACAAGGATCATTGTGATATCATTTCCTATCATTTTCCTTTCCATCGCTCGCTGCGTCGTCCTCAATTTAAGTTGAACCCTCTTTGTAAGTCTCCAGGTTTCTGCTCCGTAGGTAAGTACCAGGGGCGTAGCCAGGGGGGGGGGGTTCAACCCCCCCCCCCCCGAAGATTTTCAGTTTTGCTGGCGTATATATACTCGCGCACATACAAACGCACGCACGAACATACATAAAATATGGTTGAACCCCCCCCCCCCCCGAAAAAAATTTCTGGCTACGCCCCTGGTAAGTACCGGTAAGATGCAGCTGTTATATACCTTCCTCTTGAGGGATAGTCGTAGACTACCATTCATGATTTGATAATGCTTGCCGAATGAGCCCCATCCCATCCTTATTCTTCTAGTTATGTCACACTCATGGTTCGACTCCGCGGTTACTACCTGTCCTAAGTAGACGTACTCCTTTACAACTTCCAGTGTCTCGCCACCTATCGCAAAGCGCTGTTCTCTGCCAAGATTGTTCCACATTACTTTAGCTTTATGCATATTAATTTTCATACTTTCCGTATCCAGTTCAGTAATCATGAGCTGTAATTCGTCTCCCGCGTTACTCATCAATGCAATGTCATCAGCGAATCGCAGGTTACTGAGATACTCTCCATTAACTCTTATCCCTAATTCTTCCCAATCTAGGGCCCTGAAAACCTCCTGTAAACACGCGGTGAATAGCATTGGAGAGGTCGTGTCTCCCTGCCGTACGCCCTTCTTTATTGGGATTCTGTCGCTTTCTTTATGGAGGACTATAGTGGCTGTGGATCCGCTGTAGATTTCTTCCATTACGTTTATATAGGCCGTATACCTTGCATGCCCCCAAGTGACACGGGCAGACCATTTCGGAGCGCACCATGCGTGGGATCCGATATGACCTTTTCGCGCATGGACTTTATACGGAACATCACGGCGACGACAAATATTGCTTGGAGCGTCCTGATAAATTATATCGCAATAAAATGTTTAGGCTTATGCACGCTATATGCGACGCAACATCAGTCTTTCATCAACTTACTATTAAGATGCGAACTGATTTTTCAGGTTTGTGGACGCCGCGGTCACCGTTTGAAAGTCAGAGGAACGAGCTGCACACGTCATGAGCGAAAATTACGAACATCCCTTCTTGAGTAGCGAAGAAAGCATAAACTTCCTGCAGTCATATGGCCGCGTCATGTTCATTACTCGTGGCCTGCCAGGATCGGGAAAGGCTGGCATTGCAGAAGCTGTCAAGGCAGCTTACCCAGGCTGTAAGATCATATACGCTGGCCAAATGTTTCTCGGCATTGGAGCTGTAGACAAAACAGATGAAACAACGACGCAAGCTCATCTTCAGTGCCAGAAAAGGTAAGTCCGCTGAAAATCGACAAAAACGTCGGTGAATGAACTTAGATGTGTCTTTTTCTTTCTTCTTTTTTTTTGCGCGGTTGAAGAAAACACAGTCTCCACGTTGAAAGACTTTGGGGCTGTCTAAATGTCTAAACAACATTTAACTGTATCTCATGCTTAGGGAACAAGTTTTTTGATGCATCATAAGCAAAATGACAACGTCTCATGAGTGCTATAGTTCGATATGTGGCAAAACGTGGCACATCTAAAGATTGTTACAGTTGTAATTATAACCAAATAGAAAACGTAAGCGCCGCTCTCAGCCAACGTTTTCTGTAATCTGCATACCCTATAAGGATTTTCATATTGATGCTGCATCCAGTCTTATTCGGTCATCTCCGTAATATATGTAATACATATATGTTTAAGACAGTTGATTCTGCCATGCGTTTGAGTCGCTGGTTTTAAGTCGGAAACTTGAACATGCCCGCAAATTTATGAGAGATTCTGGCACCAAATGCTCAGCCAAATATAGCATTTTAGACGGAGTTTTGTTTTCCAGAATGCCTAGCATTTACATTAGCAGAAAAAAGAAATGCTTAAGCTTCGTTTTCTGAAGAAAAACAACGCACACACAGCAAACAAAAACAAATACAAAAGCAAACGTAGACAAGAAAGAGAGGGAAGACTCACACCGCTGCACTCACAACTGTCTTTCTTGTCACACCTCTCTTTCTTGTCTTCATTTTTTGGGCGCTCTTTTTCTTCAGAAAATGAATACGCATCAACTAAGCCCAACTTGTTATTTTGTTACAATGATTAAGCTTCGAACGGACTCAAGCTCGCACGGCTTTATTACAGAAGTTAAAGGCGTACTCACTGCGGCTTTGTAGTCGGAGCTTAATTTTTAAATGCGTAAACATTTCTAAGCCAACTGAGCGAGAAAATGTGTGTCTGCCTGTCCCCCTGTCACGTGAGATGATACACCACGTAAAGAAATAAACGTATAAAACAAAATAAAATTTCTTGGCGCTTCTATGTTTCCAACCTAGGGCCCCAAGCTCACAAAGCGATCGTCTTACCCACTGGGCTAACCCACGCTTGCAGAACGTGAATCTATCTGAACCACATGAATGTGTTTCACCGGTTGCGCAAAGCACTGTAAAAGAACACTTTTCGTAAAGGCTTTGTCGAAATGTTTCGTGGTGGTGGGATAAAAATACGGCAGATCCCACGCACTATGGGAATCGATGTAATGCGAAGCAGCCGGCAGAGAGCTGCTACATCGCCTTGTTTGTCTTGGAGACAAGTGAAGTCAGTCATGCCTAGGCATCTAGTTCACTATATATCGCATGTTTAACATGCATGCATGCATGCATGTACAATCCGGTATATGCCATGCTAATGAAACGTATATTCTGGAATATACAATGCATGACCTGTCATTTATCTTCATGACGTACTAGTGTCATGTCATGCCAATTTTGGTATATATCCAGTTAACAAAACGGCCGGAAGCGCACCATGACAGTGTCATGTAAATCATGTCGGAAATGGCATGCATGTCATGATATTCATGTTTCCACCTCTCATTTACGTTCACCATACAGTCTCGTCACACAATACCAATTTTGGTGTATATCATATCAAGCGAGCGAAATGGCCGCCAGGGCACCATGAGCGTGGCATCTAAATCATGTCGTACATGACTTGCATGTCACGATTTTTACGTTACCACCTCAGATTTACGTTCATCATACAGTCTCGTCACGCAATACCAATTTTGGTGTATATCAAGCGAGCGAAGTGGCTGCGAAGGCACCATGCGCGTGGCATGTAAATCATGTCGTACGTGACCAGAATGTCATTATTTTCACGTTGCCGCCTCTGATTTACGTTCATCATACAGTCTCGTCGCGCAATACCAATTCTGGTGTATATCAAGCGAGCGAAACGGCCGCGAGGGCACCATGGGCGTGGCATGTAAGTCATGTCGTACATGACTTGCATGGCATGCTTTATGTTACCATGTGTCATTTATGTTCGTCATACAGAAATGTCTCGTCATACCAGTTTTGGTAAGTATTCATTCATTTAAACGGCCACCATGAGCGGAGCATGTAAATCATGTCGTCATGACTTACATGTCATGATTTTCATGTTACCGTGTGTCATTTAGGTTCGTCATACAGAAATGCCTCATCATACCAGTTTTGGTATGTATCCATTCAGTTAAACGGCCACCATGAGCGGAGCATGTAAATCATGTCGTACATGACTTGCATGTCATGATTTTTATGTTACCATGTGTCAGTTATGCTCGTCATACATAAATGTCTCATCATACCAGTTGTGGTATGTACCCATTCACTTAAACGGCCACGAGCGCACCGAGACCATATAATGTAAATCATGCTGTACATGACATGCTTGTCATGATTTGCGCATTAGGACCTGTCACTTCTGTTCGTCATACACTACTGTCACGCCATACCAATTTTGGTATATATAAAATTAGCTAAACGGCCGCAAGAGCCCCAAGACCGTGGCATGTAAGTCATGCTGTTCATGACATGCATATCAGGATTTTCATGTTATGACCTGGCAGTTATGTTCGTAATACGGTCATGTTATGGCATACCAAATTTGATATACATCCCATTAACGAAACGGCCAGGAGAGCTCTAAGTCGTAGGCGGCTAGATAGATAGATAGATAGATAGATAGATAGATAGATAGATAGATAGATAGATAGATAGATAGATAGATAGATAGATAGATAGATAGATAGATAGATAGATAGATAGATAGATAGATAGATAGATAGATAGATAGATAGATAGATACGCTCAAAGTCGGAGAAGTTCGCTAAGAAATGCTTCGCATTTAAAACACACTCTGACAATATGAAAGCTGACAGTAGGATTGTACGCGCCGGAGAAATTCCGACTTCGTTAAAATTTAACGCCAAACACGCGTTTGGGTGGTCGTGGGATGCGCCTTTCGTTGGGCCGTTCCAACGCTGAAAAATACTGGAACGAAAATTGAAGACGCCGGGCCGATGCCGCACAGCAACAACGCTGAAAGGAAGGCTGCAATCACAGAGTTTCTCACAACACCCAAAGGAAATTCTGCGGGTTGTTACCGTGTGCACGTGTTTTGTAACTCAAAGCGCTTGGATTCAAGTACATTGGGCATCTTTGTTTCGTTGATCCTCGCAGTTAAGTAAATAGCTTTGTGTGTCGCGTTACACTTGTTCGTCTTCACTTCATTACTTTGACATTTATTCCCGAAAGCTGATGATCCCGTGTGTACTGCAAACTCCCAGGAAGAAAGCTGTAGAGAGTGTGTTAACAAAGCGCAAATATAATTAGGCTCACAGTGCACGTGAAGAGGAAACTTGCGACAGGGCAAGGTATACCATCATACGCGTTTTTCTCGCAATAGAGCTAGGGATGCAGAAATAGCGTTTTTCCTCACCTCACCACCTCCTCTTCTTCCTCCGCAACAGAACGGAGGAAGCCTTAAAAGGAAATACGCCCGTCGTCATGAATCGCAACAATAATGCCACAGTTCGTGAGACGGCACGGTACGTGGAACTCGCAGCCAAGTATGGCTACTTGGTGATCGTCGTCGACACATTACAGAAGGAGCACATGACTGCGGAGGTAATCTGTGCCTCTTCGTCACTTTCTTTGTAGTTCTGCCTCGGTGGGTTACTGCGTTGCTTGTCTTTGATACTCAACACGACATCCGATGCTAGCCGAACGACCCCGTAATTTTACACGTACAGCACACCGGCTGGCACACTCTTACGTTGTGCACCCAGGCGCGAATACAGAGGTCCTTACAATCAACAATGATATTATATTAATAAACTTTAGTAAACGTTCTAACGGCACAGTAACAGCCAAGAAAGGATGCATAAGTTTGTCACGTGCCGTATGCTGGGGCTGCGCACACAGTATTTAAGGGGGGAGGAAGGGGTTCAGGACTTTCCTACATCCCTACTACATCCCCTGGATAAGCACATGTGTTCACCATTTGTATGTGTTTGTATCGGGTAGCGCAATGCAGTTCAAATTCACCACACGTCTATAAGCATGTAGCGCGAGTCATCTCAAAATATTGAAAATTTTCACTTGGACGCTCTTAGTGTTTAGCGTAACTCAAACAGAGTAAAAGGAAACAATTGTAGGGGTAGAAGGGAGGACAGAGAAGCGAAGCCTGGTTAACTATTGAGAAGGCTATGCGAACGGGGCCCGGTTACGCTATCGCGGTCTATCTCTTGAAGGCGAAGTTCAAAAGTCGAGGGTCCGCCAATATTTCAAACCCCGATACCATTTTATAAACTCAGCGCACCATGTGACATACATGCCTATCAAACAAGGAAACCAAAAACACGTTATCAGATGTTTAACCACTCAATCGACATGCGTGGGCAGTGCGAGAGAAGCCAATTCTTTGTTAAACAGGGCTTTAGATGGTGAGCTTAGACATGCGTCTCTAAGCATTTTGATAGATTTCGCCTCAATAATTTCCCGTGTGAGCTGATTGTAGCTGCGACCCAGGATGACACATTTTTGGAAACAAATTGCGCAACATGTTTCGCAGTGCACCGCAAGAAACTCACTTCAAGAAACGAAATTCTGTTTGAGTTGTGCTAAACACACCGAACGTCATGGGATGCCAACTCGCCCAAACTGCTACTCTTGTGAATTTCACTTGGACTTTATTTCCTTAAGAAAACCATCTGGGGGTATTACATAACGGGTGGGGCCAGGCCCGTAGCCAGGAATTTTTTTCGGAGGGGGGGGGGGGGGGGGCACTTGCTGAAAACCGTGACTATTTGAGAAAAACACATATTTTCATTATTTATTTTTGGTAAAAACACCTACTTCACCAAAATTTCCGGGGGGGGGGGGACCTAGCTCACCCTCCCTTCCCCGCCACCCTGGCTACGGGCCTGGGTGGGGTACGAAGGATATTAAATGATGAACACTAAGGCGTAATGCGAGGCAATTGCTTCCATGAAGCGATGTTGTGCGCAAGGTCGTCCCAATCGTTCGCTGTTCGAGGGGAACAAAAAAAGATACAAAGGTACGCACGTGAGGACGGCTACATTTTTAGTACTTTTTCCGAACAAGGCATCCCATGGTGCACGCTTAAGTAGGCTGCGGTAA
Source organism: Rhipicephalus sanguineus (assembly GCF_013339695.2). Classification (NCBI taxonomy): domain Eukaryota; kingdom Metazoa; phylum Arthropoda; class Arachnida; order Ixodida; family Ixodidae; genus Rhipicephalus; species Rhipicephalus sanguineus. Next base: position 183,321,391 of record NC_051176.1, read on the forward strand.
AATTTATGGAATAATGTGTATCGGAGGTTATATGAGTTTTAATAATGTATATCGGAGGAGGTTATATGAGTTTTGGTATAACGTGTGTATGCTCATTCTTCCATTTTTAGCGTCTATATAAAGTATGTTCAACAGCTATCCATCAATTAAGTGTTCAAACGTACCACGGAGTCTGCAAAGAGGACTTTCATGGGATAAAATATGGTGCTCTCGTGTATTTCTCGAGTTGTTTTCGTTTTACGTTCGCTCTAATTCCCCTTTCTTTCGCCTCCATCGGTATGACATCTGTAAATTTGCCGGATTTTCTTCACCTGTGAATTGTTTCACGCTGTGTGTTCGAAATACAAATACATATAAATAGTTCAGCTTTCGGTCCTCCTTGCAGTATTTAGCCGCCTGCAACACCAAATTACTGGACACGACGTATTTACGCCGCGCTTTGGACAAATGGGAAGACGTGTATCCACTGTGTACAGGCTGGTTTCTGAAGCCCAGCGACAAGTTATATCTTCTGCGTCGCCTGGCTCTGCTCCAGAAATCATGCTCGGAGAATGGTACGAAACTGAACTATTTCGCAACTACTTGCTCGTGAGGGGAACAACCGAATTTTTTCGTGAAGAGGACGCGGTGTTGTTTTGCATGAATTTAGCTGAGGAGAGATGATGCCCGGCGTGACACTCAGATAGGACAGCTGACTTGCAGATGGCGATGGCAAACAACATGAACACAGAGATTGTTTATCGTCGTATATTTATTCGTTGCTCGCACCTTCATCGATAGGCCTATATTTCATTTTTTTCAAGTGTGCAATAACCCGCTGATGCCTCAGGTCCGGTACATTTGCTTGTAAACAAACACTACCGCGACCTTCTTTCGCTGTGTCTCGCAAATTAACGCGTGTCGCGATCGCAACTCTAAAAAGCGTAGTGAGGTAGAAAATTAAAAGCAATGAAATGGTGTCGCTTCATGAGTGAGAACAACCTATCGTGTGTCAGGACATACACTTATACATACTCACCTCCATCATTTATACGTCCTGTCTGTATTTCGAAAAAGCAAAATAACACAACAAGAACATGGCTAGTTCAAACAGCTCACAGATGGTGTGGTCGTCTGGGCCGGCGCTTTTTTAGTGCAGGCAAGTTCACAGCTACACTTTCGTCCGATAAGTCGTTTTTTAAAAAGCACTTGGAAAATCGATGTTAGCAGAAAATGAATGCCGTTGAGTCCCTAAAAAAGATACAGGCATCTGTGACTTCGAAGTCACCTAGTATTCTCTTGCGAAAATTGATAATGTACGCATGTAAAAATTTTACAAGTGTTCGGTCAAAAAATGTCTACCGTTAAAACCGAGCTGATGCAACAAAGTATGGCTTTGTGAGCTGAGGTCTGTGCATGGGCCTCCGACCGACGATAAGGTGCACAGTGATTTTGATGTTTTATTCAAGTAATCTGTCGAATACGAGGGGCTATATACACAAAAAAATTGAAATTTGTTCACTTTGACAATGTTTGTTAACGTATGATATCGTATAATAAGAACAAATTTGGCAATCCCGCAATGACAGAATAAAGCCAGTTGACTGTGCTTACGGAAGAAATAGATTCTTATGTAGCTGATCATACCAACTGAGCGGTACTGCCTTTCGCGTCCAAAAAAAAAAGAAATCGTTAAAAATTGCACGCAAGGTTTTAATATACGGGAGCCGTCGATACCTGCAAACATTCTTGCATAAAAAAACAAATGTTTTGCGAAGAAAATGCAGTGCCGATTGGAATATTTATCCCGCATGTTTTAAAAAGTTAATGTAATCCACTTTGAAATTATTGTAGCAATGGCACTAGACACAATCAAAATGTCCCAAAGTATTTTTTTGTATATAGTAGTCTGCAAAAACACTGATACATATACACACCGGCTGGTGAGCCAGCACGTTCTCGCGGTATGGCCGGTTTGGAAGGCCGTGCCCTTCGAACTCTCTGATTAGATGAACGTGACGTCGATGGTGGATTGGTGTGCGGTAACTCGGCTCTACGTATAACATCGGCTACACTTTGTGGTCAGCGTCAGTGCTTGCGTCATCGTGGGAATTATGAATTTCAAAGCTCATTGAAAGTCGCGGGGTGCTGGGGCGGACCACGCTGCGATCAAATGTATCCAAGTGCAGGTTTCTTAACAGCGGAGCTGAGGTTAGGCCGTACTGAGTGAACAAAAAGCTATCACCATCATGATCGGCCTCTACCTTCTAGCTCGTTGCTCGGCCGGCGCGTTCTCTCTTCGTCCTCTTCTTCATCTTCTTAAGACCTTGCTATTTAAGGTTAATTAAGGTTAATTGTTAACAAAGACCGTGATAATTAAGGACATGATAATCAATACCGTGTTAATTAAGGTCTTGTTAATATTGGTCTTGCTAATTAATAATGTGCTAATTAAAGCCCTACTAATCGGTGCATGTCTAATTAAGAACATACTAATTAATCGTTCACTTCACGTAGCCGCGACGACACTTCGCCAAGCAGTATAGTTCTACGCTCCACATAGCGAAGCCTTGCAATGCCTAGCCAAACCTAGCGAAGACTTAGTCGAGCTTGTAGAAGCCGACAGAAGCTAGTTCGGCCACAAGCTCCGCTCCACTAGTGCAAGCTGCCCACATTTTTTTTTTTTTTTTTTGCTGTGAAATGTGCCGAAACATTGGTATTTGAAATATGCCATGCTTCATTTGTGCCAGCTTCGTGTGTTTGGCTATAGGTCTTCAGCGATGCATCATTTCTGAGCTATACTTGAACGCCTCAATTACGTGTTGTTTTTCTCTACGAAAAAAGACCGTATACTGACAAGAAATGTTCTTAAGGCCTGCAGATGAGCGAGGTGTACGCGACACCTGGACCATCCTTTTGTCTTGCAAGGTTCTGTTGGTTTGGCATGGAGGAGTCTAACAAAGTTTACTTTAACAAGGTAAGCTGTTTCATCCGCAGTATGTTACCTTTTTCTTCGACGTTTTAAGCTGTTAAATTGTGGGCGCGAGAGAGCCGCTCTTGGAAGGTGGGACACAGTACACACCGCAGTGTAATGAGCTCACGGACATTTATTAGCACCTTTTACACTAGAAGAGTCTGGTGTTGGGCCTGTTGGTACATAGCTTGAAAACGAGGAACCCAGCCTTCAACAGACACGTACACAAGAAGAGAAGAGAGACGACCACACACCCAGCGTGTGTGGTCGTCTCTCTTCTCTTCTTGTGTACGTGTCTGTTGAAGGCTGGGTTCCTCGTTTTCAACCTTTTACACAACGGCGAACCCGCCAGCCGAACCTCAAGAATAACTACAGCAAGATGTCAAATGTCAGCAACACACACACACACACACACACACACACACACACACACACCGCGAGTACCGCGAGTGACGTTCGACTCGCCACGGGAATCCGCGGGAACGAGCCGCGGAATCGCCCCTACGGGCCTCCCCTTGAGCGACGGCCGTCGACGGTCAGTGCCAAGTCCCAGAGAGGAAGAGTTACGCTCCTCATGACCCCGCGAAATGTCGCAGCCAGTGGGCGCAGCGACACCGCGGGAGCACAGCGCCAACACTGGCTCAGCGGCGACAATACTAACTATGCCACAGTAAAGTCTGCCCGCATGGTGCGCAGGCACCATGAGACGAAAACGACTTTAAAGGGGGTGCGAGCACTCCCACAAAAGTTAAATGTACAGTCAAAGATGGTCTGCTTGCGTTTTGCAAGCGAAACTTCTATTTACTGACCTGTGTAGCTGGTGATGGAGGTGAGGTACTCCAAAAAACCCTACTCACCCACACAACCCCCTCACCCACAGCTGGCGCGCACCAAAGAAATAAATGAAATGAAATAAATTTTCATCCCGGGCTTGGGATTTGAACGCGGGCCCAGCCGGTTTGAAAGCGAGTGCCTTGAACACCACGCCACGCACCCATGCGTGCCCATTGTGAATTGAATTGAAGCATACAAATGCGTTCTACCGACAATGCAGAAAAATTCAGTTTCACCGCAAGGGCGAAGTAATGAATGAGATAGCGAGAAATTTTAATAAAGGAAAGAAGATGGCTTTTAAGGGCTCGTTTTTCGTTGTTAGACACAATATTAATGAGAACTAACAGACAATAATGCCAAGGAAAGTATAGGAGATGGGATTTGTAATAATTGGGATATGTGAAGAAAGTAAAGTGGACGAAAAGATAACTTGCTGCCGGCAGGGACGAACCTGCGACCTTCGAATAACGCGTCCGATGCTCTACCACTGAGCTACGGCGGCGGTCATCCTCCCGTTCACTTTATAGGGTATATATGTGCATTTAAACCCAGGAGTGTTAGTCGGCGCTGACTACGCGTCCTCTAATGTCTAACGCAGATCAAGTTTCGAATTTTGAGTGGGGTGCAATTATTGATAAAAACGACCCACACTGATGAAAATTCTTCAGCTAGTATTGCTGACGCGAAATTAAGTTTACCTTTCTCATAGGTCGGCAATGCCACTCATGAGTCGACTTACTCAGACTCAGTCTGAGTGAGTCCGGGCGAGTAATATTTTGGCGAGTCTGAGTCCGAGTGAGTCCTAAGCGCAAGATATATTTCTCGACTGAGTCTCAGTGAGCTCCACATTTTTTGCCGACCTATGGCCTTTCAGCACGTGCCACGAGCAGCTTCTGCACCATGGCACGCGCTACATTACCTCGCACCAAAGGCCGTGCAGGTGCATCCATGTCAGGTGCTACGTCCATGTGCAGGCGCATTTGCTTTTACCTGTCTAAAGGTAAGAGAAAAAAAGGGGGGCCTCTTTTGTACGTGTCAAATCCCAGATAATTTTTAATATGAGTAAGTTGAAACACATGCTTGCTGAACAAATCCAGCAAAAGATTTTTTTCGCTTATATAGAAACGTCTACATTAACCTTGCACTGAGAAAGGGCGTATATGAGTGTTCGTGTGGCGCATAAGAGTCACATATTTCAAAATTATGCATTCGGATACAGCCTAATGCCCTTTTTGGAAGTAATCCACAGCGCGACAGGGTTAAACATGGACAGAACAATGAAGCAAAATACCATTGTTTTGTACCAGAGAAACGTACCGAAGTAATGGCGTCAGCTACAGATGCATTGACTTTTTATTATTGACTTCTTTGCCTTCTCTTTCATTTTCTTCTTCTTCTTTTTACGTGCAGGTGAAGAGCTTAATAGGAACGACACACCCATTAAAAGTGTACGGATACGCTATTCTAAACGAAATCATTTACTGCCTGGTGGAGTTGGACGATATTCTTAAAGACGAGCTCGCGAGTGGCGACGCTCTCGAATTCCTGGGCACCGCTGTGTGGAAGCCTACTTCATGTATTATTCCTCCCGACACCGTGCTTCCGCTGACCGACGAAGTGGCAGACAGCACTTCTATGCCGTCCACTCGTGCGCCGACGCTTTCCAAGCACACGGGCTTCATCGTTCTGGGAGATACCAATGGTATAACCACGACTCCCAACGCACCTACTCCTCGGATAGCCGAGATTTGGCAAAACGCATCGCAAAAGACTGCAGATCTTCGCTCGATCAGAGTCAGGGGCGCCACAGTTAAAGACAGCAGTGACGTTCGTCTTATACTGCTTGATGATGTACTCTGCTTTAAGACAGTATTTGCTGGCTTCTATCAACCGTACTTGCTGAAGTAAGTAAACCTTTTGTCATTTATACGATTTAAATGCAAAAAAAATTAAAGCACGGTGTGCGGTGCCTGCATATACGCAGTAATATGACACAGAAAATGTGAAGATAAGCTGTATAAAGAAAACTCAAAATGATCATATTTGTCTTGCGCTGCTGAGCAGCTCGGCGCGGGTTTTTGATCACCGCATTTCAGTGAGGGCGAGTTGAAAGAGAGCGCTTGTACTTAACATTAACGTGCGCACAGCGAAGTGCACGTCAGAGTTAATCCGGAGGCTCCTACTGCGGTGTTCGACATAATGATACTATGGTTTTGGCACGTAAAACCCCAGAATTAAATTTTTATATTTTCGTTTTTACGTACGAGGCGCTATCTTCAGTGAAAATACTGAAAATACGAGCCGCTGTACGGAATTGCTACCTCCGACTGTATGGAGGAAAACAAAACAAACAAAAACAAGAAGGTTGGAGAAGCAGCGCGCTCTTCTCGCGTATGCGATTATTGTATTGACTGCTATAAAGGGTCCCTGCAACACTTTTCCAAGTAATCATCGAATGGCTTCAATAAAAGAGCTTATTGCCTCACGAATCGACTGCCGCAAAAATTTTTAGAATCCATCAAGTACGAGCGGAGTTACAGGGATTTCAGGCGCTTTCTCTCCCCTTTCATACGAGCGAGAGCGCTGAAAGCTGCGCGAGGGAGGGGGATGAGTAGGGGGCAAGAAGCTACGTCCGTTCGTCAGCGTGCGTCATGACCTAGAGTGTATCCTTTTTTCTTTCTTCGAACGCACGGCTTTTTCAGTGTGATCGCGAGCGCGCGCGTAGCCACGTGGCGGCATCCCGCGGCCGCCACAGTAACTATGCAGTTCACGATGCTCAAATCAGCCAGGGATGGGCAAAGATACTTTGAAATTGTATCGCGATGCGATACAAGATACTCGGGCAAGAAGTACTTGAGATACAGATACAAGGTACTTCTGGAATTATTGTATCTGATACGATACTTCCCAATTGTAGCTTAAGATACTTCGATACATTAGCGATATCATAGCAAATTTGCTATTATAGATCTATATAATGAAGCAGCAAAGGCCTATATACAAAATTGTTTACTTGAAAATTTCCTAAGTGCCACTAACTGTGTTTAATTTTAATGAAATGTCTGTTTGTATACCAAAAGTTTGGTCTTTCTTGCTCAAATCATACTAGTTTCATTTCGAAACAACCTATCGATTTGTTTGGCTGCTAAACAGTCAGTGGTTTTTGCATCACACTGTAAGCGCTGTCAGTGGTTCTTGCTTCACACTTTTAACGCGATAGCGTTAAAGAGCTCGTATCACAGAAATTCCGCCGTCGGCGTCGGGGCCGTTGGTTGTGAGCGAAAAATCATCATCTTGTCCGTGACCGAAAAATGGAAAAAGCTGCAAATAAAATAAACAATAAAAATGTTAGGTCCGAGTGAGAATCGAACCCAGGCCGTCTGCGTGGCAAGCAGGTGTTCTACCACACAGCCACGCCTTTGCTTGGAGCTGCACTGAAAGTAACTTTCATGCTTCCCAAAAATACGCGTCCTGTATACAGGTGTCACAGCACGAGATGTAATATCGGAGTAATATTGCGTGGTACAAGCGTACATTGCCATCGGGCGTCACACCATGTCAATATCATAACGACTTCGTGGTTTAAAGAGAGCCACCCATTACAAAAGGCACACATTACTGCGCGTATTCCCTTAAGACCACGTAGTGGGTGCATCGCAACTTCGAAAAAGTTTCTCGTGCATAATAGGTCCTGGTTTAAAGCATACTACCCATTACATAAGGCACACACCTTAGTGCGCGCATTCTGTTAAACACACGTAGTTCTCGAAGTGCGCACTAGGGACAGAATATCGCTATCGCGTTCAACTCTTAAAGGCGAAGCTTAGGCGTCCCCCAATTTTTGTAACTGATGGTTGTCGCTGCTCTACTTGGTGACCAGCTAGCGGGTTTCCATCTAATTGCAAGAGCGTCATTAAGAAGCCTTCGCACGATGGCGCGAATACCGCTGTGAGTCTGGCCTTGTCCGTAAGCGTATTACCGCTTTCGTAATACCGCATCGCCCGACAGGTGTAGAGCAGCTGCAACGCTGCTAGCGATATTTTATTGCGATTGGCCACGAGATCGAGCAGAGTCGGCACCTAGCGGCGAGCGGACGAAACCCGTGGTGTGGACGGCTCCTTGCGTCGTCTTCTAGCCACACCGTGTTCGCATGTGTGCGTACGTCAAGCACGTCCTCAGATGACAGCTTATTCCGTTGTGCTAGCACAGCAACAAATGTTTGTACTTACGCCTACACGATATACACAAGCATTTCCCCTTCCGAGAATTGTATGCATAATAAGTGAGTGCATACCCATGTCGGTATGGCGCTAGGTCGAACCATTGACCCGTTCATTCGACAAAATCATTTCGATGTGGTTGCCACTTTGTCGTTCAAGCACATCACATAGTGCATTTTTGCGTCGTCCTAAACAAAAGAAGTACAAAATCTCGAGGTGTGAATGTAGTTTTAGCGACACCGTCTCTTAAAGTGTTGACGATTTTGAAATCATTGTGATACTGCAAAGCATGAACTAGCATCTGCAAAGGCCGGTTAGCGGTAAAAAAGACCTCAAACCACGCATTTCTATAGTGGTACAAGCGTATTCATGCAAACAGAAAAGCAGAGTGCGCAAAGTTCTACTTGATCTAATTACACAGAAATACAGGCCAGGCTCTTTGTTTTGTAGCCGCCAAAGCAAGAAGTAAATACTTAAATGGGCTCAGTCGCGCAACGCTCTTTAAATTGTGGTATAGGCTGAACACAAGTTAAACACGTACAAATAGAGCAAGAGAAAACATAGAGCACAGTGCAAAACATGACTGACCGAAGGCCAGTACCCCAATGATTGGCAGATTGCTCTTCTCTGACACGTGATAGGAACGTTAGGCCGGCTTCGTGCATTAATGTGGCAATGGAGGGCGTATATAGCACCATTAGGCTGTAGTCAACGCGCTTTATTCGCCGACAATCGACTCAAACCGCCTACGGCGAAGCGCCGCTGCGTACATTCGTGTACGTGCCGCCGACCGCCTATCCACACTAACGCGGCGAATAGCAATTATATGGACCGGCTGGTTTTTGCCGTCGCCGTCCGTCGACGCCGTCAGGGCCCGCATATGTATGTTGTATGTATGTATATATACTGCAGCGCTCTCAAACGTGCTTCGAGCGAAACAACCGGCACGCGCACCGTCAGCGCTTCTCAGGGACTATGGCGTTTGCTTGCCTGTGTGCGGCCGTCACAAATGTTGACGCACTGTGGAGGCGATGCCGAGAGCAGCGGACGCTCATTAAGCCACGGTCCACGCGCCGGTTGTTTCGCTCAAAGCACGTTTGAGAGCGTTGTAGTAGGGTAGCACAGGAGGGCCGTAACGTGGTCATATTTCTCAGGTTTTCATTAATTAAACGCCGTTAAAAATCACTACGCAGCATGTACGTTTCCACAAAAGATTGTACCGCTTGTTATGAAATGTCCTCTACAACGTAACGTAGCGCACTTGACCCTAAAATGAATACCAGAAATGTTATATTAATTCATAATTCATCTTAGTTAATTAAAGAATTAGGCTCAATATAAAAATACCCTAACGAGAGCCACATGATGGTAAACCATGTCGTTGGTTTTATTCAGTTGAGGTTAACCCCTTCTTTGGAGATATTTGGTTCACACCCTCTATAAGCACGATACGGGCGGCACCATTAAAAGCTATGAAAATAGAGCATGATGTATAATAAACTTACATGTTAAGGTCAGACAATGAAAAAACTCGGAGCCCACTGAAAAAAAAGGGGGCTGAAGGGGCTCGTGGGGACGCTCAATCCCCATCCTTATATCTAAGATTCTTTCTCATCATTTCCATTATTATAATGCAAACCCAATTTCGCTATTTTACTAAATCGTAAGCAGGCTTTTTGTTAATATATACTATGGGCACGCTGAGATTATTTTATCTTTGTCCTCAACGTCACCTTGACAAGTAAACTCACTCGGAATGTTGATTTGTAAATAGCAGAAATGACGCAGACAGTTAAAAAATAGGAATAAAGCAGAGAAGGAATTAGAGACAGATAACAAAAGACATATTACAGTAAACAGACGGGCAAAAAGTATACAGAGGCCTAGATAATGTCTGGGATGCAAACGGAGGAGAGCAAAGAGAGCAGTTGTGCAAACAATCAAATTATCATTAATATAACTTCTTGAATAGTTCAGCAGGGAGAACAAAGATGCAGTGCGCCAAAATATCTTCTCTTACGTAAATGCTTGTTCTATTGCATCTAACTTCGGCACCGATGGTGCGAGGGTTGTTAGAATCTCATTTGCATATAAGTGATGTCATCCTATGAAAGTCAAGCTTACATCCACGAGACCTCTCAAATCGCTGATGTGTGAAAGCCGCGAGACACACAGCAATTCCTTCCTTGCATCCTTGAGACATTGCAACGAAGCACTATGCAAGACAAACTTCTATAACGACACTACAGGGGCATGAGAATTCGAGCGAAATGAACCGCACGCACTCGAGTACGCAGCACAGTATAGTGGCTACGAGCAAGTGTCATGGCACCGACGCTACTAAAAAAAAAAAAAGGGTAAACATTGAGAAAACAAAAGGTCGGCTCAGCGTAGGCACTCGCGCCCTTGTTTTATCGAAGTGGCTCGAGCGCCATCACGTGACTCTGCTTCACTAATGGGGACTCGTAGGCCTAATCACCTGTGCTCGCTGGAGCACGCTGGCGGAAAAAAAAAATGTCACTGTCGTTAGTTTTATTCGGGTGGCTTAGTGGCAACAGTATCAGCTTGAGAAGCGGAGTCCAGCCGACGTGTACTGTTTCGTACGGTGGTGTTTCTATAGCAGTATCTTGTACCTTAAGATACTCGATAGATTATTGAATGTATCGGAAATACAGACACAGATACTCGTTTTGCGAGCTGTATCGCGATACAGATACAAGATACCCAAAGAGTATCTAAGATACTATCTAAGACACATGTACCTTCGATACTGCCCAGCACTGAAATCAGCCAATGGCCGTGGACAATGGGTTAATGGCGTGGTCATTTAGGTTTATGGCATCATTTGACGAGAAAAGAGGGATCGATTTCTAGCTGATTTTGAGAATTAACTGTAAATTCCAGGCCGCGTGCTGCGCCATAATATTTGGTTCGCGTGTTCTCGGGAGTCTCGACTGCCGATCGGCAGCGTTTTCTGACCATACTGAAAAAAGTGTTGCGGGGCCCCTTTAACGTCGCGATCGGTACTGTACTCAATGACCTTCGTAAATGACTGCAAGGTCGGATAAAGTGTTAGCAAGCTTTTTGAAATAGTTCCTGCATTTGGGGAGGCCTGTTGAGTTTGAAATCTCTTATCGTCACGTTCGATTACTTCAACCAGGTACAACGCCTGCAAATATTTCAAGACAAAGGCTGGATGCAAACGAGGAAGCACATGCATGTTTGACCATTGCAGATGAGAAGATGCAACGCCGCATTCTTGCCACTAAAATCTTCTGTCTCCTGCCACCATCCTGTTCACAATAAAACAAAAATATGTGACCAAAAATGAATCTGCAGTGATTACTGATGTTGGGATAGCCGGCTGTTGAGTATTCTGAGTATCCAGGCTTTCCAGAAAAGGCGAACGCGACGCTCTGCAAAGAGACGTTTTAACTATTCCTGGAACCCGCCGGCTCCGAATGATGGATGTGTACGGCATTATGGCCCGATATTCTGCGTGCTCGTTCACATTCGCTTCTATCAAACGGACTCTGTCGTTTTGTTGCAAAACTACGGAGGTGCAGGTCTTCTGACATTATTTTTCGCCTTACTGAATACTTTCCGATCACCCCTTTTTCGAGACCATGGCGCGTGAATGGAAAATACGCCTTTACTGTAAAGCTGCTGCTAGCGACGCGATCAATTGAAACCAACGCAGAAGCCGTGATCGAAGAAGCCGTGATAGATTCACAACCAGCGCAGGTAAGACGTTGTTTGCTGTACTTGCAAAGTGTCTGTGCACTTGGCGACGAAGTTGGCCAAACGTATGCACTCTGCAATTCCAGCTACAGGCATTACTTAATACTCCCGGACTATATCTAGAGAAACCTTCGGTGCCGCTTTCGAGTGTGATTCTCTCATAAGTAAAACAAGCAGCATTTCCTGGCAAATTTTTATACCAATTTGATTTAATTTCTCCTTATGTCGTCCCAGCCGGTGCTTAAACGTGCGATGCGTTTCTCAATGGTTCACTTTACCGACGTACACGCGCGCGACATGGCAAATGGCATGGAAACGAGCTCCGCTGTTGAGAATTGCGGTAGAGAACTGGCGTCAAGGACGGGAGCGTTTCAGGAAATCACGTCCGGGATGCATTGAAAGCCGCGAAGATTATCTGTTTGATTTAGCGCTCTGATACCTCGAACTTTTTTCGCAACATATTGCTCACGGAGTGTCCACCCATACACCAGGTGCATGCTAACAAAAGAAAATGAGCGTGATGCCGTCGCCGCGTGTTTTTCTTGTGTAGATATAAGTGTAGTCTACACTTTGCTATTGCGTGTCTGCACTCTTTTTTTTCGTTTGTGCAGCCAAGTGAAAAAAAAAAAAACCGGAACAATTCGTAAGTGGTGCTGCTGGTATAGATCCGCTTGCACATGCTGTCGCAGTTATGACACGTGCGAAGCGCTCTGGGACCATGGCGTGTCCGGCGAGGCCGTTATGCGGCCGGCCGGCATATGTGTGTACTCGCGGAAGCGGACTACAAAACCAGATTGTGTGCCAATTTCCTCGCTGTTGAGTAATATTTTTTTTATGATTTTCCAGTAAGACGTACGAATGAGCTTTTCGGAGACAGCGTTATGTAGTTACTAGAACAGCACCACGTCACGCACAAAAAAGTCAGTTTCGCCGCAAAGGCGAAGCAATGAATGCGATAGCAACAAAGTGGAATGTCATACATAGTAAAGCTAGCAGCTCACTCCACTGGTGTAGCCGGGGCGGTTGAAACCCCCCGGAATTTTTCAATTTTGCACGTGTGTAAATACACGCACACATACAAACGCATGCACGAACAGGCATAAGCCTCTCCCCCCCCCCCCCCCTCCCCGGAAAAGATTTCTCGCTACGCCCCTATCTCACTTCGTTAGAAAACACAGCCGCTGCAAGAAGCGAAGTGACCTTCTTTCGGCCTTTGACATCAACGCAAACATTGTGATGAAAGCACAACACGTAGAAAGCTGTGAACCATCTGTCGAACCTCCCTGAAGAGATAAACGCGAGAGCACAGGCGACCACGCCTTGTAGGTGAAACTATAGGGCCGGAGGCGCGCTGTCACACTCCGACGAAAAACGGGCGGGGCGCCCTTTGGCCCTTGGGGCCATCTCGCGGGTGATAGTGAACAAGCCTCTGCAAGGATTACGTACCTCAGGGACGCGCGTAATATATAGCAACGGTAATTGCTGGGAGAAGAGGTTTATTGGCGGTGTGTTCCTATGGTGACTCTATGGACAAACACAACGAGTCAGGGCAGAGCGCCGTCCAGAAAGACGCCAGCGGCAAGCAGCGCGAGGTGAGTGAGCCGAGCAAAACCCAGCACGCCGGCGTTGGCGATGCTGCTGACGGGAGACGCATCTTCTTCTTCACAATACGCCCCAGCCGAAAAAAAGCCAGACTGGCGACCTAAGAGTCTGGAGGCAGAGGGCTGTGGTATGGCTTGAGACGGGCCGCGTGGACGAGGTCACGTCCACGCCGGCGCATGTCGTCGGTTGGGGAAACTGGCCCAATGAGAGAATTCACCGCGGAGATTTGCTCCAAAATGCGGTAAGGGCACTCGTACTTTGGGTCGAGTTTTGAGGAAAGCCCAGAAATTTGGTAAGGAACAGCCAGCCATACGAGAGATATCGCGGGGAATAGCTGGGACTTCGAAGTGAGTCAGCGTTGTTTTCCTTCTGGCGCTGTTGCTCTTGGGATGTGAAGGTGCGCGCGAGTTTGCAGCACTCTTCCACTTATCGGGCAGCTTCGGACACAGGTGGGCATTCGGAAGCGTCAGCGGCGTCAGGACGATAAGGAAGGAGAGTGTCGATGGTGTGCGAAGGTTTGCGTTCATACAAGAGGAAGCCCCGCCACGGTGGTCTAGTGGTTATGGCGATCGACTGCTGACCCGAAGGTCGCGGGATCGTATTCCGGCCGCGGCGGCTGCATTTCAGCTGGAGGTGAAAATGTTTGAGGCCCGTGTACTTAGGTTTAGATGCACGTTAAAGAACCCCAGGTGGTCGAAATTTCCGGGGCCCTCCACTACGGCGTCCCTCATAATCATACTGTGGCTTTGGGACGTTAAACCCCAGATATTATTATTATACAGGATGAAGAAAGGTGAGAATCCCGTGGTAGCCTGTGTCGCGGTGTTATAGGCGAACGTGATGAATGGAAGAACGCGGTCCCAGTTAATAATAAAAATATTATTACGCGACTTTTATTTTACGTCTTGGCTCACATTACGTGGGACAATGTGTATACGAGCGCCAAAAAATTGGAAAGGAATAACTTTCCGCTCCCGGAGAGTGAGCCGCCTGACGGCGTTGACTACCCTTTCAAAGTTCACCAATTCGGTTATTCAAGGTGTCCTTCGCGTTTGCCGAAAGGGCGACTAAGTATAAATAACTCATATGTGATGCACTCATAGTTTCTTAAATTGGGTGCCTATAATAATTCATCATCGGAAGGCCATCTTATGCCTACTGCAGGACGAATGCCTCTCCCAATGATCTCCAGCTGACCTTAATGTCTGGCGCTAGCTGATTCAATTTTACGACTGCAAATCGTCACTACACTTCACCCCGTGCCATCCTCGGCCGCGCTTCCAATCTCTTGGTATCCATTGCGTCGCTCTAAGTGACCATCGGTTGTTTGTCCTTCCCATGATCTGACCTGCTCAGGTCCATATTTAACACGAACGTGTTTTATGCCATTCCACAACGACTTCATTAATGTCATTTCCGTCATGAAAATGAGGTCAGTAAAAATGCACGAGACAAGGAAAAATCAGAAAGCAAATTTCTGCGGTGCTACCGCGAATTATAGCGCACAACTCGGCCCGCGACACTTGCAAGGTGACGTGTACCCTAACCACTGCACCATCAGCACATGCACATGTAGTGACACAAACGCGCCTTACATTCTTTCTTAACTTCTACTTCCTCTCACTCTGCGCTTGTGTGGCGGCATCACCATAGCGATTATGATGATGATGATGGTCATGGTGATGACTATGATTTTGTGTCTCTATCCTTCATATCCCGTGGATTCAACGTTTGCACCCTTTTGGTGGTGCCGCCATAGAGTCGGGCGTACGCAACGTTTGGGTGGTGCCGCCATCTTGGAGTGGTGAACCAAAGTACTGCATCATGACACGGACGAGCGCTGAAAGTGAGCGCTTCCGAAGGAGTTCGGCGGAGCTACCTGTGGAACGCGGTTTTTGCCTTCTGCTTCGGTGACGAGTTTTCTTGCGTGCTTTGTATTTCGCGCTGGTTTAGCTTGTGGCGTCTCGTCACAAGCATAAAGCAGCTTCCACATGCATCGACTTGTTTATACGCCTCCTTCTGCTTCAGTGCTTCGCGTGTGATGGCAGTGAATAAAGAAACTGCCGCATTAAGCGCCGCAGAAAGGCAACGACGTCGACCGGCGAATGTCGCGCAAGCGAATGATGTCGTGGATTCACTTGCGCGACATGCTGCGTGAGACACGCTAGCAGGAAGCGGAACGCCCTCGCACGATAACGGCTCAAACTACGAACTCAGCCTTTAGCGTTCTTGAAGCTTCTTGCTTCGCAACTCAACTGATTGCCAAGCCTACCACAGAGCCGGACCGAAATGATCGCACCTTCGCCAAAGCTCACTGCGAACAGGACGTCGCTGGCCAACAGGACCAAATACATCAATACCTACTTGGATACTGAACCTGCAGCTTGTGACCAACCAAAAGGTCCACACAACACGTTCAAGAGCATGTATTGACGCAATCTCTGCGCGGCATTTACCATCCGCTGTGTCCAGGTGCTATGTTCACTGATTCAGCTACCACAAGGGACTGGTCATGGCTGTGGACGTTTATCGACGCGACGATGTGCCACCAGGCGTCAACGTAGGTGCATCCACGTCAAACGGTGCCATGCCCGCCAAACAACAATCGATATTGTGCAAGCTTTTATTTCTAGATGCACAATAAACATTCAACTGCTTCTGTGAAGACAAGCTTCACTCTCGTGTTATACCGTTTCCTAGGACAGAGTGATCAACCACATTTTTATTTACTGCACCATCGCAGTTTTGGAATATACAGCGTCCGAGGCCGTGGGGTAGACATTTTTCGCGGCACTTATTGCTCAGTGACCGCTACATTACTTTTTCCCCTTTCCTCTGTCACGTTGCTGCGAACAGCAATCGCACCTCCACCGGCTTTTTTCTTAAGTTTTTTTTCTCCTGATATCAACCATGGATATCGGTTACCCTTGTTTGTTCTCTGATCCATTTGTTGTATTCCTATGTATTAGCGTTACGTCGATCATTTTTCGTTTTAGCGCACGCTGTGTGGTTCTTAACTTCTCGAGTGTTTTTGTTTTAAGGCGAATACCCTAGATGCCTAATCAAACGCGAAAATTGACTGTCGGAGTCGGCGGCGTCAACGTGAATGATGCAAAAAAACATCATCACGTGATGGCGTCCCCATATGACGTCATCATGGCATCACAGATCGCCGAAACTTGTGACGACATCATGACGTCACTATTACGTCACATAACGTGACGTCACGTGATGACACCATCACATGACATCGTCCCTTGGTCAAAGGTGCGTTGATCACGGAGGCAGTGGAAAACCAGCTGACACGCAGAAAGCATGAAATTGCTCCGGATCCGCGGATCGTCCACGGATCGTCCCTACGGACTCCCTCCCTTGGTGAATCGAACATCGTCGATTACGCATCGTGTTGTATTTGTTGTGTTACACTGGCATTCTAGTGTTCGTATAATTTGGCTAGCGGGGTCATATAAATTCCCATTTGTTCGTTTGCACTACGGTGTATTGTGCGCGTTGTTTCTTGAGAGAAAGAGACCCTACAAGGTCATGTAAAGCGAGCCGGTTAGAGAAACGTAAGAGAAAAATAGGTCGCCCGTGCACGATGTGGCTAGATGGTATTTTCAGGCCACAGGATGACGTCGCTATGGTCTTAAAGAACTTGTGCCAAAAAGATCTCACTGGTGTTCCTATACCCATGGTGTCTCCAGGAGTCAACAACGGTTGTATAGCTCACCATTTGCCACCACACCATTTCAAAGCGGACGCTCATAAACATAATAATCAGTCATCATCATTGTCGAATACTGATAGCGGAGCTTGGCTGCACTACAGACATCCTACATGACGTGTTTCGGCGTATCTCTACGTTGCTTCGATGCTCACTTATGGAGTTCATCCCGAGGTGGGCTCAGCCAGACTTTCTCATTTCCCCTTTTTAACAGCGGAGCAGTTTATGCCAGGTGTTGGTTGTAATCCGCCCTCAGAAAATTATCATCATCATGAACCGGCCCGCGCTATGTTCGTTCTCTTATTCATCTTCTGCTTTGTGGAGAGAAGAGATAGCAAGAAAGAGGACCGAGACATAGAGAGGGAAGAAAGATAAAAAAAGATATAAAGAGCGAGAAAGACAGAAAGAGAAATAGATAATGTTATGACTGACGGTCGGTGGCGGCCCGCTGACCATGAGAATGGACGGGCGATGCGTTCTCACACTGCTAGAACACCTGCATCCATCCTAGAAACGGAATCCCCGGGACGGGAAGCGACCGACCACGGGAAGAATCTCGACCTAACAGAGGGACGTCCAAGTTGGTGACGTTTCCACAGTGGTAGATGAGTGTGCTGCCGGGACGACCTGACCTGTATGTTTTGAGAGGAGTCGCCGCAGACCCTTTACTGCCCTTCTGGGAAGAGGCAGATGGACATGCCCGAGAGTGCAACGACCCCTCAGCGCGAGTGAAATGGGCTGTGACATGGTGGGTGGTGTCGTGTGTGTGATTGGTGGTCATCAAGAAGGAGGAGCCAGCCAGATGGGTTAAAACGACGGTGCTAAGTGAGAAAAGAAGCTCTGAGCCCTCGGTAACAGGCTCATCCACTTCGCTCGTCGCGAACTCTTACCTTGTCACTATGTAATTGAGTCTACAAAAAGTGTCAGCAAACATGTTGTTATCGTTTTCCCAACTTGCTAGCATCAGTTCCTCAACCCGGAGACTCGACTACGCTACCAAACGGAGTCCGGGTACGACGCTGCCCTATCGTAGCAACAACCTGGTTGCCGAGAAGGGACGGATCTAAATTCCCGGTCGCAACAACTGGTTGTAGCGGTGGGATGGATCCAAACACCCGGTCGCAACAATAGAGAAAGAAAGAAATAGAAAAAAGAGACAAAAAAGAGAAAAGAGAGAAAGGGAAAGAAAGAGATAAATAAACAGAAACAAGGAAGGCCGCCCAGTTCCGATGTTCCTTCAGGCTTGGCACCACTAGTGAAAACTATCTCAATTTTTTCAATCATATCGAAAACCAGGTTAAATATTTTTAGATGTCACCGCATTCATCGCCAATCCTTTTATGATCGAATCATTGGATGATGACAATCATATGAGGACAACCGTAATATAGGCAGGGCGGATGAATTATGAATAATTGAATGCATTTTAATCAAAAACCTGACTACTTAGTGAGTAAGAAAATGAAGGAAATGGTATATTCATAGTAAATTTCACCCTAAAGCCAAGCTTGTAAAACAGAGTACCGCTGCACAATTTAACCGAGATTCTGGGTAAAAGCAGGGACACCCCGACTCGAGAATTGTTGAAGGCATTCCACATGAAAGCATGAGCTTCGTTTTGTATGAGTGACACTCCATTGTCACTCTCGCGGGCAGAAAGAGAATTTTTTAATAACAGATTGTAATTAGGGTGACGTGTGCGCGAAGTTTACTTACCCGCAGCGCATGTCTGTGCTTATGGGTGTTTCAAGAAATGTGTCCAAAATCCTCAAAAATCAGGGAAATGCGATATTTGTTCGATGTCTTCATAATTAGTTCTTCTGCAGCTGCAGACACCTTAAAATGGCTAAAGACGTCATTTGGGAGAGTAATTAAAAAAGTTGGATTAATTACTTTTTTAATTAGTGGAGTTCGGCGGTTATGTCAAATGGGAGAATTGAAGTCCCTCATGCGAAGAAACCATTGCAGCTTTGAGATTTCCAAAAAGCGGCCTCTAGTAATAATTCCGAAGTAATGAAATTTACCCAAATTTAGCGGCAAAACCGAAACGGAAACGCGGAACAGCGCAACTGCCATATTCTTCATAGACGTCCTGAATGAGTGAGCGTGGTTATATCAACCACCAACCAACTTCGTTGTGTGGGTGTGCGGGCTGCGCTTGCAATTATAGCACGCATGGCGCGCATACGTTAACGAACGCGAGAGAACTACAGCTCTGTAATCCGTTTTCTTGTACAGTGACGTCATTCTGGTCGTCTCCTTCTTGCGCTCATCGGTGCTTCAGTTTCGGTTTCGCCTTTGAATTTAGTTGAATTTCATTACGCCATATTAATTGCTTCAGGCCACTTTTTTTCGAAACCTCAAAGCTGCAATGGTTTCTTCGCCTGAAGAACTTGAATTCTCTCATTTGACATAACCGTCTAACTGCACAAATTAAAAAAATAATTCATTTAAATTTCTTAATTACTGTCCCAAATGATCTCTTTATTGAGATGCCTGCCGCTACAAAAAAATAACGCAACTGTAAAGGTAGCGAGCAAATATCGCATTTTCCAGATTTTTTTTAGAATTTGGGCATCCGAAACACCCGGTATATCTCAACGTACAAAATGTTGAATAAGCAGTCGAAAGTTTCGCGCTCCCTTTGACCCCTTCCTTCGTTACTTCCTTGCGCAAAACAGCCATACTCTCTGTGGCTCTTTCATTAATTTAAGAGCGGTGGGCCTCACCAGCAGGGTATAGCCAGTCTGAGTGCTAGCAGTGTCTTAATCTTGTATTTGTCTTGGATGCAAAAAGGGAGGTGATGAGGACAGGAATCTTTTGTGTTTTTTTTTCTGCGTTAAGCGTGCCTATTTGATTTCAACGTGCTTTATGTGGTTTTTATTTTTTACATTTGTCAAATTCCAATTTATAAACCCAACAGGAATAATGCAAACGTGCGCTTATGGAAACTGCTATGCTTTACCTTGGAATATAGGCTATGACCTTTATAATTTTCCTACAGAGGCTATAGCTCAGCGTATGGGACTCGCAATTTTCGAATTTTTTGCTTATTTGGTTCTTTTTCTGGAAATAAATGTACGCTAGCGTCCGCTTCAGTTCGAGTGCGCTTTAATACGCCGGCGTGTCTCATCATTTCCCCGCATTCACCGTTATATATGAATATAATTCATAAAAATTATTCACCGCTGTTGTGGGATCTCTTGCATGCAAGGAACACAGGAAACAGTGCACCTTAGTGTAAACCTACAAAATGACTTTGATTTGTACCTTCTAGAGTCACTTATACATGACAATGTAACACGTTGCGGAATCGAGAAAGTTCGACTCACCACGCCAAGCTGTTGAAAGCGTAACGTTCTCCCCTGCCAAAAGCCCAAGCATATGTCGTTTGCGTGTGACGTGTCGCCAATGGAGGCACATTCGAGGGATCGGAAAGGAGTCCGTGGGACAGCCCCGCGAAACTCTCTGTCGAAAGCGCGAGAAGTCGACCGACACCTAAAGAGAAGGAAACCCGTTCCTCATGGCGCCCGCGTAACCTCGCCGTCAGGTTTACTATAGGCTACTGCGGGAGCGTTGCGTCTATTCTCGCACTATACGACTTCGCCACTATGCCGAGCTTGGCGAAGTCACTATGCCGAGCTTGGAGAAGCTTGGCGCACCCCGGCTTCAGGAGAAGCCGGAGACGCGAGAGCCATGCGGTGAAAACAGCTTCAATCAAAAGTATAAATATGCACAAGTAAGCACAAACAAAAAACTGCAGTTTAAACAACAAAGGCAATCGACACCATCAGTAGATTCACAAAACGCTCAAGAATAGAGCGGCGCTGGCTTTCACATCGATATATATATATATATATATATATATATATATATATATATATATATATATATATATATATATATATATATATATATATATATCATGTGCGTGTGTTGCTACGGAAAAGACAAGTGCTCTTTGCTAGAATATTGCAGACAAACTATAAACGACCTATATCCGCGCATGGCCCTCTGGAATGAACTAGTGCCTTTTAGCTCGCAGTAAACCACCACACCACTCTTTGTTTAATTGTGCATCTGAAACTCACGTTTCTTGAGGCAATAGTTGCCCCTTGTCTTTAGAAAAATAACAAACTCGCTACGCTCGTAGCATCTTTAATGAATAAAAACCGCTGTATTCCCTTTAAAGAGCCCTGTATAGGTATACGAAGGGCCCCGCCACGGTGGTCTAGTGGTTATGGCGTTCGACTGCTGACCCGAAGGTCGCGGGATCGAATCGCGGCCGCGGCGGCGGCATTTTCGATGGAGGCGAAAATGTTTGAGGCCCGTCTACTTAGATTCAGGTGCACGTTAAAGAACCCCAGGTGGTCGAAATTTCCGGAGCCCTCCACTACGGCGTCTCTCACAATCATATCGTGGTTTTGGGACGTTAAACCCCAGATATTATTATTATTACTATATGAAAGGTTATTGCGACGTGCAGATAGCATAACAAGGTGCTGGGAATGCGTGAAAAAATTGGGCAAATGCCAAAACTACAGAAAAAAGGGAGCAAATCTTAAACGGACTAAAACGGAGCTAGCAGACACGTGGCTGCAGTTGAGGCTCGATGCGCCCACTGAAGCTGTCGGTGATTACCGGCGGACTCGACTGTATGGGCAGACGCCAATCGCACGATGTCGGGGTGCGTGCGGGGATTTTTAATGAGCTACATGTGCTGGCCAGCGGTATACCCTTTCTGAACAAAGTTACAGTTCCCAAAGGACGATCTTCCTCAAGCACGAACGAACGTTAATCCGGCGGAATGATTAAAGATTACGCGGGCGAGAAATAAGCGTTCCGCTACACGTTGTATATCTCTTGGTTCTAGAGCAATGCTGTCCAAAATCCGTTAGTCAATAATAACAAACCTTGGTTATTGTTCGTAAATATTGACCGCATTTCATCTTGGTTTATTTTTCATAAACAATGTCTTTTCAGAAGAAAAACGACGCATAAATAAAGCTTATGGGCATTTAAGTGAAGGCCAAAACATGATAAAGTCTAAGTAACTTCAGTGCATTCTACCTTCGCTCATGCCTGCAAAAACTAGCAATGTTGCTTGAGACGCATCGAAGGTGCATGAGGGTTGTGAACGTCAGGCTTCGCGCTGACAGAATTCTCAATCAAAGAGCTTCCACACGTATAAAGCGAATCCAGCAGAACAGTGCGGTAAGGAGAGATGCAGCCTAATGAAGTTAGCATGCTAGGGAAAATGCTGCGTGATCTCCACTGACTTCTGCACACGAGATGCTGAAAGAACAAAAAGACGTAGGAGGCTCAGCCTTTATTTCTGAAAGGAAGTGCGCGAGTACCGAGGCGTGCTGCCAGGCCGATTAAGACCCTGGTCAGTGCTGTCGTGTCGCTTCACTGGCTCTACAGACGCAGAATTCTAGGCTTCTATTTAGAGGATGTCCTGTACATACTCACGTTTTTCACGTTAATGACGCCACAGTGTCGTGTCTGTCTTCACCAGATAGTGGGTCGGGACAATGAGGGAGCCACAAAAGTACTAGAGCAAGTTTTGGTGAACTCGGCATCACTATACCGTGAAGGGTATTACGCATCTGAATATTAATTGCTTCTGTACTTCATTAAACAACATAAAAGGCTTCATTGCAGTTCATCATCGCAAATAGCATTTCGTCCCCCGCCCCTGCCTTCTTCACATTTTTTTCTCTTTTTTTGAGTACTGCTTTTACGACAAAGCCGTAATAATAATTGTTGGGGTTTCACGTCCCAAAACCGTGATATGATTATGAGACAGGCCGTAGTGGAGGGCTCCGAAAATTTCGACCACGTGGAGTTCTTTAACGTGCACCTGAATCTAAGCACACGGGCCTCTATCATATTGCCTCCATCGAAATGCGGCCGCTCCGGGCGGGATTCGATACCATAACCAATGGACCTCCGCGGCAGGTACGACAAAGCGAGGAAAGATGAGTGTGCTTTTACGTGGTAATGTGGACATTCCCGTGTTCTCCCATGACTGTGATCTAACGCAAGAACGCGGGGACTCGTGCGACGTTATCTTTTTGAACTACCAGTTGCATCTCATTTCGGGTATACTGGCAAAACACAAAACGACGTTCGATGCGCGGGAGCATCATTATGCATGCAAGGTAGCGTTTCGAGAAAATTCAGAACACATTAAAAGTCCGAGCATAATACACAAAACTTCCCACGCACTACTCAGCGCACCAAGTTAATTATCTCCTCTTCCTTCCCAATGAGAGTGGTAGGGGTGTAGCCAAGGGGGGGGGGGGTCAACGCAAGCAAAATTTTCAATTTTGCTTGCGCATATATATACACACACATACAAACGCACGCACAACGTACATAAAGTATGGTTGAAACCGCCCCCCCCCCCCACCCCTCCGAAAAAAATTTCTGGCTACGCCCCTGGAGAGTGGGGAGGGTAAGATAAACGCTACCAAGCGGCATGCTGCCTTGGCGAATACAAGTGTCCTTGTTGAAAAGTTGGCTCTAACGACAATTCTTGTTCTGGGACAGTCAGTCATATCTTCGTTGACGTAATGTTAATGCACTTAGACCGCCTTCATGATATAGGATTGTAGACAATATTTTTGACATGACATTAAATATTTCGGCAAAACCCTTGCACGCTGATTGCTTCACTCGGCATTACTGAGCGAATGGGGGCGAGTCAGTTTTAATTGTAATGAAATGTACGACAGACAGATGATGGTTATGAAAAGCGGCACGAGGAATCCACACCGTCCAGCGATGTTTTGACTGCTGTTTTGTCTGTTGCCGTATTAACACATGGCGAAGTCAATAACTATATCGTTAATAACACGGCCTAACTGGGAACCTAGCAATGCCTTCGTCAGCGAATTACTTATATGTTGTTCGGGGCGTTTTTCGAAAGGACGATTAAGGGGATGAATGGGGTCTGAGGCTGTAAAGCCTTCTACCCCGTCATTTTTTGACGGGTGCAAGTAAAAGATATTTATCTCTGTCTCGAAAGTGCGGTCTGCTTGAGCATCTCACGAAGCTATAGCCAACGATGCACAATGCGTCCGCACCGGTCATGTTGGAATCGGGATATATCGTAACCAGATTGGCAGCAGATGTTCGAAACTTGGAATGCTGGAACGGATCGAACGGAAGAACAGCATTTACGACTTCGCCGTGAAGTGCCTCTTCCGCTCTGGGTTACTTCACCGCCGCGCGTGCGAAAGTGGGCGCACAGCTAGACGATACGCGTACATACATGTGTGTGTGCGCGCGCGTGATAGGTACAACGGCCCTTTACCGCAAAACCGTATCGCACAGCAACTTCCTTCCCGAGCATTACGCCAACTTCCCGACAGGTCGAGTGCGAGGGCCGATGGGAAAGGGTGACCAGGCCGCAGCGCGTAAACGTTTCGAAAGAGGCGCATGAGACAAAGGCACGGGTAGAAAGTGCGCAAGAAAGAAAACGAGATCGGGCGAGGGCGACTCGAGGCGGCTGGAGAGGAGGGCGCCCCCGGCGGGGGAGGCTCGTCCGTGGTTTCGGGCGACGGCGAGTTGGTGAGCGCGACCGGCACTTGCACGGCGACGGAGCGCCAGTCAGGCCCTTGCCGAGTGCGGTTGCGCTTTCTCCCGAGAGGCGAGCGACCACGCGGACCTAGCGACGCACCTTGGGTTCACGTAGTATACCCACCGCGCTCAGCGGTCTTCCCATCTGACCCGAGTTGATCATCGACAGGGAGGCCACGCGGACTGTGAATGGGCTACGACTCCATGGTGCTAAGAACGACATGGATTGGCGTCAGGTGAGCTAGCTTAGAATCCCAGTGCTCGATGGCAGCGCGTGTGGCAAGCGAGGCAGGCCTCTCGCGCCGGGCTGTCACCCTCGGATGCGCAAGAGCTGTACACCTCCTTTCCCCCATGAAACAAGCTGTCGAGGGAAGAGCACGCGGGCGTCAAGAACGGAGACGGCTTTCGCTCTTTGTTGGACACCTACACAAAGTGTCCAACAAAGAACCTTTTAGGGAAGACGCAAATACAGAAAAAGAAAGTGGAATCCGCTGTCTCGATACTGATATGTGCAAAAATTTGGAGACGGCCGCCAAAACACATTCACTCATCTGAATGTTGTGAGCATTCATGGTTTCCTGCTGCACGGTGTCGTGAATAATCTAAAAACCATAGTGAGTAGCCGCATCTAATTGTATGCGCTAAGAAACAGCGCAGCTTAAGACAATTTACTAATATATCAATATTATTAAAGGGTTGCATCAGCACCAGTCGAGAAAGATTGATAGAACTAACGTTAGACAACGCTGTGTTCTTACTTGTGCCGTCGACAGTACTGTAAGACGTAAGAAGGAAGTCGCTGTCGGCAGAAGGTATGAGATTAGATAGTCGATTCATCACATTCTGAGATAATTTTTTTTTATTTTGGCTTTTTCTAATGTCACGTGACAAAGTGTTGTGCCATTTCTTCTTATACTGTGAAGTACTTCTTTGGTCACGCAATGATATGCCGTTGAACCATTAATATTTAGTGGCGTCATGCTGCTACAGTAGCACTGCACGACAAGGCAACCTTGATTATTTAAAGGAGCTTCATTAGTATTCTTCTATATATACGTAAGATAACGAGTGGAAGCCATTTAGATAGGTTCGGGATCGTTGCTACGTATCTTAAATTAACGTCACTAAAAGGACACAAGAACAACAACAAAAAACAGACTTCCTTCATCTACACTTCTCTATAGATATAGACGGTTTGTAGCAATTAGGCTGAGTTTTTTTAGAATACAGATCCAGTACAGCGTCTGTCGTCAGCACAGCGCCGCTCATTATTGGTTCATGCTTGGCCGACGGAAGTGACCTGGAAGATAACGGTTCCATCTTGAGCGAATAAAGAGCGCGAAAAAACGAAGAGGAGCGAGGGAACGACAGACACAGCTGTCGTTCCTTTGCTCGTCCTCGTTTTTTCGAGCTCTTTATTCGTTCAAGATGGAAGCCCGCCAACTTGCCCAATTAACCGTTCTGAAGAAAATCACGGTATCCATTAGTACGAAATGGAAGGCTTCGGCCCATCATAAACCATCATAAAGTCCATATAAAATTGTAGACACCGCCTTACATCGGCTACCGCTTGGATGGGCTTCGCCTATGCTGCAGAATATTAACGAGACAGAAGAGAAGGCAACTCTTATGAAATCTTTCAAACTTTGATGCACACACATGAAGTATTTTGCTATAGAGGTTGCGGTTCATCTCGCCAACCATAAGCATTCCTGTGGTTGCTACGAAACAGAGCGCTTCGGATTGTGAAAATCTGTAAAGCGTTGCCGCAGACTCCTGGCATCGAGTTCCTGGAGCACTGCAGTAGCGGTTCGTGTCGTACGTACATCGCAAGTACCTTGAAGATGAGCTGTTGCTGAGCCAGAAATAAGTATAAGGGGTGAAAGCAACCGCGACAATAAATACACGGCGCGGAATGGGGAGAGTAAACCCGAAATCGTGACACATGTTCGCTGTATATAGTTCTATGACGTCAAAATGAAGCCGCGTGTAAACAGGAACTTGCCAAGAGGTTTCATCACGTCATGCGGACCTGAGGAATGCGTAGTTGAGTGTGAGACTTGTACAACTACCCCCCAGCCGTCACAGACGTCACATTTCAAGTCATGTTTTCACGCTCACTTCCTCTCTTCCCCCGCTTGGAAGACGACGCGAAACTGCGTGAATCGTGAATTTTCCTTTGCGGTACACTCCCGATAAACGAAACTCACTTAAGCGAAAATGACCGATTAGCAGAACTATGGTAAGGACTTTCGTTGGCCGCCCATAGGCAAAATATTGAAGAAGTTTTCACACAATGAAAAAAAAAAAATCAGGGCTGCAATAGAATCCAAGCAGTATCCGTAGTAGTAAAGTGCCCTACAATAGAGACATGCCAGTGCTTCTTTCTTTTTTTCTTCCACGGTGTTTGTTAGAAACGTACTTAATGTGCGTACATAGAGAAAAAAAATGAGCCAAAGCCGCCTCTAGAAGCGCACAATAAGCATTACAAAGAACAGATTTCGAAGTAAACTGTTCTCTAAAAGGGCACCATTGATTGAAACTGCTTCGAAAAAATGCCCTATAGAGGCGTCATGTCCGGCGAGGAGTCACGTTAGCAGCTATGCAAATATTGTGCGACAGAAGCGCAGGATCGTACCCCGCTTCACACCATGTTGATTGCGTGATGAGTGGGTGGTATAAAGCTTCTTAATCATTACAAAGGGCTCAGCCATAATTCATCATCGTCATGATCACTATCATCATCAGTAGAAGCCGCAGCATCAGCAAAATGCGCAGATACATAAGTGCACTCACTGCCTTAAAGACACGCAGTGAGTTCTTCGCTACTTTGAAAAATGACGACGAATTATGGCTTGTGGATACTTTCTATAACTGTACTCGCAGTAGGCGCCCTAAGGGAGCTTACAACGGGCTCCAAGGAGGCCGGTCCTCCAGCTTACGTTGTGATTGTGCTGGTGTTTTCTTTTCTTTTTTTTGTATCGCCGGTACAACGCATTCTTATGGCTCAGATACAATCGTATTCTGCAAGCGTGGGTGTTCAGCCCAGTGGCTACGCGGCACTCGCCTTTGGAGGGGGGCCCCTGTTTTGAAACCCAGCACCACCACTTAAATGTATTTTGTTTTATGCATTTATTTCTTTGTAGCATATTCGTCACACGCGATAGACGGACCCACAGACAAACAATTGTCTTGTTGAGTCGACATAGACATGATTTCGCATTTAAAAGTCAGTACAAAACACTGACACTAGTTACCACACTGGACGCCATGAAAGGCGTGAAGCGATGTGATATTTCGTACGTTGAAGCCCTCCTTATTCTGTAAAAAAATAAAGAACGAAGAAAATACACATTGACCGGAACGGGGAAGTCTTTTGAAGGACCCGGTGTGAATGCATAAATCTCAACACGAACAAGGGGAAAATGTACTGTACCTGCAGTTCAAGCACGCGTGCAACGCCAATATCCCTGTCAGTTGTCCCATACTGAAATAAGAGGAATCAGAATTTGCACCCAAAATTGCCATTATTGGCTTCTGTGCGAGCGTCAAAGCTGTTCTTTTACGATGTTACGGTTGTTGAAACTTAAAGTTCAATTTGGAACTGCACAGCAGAACTTATTACATTCGCGCGCTTTTTTATTTCCGGCATTCCCGCACTTATATCGATAGCGTCATACACCCTAACAACGACACGACAGGACTTCGGTATAGTTCTGCAGCCAAAGGGGTCGGATGTGGGGATCCGTTGCGTTTCCCCACGGGAGCTTACTTTAAAACAAAGGAAAAGTCGCAGCTATGCACTTTAGTCTTCGCAGAAGCGTGGACATTATGGGCTCACAGTCTGTGACATTTTTCTTTTAATATCGATCGTATTCAAATGTTTAGTTATATTAGCGCTGTCATGAGCGCACTGTGCCTGTTTTCGCAGAGCCCTCGCGCCGCCTGTTCTTCTATAGCCTCAACTTTTTGCGGCTATGTATGCGTGTAGTTCGGGCTACCGGGGCACGGGCCCGGTATGCCACCCCATGACTACGCCACTGCCTATAGCATGTCCTGTAGCATGTTTCGCACTGCATTCCGACTGGCCCTTTGCTGTCATTGCAACATATACCTCCGTATTTGGTGGCCATGATAATAATAATAATAATAATAATAATAATAATAATAATAATAATAATAATAATAATAATAATAATAATAATAATAATAATAATAATAATAATAATAAGAACACACGTTTAGCACAAAACCTAAGATTGTGCGCCACATAAAGCAACATAACACACGGCGACATCTGGTTTCGATCATGTGATTGTTAAGGTCAGTTATATTACCTTTAGCGCAAGCGTTGTATCGCTCAGATGGCTTGCCCTGAACAAGAAGTACAGTTTTTGTTGCGACTATGTAATATAACGAAGCAACTTTTTGATGCAAAACTGCCTCAGCGTTATGAGCGTCGAACACTGATCGTGGCAGCCACATGTGGTAGGATTTGTAAATATTTCCAGATTCACGTAGTGTTCTTCAGAAGGTTGCACTGCTACCTCGAAATTTGAGAGGGAGCGAACTATACTCTTACCAAGCTCTGAAGAAAGAAGAGGGGCTGCCTGCGCAGATGTACGAGGAAATCAGAAGCAGGGGCGACGACCCAGATGCAGAAATCAAAATTACACGTTACTGTTACCACATTAAGAAGCACTCATACGTTATCTGTGGGCGCCATCCTTGCATATTTATCCACATGATGGTATAACTGTGGTTTGAAAGATAAAAACACCGACTTCGATTGCAATGTAACAGCGAGAAAGGCAGCATACGTACTCGGGCTCTCACAGAGTGCCGACTTGGGAATTCCGCTACATTTCCGTCTGAGTGCTAGCGCCAGTTTCTATAAGCTGTCTCAGTCTATCGCGCCAAACTACGGGATCTTATATTGGCGAAAATAGAAAAAAAATAATTATCTACGGTGTCTCAACTCTACACCGCCCATTGTATGCTACCTACGTTGGCTAACTTCCAGTCTCTCCATGTGGTCACTGGTGAAGCTAGACGTACTGGTTCTGGCAGCTGCGATATACCAGAAGCACAGCGGATACCGGTTCCACGTACTACGCGCGGCTTTCTGTATATATATATCTGCAAGAAACGACACCCATACCATCACTGCTGTCTACCACTGCTTTAAATCAGACACGCATCACTTAGAAAGAAAGAAAGAAAGAAAGAAAGAAAGAAAGAAAGAAAGAAAGAAAGAAAGAAAGAAAGAAAGAAAGAAAGAAAGAAAGAAAGAAAGAAAGAAAGAAAGAAAGAAAGAAAGAAAGAAAGAAAGAAAGAAATGGGGTGTTCCGTTATGTAATAGTTTTCTTGTTTAGTGTTTTCTCTGCTTTCGCTGTCAAAACATATGTATGCAGTTGAAAGCAAAATTATCGAGGCCACATCACCAGAAATAAATAAAATAAAATAGTTTCTGGCATAGTAGTGGTAACGGAATTTGTGTTTATGGCGCTGGTCAAACAGGCGCACGCAGTTTACCGCTTGCTTTCAGCAATTTGCGTAGGCCGTGAAAAAAACTTTTTCTTTTTTTTCTTGCGCTGCACCTGTGATACTCTTCTAGTCCTGAAAAATTCGTAAACAGGGGGTGTGCTGAAGACGACGTTTCGACAAGCGTACTTCTCTTCTTCAAGGTTGCAGCCTTGAAGAATACTGTCGACACGTCGGCTCCATGCAGCACACCCCCTGCTTACGAATTTTCCATCACAAGCTTCCACCTTCCACTGGCTCCTGCCTTTCAGTCCTGCAGCGCTGTAGCGATTGTACAATGGTTGCCGGTTCTATAGGTCAGCTGAGCCCGGCA
This sequence comes from Rhipicephalus sanguineus, assembly GCF_013339695.2. Classification (NCBI taxonomy): domain Eukaryota; kingdom Metazoa; phylum Arthropoda; class Arachnida; order Ixodida; family Ixodidae; genus Rhipicephalus; species Rhipicephalus sanguineus. Next base: position 183,351,909 of record NC_051176.1, read on the forward strand.
AAGTTTGCCGACAACCTAGCCGCCTGTGTCTTCTGTACTTTGGCAGCAATCAAAAGTAGCCGCATGGGAACTGGAGGGCGCATAGGGCGCATCATACGCGCGCGCGCACGCACGGAATATTTCCAGTGAAATAGAAGTGCCCGAAGTGAAAATCTGATAATAATAATTGTTGGGGTTTAGCGTCCCAGAATCACGATACGACTATGAGAGACGCCGCAGTGGAGGGCTCCGGAAATTTCGACCACCTGGGGCTCTTTAAGGTGCACCTAAATCTAAGCACACTAGCCTCGAGCATTTACGCCTGCATCGAAAATGCGGTCGCCGCGGCCGGAATTCGATCCCGCGACCTTGGGGGTCAGCGGACGAGCAACATAACCACTAGACCACCGTGGCGTGGTGAAATGAAAATCTGACGTACAATATTTTAGCGGTGTGTTTTTCATTGCTCATTTTATTATTCTAGCAGAAAGGTACCTGTTCAATTACATAAATAATGGCGTCATCGAGATCCTGCACAATGACCCGCCTGTGCGTTTGTATATTCGTTTGTATATTGTGGAACTTGAAGAATTTTTTCTAAGGTATTATTTTGATGTCCATAACCTCGGCTGTTGCTAGTGCCATACATGTGCCCCTTAATGACCGTCGAGTTTCCAAACGCGACCATTCGGACGACATTAAAACTATTCAAGAGTATGTAGTTTCTAGTTTATGTAGTATAGAGTATTCTAGTTCATGTGAAGTCCCAAATTTCCCTCGTGCTTGAATGACAGAAGGCACATTAAAAAAAAAAAATTGGGGCAGCTACGCACTAGTGGTGCGAAGACTGAGGATAGAGCGGAGTTGCTGGCGTTCCCCACCTCCTTTCCCTTCTTCTCAACCTCACTTCCCTTTCCCACCCCTTGCTGTACTATACTAAATACGGCTATGCTATGCCGTTTCCATTAGTTTTGCATATCGATCGGTATTCATTGGTTATCGATCGGTATGGATTGGCCCGATAAAGTCCAAATTGGCCAAGTAATGCTCGTATAGTTTCGTCAAGGTCGTAATCTGCATCGGTTAGTTATCGATCAGTAGTGATTGGCTATCGATCGGTATTACACGGGTATCCAAGCTCAAGCGAGCATAGCCATGCGTTTCGCGCCAATGTTATGATTTTGGCTGCGCCAGGTTGCCATGGGGACGCGCAGTGACATCATCGCTCGGCGAGGTTTTTTTCCAGTCCACGGATCACAGCTCCGCCGTTAAAACGAAGTTTACGTTTCCTTAAGCGCCCCGATGACTACAAATAAGGCATAAGTTCAGGGGAAGATGGATGCTTGAAGAGATGAAAAATTCTCGAACACGGGCTGTCGCTGAAGCCAACGTTTCGACAAGCGGTCTTGTCTCCTCCAAGGCTGAAAGTTACAACCTTGAAGACGACAATACCCCTTGTCGAAACGTCGGCTCCAGCGACACTCCGTGTTTTTCACCTCTAATGATTGCAAGTTACAGAACTAGCCTGACCCAACATTCAGAAACTATATGTTTGGGGCAGTCATTGGTCGACGTAGTTGCCTATATCCGGGTATCATCATTGGCCGCTGTATCAACATCTCGCGCACAGGTGCTGAGCGCGATAAATTCCGCGAATCTAACCCATATTTTGTGGCTGCTTACGCACTGTAGTTCCGTTTGCTGAAAAGGAGAGAACTCTTAGCATCCTCGTTGGAATGCGCGCTGACACCACCAACGCCCATAGCCCATACGTGACTTTCAGAGTCATCGAAACCTGGAGATGCGAGGGCAGCGAGATACTAACTTTGGTGTCGTGTTGCGCAGTTTGTGCCTCGCACCATCGACATTCCGCCGCTCGTCGTCCGTGAGCTGAAAATGACAACGCGCCGTGACGCAAAACGTCCTGTGACGTAATTCTGTTTTACTCGCTCTTGTGCAGGCGTGTTTCGCCTACATATTCGAGCTCTGTATAGTGCACATGGCGGGCCACCGCATAAGGTACTGTTTTCGTGAAATACAACAGGGCTGTAGGATGCTGCATCTCGTTGGCTCCTCATTGTATTGGCGTTCCACACAGACAAACACGCGCACGCATTTACTCGCTCACACACACACACACACACACACACACACACACACACACACACACACACACACACACACACACACACACACACACACACACACACACACACACACACACACACACACACACACACGCGCGCGCGCGCGCGCGCGCGCGCGCGAAAGAAAAAGGAAAGATAGTCCACAAGATGGTCATTCGAAAATTGTACGCATGCATGCGCTTTCATAATAAATATGTTTAGGAAACCGTTAGGTTGTTTTTTTTTTATATCTATGGCGCGCTATACTTGACCAGCGCCTCCTCACTTGACGCACCATACATACGCGCGATATACCACGTGTTTTAATTTGTGTGTTTTTAGTTCGAAAAAAAATGCTTCCGAAAAGTTGCCTTCTGGGTTGATTCTAGAAAAGGTTAATTATTAGAAAAGGCAGAAATTGTCTGAGATTATGCATTTAACCTAAAAGACTTTCAAGTTGACCTTTCGATCATTTATCTTCAGCCGTTCGTTCTCGTTGAGAAACCGAAGCCGGGCATAGCAAATAAGTCACACCTTAAGATAAATCTCTAAATCTCCCCCACCCTGTTCCCATGTGTAGGGTAGCAAACCGGTTTTCCTAAACTAGTTAACCTCCCTTCGTTTCCTTCTCTAATATTTCTTCTTCTTAAGACTAACATCACTGTAGCGGTGTCCGTCCTATAGCATGCTCGTCGATTTGTTTCGCAGTGAAGAGTTGCCACAGTTTACCTCGCTTTCGGTTCAATTTACTATCATAAATTGAACACCACCCTGCACTACACTCCCTTAACAGAGGCGTGAGATACAGCGTTTGTGAGCGATGAAGGCAACGTGGAGGGCAGGAAAGGGGCGCGGGTAGGCGCGTTTTGCGAGTGTGAATGGCATGTGATCGTGAAATGAGTGGATGCCAGCCAGTAGGTGTGAATGGAAGCGACTACAGACGCGAGTACGTGAGGATGAGTGTGTGCGTGTGTGTGGGAGCGTTAACGAAGGCTAACGAGTGCGGGTGCGCGTAGGTGTGAGATTTGAATCTGTAAATAGACTTTGTCAATTGCTTCGAAACTACACGGAACGTCATGGCGCCTGTCTACGAACCATTTAGGCATCTGGAACATTGATGCTCCTAGAGCACCTCAGAAAATGAGACGCTCATTTTCCTCAGTCTCATGAACTTCGGCTTGTTACACGTGCTGTAGAATTCCTCCCACCGGGCCGCTTTATGGGGCTAGATAATGCTTGATAGGAGGAGCTCGAAGCATTGAGATTGTGGCATCGAAAATTGTGACAGAACATATGTTGCACTACCTGAATCCGAATTACCGAGAGGATATTGGCCGGAAATGACTATGCTAACCAATAATAACAGACTTTTGAATGATCGTTCTGAAGCACGCCACTATGGCATCCCTAATTTTAACTGCTGTGCAGTTTCGTCACGTTAAGAGCACAACTTATATTCGATTAAATTTCTGCATTCTGGTAGTTCTTATTGCCTGTTTACTATTGCATAGTATTCTTAGGGATTCACACGTGTCGATGTCGTTAAAATCAATCTGCTAAGGCCACTTTGGGCGCATTGATGTGGTGGATTATCCTGATTTTTTTATATGCCCCTTCTCAATGAGAACTAAATTATGTGAGTCAAGTTCGTACGATTCGTAAAATGTTGCTCTCCGTTGACTTTACATCATATCCTCCTTTTCTTGGTTCCGAAAGCTTTAGAGTAACAGACAGTGAACTACTGATGTTATGGTTTGTACGCGAATATGTACATTATAGATAATGGTGCAGTGTTTCCCAACCAACATGAGCGTGTCAAACTACCGATATAAATAGGGACCTTTCATTGACGGCCATTCTATCTCTGCTAGTGGTCTGTCGTTCAGCGGTCTAGTAAACCCGTAGATCACAGGAATTTTAGTTTAACCTTCTTGTAGTAATAAAATTTAATAGTATTGTAAAGTGTTGTAATACTGCTAAAAAGACGAGGACACGAGAAGAGTCTGGAAACACACAGATGCTGCGTTCATCTGGACTTCACGTGTCCTCGTTTATCTTTCTCTCTCTTTTTATGACATGATAACATGGAGAGCTTGGCACCTTGAGGTGCCACCGGGTTTCCCTCCTCGCATTGCTAACAAAATCAAATCCTTAAAATAATCGAAGAACGCTCATCATCACTGTCGTTGACGAGAAAGGGGGGGGGGTTCAAATCACCCACCCCTCCCTGCTGAAAAAAATTCCTGGCTGCGTCCCTGCTCATCATAGTGCAGACCACAAAATGAAAACTACTTCATAACAGTTCGGAAAGCTACAGATGATAGTAGAAGAACACGTAGAAACGTGTGCCAACGTGTACAAACGTGCACAACCATCGTCTTCTATAGTATTTCATGGTGGGACATCCACAAGCTCACATCGTAATATTTATTCGTCGTCGAGACGAAATGCGATCGATAGAGGCTTTCCAGACTTATGTGCTCTGTTTAAAATGTAGTAGAGAAAGAGCGGAAAATGAAAAAAGGCTTGACGATGTTAAGTGGAAGGGCAGAATATTTAATGGTAAATGTTTTCTATACCGTACAAATATGCACTACTGCAGCTTGAAGCCGATGTGACGTCGTTTTCCCGTGGCCAGAATCGCAGGCACTGGTATCGTTAGCATTACTGCAGGCGGATGCAGTGAGGTCTGTTTGGCTGGAAGTTATTACGCCTTAGCATAACTTATGCTATCAGCAAGTGTGTTTCACTTACTGAAACTTCATCACTTCGTCTTACAAAACGACAATCGACACGCATAGAGCATCTTTCCCGATCACTCCAGTAGCTTCAGAGAAACCTTGAAATATAGCTTGGAGAAGATGCCTCTTCGGCGATAAGAAAGAAGATCATTAATAGAAAAGCAGTTTTTAAATATGTGAAAAGTCAAAGCCACGTGCTTCTGAAGAGACGTATACAAAAGAAATCCTTGATTCACCCGCCCACTTTGTGTACCTCATTGCAATATTGAGTTTTGCTAAAATTGAGTTTTGAGTCTGATTTTCAGTGTTTGACGTTCTACTAATATAATTGAGGAAACTCGCTTGAAATCAGCAACGTTGAGTGTATTATGCATACCCACGTATGTGTATTTTTTTGTGTACCCAACAATTATTGCTGAATTGTGTGCAGAGACAGGTGTTTGTGGCTGTAAGCAATAACCCATGGGGCCAAAGCTAGGAGAATACTTCAAAAGGAAGCTTTAGAGTAAGCTCATAACACTAAAGATGGACAGGAAAATCACAAATGCAACATTGAGGCACAACAAGACGGCAGTGCGGATTAGACATTAGTCGCAAGCCGGTGGGATCTTAAATATATCGGTGTTCAACGTCCCGAAGCTCAGGGTTATGACAGGCACTAACGTGGAGAGCTTCGGATAAGAATCCACTGTCTGGAGTTCTTTAACGTGCGTCTAACTCAAAGTACAGTCGTGGTTTTGCGTTGCGCACCTAGCGGCATGCGACCACCACGACGGGAAAACCGAACCTGTGGCATTATGATTGGCCGCAGAACACCATAACCACATAACCACTGAGCCACCGCTACGGGTCCCCCGTATTCCAGTCCAAATTGAAGAAGTGATATCGCAGCAGTCCATGCATTCCGTAGATGAGATAAACGGTGATCTGTTACAATTACTGTACCGCTGCTAAGGGAAAGGAAGTGAACTTCATGGTAGTGAAAGGGGTTGGCTAGAGTGCTGAGCTTGGGAATTATATTTATTTATATGACCTGGTCTTCCACTGACCGGTCGTTTTCGGTGATGTTCATGATTTGTCCGATTCCAGTTCTTACAAACTATTCCACCGTGCAAACTCTTAATATTATTGTTTGTCCGATGTACGCACGTACTAACGAATATGAAAACTCCCTTTTGGTCATATACGGTGTCTATGAATATATACGTGTGTTTTCATATCCTAAAGGGCACAATAGCGGAACTTCCGGTGGTCGTCACATGCGGGAGAATCACGTGACTTGAGCACAAACGCCACGTATGACGTCATACCATCTTAGAAGAATAGACTGTTAGGCGAGATGGTAATTCATGATGAATGAAAATAGCGCGAAAAAACGTAGGACGAGACGAAGAAGGCTACAGCACAAGCGCTTGTGCTGTAGCCTTCTTCGTCTCATCCTACGTTTTTTCGCGCTATTTCCGTTCACCGTCATACCACCGCCAAAACTTGAATGAAAGGGTAGGTTCCTGCGTAGCTTTGCACAAGTATCGCTGTGTTGTCAGTGCCAGTGGTAGGACCATGTCACTGGTCTGGGCCAGTAACCACCGCCGTGCCGCTTCGTGCTTCTCACTATTTTGCCAGGGTCACAAATGCCAGAGCAAGCGTCGACAGCGAGGTGGCCGCTCTATCAATGACGTCATGTGTGACGTTTCTGCTCAGGTCACGTGACTCTCCCGCATGTGACGTAGACCGGAAGTTCCAGTATAGCGCTCCTATAGGATATAGACAAACGCTTCGTACACATTCGCTATAAATAATCCGACATGCTTTGAAAAGTACTCAATGATTTGTTTACATATAACCTTCCTTCCTTAAGGCTTCTAATATTCATCTCTTCCGCTTTCTACAAGAGCTGAATTACTCTTCATTTGTACACCTAGTTTTGTAGCGTTAGCTACACTGGCCGAGCTCGAGCAGTTTCGCGTGGCAATCAGAGAGCCGTGCTGCGCATGCGCGAGGAGAAGTGACGTCACACGGCGCACAGCTGGCGCACCGCAGCCGCCGCCGCCGCGCGCGCCTCGCCGATATCTGCGCATTCCAGAGGAGTGACGTCATAGCCGTGGCAGACATACTGGCGCCGGCGTTGGGACCGGGCACGAGACGCTGCCATAGAGACGGCAGCGTGTTACCACACTGACCACCGAGCCGTCTTTGTGGCAATAGAGAAATGGCGTTGAGCAAAAAATAAATATACATGTGTCACATAATGCGTACACCATGTGTGTGTCATTGAAGCAGCAGTAAGCTTGATAATCAAGCCAATCTTAGACAACCAGGAGAGCTAAGAATAATCAGCTGAACCTTAGCTCACGCTACGTATATCCTGGCATAGCCGAGCTAAGCCACTGCAATTTTTTTATATATGTATACTATTCCTGATCAAGAGCGCATTTTTGTTTGCAGATTGTTGCAGATGTTGCAGATTTCAGTTGTGAAATAATTTAATATGCATCCTATGTTACATTTTTCTCTCTTAGCTGTTTTTTCTTTCTATTGACTGAACGGCGACAAAGTTTGAATCGCTTCTCTTTCTTTCTTTTCGAATTAGTGCTCAATCGCGCATTGGCACACATCGATCAGTGTGTACCGATGCGCAATCGTTAATCTATAGTGACACTGGGACACGAATTGTGGCATCAACTTTCCATTACCTACAGTGGTGGCTTAGCGAATATGGCGTTGCGCTGCTAAGCACGAGGTAGTGGGATCAGAAACGGGCCGCGGCGGCCTTATACTAATATGGGCGGTAGGGGGGGGGGGGGGAATTGCGAACTGTGTACCGTGCATTGGGTCCGCTTCAGAGAATCTTCATTGGTGAAAATTGATATGGAGTCCCCCCATCATCTTAATGTCGTGGTTTCGGCACATAAAACTCTAGAGTTTATTTTTGAAATATTTTATTCATTGCCCTTATGTTATGCCCCAGAAGACTTAATGATTAATAAAGAAAACTCCCGTAAACACGAGTCCCGATTCATATATGTATCATGAAATTTGTTTAGTTTAATTATGACATGATAATAATATAAACTTGAGAGTCACCTACATCAGAATCTTACAAGGCTTTTGTTTATTATATTTCATAACCGTTCCGATTTATAAGCGTTCCTTTTTTTTAATATTTGCGATACGCCACCAACAACGTGTCGGGGTTGCACTTACCCTATCTCTGACCACCCTTTGGGCGCGACATTACCGCGGCCCATATAGTACATCGTGCCCATTTTGTGACGCCCCAATCCGCGATGTGACTGCCACACAATTGTTGTGGACTTGCACAGGCCTACAACTAAGTCGTCTTCGCCACCTCTGTGCAACGGGTCTCAGGCCAGGCCGACCACCAGACCTCGACCGCTGGATCCGTTGACCTTACCACCAATCATTATTAGACTTTATACACGAAGCAAATTTGCATGTGTATTTTTGACACCACCAGTTACTATGCCTAAGGGCAGGCTTTCGAAATAAAAATAAAATTCAGTCGCGCTATTCTACGACTTTTAGCCGTAGGGTATCAGTGAGCCACGAGGCAACGTTCGGGTTTCCAGCGCGCAACAAAAGATCGCTCACGCCGCCTCAAGGTCCTCTTAAATCACTTGCTCTCACCGAAAGAAATCGCTGGTTTTCCAAATAGCTGGTCTGTGTGAGGTCACTCTCTTATACGGGACATTCTCTTTACAAGTAACGCCTACCATCTTCGAGACGTGCGAATGCGGGGACTCCCTTTAAAATGTGACGGATCGATATTTGATTCGGGGCTGCGAACAATCAGGCCTCTGAAACTTCCGTTCTGCCGGAGCACGTTCTATTGTACTACTTCTTTTACTGGCGCCCTAATCGCATCTCATCCATCACAAACGAGTAAGTGAGTTGTTTAGACGCACGGTGAGTAGGACGGACAGGTTCAATTACTGATAGCAGAATAAAAGAACTTAAGTAGATGAGCTGTTGCAGCGACTTTGTGTGTATGCGCGCAAGTCGGGCTCCCTATACTCACGCAAACTCGTAATCTAGGGGTTGAAGCGTTGAAGGTACTTCGGCATCGAAGGTATATTTGTATCGTTTACACAGATTGCGGCTTAGTTTTTTTCTTTTAACACTGTTTTTGTAACGTACGATTCCTCCATCAGCAGTCCAGGTGTGCACTTCGGGCTGTACTCGTTAAAAGTACACCTCTCTTGTAACCGCGCATATGCACTGCTTCTCGCTAAGGAAACGTTTGCTATACATACTATACCGATGGATAAGCAACGTAGCCGTCTGAACAATTGACACTTTGGATAGTACTATGGACGAATTCTCTGCCTTAATTTTTTTCTCCTAGATTGCCCTAAGGCATTTTTTACCTCGGAGTAACATTTACACTGTGGCATTGCCTGCGCGTAAGCGATATAGTGAATACTTTATATTAACATTCGGTCATTATACCCAGGCGTCCATGATTGCACCACACCACACGAGCTTGCGTAGTAACGAGAATGCTTTGCCTTCCAAGGCAGTCAGTGTGCCTCGAACTATACACCGTGTTTTAACGTGGGAGTCCTCCAGTGGCGATTCCCCTCTCTCCCGTCGGCGGGCGTCTTGCATGCGCCGGTACATCTTGTGCTCATTTCCGCGTTGGCCGCAGACGCCGGCCTGAGCGAGCCAGCCGTCGCTTACGATTGCTTTCGCTTTGTTCTTGACTGCGCGGCCGCCAGGCACTACGAGTTGTCGGCGCGCTGACGCAACGGAGCGCTCAGCCTTCGAAACGTCTGTTCGGTACTGCCGCAACACACGGTTACAAACAAGAGCTCCGTGCGGGCTTGTCGGGGGCGCGTGCGACGTGGTCATAAAACCCATCAAGTGTCTTCATCGGCCGGCGCCTTTTTCTGGGTCACGGACGCGACGGGCCCCGCTGACCCGACGGCTCGCGTCCCGCGCGCTTCCGCTGTGTGCCCCATCGCGACAGCCCGCCCGGCGGCTCTTTCGGATCGGCGCGCGATCGACGACAACGCGTCCAGCGGCGCGCAAAGCGAGGGCACGGCGGGAAGCGTTGATAGATCATCGCGGCTCCCCCCGGGCTGGCCTCATTGGCATGCACACGGCGGCATCAGGCCCCTCGACGGTCCTGCAGCCAGTGGGACACAGCGTGACAGCCGCGAAGGCGCCGGTAGCCCTTGATGGTCCCCTTTAGCCGATGGCTTTCGCCTTGGACGACGAGCAGATTGCGGCGCCTGATAAGCGGCCCCTGCCACGGTATTCTCGCCACGCCATGAACGGCCCGTGAGCTCTACGGCGACGTCACCTCCGCTCCCAAGATAAGAGGGTGATTGGGACTCCCTGCTCGTGGCCTTCTGGACAAAATGCGTCGTAGAGGTGGTCGCGAAGTGTCCCGCCGGAGAACCGCTTTCCTCTAGTCTCGAGGCTGTGCCATTCCCTATCTCTTGGAATATAGTGTCGGAAGTGAGACAATGCCAAGAAAGCATCGACAGGAATGTTAGTCTACTTTGCAATGACCATAGACGCTGCAATTTTATATATGCAGAGAATATGCAGAACGGCTCGAAGTGCTCGCCGTGCATATCACCGGTGGCATCGGTAATATTGGCTCAGCGCTGAAAGTAGGCTGCACTGGTTGTTGTGACGAGGAGTTGGGGACCACACTTGCAGCACGACGGCAAGATACGCTTTGTATGAATAGTGGAGCGCAGCGAATGTCATCATATGATTCCGTACTAATGTCGGTCACAACCTAAGAAAACATGTAAGCTTCGCCCGTAGCCATTGCCGTGCCACCTGAAAAGAATTTTCATACATGCCCCCTGAAATTACGATTGCTTATTTCCGGGACACCAATCCCCTTCGCGTGTTTAAGATAGTAGATTTTCCATACAGAGAAAGTGTTGGTGTCACTGGTGTCAAGTACCAGACAAATTTTATTATAGATTCTGACTTGAGCATTCTGACTTGTCAGAAACGACGAACTTGGAGGAGTTAAGGTCTGGAATGATATACCGTGCCAAATAAATGAAATTAAATGATTTTCCTGTGCGCTTAAAAGGTACCTTCTTCTGAAAAAATTAATAAACAGTAACACTAGCACCCACTTTTGCTGCAATCTCTGTTTCATTACAACTTGATTAAAAGCCTAGCAAAATCATATTTGACATGCCTTACGTACTTTTCTGTATTTATTTTTGTTGTATAATATGGACAGAATCCGTTGCATACAAGTAACATTAAGTTGTACGATACTGCAATTGTTTTTATGATAAATATCTTTCTTTTCTTTATGTATTGCTCCATTTTTTTCCTTCTCTTGTTATCACTGAAGTGTACTTATAAAATATCTGCTTTGTTAACACAATCTCTTCATGCAATTGCATATTTATTTAGACACCCTGCTAGCCAGTAGCTACGGGTCTAATGTGTATTTTTATGTACTGAGAGAACTTGAAATAAAAAATGAATGAATGAATGAATAAACTTTTATTTTGCAATATATTTAGCATATACATTATTAAGTAGAAAGTAATTAAGCTTCGAACTATAAAGCAGGTGGCACGATTCTCTTACAGAGGTGGGGGACCGGTGCACCGCGATTCTGTGGGTGGAGAAGTGTGACTTGTGTCTGTCATTGGCTGTGTAACACCAGCACATTTCCTTCAGATAGCTATACGTTTTCAACGCGATATAGCGTTAAAGAACCCGTGTCACAAAAAAATGCGCTGTCGGCGTCGGCGCCATTATTCGCGGGCGAAAATTCCCGATGGATAAATGAACTTCCGCCGAGGGGTCAGGTTTACAGATGTAACATTGCGCGGCAGAAGCGTGGAATCGCACGAGGCGTCACACCACGCGAATATTGTAAAGGGTGAGTGGTTGAAAGCCGCCAACCCATAACAAATGACTCAGCCATAATACATCAGCATCATTGTCATCGTCAGTAGCAGCAGCCACGGCATCAACAAAGTGTGCTGCTACGTAGGTGCGCGCATTGCCTTACAGACGCGTAGTGGGTTCTTCGCAAGTGTGCTTGCAGTAGGTGCCATAGGAGAGTATACAGCGGCCAATGTCACGCTCACCGACGTCCCTTCCCTCACGGCACGTTTAAGGTGTCCACCGAGAATCGAGGCGTATGGCAAGCGAACGAGAAGGTGGTGCGAACGGGGCCCGCTAACGCTGTCGCGTTGCAGGGGCGTAGCCAAGGGGGGGGTTGGGGGGGTTCAAACCCCCCCCCCCAAAATTTTTCAGTTTTGCTTGCGTATATAGGCACGCGCACATAAAAACGCACGCACGAACATACATAAAGTATGGTTGAACCCCCCCCGAAAAAAATTTCTGGCTACGCCCCTGTCGCGTTGCACTCCTAAAGGCGAAGCTTAAGCGTCCTCCAAGTTTTTGTCAAAGTTACTGTAAGACGCACACTCGCCTGGTCAATTAAGCGTCTAAACTCTGCCGCCGTAATAAACACTGTCTTATATGTGTAAAAAAATGGTGCCACAGTGCGCTGTAACGACAGTCGAATATGTCATAAAATGTGTTGTTTATACGTGCCGCGTATAGCGTTTGCAATATTTACAACCTTAAGAATGAACTCTTTCTGGCAAATAAACATCGTTAAGGAAATTGCAATGAGCACAATTATTATCGGAATACACGCGCAGGCGATTTCACCGGTCAGTGCATTGTTGAAATGCAAGCAAGGTATTATCGTAATCTCTAAATGGCGCGCTTGAATACTACTTCACGACATCTTTAACATCTCACGTCCATCAGTCAGCGGGCATAAAAAGAATACGTAAACGCGAATTTCCCATTGCTGGTGCATACCCCACGTAAATGCCATTGCAAGTACGCGTTATCCACGTCAGTCATTTTTTATTCCTTTTTTTGCCGGTCCTAGCGCACAAAACATCGTGGTTTAGCACTAAAAAAAAAAAAAGACAGACACATGTGAGAGACAGGACAGGCGCTACTAACAACTGGTTTATTGCAAGGGTTGCAATGGAATAAATACCACACTGGTGCGCAGACGTGACGAACGCGTAACAAGACGTCACCACTTATCAGGCTACAGGCATGTGGCATCAAAAAGCCTAATCTCATTTCTATACAAGCAGATAGATGTGTCGCTAACACAGTTAGTACCTTTTTTCTTTATGTGATACGCCTCCCAGAATTCGCGGGCTGATTTGTTCCAGCTTCTTCCTAGAATCCTAGCCTCTCGAAATATCGGCTCACACATGCATTTTCGGCAGTGGGACGAAAGATGGGCCCCATCTACTTTCTTTAGATTTTGCGCATGCTCCCTTAACCGGTCATTAAGGCATCGGCCTGTTTGCCCTATGTACGACTTACCGCAAGACCGCGGTATGTCATACACCACTCCTTGTACGCATTTCACAAAGGGCGGGGCATGCTTCTTTGAGCACCCTTTCTTCTTGCAGCCCACCCAGGGGGATGAAACTTCGCGGTTTTTCTGTCCCGTGACCGCAGCGATCCTAATGTTTGGGGGCTGTACTACCTACGAGCATAAATGAACCGTCGTTGTTTCATTTTATATTTATTACCAGGTTACTTATTAACTCCCGAGTTTTTAATACTCAAGTGAACCTAAAGGTTGCAGTTCGAGGTTGCGAAAATATGAGCGCCACCCAGAGGGGAAAACGGGAACTGCGCCGTCCTATCTCTCACGGCGAAAACGGGGCGTTTCTTGTCGCGCGCCTATGTATGCTACGGCTTGCGGTGCCCCAAAGACCGCTTTTACCACCGTAAAGTTTGTTTAAGCGAAACTGGCGAAACCTTTGCAAGGTTCAGCGAAAGAGACGCATCAATGCATTAGCGCCGTTATCACAAATCGTGCTGTGCTGAGTGGTGTCGAAATTCTTCACGCCACACCGGCATAAAATTCTTTCGGATCCCGGCGGACGAAAGGTACGATCTGCATGATGCACGTTTTGTTTTTCTACGCTTGCACGGTATATCAGGATGCGGTTGCAGCAGTAGCTGTGTAATTTAATCGAGCATATACGTGCATGATTTATTTATTACATTCTGATTGTCTGCTCTACGGCTTAAATTATACTGTATGCTTGAATTTACTGTATGAATGGTACGTTTAGGCAATAAAACATTCAAACAAACTCTGCTCTTTATTCTTGTCTAATTTATGTGTACACGTAAACAAAAAAAAAAAAGTCTTACTTAGAATAAGCGGTGCAAAGACAGGTGGATGGGCGAACGTTCATCAATCAGAACGCAGTGATTGCCGTTTTATCATGCGGCGGGTTGCGCAACAGAAAGAAGGTCGCGCGCTCGCCATCTGAATACCTTCCACTTACTCAATTTGGCTTGCTGGTGCATCCCAATTGAATTTGGCGCTAAATCGCCCCCCTCCCCCCCGCCACTCGTATCCTCTGTCCTCATCAAGATGGCGTCCCCCAGTGCGTGTCTGCAATGCGCCGCCATGTTTTAGTACCGCCCCCAAACACCAGGTGTTCGTCTGGCGCTGCGAGCGAATATCGCGTTCCATGGATGGTATAGAAAGTTTCACTCCCCTGGCCCACCTTTGTTGTGCGAGGGCACAGCTGTGCAAGCTTGTTAGGCGCCGAAAAAACAAGCGGGACCCCATGCCTATTGGCAACCTTCTTCAGGTTGTGCGAAACCTTGTGCACATACGGCACAACTTCAGGTTTCTTCCCCGGTGCTCCCTCATCCGCTGTTTTTCGCTTGGCGCTGCCCTTTAGTTTTCGGAGTAGGACCTCAGCCACCGCCACCGATACCGGTCCAGGGAAACCCGCGGACAAGAGTCTTTCCAATTGTTTCACAAAGGCCGCTTCTACTACATGTGAACACGACTTTCGCAAGGCCGATTCCAGGCAGGATATAGCGATGCCCCTCTTAACAAGCTTTGAGTGGGCAGAGTCATAGGGTAAGAGTTCCTTTCGTGCCCTAGGGGAATACATCCAACATGTGTGACTCTTACAAAAGCGCAAATTAAGATCTAAAAACTGCAACATGTTACTTTGGGGCAGCTCTCGCGTGAACGATAAGCCCTTTCCATGCTGTTTAAAAAGGTTGATCACTAGGTCCACCTGGTCTCGGCACGGCACTGTGCTACTGTCGCTTAAAATAATCAAAAAATCGTCCATGTATATAAAAGCTTTTTTAACCTCATGGCTTAGAACCCCCTCAAGGCATTGGTCAATGTTAGCGAGAAAAATGTTGCATAAAATTGGCGCCACGCACGACCCGATGCAAATTCCCTTGTCTTGCAAAAATTGTTGCTCATTAAAAGAGATAAAAGTGTTCCTCAGGTAAACGTCTAAAAGGGTTAAAAAATTCTCTACCGTGAGACCTGCGGTGTTTTGAAATCTAAAGAAAGTAGATGGGGCCCATCTTTCGTCCCACTGCCGAAAATGCATGTGTGAGCCGATATTTCGAGAGGCTAGGATTCTAGGAAGAAGCTGGAACAAATCAGCCCGCGAATTCTGGGAGGCGTATCACATAAAGAAAAAAGGTACTAACTGTGTTAGCGACACATCTATCTGCTTGTATAGAAATGAGATTAGGCTTTTTGATGCCACATGCCTGTAGCCTGATAAGTGGTGACGTCTTGTTACGCGTTCGTCACGTCTGCGCACCAGTGTGGTATTTATTCCATTGCAACCCTTGCAATAAACCAGTTGTTAGTAGCGCCTGTCCTGTCTCTCACATGTGTCTTGTCTTTTTTTTTTTTTTTTTTAGCGCTAAACCACGATGTTAAGTACTCACCAACTCGCCCAACAACAAGTTCTTATTAGCGCACAAACCTTCCAGGCAAAATATGCTATTTTACGTCTCGTCCAATAAAGCACATCTAGGCCAAGCCATCGAAGGGAGTCATCCTGCCATGTTCGAAATCTCCAGAGAAAACATTAGATGCCGCCAAATAGGATGCGGCAGGTAGTTGTTAGAAGTACTGATTTCTCTATTCTTAGCCCTTTGATCCCCGATGTACAGTAGCAAGGTCTACTTGAATACAGTAGCAAAATGATGTTGAAAAAGAAGAAGGAAGGAGACAGGAAGCGCCCCATATAGTTGAGCTGTCTTCGATTACTACTTTACTCTATTCGTACTTCAGCATCATAATTGGTTGGTACCTTCTCTTACGAAGAGCAACAGCTTTGTGCGTGCATGCATGCGTGCGTGCGTGCGTGTGTGTGTGTGTGTGTGTGTGTGTGTGTGTGTGTGTGCGCGCGTGCGTGCGTGCGTGCGTGTGTGCGTGTGTGTGTGTGTGTGTGTGTGTGTGTGTGTGTGTGTGTGTGTGTGTGTGTGTGTGTGTGTGTGTGTGTGTGTGTGTGTGTGTGTGTGTGTGTGTGTGTGTGTGTGTGTGTGTGTGTGTGTGTGGAGGGGAGGGGGTGCGCACGCGTCACATAGCTATAAGGTAGGACAGATAGACATGAGCGTACCGAGATGATTTTGGAGTTTCTCTTGAGTTCTGTGCATTGAGTTCTGTGCTACTCTCTCATCACACGCGTTGACCACACGTAACGATACCAAATACGACTACATGTGAGCCTTAAATCTCAAGCAGTTTTAGATAACCCCAGTTGATTAAATCTTGAGTCCTGGACAGCCGTCAGGTTATCGTTTTATCACTAAACTTCCAAAACGTGATCGGTGCCTTGAGCGCTCAATCTCCACCCGCCAACATGCAGCATCGTATTCCTTTAACAAGGCCACTTGCCAATTGTGCGCCATAACTCGTCTACGTTTTTAAGTGGGTGTAACTTCATGCTTGTCTTGGAAGTGTATGCGTGCGGCTCTCATCGCCGGCCCCGGCCATCTTACCAAAGACCACAATTTATGAGGGAGCGCTAGAAACAAAGCACTTGTAATGGGAGCAAGCGGCTGCGTGAACCGCAGACGGCCTCGCGTGCCTAGCCCCTTCCTCTTTTTGCCCGAGTGCCCGGCATCGACGGAACTTGGCAAGTTTTCTCATGAGGGCTGACTTCGCCGCTTTTTCCAATTCAAATCTTGAAATGTAAGAATCAGCGAGTGGGCCTTGGTTCATCGCTCTTCATTCATTGCTCTTGCGACTGTCTCCTTCACTTCTCTTTCTTTTTTTCTCTCTCTCAGGTCTCCGGGGCTTTCCTGTTCGTCCGACTCGCGTATTACGAGTTCAGAGACGAATCTTATCGGACTTTATGCTGGGCGATCCTTTTCCGAGAGCGCACCGTTCTCACGCGATTCAAGGATGCGATTTCGTGATTCACATATTCTTGCTGCTTCTGCGCTGAAGGTTAAGCAGGCAGTGCCTGTAGTTTTGTCCCAGTTCTTTGGCTTTAGAATAGATATTTATCTTATACTATGGTGTGGAAATACGCGTGTATTCGTCGAACGCGCAAGCTACGTGGAGTTCGTTGCGTAAGACGTTTGCTTACGTGAAACGCTGCTTACGCAATGCCTCCTGATTTCGAAGATTGCGAACCTTCAGATTTAGTCGCTTTGACCCCGCTATACTTTGTGAACCTGAACCAACGCGCCTTCGTTGCTAAATCCTTTTGTATTGAGGTCGACAATGGATGATAAAAATGAGTGGAACGCCCCGTGGGATCCAGCTCGGCTCCCAGTGAGCTCCTGCGTGCACGTGCCATACAGCAAGGTACACATTTCGTGGCTAGCAGCAGAACTATAAGATACAAAAACTCGTCATCGAAGCTCGGCAAGCATGTTTATGAGTGTTTGTCAACATTAGCGAAAGTTATCTTAGGTTTAGTCAATGCTCAGAAAAGGTCGTGAGTATCTATGTCACGGGATTTTCGTGCAAGTCAGCTGCTTCACGTAGAGCTGTCATCAGGCTGAATAATTTTGTTGGAGCACTTTTAAACAAGAACCTCCAACTGGCGACATTGCGAACTTAGGCAGAAATGTAAGTACACAATCCTTCTCACCCACAATAGCTGTTTATTAGTGGCTGACCATCCTCGTTAATATGTTCGCTGCCAAGAAAGGCCGGCTCCTGGTTTTGCGACATGCTTTTTTCATATTAAGTTCTTTGTGGATCGTCATCATTATCAACATCATCATCAGCCTGACTACGCTCACTGCAGAGCAAATGCCTCTACCATGTTCCGCCAATCAACCCGGTCCTGTGCTTTTTGCTGCCACGTTGTACCCGCAAACTTCTTAATCTCATCTGCCCACCTAACTTTCTGTCTCCCCCTCGCGCGTTTGCCTTCTCTTGGAATCCACTCAGTTACTCTTATTGACCAGCGGTTATCTTGCCTACGCGCTACATGCCCTGCCCATGTCCATTTCTTCTTCTTCTTCTTCATTTAGACTAAGATGTTCTTAACACCAGTTTGGTCCTTGACCCACTCTGCTCTCTTCTTGTCCCTTAAGGTTACACCTATCATTTTCCTTTCCATTGCTCGCTGCGTCGTCCTCAGTTTAAGTTGAACCCCCTTTGTAAGCCGCCAGGTTTCTGCTCCGTAGGTGAGTACCGGTGAGATGCAGCTGTTATTTGCCTGCCTTTTGAGTGATAGTAGTAAACTACCATTCATAATTTGAGAGTGCTTGCCGAATGTGCTCCATCCCATCCTTATTCTCCTAGTTACTTCAGTCTCATGGTATAGCGCCGCGGTTACTACCTGTCCTAAGTAGACGTATTCCTTCACAAATTCCAGTGCCTCGCTGCCTATCGCAAAGCGCTGTTCTCTTCCGAGACTGTTACACATTACCTTAGTTTTCTGCGTATTAATTTTCAGGCCTACCGTTCTGCTTTCCTTGTCCAATTCAGTAATCATGAGTTGCAATTCGTCCCCTCTGTTACTCATCAATGCAATGTCATCAGCGAATCGCAGGTTACAAGGTACTCTCCATCAACTCGTACCCCTAACTCTTCCCAATCTAGGGCCCTTAAAACCTCCTGTAAGCATGCGGGGAAGAGCATTGTGGAGATGTTGTCTCCCTGCCTTACACCCTTTTTATTTGGGATTTTGTCGCTTTCTTTACGGAGAGCTATGGTGGCTGTGGAGCCGCTGCAGATTTCTTCCAGTATGTTTATATATGGTTCATTGACGCCCTGATTCTTTGTGGATTGTAGGCCGTAAAAACAAGGGCCAGCCAATCGTAGTAGTGAGCAAAATATCAGCAGAGGCAACTCGCCAACAATTAGAAGTTCTTGAAAACAAACGACTTTGTAAACTTCGTGAATTTGTTCTTATTGCTTGTCCATGTTTGCTCTAATATAACGTGTGAATTAAGAACGGCATAAACTGTTTGTAATGCGAAAAGGTAATTTTAATGAACAGGGGCCAAATTCACAAAGCTTTCTCTTGCCTACGCATTTTCTTAGCCAAGAATTCTCGTATCTCGAGGGAGTACGATAGCAACGGTACGAATTTAACTTACTCGCCACTTTTGAGGGCAAGGAGGCAACGCGAAAGCCGATGAAACGACAAGGAAAGAAAGAAGTGCGCGCAGGTGATGGTAAGGCTGCACGCGAAGCGTCTATAGCATCGACGGTATACGATGATAACGAATGTGTTTTTGCTGCATCTCAGCTTCCAGTTCGGGCGTCTGCTACAGCGCTTACGCGTCGCCGTGTTGCAGCAGACGTCCTGGAGCCTTGCGCGAAGCCAAGCGCTCGCGTTTCATCGATGACCATAGCTAACCAAAATCTACTTGCTCGATGACGTTAATAATCCGTGTGCTATCTCGTCAAGTGCAGGCGAACAACGCTCCAGATGCACCGCATCTATAAACCGCGCATAAATTGAAACATTGAAAGTTTGAAGATGTGACCGAAACGTCCCCCCCCCCCCTGTTTACCACAACCAGTTTAGTTACATTTTCATGAAGCTGCGCTGCCACTCAACTAATTAGGCATGTTCGAGCACGGTATGGTGGTTGTCATTAGGGTGTTTTGTAGCTATACGTAAAATGTTGCATTTCTTACAAAGATCTCAGTACAAGACATAGGAGTGGCCTTTGAGCCTACGGAGAACTGTACAGAAATATACAGCAGCAGTAAGAAAGGTGTCATGAGCGTAAAGCCGCAGGTTCAGTTAACAGCAGCATTTTGACAGGGCCGTAATGCGAGAGCAATCGTATACGCTTACATATGTGGACGCGTAAAACGAGGAAGATTCGTCGGGAGGTTTCTACGTGCTAATGCTTTTCAGAAAACACGGCGCAGTCCCTTCATCCTTGCGGAGTTTGCGTGAGCAAACATAAAAGAAGCGGCGTTCAGTTGTCTACACGAGCGCCTGGATTCACAGGGCGCGCGTGCTGCGCGTTCGTACGATTAACAAAAAAAAAAAAAGAAGACGGCGTTCGCGTTACTCACTAACGTCTATGGAAGCGAAAGCCATACAAAAGCGAGTGAAAGTGTGATTGTGCTTATATATGAGAATCGAAGCAAATTAAGTGAGTAGTGATTTGTTCAGTGAATGTTTATTTAAATGACGATAATCGAACCAAGTTGAATATTCACTTAGTGAAAGTGACATTAGTTGAAGTCAATTAGCGATAGTTTATTAGTGATGTCGCACTCGATACAAAGTGCACGGTAATATAGCCACACTTGATGGCTTTAACCTTCGAGTCACCTTACGCGAATGCATTAGGATACCGAGTTCTTTTTTTGATCGACTTTCACCGGACGCTTTGCATTACGCGTCATTCGAGGGAAAGATAATATATATATACTAGAGCTGTGCACGGGCCGTACTTCCGAGCCCGAGCCCGGCCCGGGCCCGCTGACTTTGTCGAAGGCCCGCCCGAGCCCGACGGCAAAGGGCTGCCAGCCCGCCCGGCCCGGCCCGGCCCGACGTACGAAAACACAATCCCGGGCCCGACCCGGCCCGGCCCGGCTTTTTGAAGGTTCGCTGCGAAAACAAAACATTGTTTTCCGGTAATTTGGCATTTTATTGAGCATATCGAATATGATCAAACGACACACGACGAACAGTCTCTAATAGAGACTGTTCGCCTCATGCCAGCAACAATGGAGTTCGCTCGCCAAGGCCGTCACGTGTATGGGGTATGCCAATGCAAGCGTCAGCTTCCACGAAGGCGATCTACGTCGGGTCGCTCGTAGCTGTTGCGTGCATTTTCACTAATATGGGATTTGGCCTTAAATCTAACGCGAACAGTCGCGTGGCGCCATCACTAGCTCAGGTGGTGTTACTTCTCTGTTCGTCGGAGTGCAACAGAGGCAGTGCTTTACCTGCTCCCCTTTTGTTTAAAGTATCGAATGGAAAGGAAAAGCGGTAAAGGGCGGTCGCGGAAAAGGCGCTGTATGCGTGCTGGAAGACAATTCCCGCTCATTCTCTATATTTCGGGCTTGAGTCGGGCTTTGCGCCGGGCCTGAGCCCGGCCCGCTAAAGATCCAAGTAGCCCGAGCCCGGCCCGGGCCCGAGGTGAAAATACGTCGGCCCGCCCGAGCCCGGCCCGCGGGCCGGGTCGGGCTCGGGCTTTCGGGCTACCCGGAGCCCGTGCACACCTCTAATATATACAATGAAGTAAGTGTTACAGTTGCCAGCTCTCTTCTGCAACACTGCAGCGGTGGTCGAGTCGTTACAGCGTCCGACTACAATGCGGGCGGTAATGGGTTCGATTCGCAGTGGCGCCAAGCACCCACGTATTTTTTTTTATGGAAAAACGGATAACACGGCCTGAGGTTATGTGTTGCGGGCGCTCTTTTCTTCAGAAGGTGGCCTTTCCGCTCTCTTCTTTCACTCCCCTTTAGTCCCAAAAACGCTGCGCCGTGCTCCTTCACGGATCACAGAAATAAGAGTATCTCTTTTTTTTGGTCTAACCACTACTATCGCAAGAGAGTCCAGTCCCGAAACCCAATTATCATACCTAGGCATTACTTTTCACGACTCTGGCTATTCTAGCGCCGGTCAGACATCACGCTGTTTTCAAGAACATCAAGAGACACGCGGCGGCCAAACTGCTTGCGGCCAAGATGACTGCCTTTGTCGGGACACACTTCCGTACAAGTTGGGTGGGATTAATTACACGCAACAGCGCGAAACGACAGGGACAGAGAGAAAAGACACAAACACAGTGATGTGTTTGCGTCTTCCCTCTCGGTCTCTGTCGCGTTGCGCAGCTCCGTTTAATGCCTCTGTCAGTAGTTATAAAGTACTCCAGCAGGTTATCGAGTTCTGAGGAGAGGGCAAAACAGTAGGCCTGGGAAAAGATTACGGCAAATTCATTTGTGTCATAAAGGGCTACTCTTCCCTTGGTAAGAACATGAAAATTTTAAACGCGAGTTTATTCTTTATCAACAGCAGTTACAGTATAGATGACAGGTGGACAGACAAAAATCCGCGTATTCAGCTTGACTAGTTTTGCGCCCTTAATAGTAATTGGCAACACGTATGACAATAGGTAGAAATACCACGCACACATGTAAAGGTATTACAGTCATGGGAGAAAGCTTGGTTATGCTGTTTGAAGTAGACTAGCCTATTGTGCATATTCGACAAACCCAATGTGTAGAAGCAATTTTACACAGAGGAGCTGTCCTATAAACTTACTTTTGCTGGTTGGTTGCATAGTTTCCAACTTCTTGCTCAGAACTGTAAGTTGTAAAATGAAACATCTTGTTTGAATTAACACATTTTATGTAAGGTTATATTCATTTTTGTGCAGTAGGAAACATACTTGAGAAATGAAAATGAGACAGAAAAAGGAGAACTAGAAAGCAAGTAGCAAAATTCTTATGAAAGTTACACTAAACAAAAAAACATAAGTTTTTGTTTGAAAGATACATACATACATACATACATACATACATACATACATACATACATACATACATACATACATACATACATACATACATACATACATACATACATACATACATACACTGAGGTGTAGGTAATAGGATGAACTGCTATAAAACAACAATGCTGATACACTCGGTCTTGAGCATATGAGGTTTCAAGGCAGGAACTTACGAGAGAAATCTCTCACCACTCTTATGTGCCAACTCGGCATTTCTGGAACCCACTTGGAACAATTTGATGCATAGTTTCTGCTGCTGCGCACTCACAAGCAATTTTTATACATTTTCCTCACGGCAGCCCACGACGATATATAAGAAAAGAGCCCCTGACAATGTGATGCCAAGGAAAAGCGAAATGCATCACATTTTGGCACATGTCTACAAGATGGCATCTAGTTTATTTACATAGTTCGGCACATTAACAACACCAGCCATGTCAGGTGACGTGGGGTGAAAAATTGACACAGCTTGGAGAAATTCTGGACAATACATAAATAAAACAATTTGCTGTTACTAAGCTCCTCGGTACAAATAATGCCGTTGTTGACATGTCAAGACCCTATTGCTTCTCCTGAAAACACTCCTCAAAAAGGTTTCAAAGTGTGCACATGTGCCGACTTCGAATGAGAGACGGCTGTATAGCAGCCTCCCATACCGCTTGAAAAAAAATTTTAGTGCACTGCGGGCCGAGGCATGTGATGTGAAGCTTCAGTGCTTTGCATGTATATCTTGCTGTTGGCCTCAGCTGCAATGCTTATCAGCAAAAATGTGCAGAATAACAATTTTTAATGTGCCACGACAAAGTAATTATGTTTCAGGTGCATAAAACGTGGACAACTCTAAAAGAATTTAAGAACATTTACCTGGCACAGTTTACAGAACCTTAAATACATTTTCATGGAGCTATCACAGCTTATCTGAATATAGTAGTAATGGTTATCAGCCTTCAAATTTGTTCGAAGTCGCCAGTTTCAAGATTAGCACACCAGCAGCCCTCTTCAGGCTAAACCATTGTACAGACGCATCAGAAAGCGTAAGTAAATCCATGCTATAGTCACCCTACAAAAAGCAATATGTACAGGGTCAATTTTTATGAAAGGGAACACGGGAGCGCATGGCCTGCGCGCTCCGGCGGCTGCCGTAAGCTCCGTCAACCGACAGCTAACGAAAGCTTGCCCGCTTTTGGCGTCATCTATTGGCTAACAAAATAACGAATCATGGCTGGTTGAGAAGCGCCTTTAGATAACGCTGGCTCTCGGCTCGCGTTAAGGGCAATTCCTGCAGCTCGCGCAGTGCTGGCGCGCCACGCTCGATTTGTTGACAGGCAGACGACGCGCTGCCTGCATCGCCCGTTACGCGAGCCGAGATGCAGCGTTATCTAAAAGCGCTTCGCAACCGGTCATGACTTGTTATTTTGTTTGCCAATAGATGACGCCAAAGCAGGCGAGCTTTCGTTAGCTGTCGGTTGACGGAGCTGAAGGCAGCCGTCGCAGAGCGCAGGCCACGCGTTCGCGTGTTCCCTTTCATAAAAATTGACACTGTACATTCAGCAGTAATATATGATCAAAGCTGCATAGATGATAAACTATTTGCGGAGTATACAATTACATTATGGAGAAACCTATGGCAGCAAACACTATATAAAAAATTAAACTTACGCAGTACATGCAGAGAGGTTGACTGTTGAAGAGGACAGACAGGCGATGGGATTACATTACACAGGTGCTCAAGGCTGGTGGACATACTAGGAATAGTGACGCTCCTCTTGCCTCTAAATAATCCGCGGAGAAGGACTTTCCAGAGCTTATATATACATAAAATCATTTGTGCTATACTAATGCGTGTGTCGTGAACGACTATATCGATCAAGTGCAAAATTACCCGCTTCAATGGTTTAATTCTTGCACTACCATACATGAAAACACGGTTTTGGTTGAGGACCATGGCTGCTGTTTCTAATGGCAGTGAAATGCAGAGACACACATGCACTTTTATTTACATGCATGTTAAGAATTCAAGGTAGCCGAATTTAATTTGCACATTAACATTACAGTGTGCTTTACATTAATATCAAGGTTCGGTATAATAAATGCAAAATTTAATTAATTTTGAATCCTCAAGTCCAAGAAATTGCTGAATGATGCACTGCTCAACAATTAAATTGCAGCTGTGCAGATTCTCACCATGCAATTCCAACTGCTCCAGCTATCACAATGCATTCTTTCTGTTGACGTACACTTTGAACAGAAGGACACAGTCACTGTTAGTCGCTCTCTACTTGTTGGCCTTGTGTGTTTTGTCCGAGATACACTGTACAATTACATGACAGTGCGGCACCTGATCCCATGACACTGCTGGAACATAGAAAAATACAGATGATTGTTACAACCGTGCTATGTGTAAAAATGGACAGCTGATATGTGCTAAAAACTCTAGCTGTCGTATTTTCAGAAGCCGATGAAAAGTATGAAAAAATAATCAAAAACAAGAAAAAAGGTCTGGACATAGAGCCACTGACGATGAAGACCTTGAAAAAATATTTTATGATATAAATATATACCTACGATGTTCATTTTGAACAAACTTCTGCCTAATAGTGAGACATCAGCCAATAAAGTATCTTCTATTTCGACTCTACACTAGGTGCAAGAAGCCGACCGAAAATGAGTTCACTATGCTACACTAAGAAAAAATCAAGTATGTGTGGAGTATTGCTACCCCACAACTATAACGTCATCCATCTCACGTATTTTCCTCGCGTTATCACCACGGTGCCGGCTCTTCCCGGTCACGAATGACACGCGTGTTAGCAGTGACATAGCATTCTTGATGGTAAAGTGCCAGAGTCGTGTTTTCAAAAAACAAACGCGTGCAAGCAAAATTACAATTATTGTTGTGTGGCAGAAATACTCCCAAATACTCGATTTTTTCTAGTGTACTCATGTATTGCTGTGTTACAAGACAACAGCTATTGTTCATCACTTTAAAGTTATCTAACATGGCCACCGCATGATACAGTGTGCAGAAGCAGTTTTGAAGACTAGAAAACACAAAGCATTTGCGGATTATGTGTGTTTTTGTTGCACAAAACCGTTTTTCCTAACAAAAGTACACTTCGAAAAAAAAATGCACTTGATAAGAAGAAACGTTTGTGAGCAACAAACACACTCATAATCCACAAATGCATGTTAATGGCTCTTATGGCCTCCACAAACACTGACCATCATTATTACTGATGTCAATGCCATGCCGGAAGGATAGGCTGTGTCCTGCTCAGAACACCGAAGGTGCACTGTATGACCTGTCGTGCATGGGTGGGGTCTGCACTGCACTGCTACTCAGCTGGGCCAGCCACGGACAGGAGGGTGAGCACCCATGTCACTCGGGGATAGCGATAGTCACCTTCAGAGATCAACAAACGTGTACTATGCAATTGTGCTGAGAAGATGTGCGGCGGAAATGCAACGTGCCACAACATTAAAAAAAGATGAGCTATAGCAGGTAAAATGCGCATTTACAGCTCCTGTGCGGCCTGAGGCTTGAACTAGAGCTCTTTCTCCCTGCATGTTGCGAATAGCCAGGTGATTTTCACCCACTAGCTATTTCCATGCATAGCACTTGATACACTGAGCGAGTCACAAGCACAAGAGCTCAACAAGCAATAAAAGTATTAGTGCTATTTCAAAAGCACAACTTTCTAGTTTCACATGTATGGAGTAAAGTTCATAAGCTGCAGACTTTACACTTTCGACATTGTCCATTCTATAATAGTTTGCTTCTTCTTAAGTGTCCAATTAGCATTGCTGTGTGAAAATATTACAAGCATCCACTGTAGTAACAATGTTTGGGTTGTGAAGGTGCGTACACTAACCAGTGTTTACTGTGCCACCTGTACTTAAAAAAAACTAACCTAGCAACCAGCCATTAGGCAGTTTTCTGCCCTTGAAGCTCCCAGGCAGAGCACAGTCCATCCAGATGAGGCTGCCATGAGTGCTTCCAGGTCCCTTTGAGGTCGGCTGGATGATGACAACCCCACCGCTGCAAAAGACTTGTACGTTTACGGAGCACAAGTCCTTCCCATTTCTGTACAGGTGCTCCAAGTCATAAGGTGGCTTGATTTGCCAGTGCTTGCAGTCGATGGATTCCAGGACGCTACGAAAGTCTGTGATCTGTGAGGAGGCCATAAAGGATATATTCAAAAAACCATCATTGAAAGCGCTCTTACTAGACATTTGGCAGTAACACAAAAATTATCACTTAGTCAAAGCTATCATATGCTATATTCAGTTTGAAACAAACTGAAGCCCCATGCAAGCTTTACATGCTGTAAGATATATATGTCCTGATAAAGCATAGTGCTGCCACAACGGTAATCTTCTATACAAGTAATTTTGCAATATAAGCAGTATTCCTGAATAAGTGCTACTTGACTCCTGGAAAATGAAGTCGCATCAAATATTTTTCTCTCAACTGTCAAGCGTGTTAAACAGACAGGCTCCTGTTAATAATCAGATAAATGCCTGCTTAAGCCAAATCATAAAAAGTATTGGTGTACTTGCTCATATTGCAATATATTTATATTGGCCATATATACGTATATACAAAGCGGAAGCGGTAGTAGTACATTTTTCGTACTGGAACTTAACATGGGGTGACATTACATCTGCTGGGATGAAAACCTTACAAACGTACGTTATAACACCACACGAATAGCAACGAAATTAGTTGCGCAAGTTCAACTCACCAATGGCACAACGATATTAGCAGCCGTCAGCGTCATCAGGAATCGAATGTGCTCCGCAGCCACAGGCAAAAGGCGTCTGTGGACTGGAAGCTGCCGCTGACGTAGAAATGCAAGGCAAGCAAGCCGTGTACGTCCACTGGTGAAGCGTGAGAAATCGCCGTGGGCCGTTGTAGTCAAGGCTCCAGTGCCGTGCAAAACGACAGGACAGATGAACTCGAAAACCTGTACTTAGCAGACGCTGGTCTACGAAATCATCCAAGGCAAGGCACCAGTGGGAAGTGTGTTGTGTCCGGAGAGAAGTGTGACGTCCACGTGCCTTCGCTGACAAGTAGAAGTCCAAGTTTTCACCGGAGAACAGTCAAGGCGCACTGCCAAAGCAGCCACATCTACAGCAGAATATCTCGGCGCGCGACTTCGGTTGGACACGTTATGACGCTTGGATTACGGTTATCACAAGAAGGAGAAGCAACGAGTTAAAAATGGAAGTACCAAGCCCAGCGCCAAATCCTTAGAGCCCTCATAAAGCACCATCGCAACTTCGTAGGGCGAAACACGGTTATAAACGATTTTAATCTTCTGTCGCACGGGCACAGCCTCTTGACAAGTCTTTGAAATGTCAACACAGCACCACTGTTCACAACGCACGTCGTTACACTCCCGAACACTGCATTTGCCTGGACTGCTCACAAGAAAATAGAAGCGCTCGGGCTAACCAGTGGCGAAGCAAGGATAAATTCAGAACGCAGTTCATGCGTTACCGTGCGAGCACGGAATCACTCAAGTAACGTGCCAAAATGCTGTCAATTCAAAATGCCGCACTGCACCTTAATGAGACACAGGAAAGCGAAGCAAATGAACTGTTACCGACACTCAAACACACATTGCAGGCTCCTCCAGTGCCAGTTACCGTCCGTACACAGGCGCCGATCCCCGCTTCATAAACACACCGAGGCACAGGCTTCGCTACGCTTCACGGCACACCAAGAGACATTGCCGTTGGTCTTCACACGGCTTGCGCGCACCGAAAAAGCAGCGGTATTCACAGCACATCCAGTCGAACGCTGAAGGAACTCAAACGTTTGCGAAAATCGGCACCGACACACACAGTTTGCGGCGCCATGTTGTTTTCGCGAACTGCGCAGCAGGGGTAGCAGGGGCGAGCGCTAAGAGAACTCACAAAAAGCTCTTGCGCGTTTTTCACGGCGAGATAAAAATTTCTCTTATGTGCGAGGGGGAAGATATGACGAACACGACAGCAGCGCGCGATGAAAGAAGTGTTTTGTCAACGTCATAAGATGAGCTGATGTAGAGAGTACTGCTTCCCAACCAATCACAAGCTGCGCCTCTCGCCCAAGCCATCGTCTGCTTGCGTTTGTCGTCTGCTACGATAGGAGCCTGCAGTGTGGTTTCGCCTTGGCTACGCGATAATTTCCAGGTCAAGATGACACTTCTGAGCACAAAATACACATATGAGTGGGTGAAGCCAGCTTCATATGATATGCTCACGCCGAGTGAAATGGCAGTTAATAATCAAAGGGACATGAATTCGGCAAAGGTTTGTTTATACTCGCGAATCGTGAGCATTCGCACATATTTACGATGTCATTTCAAATTACTGGAGCCATTTCTTTCTGACTTTGCCATATAAGCGCGTTCCGTTACGGTGTCCGAACAGTGAAGGTCGAAAAGCTCGATTTGTTTGTGGTTTCATGCATAATCCCGACCATCTATTATATGCTGTCATTTGCATTGTACGAGCCCGCTCTGGATAGGCCCAAAGTGCATAGCGACAGCTGCATTTCGGAGATCGTGCCTATTGGGTAGTTAAAGCCAGATCAACTAGACATGTTGTGGAATCATATAGTAGGCTTTAATAACGGCTAACTGAAATGCTCCGCTCAATTTCATTTCCAATAGCATGCAGCTGATGTGCTCCTCTGAACCTCTTTGGTGGTAATTTCGACCAATGCTGCGCACATCATCGTACGCTGGACGTCTCATTGGAGGAAGTAGGACGCAACACAACATAACAAAAAAATGTTGACGAAATACCGCGCCGCTTTCGACTTCATCGACCATTCATGTAGAACTTTGGTTTTAATCCAACCACAAGCCTTTGCGTGCATAATTTTTCGCCATTGACACCCAATAAGCTTCTTTAATTACTGCGACTCCCAGCTTATTGGACGACTGCTAGTGTCAATACTGTCCATAGCGTACAAGCAAAACAACACACGAAACTCAAAGCGCCTAAATAAAGTAAAACGCACCAGCAATCATCAAGCAGCCTTACATGGCGGTGAATTAGCTCACAATCAGCCACGGCACCTAGATACCCGCCGCAGTTGCATGTTCTAAACAGCCATATTGTTCGTAAGAGTGGTCCGTACCACTCTTGGGATTTCCTCGTAGCCACGCTGTTTCTGCGCATTTTTTTGCTTCGTGAATCCACTTACGAGCCTTTTTCAGTGACGTCACCAAATATAGCAACTGTATCACCATCGCTGACATGTTCCTGGGCTGTCGCAGCGCGCTTTACCGCAGCGGCCGATGTGATAACGATGGCCTCTTACGGCGTTTTTTTCGCTTCGTGAATCAACTTACGCGAAAGAAATTCTCTTAGCGCGACAATTTGCTCGTAAGTGAGTTTTGTGAATTCGGCCCCTGTTGTATATTTCAATATTACATCGGAATTGTCTGCTTCGTTGTGTATAACGCTCCCTGTAATTTTCAGAAAGACATTAAACTGTTTTAACGACACTCGTCTGTATTCGTATTTTACGTGAGAACTTCTATGTTAGCCGGCAGTCAGTCAGCTGCCACTAATGATAATTTGAAATGAAATTCAAGAGTTCTGCGTGCCAAAGCCACGATCCGATTTCAAAGCACAACGTAGTGCGCGACTCGAGCTTAATATCGGTCACCTATATCAATAGGTCGGCAAACTGACTCACGAGTCGACTCATTCAGACTCACTCAGACTCACATCGAGCCTTGGGTCTGAGTCTGAGTGAGTCAGGGTCAGTAATATTTTAGGGAGCTTGAGTCCGAGTGAGTCCGGTTGAGAAAAAATTTGGTGAGTCGGAGTCCGAGTGAGCCCTAAGTGCAAAATGTATTTCTTGAGTGAGTCTCAGTGAGCTCCACACTTTTTTGCTGACCTATGGTTCTATCTACACAACTTCAGCATTACTATCAGGCTTATGTCGGCTCACGTTTATACTCCCGTCGACTCACACATACTTCAAAGCACTAGCCTTCATACGCCAGCTCAATATTTTTTAATCAGAGGCGTGAGTTACAGAGAGGGGAGAGGGGGAACAGGTGGGCCTCCCCCCGCAAACTCTCACAGGAAGTTCATGATAAAAATACCTCGTGTGAGTCATTTCTTACAATAAAAATGACCTTACTGGATCGCAGCCACTGATAACTCATATTTGAAGGTACGAGATCAAAAGGCGCCAAGCAGAGCAGATATATTGGTGTTAAAGAGCATTGACACCATGGTCGAAAAAACACATTATACGATAACGGACTCATGAGTCGACTCACTCAGGCTCAGATAGAGCCGTGAGTCTGAGTGAGTCCGAGTGAGCTGTAAGGGCAAAATATATTTCATGAGTGAGTCTGAGTGAGCTCGACATTTTTTTGCCAACCTATGCCTATATCTAACACTGGAGCACCTAATTGCACCCAAATCTGAGCACCAAAGAGGGGTAGCGACGCGCATACATATGTACAGTACGGTCCACTGTTAAATGGAACACTCGAGTGTGCACCTTTCAAATTGCTGGCCTCCCAACTACAAGTACATGTGAAAACATTGGTCGTTCAATGCACGAGTCTGTCGAGAGAAGTCAGAACTGTCAACTACCAGTAGACTTATGCAAATCGATGCCACTGTGATTTAGCAAAAGGTCGAAATCCGGACATGCCCTGCACGCAAGTGTTCCCTTTAACAGTGGACCCGTCTTTACGTATATATGGGAAGCCACAACCTCAGGAAGGTGTAGAACAGTTATGAAGTACCTTTAGTTTTTTTGTTTTGGTTTGTTTTGCGCTCCAAACAAACTGTTCCGTCTCTGCCCCCGAATCACGGGTGGCCTTTCGCGAGAGTGCACAGTTAAGCACGTTAAACGTTACGTGTAATGCTCCACTGTAGTGGTGCACAATGTTCCCCTCAGCTGTGGCAAGTTTTACGTCGGCCAATCTGGCCGATGCATTAACAACCGTATGAGGGAGCACGAAAATATTGTGAATATTGTGAGCACCTCCGCCACTCTGCAAGACGGCAGCACAGTTGTGGTCTCGACGACGTTTATTCGGCAGAGTCGCCTGACCAACCCTTGAACGAAGAAGACGCTCACAGTGATGATGATTATATACAGGTGAAGAAGATGAAGGACGAATGCTGTGAATATTGTGCTCACAATATTTTAAAGAGAGCTCTCAGTGCGCATGGCGGGTCTTGTCATTGTAAACCGCGATTTTCAGAAGTCGGAAACCTAGGCAGAAGCACGAACAAAACCACACGCGAACCAGGGGCGTAGCCAAGGGGGGGTTCAAACACCCCCCCCCCCCGAAATTTTTCAGTTTTGCTTGTGTATATATACACTCACACATACAAACGCACGCACGAACATGCATAAAGTATGGTTGAACCCCCCCCCCCCCCGAAAAAAATTTCTGGCTACGCCCCTGACGCGAACTGTTAAAAGCCTATCACATCGAAACCATTGGTCATGCATGTGTGAGTGACACATCTGTTACGCCATATGATGCTGAAATGGGACCCGTCATGGTGATGCAGTGGTTATGATGGTGGTATGATGGTTATGACGCAAAGGCCGCGGGATGGAATCCCGGCCGTGGCGGCGGCATTTCGATGAAGGCAGAACGCTAGAGGCCGTGTGCTTCGATTTAGGTGCACATTAAATAACACTAGGTGGTCGAAATTTCCGGAGCACTTCACTACGGCGTCTCTCATAATCATGTCATAGTTTTGGGACATAAGACCCCAGCAGTTATGATGCTGAAATGGGACTGTTGAGTATTTGAGGGTGGTAACACGTGTATCTTGTCTGACTGGCTACTTTGTCTCGTTTTTTTACGCGTCCGCGCATACAAGTATGTTTATTTAGGAAGCCTTTCTTCTGAATAAAACAGTTGTAAGTGTAACGCCTGTCCTTCTTTCCTCTCCTTCTATTTCCTTCTATTTTCGAGTCTTGCGCTCCTTCGATATGTTGACCGAATTGCGTTTACACATCGTGTTATGTGCTCCTGTATCTCGGCCTTCCAAATTGTCGCTGCATCCAAATGATGTCGACTCGGGAAGGACAGGCCGCATTGTGTCAGGAAGAGGACATGGCAACGCAGGTCAGCGGCCGCCAAGAGCCAAGGAGAAATGTACTACGGCTCCGCAGCGGTCGCTCGCCTTGAGGATGCTAGACGAGCGTCCCTTATCGGACTCCGGGGCGCTTACAAGCGGCAATTATTGCGACACGGCTGCCTGGCCATCCAGCAGTGCCGTAGCTGTAGGCACGGGCTTCGGATGGCATATCGCTCGTTTCCCGCGCGCGGAAAGCCGCGCTCTTCCGCGACGCTGGAATCTCACGTTGGCGCGCGCAAGCGGAGCGGCCGCTGGGTGCGCGTGGGTGCGTCTGCGCTTGGATCCCGCGGGAGCACCACACCATCTGCCTCTCACGAAGGCACACCTACAACGCTGTGCAGCGCACACAACGCGATTATTCTCACCATGTCGGTATACTTCGACTCGTTCCGGCAACGCGCTTGACGGGAGTAAAAAGGCTGCCGCTGGCCCTTGAGCCGCGAGAAACGGGTTTTTTTTTTTTTTTACTTCGGTTTCACTATACCGTCGATATACAATTCCTTGTTCGCTTTACCACTGTGTCGCGAGAATGGACGCTCACCTTCGGTAACTGAAAAAAATTGTAGGAACTAAAATGAAGGTAGATGCAAGCTAATTCGAATTCGAGCGCACACTTTCAAAAAGCTGCTAGCTCTTATATAAGCGCGTACAAACGGAGACACATGTTAGTGAAAAGCTCAAAAACAAACAAAAAGAGGCAGGCCAGCTATCAACCAGCATGGATCCTCCCTTGCAAGTATTGCAACGTGAAACCCTAATTAGGCACTGCACATTGTTTTTTTTTTTTTTTTTTTCGTGTAACAGTCAGCTACGTTGAACACGCAACGGGATTTTGCCTGTTTCCTGCTGCCATATTGCACGAAGCTGCACCGTGCGCCGCAACAGGCTTCCCGGACTGCCGGCCCGGAAACGTTTTTTTTTAAACATTTTTGGCGTAAATTGGAGCATCGACGCTATCTCAATCGCAGGGACTCGTGAAGGTCGACAGAAACGAAATAAGGACTTCTCATGCCTGCCAAGGTTGAAGATGTTCCCAGGGAAGACAGTTGCCTCAACTGTAGACTACGCCCTGTACGCGTATTTGCTGTTGTACAGAGCTGCCCGTTCCGCAACGCACACACATAACACACACTAGGACTGCGCTATCAGGATTCCATCATGCTCCTGCCGACCATATTGCCACACGCGCTTCTTTTGCTATTTTTATGCAACCAGCGCGTTACACGCGTAACCACTGGCTTACGCAGGTGGCGCCGGAATGTCTGGGAACATTGCCGATTATTTCAGAATCTTCCAATAAGATTGCGCGCACAACGCGAGCAATAGAGTTTATTGTAGAGCTAACGCGAGCATGGAAGGTTCGATAAGAGATGTATAAAAGCCGACGCATTGCATCGACGAGCAGATTGATTATTCGACGACCGTGTACGCCGATGTCGTTGCACTTTCAGTGTCATTCTTTATTGGGCGAACTTGTGCCCGAAGAAAGACATTTTTTTCTCTGTCTTGCGTCCCTAAACCACGACATGATTATGAAGGACGCCGTAGTGGAGGACTCCGGAAATTTTGACCATCTGGTGTTCTTTATCGTGCACCGAAATCTAGGTACACGGGCTTCGAGCATTTCGCCTGCATCGAAGTGCGGCCGCGGCCGCCGTCGCCAGGATTCGATCCCGCAATCTTCGGATCAGCAGTCGAGCGCCATAACCACTAGGCCACCGTGGCGGGTTATATGTATATAGTCGGCAGGAGCTGATACATCGTTGTCATCTCCCTACATGCGGATGTGTCAGTTGTCAATTTTTCTCAAGTTTTGTAGGAAATGCCTGGGTATGTCGCAATCGGTTTTTACACTGTTCAAAGAGGACATCCGTCGGTGTTTTTAGAAGAATTGGCTTGGAAGAAAAACTGCTCTCCTAAGAAAAAAAAAATCGACGATCTTACGCTGTTCGCTGAAACTAGATTCTTTACTTTTGAAAGTTTCTACGTTTGGGCGAAGTGTTAGAAACACATGGTCACGGGGAGTATATAAAACGAACACCTGTCTTTTTGTGCAATTTGAGTGAAAATAAAACGACGCGTTAGCAGACACTCGAATGAAATGTTGGGTGCAGATATTCGCAAGGGCTTGCAATGACATGAGCGAAAAAAATACAAGAAAAAAAGACGACTTGTTACTTTCTTTCTTGGTCCCGATCAAACTGTTACTGAACGCATATGTGATAACGCGCTTTACTGATAAAAGCGCCAAACCTCTTTGCAAATCGACATTGTTCACAAGGCATAACACATTACGGTATTGAATTTTCGATGTATGCTTCTACCTTTTTCCGTCGGTTCAGATCATTTTTCCGGTACATTTTCTTGAAATATTACTACTGCGGTCGGGAAGATTTTTGTTCTTAACTGATGCTTTGCAATGGCTAGCCGGCTTTCATCAGTCAGTCTTCGCTATTACGGTTGACCATAGCCTCTTTTTCAAAACTGCTGCTAACATATGTGAACTGCTTTGGGAATATGTACCACGTGGCCAAACTTTCAGAAATAAGTACGATGACGAAGCATCATTTTTCCAAAGTAGACACCTTGTTTTCTCAGTACTCAACCAAAAAGTCATACCCTCAAAATCAGCGAAGGCGGCTCGCAAATTACAAGCCATTACCACAAAGAAAAGCCTAGTTAATTCTCACGCTAGCTGTTCTGAAGCACACCTTTAAGATCGCGGTTTGGCCACTCATTCATTACCTGAATGTGGGAACCGGCAAGTATGCAACACACGTGAGATTTGCTATGAGCATCACTCGTCACAATCCAGCGATGAGGTCGGTACGTCATTTTTGTCAGCTTCGGCACCCTCTGTTTCATCACTATATTAGTAGAAGTCAAATATGTGCGATCCTTTATATTGAGCGAAACTTTTATATTCCGGCATCACACAACCCGTATAGAAGGTGTTAAAGGATTATGAGGGACAAATAAATCGTCAAGGCAATCCCGTTTGAAAATGCCCCAGAAGTACTGAACCAGCGTAATGAGGTCCAACACGCTCCGCGTCTTCCACCTGCTCGGAGATATACTCTTCAGGAAGTGCAATCGCCGCTTGTCGCGTATTTGCCGACTGTCTCACCATCGTTGCCACATTCTGTTACGGTTCTGTCACATACTGTTGGTAATGACCAGCAAACGGAAGCCGCTCAGCGCATCGCACTACATTTACACTTTGCCGACAAGGGGAACGACTCCACTCCCCTCATCGGTCCGCTGCTTCTCTATCGCGCACCGGGAACTTACCTTTCGTTGGGAAACATTGATATGAAGACTCCAGCTGTCGTAAGTAAACTGCAGAAGTGCGAAGCCTGCGCGCAGCAGTCAAGACGGTCGCGTGGAGTTCTCCTCGAGTGCCCCGCATATCGTTCCATGCGCGAGGGCCGTGGTAGAAAGCGGGCCCGCTTTTTTATCGCACTTCCGAAAACGAGCTCCCTGCCTCCCTTCGTTTTCGTTTTCTGTTTTGTCTTGCGGTACGCCTGAGCGCGCGCTGAAGATGTCTTGGCCGCGATGCACCAACGTGGGGCACTGCCATGCGCTCGCACCACTGCCGTGGCAGTTCGCATGCTATGTGAACGTATGACACGTATATCTCGATGCGGTCCCACAGGATTCAGTCGACTTTGCGTGTGTCGGATTACGGGCTGAGCGTGAAACAAGCCCAAACGGACAATGGTAGCAAATGATGGCGATGATAATGCGCGTGCGTGCGTGTGTGTGCGTGCGTGCACGCAAGCACCAGTGCTTTCCAGCAGTGCAACAATAACTAATCCAATAAAGTGTCCAGCCAAGTAAAAATGGAAATATAATACTAGGAGCAGATTCTCCGGTTACGTAAAGTGTTAAGTCGTGGACCTACGTTCACGCTGTGCAACAGTGACAGCCGAGATGCCGGGATATTACGCTTGCGAATAGGAGCTTTTGTGAATAAGTCACCCAATCATCACAAGCCTGCTTGCTTTCCTTTGTTTCCCCTTTATTCTTACTCAAGGTGGAGCCGTTCGCGTTATTTTTTCTTTACCTATGTAAAGATTGTGGTATTTAATATATTTAATATATTGTAGTATTTAATAGCAACACATGCAGTCTGAGTGTATGAGTGGACCGTCAAACCGGCCTTGGGTTTCTAATAGCATTACAGCAATTCGTTTCACATAGACTGGTAGTATTGAAAAAAAAAGTAAATAAATAAATAGTCATGGTGATACCATCATCTGTGAAAAGTCCAATTTTGAATCTGATGCGCTTTCGAATGATTACGTAGAACGTAAATAGATGAGTACTGTTGTCGAAACCTCGTAAAATCCCGCTGTTGCATTCTTCCCCCGTGAAAAAATAAATAAGAAAGAAGCGTCTTTTGCAGCTGTACGGTGTGTTTAAGAATGCTTGTATCTGAAAGCGTGTGAGAAGGTATCAGGAAACATCACGCTCAGCTAAGGACACGTGGGCAGCGCGAGACGTGTGCTTAATGCGATATGGGTTATAGCTTGCAGCAACACGCCGTGACTAACCGAGCCGGCCCCGGCGTCACTGTCTCGGTCACGTAGTCTTCTTCCTGTTGTTGTTATAGCGGCGCTTACGCAAAGGCGAAGACGACGCGCAAATGCAATGGCTGGCCGCGAAGTGAGCCGTGGCTATTCATTGATGTCGCCCGTCACGCACGTGTCACTGAGCGGCACGGCTTCTTTTCGCGCACTTTAACAAGGCCGCCGGCTCTTGGCGCTGACATTCTAACCGGCGGCCAGAACAAACAACAGCGGTGGGGAGGAGGCCTGACAGCGGTCCATGAATCGGCCTTTGCGAAAGAAGAGGCTCTGACACGTTTTGCAAGGCGGCGGCACCAACACAATGCGCGCGGCGTGTCCCTCGAGAGAGTGCCGAACGACTCAGCCGCGTTTTGACATCACTTTCGGCAATAACCTGGCCCCACCCGGCGGCGGGGGTCAAGCCCCGAGCATGCACATACAAACAGACGGAAACCAGCATTCCCCGGTGCGCGAACAGCACAAGCGACAAAAAACCGGTTGGCGGCGGCCGGCGTCGTACACGGACTGACGTGCCCGGCTCCGTCGCTCGGTGCAACAACAAAGGCCAGCAAAAAGCACGGACACGACTTTTGGGAGGCCCGCAGACGTTCGCCTGCCGGGGGGAGAAGGCGCCGGTAATGGTCGCTGCCGTGGCGGCACGGCGGGGGCGGGGAAACTTGCTTGACCTCAGAGGGTCACGCCGGGGCCTGACCCGTAATTTGGCATCCAGCTATCCGTGGGAAACACACCGGCGCCAATGGCGGTCTACCACACCCGCTCTATCGCGGCGCATGCGCACGCCGGCTCCTCCGGCAAGAGTCTCGGGCCGCGACCGCGTCCAACGCACGGCCGCGACTATGGCCGCGCCGCCGCGACCCGCTGGATGACGACGTGCGGCCAGGATTACGCGACGCCAGGATTTAACCCGGTCGGCCAGGATCATGACGGCGCTGGGACCCGGGCCCCAGGTGAGCGGCGCTGCAGAGCGGCCCAGAGCATGCTCTCCGCCGACGGCGGAGAGAATCTTCTCGGCCGCTGCTCCACCGGGCACCCAACGGTTCGATGTGCTTGTCGGCCGTGTCTGTCACCAAGCGGATCACGGTTGTCACGCGCTCTTGGACTCGCTGTACTTGGCAGAAGACTAGTGCGAGGACTGACAGCAGCCCGCGATCGCCAGTCCGGACTAACGCGCGTCCTGGCATGATCCATCAGCTTTTTTTTTTTTAATTTCTTTTCCACTTTACCCGTCCAGTCGTTCAGCCTCATTTACTGCCGTAGTCGTTCGATCACTGCGCACTCTTCCCTAACATTCTAACTTTTGTTTTTTATTGCCCTTTTACACCCAATACTCTCGAGGAACTTCTTTACTGCATTAGATCGAAATTTCTTGCAAAAAAATATGGGTCATTTTGATCTTTTGATCGAACGGTGGTGCAAAATATAAGTCGTTCTTGAGCTTAATCTTGTGGTGCAAAATATAAGTACTCTTGAGCTTAATCCAAA
Source organism: Rhipicephalus sanguineus (assembly GCF_013339695.2). NCBI lineage: Eukaryota > Metazoa > Arthropoda > Arachnida > Ixodida > Ixodidae > Rhipicephalus > Rhipicephalus sanguineus. Next base: position 183,390,774 of record NC_051176.1, read on the forward strand.
ACTAAAACAAAAACATAAAACATGACGTCCTTACGCGTCTTCCTTCCAGGGATGCCAAATTGCTGAACAAAACGCACGGTATTTACTGAGGCGCCGTTACCACGTCATAGTGATGCATTTCGTTTGCAGTAATTTAAGTTTTTTCCTATAGCGCTCTTGCCTAAAAAAAAAAAAAAAAGCAGCCACAAGATAACCAAGGCTCGATGGAGGCGGAAAATGTTTGAGGCCCGTGTACTTAGATTTAGGGGCACGTTAAAGAACCCTGCAGGTGGTCAAAATTTCCGGAGCCCTCCACTACGGCGTCCCGCATAATCATATCGTGGTTTTGGGACGTTAAACCCCAGATATTATTTTGACAACTAAGGTCTTCCCAGAGTGCCTGTGGCGCACAGATGCTCTCAGCGCGCACTAACGAAAGCGCATTTAGAACCATTTCCTTTTGGCTGATTCATTCGTCAGCGTCAGGTCACGAGGCTAGTACCGAAGTAACATGGTTAAGCGCCGAAGTTCGAATTCTGATTGCAATTTCTAGGCGCCTATAGTGAACTGTATAGATAAGAACGCAGTTGGGAATTGTTCCTACGCGCGTTTTCGCCTCATGCACCCTGTCGCTTTGCGTTAGCGCTCTATAGTACACGTCCAGTGGACCTTGTTCTTCTTATTTAGGTGCCAACCGAAGACAGTGCGCGCACTCCACAGGACTATACCGTGTGGCGCTAGTTCATTGGTTCGCTTCATTTGGTGCTCACGTGCTGATGTACTGCAGAGAAATGCACAAAAATTGCTATGTTCAATGAAATGGCGCCTGCAGGCTTGCCGATCCGACTGCCGACTTAATAACGCCGTGCAATGTATAGTTTCGGTTTTCACACGATGGAGAATTCGTTGTGATCTTGAGAACATACAGATTATGGTCCAGTGCGGCTTTATGAGAATCGGCAGCTGCAGATGCATAATGTAGCCCATCTGTCTGAGCATCTTCGATCGTTATACTGAAGCAACACTGAAGCATTCACAGCGCTTGTCCCCAATGTGTGCCGCATAAATTTATACTTCAATTGATTGGAAATGCGAGGGAAAACGCGGAGCACGACAGACGGCACTTTTCATCCCACTTTATTCGTATCGTCGTCTACTTTTCGGATTTCTCTTTTCTTTTTGGCGATGGCAACCTCGATGACCGACCGGGATCAGGGAAGAATAAGAGCGTCGTTGCTGCCTCACCGATTATTCCCACGGCCCATTTACAGCTTCGGCGCCCTTGGAGTAAGCATGACTAAGCATCCGGTTCGCCCTCGTATGCGACCGGAAAATGATCGCAGGACCGAAATATAGGCCATTACTCGGAGCTGATGTCACCGGTGACTCGCTGCGATGGCACGTCTCCCCGTACGCTATACGCACGACGCGACGCTGCTTGAAGCCACGGTCACGCCGACGCGTGATCGCTGCGTGAATGCGAAATCTTCGCGCGGCGTCGCGCTCTGGCGCAGATGGCGGCGAGCGAACGCGCGGCGTCGGCGAATGTGCCCCCCCCCCCCTAAAAGAAAGTTTGTTTTTTCTTCTCTAGTTACAGGATCCTTTATACGTATGCATAAACTAATGTCCGTTAGCAACGCTCCGTCAGTGCTCTCGCAGAGGAATTCCTTTGTGTGCCAGGGATCGAATGAACGGAATGAGTCCATTAAGTCTACACTGACGCCACTGTGCCTTTTTTAATGAAATAAACATGAATGAAAGAGTTGCGTCGTCAATTCTCGCTGACGGCTGCCCTTTTCCACGTGGTTGTTAGATTTTAAATTTAAGAAAGAAAAAGAAAAATATATACATAGTCCTGCATTTGGTGAGCTCAAAAGTTCTCATTTTAACACAACCAACTCACGAGCATGATGTACACTTTGGATGCAGTTCCCTCAATGCTCATCCCAAATATTAGTTTCCTCAACAAACCGCTGAAGCACTCACATTGCTGTGTGATTTATCCTTGATTGCCACGGGCCTTGTATTTTCGGTTATAAAAAAGTTCTCTCTGAGTTTAGCAAGTGGAGTTCCTCTTCGAGTCGCTGTCTATGTATGGTGTGCTTGGGACAGTCGAGCAACAGATGATGCACATCTTCAGTCGTCGTGACCGCACGAATATGCTGATGATGGCGCACGCTGAATTCGGAATAAAAAGTGCTTTGTGTAAGCAGTTCCGAGTCGTAGGTGATGCATGACGATGTCGAGACTTCATCGGATCTGAGGGTCTAGTTGTCACACCAAACTGGAGTCGACTGCGTATAAGATTGATTGTTTTGTGATGTCTGCGAACCAGGAGAGCAAACACAGTTCACGTTTTAGTCCTCGTATATGAGATGCGGCGTACAGTCGGATTGTTTTATGGGAATAGGACGAGTTAGGGAATAACGATGAGGAGCTTTTGCAAACTCATCTCTTATTTCATTTCCTCTGATTCCGAAGTGGCTCAGAACTCATTGAAATACCGCGTTCTTATACCTCGTTCCCATTATGCAGAGGCATTATCGCAATAACAATGGATAGCACTGGTAGTGTTCACCCCCGTTCTTCAGAAAGCAAACGTTGACGGATTTCATATGCTATGAGAGCCTGCGTGGTGTATGATATACTTTCATTCGCTCTGTCGTCACCGAAGTCGCCTATACGACGAGCTCAGACTATCGAGAACAGGTGCAAGAGAACGAGCAATGGATTGCAATGCTTCGAGGCATGCAGTGTGAAACGTGAAGGTTCGTTGCTGATACATGGTGTGTTACTTACAATCGCAGTATCGTTTACAATCTTGGCCACTTTACTTCAGCACCACATGCAGTAAAGGTGCCCACTGTTTATGCTTTCTATGCGGCTAGACGCTCTTTCTGCCCGCCTATGTATGCAGCTTCTGTGAGGAAGACCCATACATATATAGCTGATATCCGTGAAGGTCATAACTTGGCGGCGACGGAGCGCCAGTGACTTCTAAAGAGGAAAACTGTAATGTTTGCCAAGCACGCAACACTATTTCTACACCGCTATTCGTGTCAGTGTTGAGACACTGATGATGAACGAGCGACCATAAAGAACGCATGGCGAAGAAAGTTTTTTTCTTTTCCCAATGGGTTTCCTGTGGGTTGTAAATCGGCCACCTTGATTAGCCTGTGCATGTAGCCGCGTGCGAATGTTACAGGTATTGTTGCTCAGATTTGGCATGTGCTCTTTTAATTGATTGATATTTCACGCCGATGTGTTTGTTTCCAAATTCATTGTTAATTATTTTAACTCGGTGTTTGAAATAGTGGACGACTTGCCCCTACGACGAGCCAATAGCAAGAGTCTCAAAAGTTTTTTTCTTTTTTCATTCACATTGTCTCAGATTCGGGAGCAGGCAGTTAGCAGCGTTTAAAGCTTCGTGTTCTTAAGGCGAATTCAGACAGTTACCTTTCGCGTTGAAGTTTGAGTATGCGCGGTGCACGCACTGTATTAAATTATGGATACAGCATCGTATGTTTGTATGTCTGCATGTATATATACACACGTAAAATTGACAAATTGCGGTTTAACCGTAATTTATCACCTATTCTATTGCAAATGTTGGTGTTACGCCTCTATAATGACCCCGTTGAATATCTTGCGCTCTTCTATTTGTATGTTTGTGTACTTTTGTGATAGCCATGAGTGGATTATGTGTGTGCAGGTGTCGTATGATTATATTTGGGTTTGAGTTTGAGTTTATTCCACCACGTGGCAGGTACATAAGAGTGCAGTATTATACGTGGTTTGGTGTAACGGGAAAAAAGCTGCATTTCACAGCTTGAGTGGTCCCTACACCTAGAAAATGACAAAATTACAGGCAGCGGAAAGCGACAATACCAACAGAAAAGCACGCATGTGGCCCGTGACAGCAAATAATAAAATAAAAAAGTCTGAAATACATAGAAAAATATTCATAAAAAGGAATGTATAAATGAATGACACTAATTAACCATCACAAATATCACCCAATAATCATGAACAACACATTCAACACATCCGATGTAACATATCAGCTTTCGTTTATTACGCAATGTTTGTTTTATTACGCGGAACAGAAACACGCTCACTGGCAGGTTACTCTGCCATATATATAATAAAGTTAGCTTTGGATTCGCAGCACAACCAGCGCCATAGCTTTAGGTTCAGACGACTGCTGATAAATAGGACTACTTGACTCACTTGTCATCGTCCATAGTCAGCACGTAACGCAAATTGTGGAGAAAGCAAACTTGATTTCGAGCTTGTAACTGCAGTCGCAGGAAATTCAAAGAATAACCAAAGAAAGGGAGTTCATTTTGATATTTACATAAGTCATAAAAGAAAAATACACGGAGTTTGGCAAGCCGATACTAGCACAGCTGTCGGCCTTGATTATTTCTTTGTAGACGGTATTCATATCGCGCACTTAAGGTGCAAAAATGACTCGCTCACTCGCGAGTTTAGAGGGTGCAAGTGGCCCATTTGTCTTTTGCGCAACGGCTAACAACAATGCAAATGCAGTAAGCCTTCTTAAATTTGACATGAGTAACGCTAGTGTCAGGACGCGTAGACCAGGACGAGTAACTTAGGTTCAGACACTTTATTAACGATGATCTCCGCTAAGACTTGTTATTCGATAAGCTGAACATTTTAGGGCCATATTCTTTTACCTTTTGTTCATTATTTTAACTTCTGTCAGGATGGACACATTTTCGAGGTCCATTTAATATTTGTCTTAAGGAGAGTCCACAGAATATACTTTTCACAACAAGTTTGCCGCTGATGGCTCTAGTGAAACAGTTTTTCTTTTCTCCTCACCATTACCTGGGCATATTCCAGGCTGTTCTCGCCCCTGAAAAAGGTGGGAGTGAGTAACAACTTTATCAAGAAAAAAAAAAAAAAAAGATGGGAAAACCTTGCCTCCAACGTCGGAGGCATTACGACGCACGACCGGAAACTGGCTTTCGCCTCGTGCGCATCTTTACAATACGAAACGAGTTTGTTGCTCCTCTAAGCACAATTGTCGAACTTTCCTGCGCTCGTCTTCTCGGTAGTTATCGCTGCGTAAGCGCACTGGACTCGTACGGCCAGGTACGAGAGACATCCGTATACTGGAGTACAAACATCGCTAGTTACGCATTAGAATGCTGGCCCTTTCTCTGTAAACGGAAAAAGTGAGCGCCGATCGATAAACATCGAAACAAAACTCTGTGCACGTTTTGAATTCGACTAACGTGGCAAGTCTCAAAGAAATAAATATACAAAATTCACTCCCAGAAGTAGACGGACGAAACAGTGTTCATGGCTGTGACCCCGTGAATTTTCAGTGTGTTTTCATTTAGCGCTAACGAGACCTTTTGGTGACTGACTTAAAATACGGCACCCATGGCGCAACGAACAGAATTGTAGACCAATTCTCTGCTCAATGTACCCAATACGGATTGTCGTCGTTCTTAAAAGCAAGAATTCCTGTATACACGCCGCGGTGGTCTAGTGGTTATGGTGCTCGACTGCTGACCCGCAGGTCGCGGGATCGAATCCCGGCCGCATTTTCGATGGAGGCGAAAATGCTTGATGCCCGTGTACTTATATTTGGCTGCACGTTAAGGAACCTTAGGTGGTTGAAATTTCCGGAGTCCTCCACCAAGGCGTCTCTCATAATCATATCGTGGTTTTGGGACGTTAACCCCCAACAATTATTATTAGAATTCCTGTTAGCTTTGTGAAAAGATTTTCATTAATTGAAGTCGCTAAGGTGCATGCTGCCTACACAATGGTTAAATTTAAACATTCGGGCCACGTGTACTATGCGCCAATGCACTTTTCAGCATCGCAACTGGCAGGCAGTGGGCATTAGGAGACGAAGATACGTGAAACCTAGTGTGCAGGGTTTGTCCGAAAAGTAATGGCAGTGATCATAATGTGAAGCGACCATACGTCGCAGCGCGCTATAGGACCGGTTGGGATTGGGGGAGGGGTAGTTAGCTTGCGCACGCGTCGTCGCTCAGTCACAAGAGGCTCTTCTCCGTGAAGCTCGTTTTCACTTCCTGTGCAAGCCGTAAAACAGCGCTCGTTGGAACAAGACAGAAAGGAATGCGCATCAAGTTTTGCGATAAACTCGGCAAGTCTGCGGTGGAAACAACACTAGTGGTAAAGACGGCCTTTCGTGATAATTGTTTGTCGGCACGTCAGGTCTCTTATGAAAGGCCATCGTTTCGGGACAGTTGACAGTGTCAAGGAGGCTTGCACCTAGATTCTAAACGACATTCCGAAGCAGGCCTTCCATGATGCCTTCGATGCCTGGAAATCTCGCCGGAAGTGATGTATCGGCGCAAGAGAAGCCTGTCCTGAAACTTTTAGTGTGTTGTACTGATGATATGAATAAAATTTATTAATCGAATCACTTACATTACTGTTCGGACATTCCCTGTGTCCCTTTCAAGAGACAACTGCTAGCGTTTTGTCTTTGTGGTGCTTATATGCCTTTTCCTGTTTAGTAATATTAACTCGCACTTGACAACAGGTCGAGAAGGTTGTTTTGTACATCGCACAGAAGTTCTTGAACGGTGTTCATGGAGAGAACCTCTTTATGTCGCAGAAAATGAGTTTAGTATGCTGGAGGAATCGCTGAAGTCTGATATATATATGTTGCTGCTTTTTTAATGCGTAAGAACTACCTACATTTCTGTAAATGAGCAGGTGCTCTAATTTATTTCATATCCGCTATGATACGCCAAGTTCCGGGCTGCCACCGTATTCAGTAAATCGTAAACTGAAAGGGTTCAGCACAGTGGTGACTATAATTTGTGGGCCACCTTTTTTTTGAACATTTTGAAGATTAAAAAATAAACTGGAAATTTTGCGCAAATTTAACAAAACGCGGTTAATAATCCTTAGCTTGCTTTACCTGCCACAGCGTACTGTCGTGAAAATATACTGGTGGTACGCAAGAAAGTTAGTCGCGGGCTGTACTGTCCATCATAAGTTGCGTGCGGCGTCTATGACTACAAAAGTCTACAGACTATATAGTACATACCTCACTAACTGCAGGCTGTCAGGAAATTTTCTTGGATTTAATAATGGAGACTACGTAATCGTTGAATCGCGATACTCAAAGCGTTCTTCCGTTCAGCAAGTAATGCAGTAATATTAAATAAAAATTACGGGAAGTTTGCGCTAAGTCGCGCAAAGCTTGGCACAGCGAAGCATGAACCCGTCGCCGCTCGTACTCCCGATCGACCGAAACGTCTGGCTTCGAGATGCGCGGCTTCCTCCTCGAGAGTACGCAGCGAGGCTATGCACTATAGAGCGGAAGTTGCGCGCGATGTCTCCGTCGGTGGGCGGGGCTTAGCTGCTGTGCATGCGCGGCTTGGCCAGGTGGTGCGGTATCTGGTCGCTAGACGACGCGATGCTTGCTTCCTCTTTCTTTCCATCTTTTTTCTCTCTCTTTCGTTTATGTTCTCGCTGTCTCTCTTTTTCTTTCTGCATTTCTTTCTCTCTTTCTCATTCTTTCTGTGCTATGCTTTACTCTCCCCTCCTCATTTCCCTCCTCCTCACCATCACATGTCTCCTCCTCACGCTCACTTCCCTTTCCCACCCTCTTGCTACACTATACTATACAAGGCTATGGTATGCTCTGCGAGCGTGCCTAGATAGCCGAGTGGAGTACGCGGGTTCGAATCCCGCCTCTTGAATAATTTTTGTTTCGGCAAGAATTTTTCTCTTTCTCTTTCTTTATATCTTTCTTTCCGTCTCTGTTTCTTTCTCTCTCTCTCTGTACTCGTTCTCAGGTAGCCTCACAGTGGTACATACCCGTTAAGATGATGATAGTTTTCTGCGATCGACTCACAGGGAACGATTTGCTAAACAGCTTCGCTGGTAAAAGAGAAATAGTTTTTCAGAAGGCATTAGTCTGGCCTGACCCTTTCTGAATGGACTATTTCTCTTACACTTGCATTTTATAGTTTGTTTGATATTTAAGACACAGTAAGGTGGCTTGAGAGCCTGGAAGTAATAATAATAGAAACGATCCCGCCGCAAGTTACGCACGCACACCAACACACACACAGAAGTGCTTTCAGCACCGTGAGGCCACAGATGATGGGACTTGCGTTCGAGTACATGCCTGTTAAAGTTGCAAATGACGGTTAGCGAACTTCCCAGTTCGGTTTCCGTTGCTGAAAAGCTTCGCATAAGCTGTGTAGGTCGCGGTTTTCACAAATGCAAGCCCACACACGGCGATGTTGCACCTTTACAGCAAAAGATAACAGCCTTAAATTTTCCCCTGGGTCTCTATTAAAGTAGCGTATATACTCGGGTATTATAAAGGCTTACTTAAGTATTTATCAGCAATACACGCACAAATAAAGGGACGTTTTCCTCAGCTAATAAAGAGTTTAGTGAAAACTAGATCTTACTCACTGTGGTTTTACACCAGGGCTATTAGTTATAATTACGAGGCATGACTATTAGACTGTAAATGAAAAATGGAAACACTTTTCATGCTCCCGAAAGTCACAAAAATGTGAAGTCATGACTCACGACACTATAAGGAGGCCATGATCATACAAGGAAAGAAGAGAAAGACAGACAGTCTGGTCTATTTCCTTACGGTGTCACAAAATACACGAACAGAGGGTTAGGTCGAAAGAAAATGAATGAAAAGAGCTGGAGACTTAAACACCAGCTAGGCGCTCAGTGAGTCATTTTAAGTAATAATCATATGTGGTACGCATTTTCGCTACTTCCATTTGGTCACTAGTGTCGTGCAACGTCATGTGAGGATCTTCGGATGGCTCGGAAAGCTATGGAGAAATGAAACAACTAAGCTGCTTTTTTTTTTTTTACGTACGCAATGTGCAGCGTGCTTGCATGAATGAGGCACGCAATGACTAAAGCACTGTCGATTTCGCAAACAGCCGTCTTTTCCCTTTAATGATGAACCAGTGGTATAGTGGGTGTAGTGCAACAAGCGTTTGAGCAAAAAAAAAGTAAAAAGAAGAAAAAAAGAGAAAAGAAACCGTGGTGGGCGTAGCAGGCGTCGTTCAGTGGCAGCAAGACCGCGTGCTCTCTGAGCGTGGCTCGGCGCGGCCACGCATCTGCGCTGCGTAACTACAGCGGAGGTGAAATGCCTCCATGCCACGGCGACCTTGATAGGACACCTTTCTTTTTTTTTTAATTGAAATCGGGATCGCAAGAGAGTTATCAGCATAAGAGATGACAAGTTGCCGGTGTGATGAAATACTGTCCAAGTGTTACAACGTAACTTCAATTCTTACGACATCGTGAAAATGAATAATCACTACTTTCCTAACAATCCGGCACGTATAATTAGCATAGTTAATGAAGTAAGCCGGGTGCTGTTGGACGAATGCATCGACGACTCGCATCCGATAAGTCTAGTTTTCTAAGTAAACTTTTTTTTTTCTATATGCCGGGGTGGAAAGTTATAGACATCCTTGTCTTTTTAATGGCGAAGATCTTTTAACCATGTTTAGTTTGAAGAACCATTTTAATCGCAATACTTCGCGCTAGTTTTATCTGTTTTCTTCCCGTGACTACCTGTCTACCTACCTACCTTGAGCGTAAGATCAAGATTAGGCTTCATGTTGGTGTCGAATATACGCATGAATAATTCAAATCTCGCACCGAGAACTTGCTCTTTACGCTATTGGATGAAATCGGCTACTTTTTAGTGTCGTGCTGGGTGTGTCCTGCTGCTTTGATAGCAGCGCTGGCAATAGGGATCTGTAGAATGGAAATACGGTAAGAAGAATAGCGGTGTGGGAAGGAGGGGGGGGGGTATGTTTTGCAGGCAGCTATTGCTGTCGCTGTTGTGGTGATATGGATGCATTGTGCGCCGAAAACGGCATCGTCTTTTCGTTGGCTGTTTGCTGGTGTGTCTGTAACTGAAGAAGTATGTGTCCGCCTTGAACGTTCGCTAACGAAGGAAGAAATCTGAGGCTCTTTGCGTCTGCGATGTGCTCAGGGCTGCATAAAAAAAAAAGAGAGAGAGCATCGATCAATTAAACGTGCCAACAAGCACATACAGGCATGCGACTCATAGGCCTGTACGAACCAAGTAGCCTGATTCGTCGCAAGTCGACGAAGGATAACCTTGATTGCCTGCAGATAACTGGAGATTTTTTAATGTACACCGAAAATGTACGTTACAGCTTAGAAAGCTTGCTTCGTAGGGACGGACGAATGTGTTTAGATTAACCGAGAGCCGAGCTGGTTAGTAGATATTCATGTTTAAAAGACAGTGCGTGCAAAGACGGACACAAGAGAGGGGTCAAAATCGGCGTTTGTGGTGTCTTGACCTCTCTCTTCTGTCCGTGTTTGCACGCCTTGTCTTTTTAACATGGACGAATGTGGTGATCTCAAGGAAGATTTGCGTCCGAGAAATTATTATTGCAGAAATCACTGAATCGCTCGTTTCAACTTCAGCAAATGAACATCTTGATACATTAGCACTAAATTACTGCTAAAAAGTACCCAAGTCACCTATGCTTCATACGCCAACACAGCGTCTTAGGGTTATTTTGACCATCACATATTTGTAGTTAGCAAGAGATGACAGCCCATACACACTTCAACGTCCTCTCTGGGGAACCTTCCATGATTTGCGCATAAAATTGAGTCCTCCCCTGCTTTCACTCCGTGCCTCCCACAACCACTGCTGACCGCCTTTCAAGTGTCAGCTGCTCACGCTCGACAGTAGCAGTGCGGTCAGCACTCAGCGGTAATATGTCTAGAGTTTTTCGTACCAAAGCCGTAATGTGATTATGAGGCACACTATAGTGGAGGCCTGCGGAAATTTCGACCATGTGGTGTTCTTTAACGTGCACTGACAGCGCACAGCACAGGGGCCTTTAGAATTTCGCCTCCATCGAAATACCACTGCGGCCGGGATCGAACCCGCGACCTTCAGCCGCCGAGCACCGTAACCCCTGTACCACCGCGGCGGACTAGTGCGGTGAGCAGCGATATTTCCCCTTCCTTCCCTCCTGTTTTGCATACATAATTTCCCAAATAAACAACCACTTACTACTACAAATAAGGGTTGTAAGGCATTTTGCGAATGCGAATGACCGGTTTTGCTTCAGAGGTCCACAGAACAGACTTGTGGGCTGGTTGGTACTGCGCCTATCTTGAGGTTTAGCGCAATGAAACGACGAAGAACGACAGCGCTGTGTCCTCGTGTCTTCCGTCATCCTAAGTCGTTTCCTTGTGCTTAACCTCTATTTTTTGCGTCAGAGGGCACATCACATGGCAGCTTAGGGAAAGTAGTCAAGTTTATGCAGCCAGCTGTATACGTGTGCAAGTTGCCTTTGTACAACGTATGACGTAGTTGCTTTGGCAAAAGCTACGCTAAGGATCTTCATCATGGTTAAGAAACTAGACTGATGTCGACCAAGCAGGGAAATTTGATTTGAAAGCGAGAGCTGTTTCTGTAAGTGGCGATCCCTCGCATTCCTGCTATGCGTACTTCAATGCTGTGTCAGTGTTGCCAGTGATCGAGTTCTTACAATGCACCTTTGCCACACAAAACTCACCCATAAACAGTCTCTTAATGTAGAGCAGTCACATATATTAGCAAAACATATTTTACTTATATATAAGAACATTGCGCAATATGTCATTGCTGCCATGGTTTTGTGCTCCTTATAATATGGCAGATGCCAAGAATGGAGAGCCTATTTATGCCGGTCTGTGAGGGAGAGTTCTTACGCTAGAGCAGTTATCCTAATACGGGCCCGGATTACCATATGCGCACAGCACACAGCATACGCCAGGCCTTGCTCTAGTCATCACCGCAGGAGCGTTTAATGTGATGGGGGAGCAACTTGTGTTGCAATGGATGCGCATCATGACGTCAGACCCAACAAATGGCAGGCGTTGACGGACTAGAGCGACGTAAGCCCGTAGAGAGCGGCACGTCACAGGCACTATATGCTATACCTCCACGTGCTTCTCAGCCTGTGTAGCATCCAAACATCCGTAGTTCTTCTCTGTTAAGAACAATACAGAGTTTGCGACCTACCGTACAAAGCATGAAGGATAAACGACGAGGCGTACTACAACAGACGAACGGCAAAAAAAGGACATAATTCAACTCACATACCGTGAAATGCTTAGCATGTCGCGCCTTCAGAGCGCGAGGGAGACGCATGGTGAAAACGGAATACACAAAGAAAAAGCATGTTACGCATGGTTTCATAAAATTCATGCGAGATCACTGGACGGTCGGCGGAACGTTTTTGTCGTTTGCTGCGGCCTGTCATATACTGCGACGATTTAGGTTCTTCGATCGCCTTGCCAGGCATTCATCAGGACCGTCTTGATGCGACGGTCTTGAGGCCAAGCTTGTCAGTGACAAGCTTGGTTATATTGACGACCCACTCGATTCTTGCGATAGCTCATGTTTGCGGCAATGTTGTGTTGCCAAACGTGGTATAATTCAGTGATTCAAAACTTTGGGCTCTGCTAAAGATATCGTTTTGTGCTTAGCAGTCTCGCTTGAATGAAAGAAAATGAAGTGTTTCTTTACACTATTGAAGTCTAACCGGACGCGCTATATTGTGCGATCGAGTTAGGAGCACTCAGAAGGTTCGACAAAGCGAAGAGCACACAGGTCTTGATGATAAGGGTACACCTCTTAAATTTCAGTGCCGATCTTGAATTTACCATCGTTGCAAGAGTTATGCCCTTATTCGGGCATGACGGAAGTTCACAGGAACGCGGAAGCTTGAACTGCGGCGAAGTTGTGGTACAACGAATGTCGCTAAAGCCAACGTTCCGACGAAGGGACTTCTCTTCGCCTGGGCATAAAGACAAATCCCATCGTCGAAATGTTTCCTCCAGCGACATCCCTTGTTCCCCAACTTCTCAGCTCTTATCTGGGTAACACACGCATTCGAACGTTTGAGAAATGGCTGGCGCAAAAAGGATACTACTTGCCGGACGGAAAGATGGCACAAATGAGGGCAGAAGGCCCCAGCGGAGATGTAGACTGTGCTATACACAGTTTAACCCCTTCGTATCACCGCTTGAGCTTCGGAACATTTGTGAACGAGAAAACGAAATGGAGAACTTCATGCAATGAATACGCAGCCTGAATGCCTTTTGATTGCCTTTACAGCAGTCAAACTACCTTTATGGTGTGCACGATGGTCCCAGAAACGTAATTGTAATATTTTGCACCCCGAAACTGCACAGTGGTTTTGACGGAAGCTGCAGTGGTGGGCTATTGCGTCTACGTCTATCTGCGGTTCTTGGACCTAAATGAAGAAAGACAGCGTTTTTTTTATTTATCCGCCACAGAAATCCAGCCGTCATGAACCCACGACCTCGTACCCAGATGCAGAAAGACATAATTGCTAGGAAGACATTACTAAGGGATACTCGTAAGAGCATAGGGCCTTTCGTTTCCGGAGACCTTCGGCTGCAATATTTGCCGGCAGCAAAATTTTGACGGGTATGAAACCTGAAGCAAATAAATAGGCTATTTACACAGTGCTCTTGTCTTTCCTATAACAAAAGTTCAGTGAATGAATGCAGCGTGATATTGACGAAAAGTTAAAGTAACAAAGAAATTTCTCTCTTCGTGCTTAAAACGCACGCAGAGTTTATAAAAGCAAAGAAATGCATAACAACGATCCATTTCAAAGATTAAATTTAAATCGATTGTGAAAAGTAGTTACAAAATGGGGCCTGGTATATTTTGCTTTTTAGATGCGAAGTATCTTAAGGCCGAGCTCAATCCGGTGGTGTGCGGCGTGACCACCCTTACTGCGCATGCGCATACTCTCTCCACACACCTCCTCTCCCCTTCCCCTCTCCACTTCCCCTCTCCCATTCCCATCTCCACTTTCCCTCTCCACATTCCCTCTCCCCTCCTCTCTCCACTTTGCCCCTCCCCTTCCCCTCTCCACTTTCCCTCTTCTCTCCCCCTCTCCCATACCCCTCTCCCCTCCCCCTTTCCACTCTTCCTCTGAAACGCGGGCTAGACATGCCGAAATTCTCTCCTGCGCAACGCCGCGATGAGCTCGAGCGCATGCGCGTCCCCTCCCCTTCTCTCTCCTCTCCTACGCTGCCCCCCTCTCGCCCACCTGTCGACCACGTTCCCCGCTCGCCCTGTGAGAATTAACGGCCAGGCTAGATGGAAGATACGACGCGCGTAGCGTCCCTCTTCGCGTTCCACGACGCGAGGTCGGTAGCATGCCCAACGAACGCCAACGGAACGCGATCGTGCACGTGCTCCGGGTTCGCATCGCCTCATGGTCCCCTTTAGCGAGAGATGGTGTATTCGCTGTCGCGCAGCTCCCACCCACCCTTTTATTATTATCCATTTCAGCCGCGACGTGTAAAGCACTGTCTGTAAATGCGTCAAACTTGCACAACGTTATTACAAGACACAAGATATTCTATTGCAGCAAAATATTTTCATAACACGATTATTCATATGTGTTTTATACTAATTAATCTTAATTAAATTGTAAAAAAGTTCTTTTTATCCTGAAGTCACTCATGTTATGTTCTTGCATAAATAGAATCAGGTCTCAGTCTATAAATATAGTGCAAATTTGTATTCGGTTATGTTCATTTCGAGCATATAAAAAATAGCGCAGCTTGCACTAAGTCGCGCAAGGCTGCGTCACAACAGAGCTGGCGGGCACCTAGTTAGTCCTGGCATGTCTAGGCTTTTACCCTCTCACCTCTCTCTTTCCCACTCCTAGCTATACTATACTATACGTGGCTATGCTTGCTCTTTTTCTTGTTTTTTGTGTCTGTTTCTTTCTATCTCTTTCTCTCTCTGTATATTTCTTTCTACGTCTTTCTATCTTTTCATCTTTCTTCCCTTTGTTTCTCCGTATGTTTTATTTCTCTTTCTTTCTATGTCTTTCTCTCTCCTTACTCGTTCTCCCCTCATTTCCCTCCTCCTCACCATCACATCTCTCCTCCTCACGCTCACTTTCCTTTCCTACCCACTTGCGATGCTACACTATACAACGCTATACTACGCTGTGCTAGCGTGCCTGGATAGCCGAGTGGTTACGACGCTCGCCTTCGGATCGTGGGCACGCTGGTTCGAATCGCACCTAGCCAAGAATTTTTCTTCGCCAAGAATTTGTCTTTCTATTTCTTTCCATCTCTTTCTTTCTTTCTTTCTCTCTCTCTGTCTCTCTGTACTCGTTCTCTCACCCTTCAGAGTTATGGCATACTACACCGCACAAATCCGCGCATGTGTTCTTGGAGCGAAGCAATATAGGAAGAAGAGGACGAAGAGAGCGCGTGCCGGTTTCCTTATGATAATTTTCTATCTACGACACACGGCAAACTTCCACCATAACAGCACTGCCGTAAAATTATACTCTTGACAGTGCTCGCTGAAAGCGCTACGTCGAACGACTCGTCGAACATGGTAGTGCATTCAAGTAAATTGACCATATGCAACAGTACAGCGCAAAATGAAGTTAAACATTTATTACGCAAGATCTCCATTTCATACAAATCTCAATGTATCTTGCTCTTAGCGACTTGTCCACGCAACTAGCAAAAACAAGGGATGTAAACAATTACGTACATAACGTCTTAAAGGGCTAAAAGACCACATACCTATAGTATACATACATACATACATACATACATACATACATACATACATACATACATACATACATACATACATACATACATACATACATACCACGGCCTCTGAACAAAAATGTGCGTTTGTATAGAGCTGCCGTGTACGTACAAACACACGCGCGCGCACAAGCACGCAAAAGCATGACCACAGTATACTCTGGTACTGTGCAGTTAGAAGTTTAGCCCTAAATTTTCGCAAGGAGAATTCACAGAATCTTCAAACCGTGTACCGTAGGTTCTTTTTGTCTTTACGTCCTTTTGTTAATCCTGAATTGCTCCTAAAGAGACTCAAGGCACATTTCATGTCACTTGTCTGAGCTCAAAACAGTTACATGGTAGAAACAAACCTGGCGGTGGTCTGTAACGTCTAGTGCACTTATGTATTATGTGCAGTGTTGGCGGTAACGCATTACTTTTTTCAGTAACTTAGTAACGTACTAGTTACTATTTCTGAACTCTAAAGGGTAATGCACTTATGTTACCAATTTTCGGTAACGCTAGGTGTCGCGTTAGTCTTTACTTTTTGTTCATATTATTCCCGGAGTTTTACACAAAATTCATTCGTCTTGTAGGAGCCACTTTCCCAGAGCTCGGCCCGACGTTATTGTGTCACTGCGGCGGACTGATGTCGGCCCGCCAAACGTTGACAAGGCGACCCCGCGTGGGGTCCTTTGTTGTGCGGGGCAATTGAAACTGGGAGTTATTTGCCAAAATTTCTTGAATGAATCTGCTATATTTTTGGCTACCTCACTATCGTGGTTCAAGTTGTCGATGAAGTGAAGCAAAATGCAATCCTCGTAACCGTCAAAAGCGAACTGTCGAGATTCGCTTGGCTTGTGGACATCAAGGCTCGGTGTGAGCTCCAACACAACTGAGGATGACTTCTTCGGAAATGCCTTCTCGACATCAGGCCCGTAACCAGGAATTTTTTTGACACTTGCTGAAAACCTTGACTTTTTTAGAAAAACACCTATTTTTATTGTTTCTTTTTGGTAAAAACACATACTTCACCAAAACTTCGGGAGGGGGGGGGCAACGCCTACCCCCACCCCTGGCTACGGGCCTGATCGACATCATCGCCAACTGAAGATGAGCGACTCTCTCGGTACCTTTGGGGCCGCATGACATCACGATGAGAGGCTCAGGGAAAGCTTTCCCCGCGTTCACCAGTAATAGTAATAATATCTGGGGTTTAACTTCCCAAAACCACGATATGATTATGAGAGACGCCGTAGTGGAGGGCTCCGGAAATTTGGACCACCTGGGGTTCTTTTACGTGCACGTAAACCTAAGTACACCGGCCTCAAATATTTTCGCCTCCACCGAAAATGCAGCCGCCGCGGCCGGGATTCGATCCCGCGACCTTCGGGTCAGCAGTCAAGCCCCATTAGCACTAGACCACCGTAACGGGGCCGCGCGTTCACCAGTTTTTCCTGAAAGTGAATGCACGATTACCACACAGCGCACCCATCGACCTCCTATTTAGCGTAGGTGCGGACGTATTCCCTAAGAAGCGAGTCAAAATGTCCGATGGCAGCTTTGAAATGCAGCTGTTGCTTACAATCAGTAATGTGTAGTTACATTGGGAAGTTGTCCCTGCAATACTTTAGCACTGTTAATAAACTTAGTATTCAAAATGAGTTTTCCTTCTTGCTATCTGCAACTGCGACTATGTTTCTGGTTATTGAATTCCTGAGCGAGCAAGGCTAATCCTGAACACCTTCACATACACAGTCACAATATTTGCGGGAATTATGCAGGTTAAATTAAAAAAATTGTTAATGTGCGGAAATACTTTATTCCCAGATTTATTCCATTTAAGCATTTCTTTATTGCTACATAATTTGCGCATTTATTTTGCAAGTAGAAGCACGCCGTCATAATTACTGCAAATTTGTTCAGTGATGTTTTCTTTGCGAGCGTCGATGATAAAATCAATCACTTTTTGTTTAATGTCCCACTGCAAAAAATGGCTTCCCCATGTCCCACGGAGTCAGAAGTCATCACATGTAACTGTACAGGCAACTTTAGGCCACTGTAGTAATGCCCCGGTACAGCGCATTTGTGCAAATTATTTTCGTTAAATGAGTACGTCGGGTAAAATTGTTGTTTGGGCTAGAAGTTTTATGTGAAATATAAATATGAGCTTGATAAAGTTGCTATTGTAGGTTTCTGCTGCGAAGATGAACTAAGATTTCTGACCATGGAATAATGGCAGAAGTAGCGTCCGTTACTTTTTTTTCGGTAACGGTAACGATAACACGATAACTTTTTTTTTATGGGTAACGTAGGGCGGTGATGCGTTCCTTTGTTTTTTAGCGTAACGAATAACGTATTTAGTTACTTTTTTTCGTTGACGCATACAACACTGATTACATGAGAAGCCATGGCATTTGTCACCTTATAAGTCAGCTAAAAAGCAGTTTAAAAAGCAGGGCTTCAATTCACAAAAACGTCTTAAGTTATAATTATTCTTAAGAAAAAGCGTGATGCTGGGCATTCATTACCGAAGCCGGCTGCCCAATGACAAGGAACACTTACGAAAGAAAAGGTTGTGCACATTATTATTCTAATAGTGTGTGATGTTTTAAAGATCAACATAAAAAAATGTGGGCAGCTTGCATAAGTGCTGCAAGGCTGGCCTTACAGCGGAGCTTGTGGCCGACTTAGATTATTAGCAAGGTCTTAGCATGGTCATAAATAGCATGATGTTAGTAGCTAGACCTTAATTAGAAATGTCCTAAACAGCAGAGTCCTAATTAGCACGGTTGCAATTAACAAGTCCTAATTAACATTGTATTAATTAACATGATACTAATTAGTAAGATCTTAATTACCAAGTTCCTCTCTCTCTTCCTATTTGTTTTTTTTCTCTTTCTCGCTCCTTTCTCATCCGTTTATCTGCTCTGTGCTTCTCTTTTTTTTTTCAGAAGGCACACGCATTGAAGAAACGCCTTTATTGCACATCTATCCTGTCAACACCAATGAGTGTGCTGGCCACAGGCCTTATTATCCGCCAAATTACTAAGCAATACAGAAGAATGTACTATAACTATCCTCATTTATCGAATGCACGTCACCAAGAGTAAACTCTTTATTTATAGTCAATCCTGACATGAAGAAGATGACGAAGAGAGCGCGCCGGCCGAGTTACAGCATTGCACGCGCTAGGCGCAACTGTGTCAGATGCTAGGCGCCACGGGAGCTTTAACGCGATAGCGTTACAGAGCTCGTTTCGCAGAAATTCCGGTGTCGGTATCGGCGGCGGCGACGTCTTTGGTTGTGAGCGAAAAATCAGCGTTGTCCGTGTGCGAAAATACGAGGTAGATGCAAATAAAGGTAGGAGCCCGATGGCGCCCGCACTTCGGCTTTCCTTGCGGCACGGTTTAGGTCTCCACTGAGAAGCTAAGGCAGGCCAGCGATTGGGAAGGCGATACGAACGCGGTCCGATTACGCTATCGCGTTCTACTCTTGTTCCCGCCGCCTCCGAGAGAGTCGGGCGCGCGGTGTGGTCACACCATCTCTCGGAGGCGTTGCGATGATGCGGCGCGGTTTTTACAAAGGGCACACACATTTGTGCACGCATTCTCTTGCACACACGTAGAATATTCATCGATGCTTCGAAAAAGCGTGCATGGGTGCATGCGGATACCGCTATCACGTTCAACTCGTAAAGGCGAAGCTTAAGGGTCCCCCAATTTTTCTGGTCATGCGAACCGGTGGAACGAAGATCTTAAGCAGCTCAGCTGTTAAGACTGTTTGGAATTAAGACTATAGCTGACTGCTTGGCAAGACTTTCTTTGTTAGACTTTGTTATCTAGATGCAATGGTGAATGTTCGCGCTTTAAGTGAGGCATCGTCATCGTATCTTCCCACACTTGCCCCACTGACTCGGTAGCTAAGACAATGCGCTGCTGAATACAAATTCGCGCATTTGATTCCTGGTGGCCATATTCAAGTCAGAGTGGAATGCAACAACGCCCGCATCTTTTATGGTGCATGTTATGAAACAACAGACGGTCATAATCAATCCGGAGCCCTCCATTATATACGGTGCAAATATCGTTTCGTAATTCACACGAACACAGCTACTGCACCGCTGAAAAAAAAAGTGCTGCGCGGTGCAGATGTAACCATAAGAAACCTTAATCAGCAGTATAGCTCTGAACAATGGACGATCAAGGGCTCAACGCCAACGTGAATAAATTATCTCGCTCACTATTGTCTCAGTTAAAGAGTAACACCCGTACACTTAACAACGTAAGAGATGGTTGAGGAGGGCAATTACCGACAAGTACGTCAGGCCTGATGAAACACCGCATGAGCGGCACGCGGAAGAAATCACGTTTCCGAGTATTTAACGGATGCGTGGCTCGCTATACGGCTAATATATATATATATATATATATATATATATATATATATATATATATATATATATATATATATATATATATATATATATATATATAAAATCAAGGAACCTACTACGGCTCCTAAATGTTTTCCTCTTGGAAGAAAATATTAAGGGGAGAATATCTTTTTGTTAATATGGTGCCATTTAATTTTTGTGCTAATTAATATAAAAACAAAACAAAGTGAACGTCATAAGCAGTTACGTATATCGAGTCGACTAAGCTTGGCCTCCTGCAACTTCAACCGAGCGTCAAGTTATCTCCGAATCGCTTTTAATGGAGAATAATAAAGGTGATTTCCGCGAAGTTCTTGAAGTATTTAGGAAAGTGGTTTTCTGTCGGTGTAATGTCAATTTGACGCATTGTTTGCGAACGCTCTGTACTGCAAGTGAAAATTTACTCTCCTCTGTAAATGTTGCTAACTGACGTGAAGAATAGGGACAAGGGCGTTTTGATAAAGATAAACCAAATATTTGTTATCACGTATCCCTAAAACTCCTTTCTTAACTGAAGCTCATGTGCGCATTGATGAGCTCTGAACCGTGCAATCAGGCCTGTTTTCGATACGACTCAGCTGAGAAAGGCTTAATCGTTAAACAGGCGCGTGTGTCTGTGTATGTGCCTGCGTGAGAGAGAGAAAAGATCATAATCCAAAGCTAACAACTGCGCACTCATACGGCCGAATAAATGATATTTTAATACGTAATCAAGGGAGGAAGACAAACATATTGAGTTATTTTGTACAATTAAGTCACGTAGAATAGGGACTTGCAAACAGTGTTTTTTTTTTTTCCTTCTGCTATATACGCCAGCGCGATATGCGCTAAACTGCGATTAATAAGAGAATTGGCTCAATTCCTATTTCGAGCACCCGATACATCAGAGCATGAATTGCGCAGTCAGTCTGCCTATGGTCCTGTTGAAAACGTTTCAAAGGTAGTTAGCAAGCCCAGGTGAACGATGGCGAGAGAAAACAGTGGAAAGTAATAGACAACCAAGGTGTAAATATATGCAAATTATCGAACAAAGCTAGCTCGACCTTTGGCACACCTGAATGCAAAGCTGTTGTCAACATAAATGGAATATGCCTATAAATACACAAATAGGTAACGAAAATTTTTTAAAGCGCAAAATAACACGAAATTCACCGTTTGTTATGATTTAACAAGCGCAAATTTCTTGGCGCCGATGGCGCCCCAGCAGCGCAAGAATGCGGGCCCTTAAACAAATTTTCATTTGCTGTCCAGTTAATTTGCGATTGATATATACGAAATACAATATAGTGGCATGGACTGATTGTACAACGTGCCATTTCTTGCTTTCTTGCTCGAAGCACGAATCAGGGCCCACATTCACCAAAAACATCCTACGCTCAAGTTATTCTTCGCTTCCAGTCATTCCTGAGTGCTGGAAAACGGCACGGAACACTTACGAACTGAAGGCACTGCGGATTCTGCTCCAGTTTAACAAACATTTTCTCTCGAAAAGTGGTTTCCCATTCAGATGCGCTATCTGGCATATTTCTTCTATGAACATTGCACTGATAAAATAATAATTGTAACAAAGGTAATAGGGATGCTTCGTTAGTGGTTATGGTGCTTAGTATTCGCAACGGCCTGTACTGTTTGTCCGTAAAATAATTTTACCACTTTTATTCTTCACAATGACTTATCAATATTTATATATCACAGCTAAGAGAACAAGCAAGTGATAATGTAGCGAGAAATTTCCCCATTTTCATTTATGTCCACAGATTCATAACAAGCAGAAAATAAATTCTTTGTGTTTGCAGATACTTGACGATAACTACAAATTCAGCATAGATTTCATAAGGAAAAAGACCTTGCGGTGAGGCAATACGTTTGCGTTGCGGAAACTTCTTGTTAGGCACACAGTCTTACAAATAACGACGAAATTTTATTGAAATGATTGCCATAAACATGTTATTTCCAAAAAATATTTCCGTCAAGGCTCTTCATACAGCTTTAGGAAAGTGCGAAAGTTTGCAACAAAATGAAAGTACATCAGCGCCAAATTTCAGAAAATTGGATTTAAATGGGCTACAGGGTTTCTTATTTTCTTTTATGTTGCCTCACGTCTCCAATCTAAGCTGCAATCATCACGAAGCGGACACTCACAGGCAGCTTCAGATTGAATCGATAATATTGTATTATTACTTCAATTCAATTACTGTCAAAATCTGCAAAGAAGTTAAAATCCCTGTAATGCAAGAAAAAACATTTTTTTTAAATATGCGGCGAATTTTCTCAGGAGAATTTGTGTGTGTGAGAGGCAGTTTATCAATCCGAGATATATATGTGGACATCTGCGCTTAGGGTGCAGTATATGGAAATGTTGTCAGCGGTAGTCAGCATTAACCATCATTTTCCGGTGCTCGTGTTATGCGAGTGAAAGCGGTACGTTTAAACAGAAGGCAAATTTATACGCTTTATAAATCAAATATACATTTCATATTGCTTACATTTTTATATGATGGTTTATGTCCTGCTTTTATATCACTAGAGTTTTTCTTTTGTTCAGGTTGTAGCTTGGGAACTGGTATTTCTGATGGCACCCAAAAAAATGTTGTCAGGACATTTACAGCTCCTTTACCTTCATGTAAAATGCTTTGCATTAAAACAAAGTTACAAATTTGGGGAATACTCCATAAGCAAACAGACACCAGAAAATAGCGAAAAATCTAAGATAAAGGGTATAAAATTAACTATTACACATGTCCAACCTGCTGCATTGCACTGACGCAAGGGGAAATTGTAACAAAAAACGTTTGGCAGCTCCACTACTATGAAACCTAAGGATCGCGTAGCATGGGCACCCAGCGATTCGCGTTCGTTGAGTTCCCACTGCTCCGTTTACCAAAGCGTCGATGAGGCCGATGTTTGAGGTAAGCATGTAAGGTTTCCCTGGCACGAGTAGAAGTTGTTAGGAAGATTCGCAAACTCGGTGTGTGACACGTGCGCTACTTTTTGCTGCGCTTTATCGACTTCCTATTTTAAAGACGATAGTCTTTCTTGGGGAACTTAAACGCAGAAATTTTGGTCGGTCTCTATTTCTGTTTGTCTGTCTGTCACCCGATTCAGCCATCCGGCCAAAGTTGAACCACTTGCCCTAGGTCCAGCCATCTTGAACTGCTGTGTAGGTTCATACTTGTGTACATTGTCGATCAAAAAGCAAATATTACGCATATCTGAGGCGCAACATCACTACGTAAGTATTAGGTGGTGTGTTCCTTTATGAGAAAATACAGATCATCATCATCATCATCATCAGCCTGTCTACGCCCACTGCAGGGCAAAGGCCTCTCCCATGTTCCGCCAATCAACCCGGTCCTGTGCTTTCTGCTGCCACGTAATACCTGCAAACTTCTTAATCTCATCTACCCACCTAATTTTCTGTCTCCCCCTCACGCGTTTGCCATCTCTTGGAATCCAGTCAGTTACCCTTAATGACCACCGGTTATCCTGCCGACGTGCTACGTGCCCGGCCCATATCCATTTCTTCTTCTTGATTTCAACTATGATGTCATTAACCCCCGTTTGTTCCCTGACCCACTCTGCTCTCTTCCTGTCTCTTACCTCCCACATGAATACACCAATTAACCCTCGGCCCTCAGTCCCCAGCGGCTGCGAAGCAACTGACCAAGGCGGCGGTCAGACCTGCGACGCAGCAGAGGGTGCTAAGAATCTCTGGGTACGGACAGGCCGCCATTGGAATCTGAATTTGGCTACGTATAACGCTAGAACTTTATCTAGTGAGGCGAGTCTAGCTGTACTATTCGAGGAATTGGAGGGTGTTAAATGGGATGTAATAGGGCTCAGTGAGGTTAGGAGGCCACAGGAGGCTTATACAGTGCTGAAGAACGGACACGTCCTATGCTATCGTGGCTTAGCTGACAGAAGAGAACTAGGAGTGGGGTTCCTTATTCATAAAGATATAGCTGGCAATATAGAGGAATACTATAGCATTAATGAGAGGGTGATATGTATCGTAATTAAGTTTAATAAGAGGTACAAGATGAAGGTGGTACAGGCCTACGCGCCTACATCCAGCCATGATGATCAAATGGTTGAACGCTTCTACGAAGACGTAGAATCAGCAATGAGTAAGGTAAAGACACAGTATACTGTACTGATGGGCGACTTTAATGCAAAGGTAGGCAAGAAGCAGGCTGGAGATCATGCAGTTGGGGAATATGGCATCGGCTCTAGAAACGCCAGAGGGGAGTTACTAGTAGAGTTTGCAGAACGCAATAATTTACGCATCTTGAATACCTTCTACAGAAAACGGGCTACTCGTAAGTGGACGTGGAGGAGTCCTAATGGCGAAACTAAAAATGAAATAGACTTCATAATGTGCGGCTACCCGGGCATTGTACAGGATGTGGAAGTAGTTAACAAGATCCGATGCAGTGACCATAGAATGGTAAGATCTAGAATTCAACTTGACGTGAGGAAGGAACGGCAGAAACTGATACGCAGGAAGCCGATTAATGAACTAGCTCTGAGAGGGAAAGTTGAGGAATTCAGAGTTTCACTGCAGAATAGGTACGCGGCTTTAACCGAGGAAACCGACCTTAGCGTTGACGCAATGAATGATAATCTGACTAGTATCATCAAGGAGTGTGCAGTGGAAGTCGGGGGTACAGTTGTTAGACAGGACACTGGTAAGCTATCCCAAGAGACGAAAAACCTCATTAAGAAACGTCAAGCTATGAAAGCCTCAAATGCAACAGACAAAATAGAGCTGGCGGAGCTTTCGAAGTTAATCAATAGGCGTAAAGTAGCCGACATAAGAAAGTATAATATGGAGAGAATTGAGCATGCTCTAAAGAACGGAAGAAGCCTCAAAGCTATGAAGACAAAACTGTGCATAGGCAAAATCAGATGTATGCATTAAGGGATAAGGAAGGCAAGGTCACAAACAATATGGATAGAATAGTTGAGGTAGCGGAAGAGTTCTACAGAGATCTGTACAGCAGCCGAGCCATTCAGGATGATAACGTAAGAAGGAGTAATAGCGCAGAGGAATCTGACATCCCACCAGTATTGACAGGAGAAGTAAAGAAAGCACTAAAGGGAATGCAAAGAGGCAAAGCAGCTGGTGAGGATCAGGTAACATCAGACCTGTTGAAAGACGGTGGAGAGATTATGTTAGAGAAAATGGCCACCCTGTATACGAAGTGCCTCTCGACGGGGAGGATACCAGAATCTTGGAAGAATGCCAACATCATCTTGATCCATAAGAAAGGGGACGTCAAAGACCTGAAAAATTACAGGCCCATAAGCTTACTGTCGGTTGTCTACAAGCTATTTACAAAAGTAATTGCTAACAGAATTAATACGACATTGGAGTTCAATCAACCAAGGGACCAGGCAGGATTTCGTACAGGATTCTCAACAATAGACCATATTCATACTATCAATCAGGTGATAGAGAAATGCGCGGAATACAACCAACCCCTATACATAGCCTTCATAGATTACGAGAAGGCATTTGATTCGGTGGAGACATCAGCAGTCATGCAGGCACTGCGGAATCAAGGCATCGACGAAGCCTATATAAACATAATGGAAGAAATCTACAGCGGATCCACAGCCACTATAGTCCTCCATAAAGAAAGCGACAGAATCCCAATAAAGAAGGGCGTACGGCAGGGAGACACGATCTCTCCAATGTTATTCACCGCGTGTTTACAGGAGGTTTTCAGGGCCCTAGATTGGGAAGAGCTAGGGATAAGAGCCAATGGAGAGTATCTCAGTAACCTACGATTCGCTGATGACATTGCATTGATGAGTAACGCGGGAGACGAATTGCAGCTCATGATTACTGAACTGGATACGGAAAGTAGAAGAGTAGGTCTGAAAATTAATATGCATAAAACTAAAGTAATGTGGAACTATCTTGGCAGAGAACAGCGCTTTGCGATAGGTGGCGAGACACTGGAAGTTGTAAAGGAGTACGTCTACTTAGGACAGGTAGTAACCGCGGAGCCGAACCATGAGAGTGAAATAACTAGAAGAATAAGGATGGGTTGGGGCTCATTCGGCAAGCATTATCAAATCAAGAATGGTAATCTACCACTATCCCTCAAGAGGAAGGTATATAACAGCTGCATCTTACCGGTACTTACCTACGGAGCAGAAACCTGGAGACTTACAAAGAGGGTTCAACTTAAATTGAGGACGACGCAGCGAGCGATGGAAAGGAAAATGATAGGTGTAACCTTAAGAGACAGGAAAATACAGATACATAATTCTAAAGACCATAGTTTCTTAATTAAGCTGCGCTGAAAATGCGGCTGCGTTGAAAATGCAACGCTATGACGGCGACGAACGCCCTCTGCCACGGAAGAAGGAAACCCTCTGCACAAGCTCATGTTTCCCGACGTATGTCAGATGGCGCTCATATCTCACGCAGCGCTCGTCTATCGTCTTTCGGCGGGATTTGCAGCGTAGCACGCAGATACGTGGCCAATTTTTTTACGGCAGTTGAGATACGCGTCGTCTGCAGCGAGTTCCGTCAGATTGTTTCCCTCTTCAGATGTAGCGACGCAGCGCCGGTGAAGCGTCGGTAGCGTAGGGAGAGGGGCATTCGCTCGCTCGGCGAGGCGGTGGCGCCCTCTCTTGCGCGCCGTCCGAGTCAGCCGCATGTTTTGGAAACGTTTTAGCAATGTTGATGCAATTATAGCATTTATTTTTGGTTATTTCTGTTAATCATATTATTTCAGACCTTGTTTGTTCATTTTAACCCTGTTTTTAGCATTGCTAGCCTCGTTATGGCCTGTATTGAGCACTTTACTGCGAGCGTGATCACACCACATGAGATGCATGGATGGACGACAAGCCGCGCCCCTAAAGTGGTCCACACTTAAAAAAAAAACACCAGGGGAAGAAAAACGAAGGCATGAACATGACTTCGGTACAGCAGGAAGATGTGTCTGATAACGATCAAAGATCAAAGGGTATACTATGTCTAGATCAGGGCACTCTCTGCTACTGTTACTGCGCATAATAACAGAGCGGAGCTGTTTTAGCTGGAGGTTGCTATGCATGGTGTTGGCAAAAACTGCGCCGAGCTATGACGTTACTGCGTGTTTCCTAGCAACCACCTGGCAGATCTACGCCTAGCTTCGCAACGCCGGCCTAGTTATGCAAGGCACGCAAAGCCAAGAAATGAGCATAGGAAAGTACAGCTAGGGTGTGGGAAAGGGAAGTGAGGGTGAGGAGGAGTGACGTGAAGGCGAGGGGGAAGGAAAGGGGGAGGAGAGAGGGTAGATAATGGCATAGCCTTGTAAGCGTGGCATAGGCTTGCTTTTTTCTGTTCTTGAGTTTTTCGTAGTGTATCGATGGCCAGTTGCATTTCCGAATATGTATAATCATGTGGATTCACAGTTCTGAGTGTGAACATCCCATTATTTCAATTTTATAGTGTTAAAATGCTTTTCTCATTTGTTGTTTCGTTGCTGCCTAAAAAATTGGGCCATGGACCACGTCAAGCATTGCTGGCTTTTCGTTCATGGTCCTCAACATCGCTTGTATGTACGTTGAAATAAATTTGATTTGATTTGATAGTATAGTCTAGCAAGGGGATCGGAAAGCGAAGTGAGAGTCGAGGAGGAGGGAAAGTAGGAGGAAGAAAAGGAGGTGAGAGGGTAACCCATAGAAAACTGCTGCATTGGGCGTGTTGGTACAACATGATTAAAAGTGCATATCAGCGCAAACGACAAGAGGGAACAGAAGAGAGGACGCAGAGCGCTGATATAGCGCTTTGTATCCTCTCTTCTGTCCCCTTTTGTCATTTGTGCTGATATGTACTCTTAAACATGTAACCCATAGCGTAGTCACGTACAGTATAGTATAGCGAGGGAGTGGGAAAGGTGAGGGTGAGGAGGAGTGATGTGAGGGTCAGGAGGAGGGAAAGGAGAAGGGGAGACGGGGAAGCATAGCATAGCCATGTATAGTATAGTATAGCAAGGGGTGGGAATGGAAAATTAGGGTGAGGAGGAGGGAAATAAGGAGGGGAAGGCCACCAGCTCCGCTGCTTCATTAGTCTTCGCACCACTAGCTGCCCCATTTTTTTTTTATTGACGCTATTAACTACGCAGGTTGTAATAGTCGAACGTCTGCGTTTAAACGTTTTGGTAACAACTGCGTATTTCCGAAAGAAACGAAATCGCGCCACAGGTGGGGCGCCGACATCGGCGTCGCTTCGTTTCTTCGGAAGTGAGGACGTTAACGGCAGATGGGAAAGCGAGCGCAGCACTCGCAATCTCGGCTCGTATGATGTCTTTAAAAAGCAATTCTTTCAGCAATATATTCTTGGGAGGAGCTTTACTCGTTCCAAAGCGTTTCCTTATACCTAAGAAAGAAAGAAAGAAAGAAAGAAAGAAAGAAAGAAAGAAAGAAAGAAAGAAAGAAAGAAAGAGCTGCTCAGCGCCCCTTTAAGCTATCTTGAGTGACTTGTTTCACAAACAGAGAATACAGCATTCTCGTTCCAGATTTTCTGATTTATCGCAGAGGTTGTCATAGGAGTCCCGGAATAGGGACCCTCCCCGTTTTTCTTTGCACTTTAAAGGGACACTAAAGGCAAATATTAAGTCGACGTTGATTGTTGAAATAGCGGTCCAGAAACCTCGTAGTGCTACTTTTATGCCAAGGAAGTGCTTATTTTGAAATAAAATCACGTTTTAGTGGTCCGCATCGCGTTAGCGCACTTCAAATCACCCGCCTGAAATCAGACTTTCATACATTACTCTGCCGTGCCCAACGTTGCCCGCCTTTACTGCGCGGCCACCGACAGTAGTAGCAGCAGAGCGAAAGTAGCGGGACCCACAGCATCAACAACGGCCATCGAAGCCATCGAAGCTTGCCGCAATCGCCGCAATGGATGTGGACGGAGAACTTGACAACGAGACTTTGAGCGTACGGGTTCATTCCGCGGCACCCACTGAAAAGACACATCGGTTTCCTTGCTGCAGCACCGGCGTTGTGCACCATTCGGGCATCCGGCAATATCACATGCATGCGGCATTTTGTCGAACTTTCTGTCAGAGCGACTTTCACTAGCGCGCAAAACACACGCGGCAGTACGCGATCCTGAAAATACCACTGAGACCCGACCGACCCGACCGCGTGAGCGAAGCAGGGCGCCGGGCTAAGCGCAGTTCGGCGAAAACGGAACCTTTGAACCACGCGCGCCGTACCCCATGGCAACGCCACAGAGGTTCTTTTTTCCGTGAATCAAACGGAAACGAACAAACAGCATTTTATTACGTCTTTTGATGCACGGAAGGTTCTTTTTTTATTGCTGCTGGTTTGATCACTAGTGATTTATTGTAGGCAGACTCTCATACGTCATAGGGATCACTTCGAAAATGTCCCACTCGTGGCGCTCATCATGTGATACATTTAGCTTAATTTCTCGGTAAGTAGGGCACTGCTGTTGATAATATTGCTTTAGAAGTTGTCATACATTGAGCTTTCACTATGACATATGTAAATTGTTATTTGCCTTTAGTGTCCCTTTAATAAAGGAATGTTTTCATCATCATCATAATTATTACATTGAAAACAAAATGAACCGGTTAATTTAGCTTGCCGGTGTCATTAGAAACGAAAGAAGAAATCCACCGGCTCCATAGTAAGTTAAAAAAAAGCTTTGGAGCAGGACAGTAACGAAGAGGTTGGGATACAGCACGTGCGCTCCATCTTCGTCCCTGCCTCGCTTCGACGCTTAATTTGTTTTTTAGTATTCGTTACTAAAAAACGCAAATTACTACATAACCTTCGAGTGTTGTAATCAATCGCTATTGCAAATGCAATCGCTATTGCAAGGTTATTAAAGGTGCGAACGGCCCTTCCTTCATTTAAGCGGCATACAACCCCGGCCATGTGCATGTTCCTTGCAACGGGTAGCGTCAACGACAAAGACGAAGAAGAAACGCATAGAGTGCTAAACTTCTACTTTTTATTCACAGATTTCACTTCTTTGCAAACTAACCAAACAACGTAAAACCAGCAATCGCATCGTCTGACAACAGACAAAATATGCCGATAAAGGCTAAACTGCTTCAGAAGAAAAACGCTGAGTATGAATGTATGCACACAACACTGAGGTGACACGGTGCTTTCTAATGAACCATGATACACCACGCGCATGATGAGCCATTCTCAAACAAAGTTATTTTATTTTCCAAAAGTGCCACAGAAGTCTGGCTGACACATGCATTCCCTTGTTTCTTAATGTGGTATGCCACTACTAATTCATGCGCCCTTTGATTTTTATGCTGAAACAACAGTTCAGAATCATTAAAAACTGGTGGCCAACCACAACTCCTACAATGGAAGGCCAAATAGCAGTGTGCTGCACTTTTCATTGAGCTATGATGTCTCGTAATCTTAGTATTTAGGCACCTCCCGGTCTGTCCTGCATATACTTTTCCGCATGAAATAGGCAGGTGGTACACCATACACTCCACATTTGCATGGCACAAATTAAATGTCGTGCTTTATTTTACCGGCAACCTGCTCAGGAGGATTGCAACGGAAATTTTTTGCCTGGTTTGTTCTACTCGTTGGTTGCAATGAATCATAAACAAGTTGCCCAATTTTCCGTTTTGTTTCCCATGCATGTTGTTTAGCAGCGGAGTGTGTTTTCCGCGCATGTTTTGTGCTATATAAATGTTTGTTGCGCGTCATAGTGCCATGAAATATTACGACGTCTATTGTGTCTCTTGTGAATTCGTTTTCATGTTTTCGAACTGGTGAAACTATTTACGTTTGTGTTGCAAAGATAACATGTAGGGTTGCATGCGTAAAATATTGCTTACTGTGACAGCAAACAAGTCTATATTAGTTTTGGGTTTCTTATTTTATGG
This sequence comes from Rhipicephalus sanguineus, assembly GCF_013339695.2. Taxonomy (NCBI): domain Eukaryota; kingdom Metazoa; phylum Arthropoda; class Arachnida; order Ixodida; family Ixodidae; genus Rhipicephalus; species Rhipicephalus sanguineus. Next base: position 183,421,749 of record NC_051176.1, read on the forward strand.
CTATAAATATTGGTTTACTTGAGAATTCGCTTCCTCGTGGCACTCGAACTTTCTTTTTAAAGGCAGCAAAACATTGCGCACACAACATGCATTTTTCTTTCAACTCAAAAGTATTAGCAATTCGTGCCTAAAACTCTGAAATAGTACCGACGTCATACCATGTCACTCGTAGTTTCAAAAGCAACATCGATCGTTTTACGTAACTGAGATGGTGTATTGTTCCGGTGGCGCTTTCCCCTCTCTACATTTTCCATATATATGAAAGTAAGTAGGCAATGAAAGTATACTGAATATGCCGCAGCAGTTGATCGAGCAGAGCATCTGCACTTCTACCACAAGTCTTTATAGCGGCATTTTATGAAAATATATGCTGAAACTTTGCATCATATGCTCATGAGAACAATTTAAAACGGACACCGACCACGAAAGCTGATAAAATCAGTGACGTTTCGGTGAACAAGGCTCCCGTATGGGAGCCGAAACGTCTTTGCTTTCATGAACTTTCGTGGTCGGTGCCCGTTTTTAATTGTTCTCGTGTCTTATACCGACCAGACGGGTTTCCGTCCGACTCTTGACTTTATTCCGTGCTCTTATGCGTGGACCACCACTGGTGCACGAAAATACAAAATCAAGCTAATTCGACGAAATTCCTGCGTGTTGCAAAGCATAACTTTTGCATATACCGGCTGCTGCGCTCTGGGCCCAGTCCTCAGGGTTCTTCGTGATTCACGATTCAAGACTTGCGCGCTTCGTTCCGTATAGTCGGTTCCAACCTAAGAAAAATGCAAGCTCCGCCCACAGCCGCCTAGGCCCCACCCAGAGAGAACTTGCATAGGTGCCCAATCCAGTCGCATGTGCGCATTTTCAATTCAGGTTTTTGATTTTCCCATACAGACACATGTTAGCGTCGCTGGTTTTCACTTGAAAACTTGAACTTCCTGCCAAAATTCAGCAAAAATTCCGACACCACTGCTCAGCCAAACGTAATATTTTAGGTAGGGACGACAAACTTTAACCGTTAGTATGCGTAGTATTTGCATTAGCATCAATAGAGTACTTAAGGTGTGAACGGAAACCACCTAGCACGACTCTCTTGTCCAGATGAATGGCAGGCGCGCCGCAGTACTGGGAGCGGAGTTTTATATTTTTTCTGAGGTTGTAACCGGCTATTGGCCGCGAGATCGAGCGGAGTCGCCGCCTGGCGGATACTGGCTGAAGCGCGCCTAGTGTGGATTGCTCCATGCGTCGTCTGCTAGCCGCGTAGTGTTTGCATGTGCGCGTACGTCATGCAGGGCCTCAAAAGGCGGTTTGTTCCGTTGCGTTGGTGCAACTTTAACCGCTCGTACGTATGCCTAACACGATGTAAAGAAGCATTTGACCTTGATCGGCTGTATACGTACTGTAATAAGATCAGTGAGTGCACTTGTCGAGAGTGCTGTGTGTGGTCGTCGTACCGTCCGTTCACGAGAGTCATATCAGTGTAGGTGCCGCTGTGTGGTTCAAGCGCATTGCAAAGTGCACTTGGCGTTGTCCTAAAGATGATAAGTATTAAATCTCATGTGAATATAGCCTTTTAGAGGCTCGGTGGTTAAAAAAAAGGCTCTCATGACCTTGCGCGTTGTGGTTAGGTGTATAACTTCGGGACTGTCGTTTATAGGTTAAGCGACGAGCTTTAGTTGTGTACGGTCCTGGTCCCACTGCAGAGAAGTATTTCTGTCAAGTCACGTCTGACACTTCGGCACTTAAATTGTCCCCTAAACAGAACAGAAAATGGAATGACACGGAAATCGCAAAACTGAGTTGCCTTGGGCAATTATATCTTGTGGCGAAATGTATATACAAAGACACTCGTGTACTTGCGAGGTAGCTTATGCCTGTCAAATTTGCGCTTTGGCAAGTTCAGTGTCGGAAGTGCGTCAGGCCTCAATCTCTTCCGCGAAAACTTAAAAAAAAAAAGAGAGCGAGCGAGAAAAATATATTCATCAAGATCAACAGTGGCGATAAACTCGTTCGCGCATTTTCATCGCTTACGTGGCGAGTGAGGGCTCATAAAACGATACCCTTTACTATGCACCAGATCATGCATACACACTTGCCGCGTTTCGGTGCACGTACTTGCCCTGCGGAACACTGAGAACTGTTCTCGCGGCCGTGTAAACACAATGGAACATGCACGAACTACAAAAGGGCTCGGGGACTCTCGCTTAAACAGACTCATAGCCAAGCGCGAACAAACTTTGCATTCACAGCGCAGACGGTACATGAATGACAAAGAATAAATTCCATGAATTAATTTTCTTCTCTCTCGATTGATTCTCGCTTAATTTTCCTGCGGAAGTGTAGGAAAATCAAAGCACAGGGAAGCTTCCCCGAGCGTTCGCTTACTGCGACCGTCTTCATGCTCGTAGCGCACAGCAGCAACAAGCATATAAATGCACACATTAGCGAAGTTATCACTGACTACTCACCATTCTTTCTCGTCTGCGAATGCGAACGCACCGTCGTCGAAGTGCTTGCTGCACATCATCGCGTACTTGGAAGGCGCCTTGCCGTTACGAAGCCTAACGAGCCACAGTCGGCGACGTTCCGAGTCGGTGGGATAAAAATAGAAGCTTATCCCTGGCTCTGTGCAGTATGTGCGGCATTGTGGCACCTAACAAAACCTCACCATCGATAACGAAGAGTTTTCTGCGGGTACGGAACACGAAATCACGATGTGAAAACAGAAGCCCCGTGCACTTTTACACACACCACACGAAACCAGTATCCACACTAGCGGGGTGATCGTGCTGCCACCTATAGGTCGATCTCGCCGCGAATAGAATGCGAAACATTTCCTTCCAAACCCTAAGAGCAGTGGGAGGCCAAGCTATCAGACCCAGACCCGAGGAATCAGCGCCAGTCAGCGCAACCTGATGGAACGGACAAGAGATATGGCCATGGCTCGCGGCGGCCGCCCGCTTAAGGCGCACACTGCGCGTGCTCAGGATAAAAGGTCTTTCTCTCTCTCTCTTCTATACATTCGCAAAGAATTCAAGAACTTCAAGAACACGATCACTGAGCAACCGGTAACAACCACGTCGCAGAAGTGTGCGTGTTTCCTCCCCGATTACAATGAGCAGAAAGCGCAATGTTGCCGCCAAGAGACCTCGAATCGGAAGTGCCCATATAATACGATATACACCGTTCTGCTATCCATCTGTTAGGAAAGCTGGTGAGTGCCTCGTGGCTCTGAGAATCGAACTCCGTACCGCGAGCATTGAAAGTGGACGCTCTAACCATTTCATCACCGCTTAAGCCTCGTCTTCAGCAACCACTGCTGTCAATTTTCCCGCAATTCCGGAGTGGTACCCCACCTTATCACCCGTATTAGCATGTCGACCGCCTAGAACGTTGAGCTACAAATGTACTGGAATATAATACGCTCTTGCTCAGCTTTCGGCAAAATGGTCACGAGAGATAATAATCTTTAATGAAAATCCCGGAGAGGTTAGCCTGGTTTGTCGCCTGGCTTGCTACTCCGGGTGTCGGGTGATGACTATGGTATATGCAATGAATCACATATACACACACAAACGGTACACATACACAAAAGAGCCATTCACAAACTTTGGTTTAGCCCAGAGTTCCTCAAGAACACCAACAGCGCTTTGGTGTTGTGCATCGCGCAACCGCTGTGGATGATGCATACCTTGCAGCCACTGTACAAGGCTGGCGCGGCCGCGTGGGGGCGCGAGTGTGATTCCAGCGGAGACCAATATCTGCCGAAACTTTGTGGGTTTTGAACATGTCGCATTAAGGCCTACATATTTAGTGACCCGCAGAACGTCCAAGAAATAGTGCTGCTTTACGCCGCAATCACGCAGTCACGGTATCTGAAAGGAAAGTGGAGTAAGGGAGACGGAAATACTTTGCCTGGAGCTTCTTGAAGAGCTCCGTGACATCTGTAACACAGTGAACATGCAGGGGGTCGAATTCATCCAAAGTTTCATGTCTCTTTCTGTTTCTTGGTGCCAAGGGTCGACAGAACTGGCAAAAACAAGTTGCGTCCAGGAACGGGGACACCACGCCTGAAGGATATATATCTATCTATGTTTGGGGTATGTAACAGAGATTAAATCTGCCAGTTCCCCATTACCCAAGGTCATGCGCTTTGAGAAGTATGCGAATTATGGACACGTGTATGTGCTAATTTGTAATCGTGTTTCGAGAAAAACAAGTGGCATTGACATATCCCTGTGATACGCAAGCACGCGGCTTATATTCTGCCCTGCGTGGCACCTGTAACACCATTCACTCTGTCGAAGGCAGGTGAAACGTTAGTAAACTTGTTTCGCACGTATGCCGTCTTTTAAGTGCAACGCACTTATAGACCGAAGGCGAAAGGTGGCATGGTCTCGCATTGGTCTCGAGGAGTTACGGAGTCGCCCTCTGTCGGACGCGCCTCGATTGCGTGCTAGGCAGGATACCGCCGGCGCGCTCCCCATAGGTTTTGCTGTCGGCGCTCTACAAAAACACCTCGCGGAAGCACTTCAGGGCATTTCTGTAAGTACTTTCGAAATGAATTGTGTTCTTTACTGTCAAAATAATCATTTTCGACGAACTGAAAGCACAAGATAGTCTACAGTCGCTGCCTCTTTGCTGAAAACCGAGCACCCGCGTCACTCTGTCACCGCGTTGGAGACCCCTGAACCGGCGTCTTGCGTGAAAGGTAGTCACTCGCTGAGTGCAAACTGTGAAATATCTCGTTAGAGTAGACTGCCTGTATATAACCAAACGGAGCATAACAGAAAGAAGCCTCAAGCCAGCGATCGCACGGGTTCGCGACAACTGACGGTGCCTCTGCATGTATGAGCGTCTGCATGTATGTTGGTACTGATGGTTTCGCTTTTGCTACGAGCGCGTTTTGGCACCGCGCTGTGAACTTTAGGCCGCAAAATATGAGAATTTGTGAGTAAACAAACAACTACTGTTGCGCGGACGCTATCAGAGCAGTTCAAAAACAATTTCCTTACAACTGCGGCTTCGGTGCGCATGGCAACTTCGTGATCTGCCGTCCCGACGATTCAGTGTTTTTTTTTTCTTTTTCAGTCTAAATTCGGGTACGTTTCAATGTCATTTGACAAGTTGTCTCGCACTGCGTATTGATCGTCTTCTCAGCGGGCAAATGCCGCTGCTTCTGTTTCTTTATTCAGTGCATTCGTTTCGTTTGGTGCTCACACAAAACGTGAGCAAATGCGACGCATTTTTTTAATGCTCCTTAATTATCGTTCCGTTTGCATTCCAGTGAACTTGCCGCTCTCTGTCATCAACAAATTCATAGACCAAAGCTTCACCACTTCGAGATTGCTGGTGGAAGAAGAACCAGTCTACGAAACCGAGCATGTAGTAGCATGCGACGCCTAGGAAAAGAAAGAAAATACAGTAACGTTTGCCGGACTTGTTCTGCAAACGTCGGCTGCGAACTAGGACCCACATGAACTTGAAATAGCGGTGAATAAAATAGAAGGTATTGCAGCAATCAGCAGCCGCAAAACAGGATAGTAATTATTTGGCGTGTACCCGAGCAATTTTGGCAGCAGTGTCGTGTCTAACGCCAACAGGGTGGCATCTTTCCCACGTAAATAAATGAGGCTCCAAGAAAATACATGGGGTTGGCCGGTGGGCCGATCACGGAGGCAATGCAAAATTTATGTAGCTTATGAAGCAATGCATGCCTCATCAAATGGGAAGGTTGCCCGTCGGCGGCTACAAAACAAGTGATGCAAAAAATAATCGTCACGTGATGGTGTCACGATATGACGTCATCATGACGTCACAGATCGCCAATATATGTAGCGTCATTATGACGTCACATGATGACGTATTCACATGTCATGCTCGCTTTGCATTGCCTCCGTGATCGGTCACGGAGGCCGTGCAAAACCGCGTTAGGTGCAGAACGCTTTTGGAGGGGGGCGCGGGATAATCAGTACATCGACTGAATGGCTTTCGCCTTCTAGTCATCTTTAACGAATGCATAAGGGACCCTGCGCGTTTTTTAATTTAACGTTTCTAAACAATGACTTGAGCATCTGCAGCCGATTTCGTGGACGCTGAGCACGGGGCCGACGATCGAGAGGTCGCATTGGAGGGTTCTGAGATGGCATCGCACGTGGTAAAAGGTAGCGCTTTTACCATCCTGTGGCAGGTAAGCATCATTTGCCGGCGGGAAGCGCGCGCGAGCCATCGTACCAGTGCGCGCTGTCTGCTACTCATCGAACATCGCAGGACCGACGCAGTAACAAAAGTCTTCGTCGCGGAAGTGCTTGTTGCACACAAGACTCGTAGCGGATGGCTACTTGCCGGTTCTTAGCTTTATAACCCATATTCACGCTGTTTCTTGTCCCGCGGTTACCGGTGCAGGCTGACACTGGGCTCCGTTGCGTAAACGCGGCACTGCGGCACCGAGCGGTAGAGCCCCATGTTCGTCGCCTTCGGAGGCAGCCACTCTATTACAATGGTTTCAATTAAGTAGAAAATGAGAGAAAACTTCCGAATTCGAACAGACCGCAGGGCATGTGGGACTTGAAACTCGTTTTCAAAGCACGCGGCAGTGCGCCACAAGCAGCCGACGCGGCCGCTGAGACCACGTGTTCCTGCCAAGCACGTCACGCCGACGGTGGCGCCGGCGTTTCCAGTGGTGAGCCTCGAGGCCAATAGTTCGAAGCGAAACAGCCGCCGAGCTTCGCCGCTAGGCCGAACTATGATTTCAAAGACGATAATCTTTCTTGGGATACTTAAACGGAGAAATTTTGGTCTGTCTGTCTTTCAGTTTGTCGGCATGTCACTCGTTTCAGCCACTCGGCCAAAGTTGAACCACTTGCCCAAGAGCCAGCCATCTTGAACGGCTAACTAGGTTCATACTTGTGTACATTGTCGATCAAAAAGCAAACATTACGCATATCTGAGGCGCAACATCACTGGGTAAGCATTAGGTGGTGTGTTCCTTTAATAGAAAATGTATACATACGTAATTCTAAAGACCCTAGTTGCTTAAGCTGCGCTGAAAATGCGACTGCGCTGAAACTTTCCTTCCTTCGTGCCCTCTGCACAAACTCATTGTTGTGTTTCGGTTTCGGTTCTGTATTGCACTGTACGAATGCCATGGGGCGCCGCTCTGTCATTCCTGTTTTACCCAGGCGACGTGTAAATAAAAGAGTGTGTGGAGAGTACTCTTTGAGTGCGGACGTTTCTTCTGCTTCAGCGCTTCGCACCAAACCGCGTGTTCGGACTGGCTGGCGTCCCCGCCGGTCGCGTTGGTCACCGCCGGTCAGGGGCGTAGCCAGAAATTTTTTTCGGGGGGGTTCAACCATACTTTATGTATGTTCGTGCGTGTGTTTGTATGTGTGCGTGTATATATACGCAAGCAAAACTGAAAAATTTTGTGGGGGGGGGGGGGGAGGTTGGTTACGCCCCTGCCGCCGGTCTTCGCCTGCTGCTGTGCCGGGACTACCAGCCCGCAACACAGCACTCATGTTTCCCGACGTATTGCCAGATGGCGTCCATATCACACGCAGCGCCTCTTCTATCGTCTTTAGACGACATTTGCAGCGAAGCACGCAGATACGCGGCCAATTTTTTTGTTGTACTTTTTTGTCGCTTCGAAATTTTTTCTACTTTTAAAGCGAGAGAGAGAAATTTATTGTGGAAAGGCAAAAAGGGTAACCCAAAAACAAATATCCGGTTTGCTACCCTGCACTGGGGAAGGGGGAATAGGAGGGAGAAAGGTAAGGAAGATAAGGAAGAGACAAGGAGGGAGTTAAGCACCCCCAAACGCGCACAGGAGTGTCATAATCGTTCACGAGGCGTGTCGCTCGTAAAAACTTCAACAGCGCCTTCGTCGCTTTCTGGCGTGAAGCTCGGTCTTTCCGGCATTCCAAGACTGATTGCTCAGAAGGCGGCTGGTCGTCGAGGCGCGCAAACACTGTTGAGAGGGAAAGTCTCTGGGAGCTGCACTGAAGGCAATGACGTAGGATGTGTTCGATGGTTTCGTCACTGCCGCAATGACCACATGCAGCACTGTCTGCCATTCTGATGCAACAAGCAAAGGCGTTCGTAAAGGATACCTCTCCCCCCCCCCTCTTCCTCTTCCTCACCCTAATTTCCCTATCCCGCCCCTTGCTATACTATATATGGTCATGCTACGTTATACCGACTGCCCTCCCCCTTTTCCTCCTCCTCAGAGCGCGCGCTTCTTCTTGCCCTGAGGACCGGTTCTGTGTGGCCCGCGGAACGCAGGCATCGTCTTCGCGGCGCCGCTGCACCGAACTGCACCGATTGCGGCGCGATCGAAACCCTGTGCCACCTATTGTTTGACTGTCCTTCTCTCAACACTGCGCGGAAGCGGCTTGCCATGAAGTACCGCCTCGTCGGACTGCCGTGTGCGACCCTACAGGACTTGCTCCATCCCACCGGCCACATGCACCGTCGCCGATCAGCCCTTGCGGCCCTACTCGCTTTTCTCGAGGATGCCGGCCTAGTCGAACGAATTTTCTAGCCGCTCACCACGGTGACTCGGACGCCCGTTCTCCTGCCCCCCCCCCACCCCCTCACTGTTTTTTTCCCCACTCATACCTTTCTTTTTCTTCTTTTACCATACTCTTTTCACTCTCACTGTCCCTTTAATCCCCAATCCCCCGTGAGTGTATCGGTTGAGGTGTCCTCACTTGAGAGACAGTTTTCGTGCACTCCACACCCAATTTCCATTTTCATTTCCTTCTTCCTTTTAAGAATCACCTCCCCCCCTCTCCCACCGCTTGTTATACTATATATGGTCATGCTACGTTATACCGTATGCCCTCCCCCTTTTCCTCCTCACCCTCACTTCCCTCTCCCGCCCCTTGCTATACTATATATGGTCATGCTACGTTATACCATCTGCCCTCCCCCTCTTCCTCCTCATCACCCTCACTTCCATCTCCCACCGCTTGCTATACTATATATGGTCATGCTACGTTATACCGCCTCCCCTCTTTCTCCTCCTCACCCTCATTTCCCTCTCCCGCCCCTTGCTATACTATATATGGTCATGCTACGTTATACCGTCTCCCCTCCCCTTTTCCTCCTCCTCACCCTTACTTCTCTCTCCCGCCCCTTGCTATACTATATATGGTCATGCTACATTATGCCGTCGCCCCTCCCCCTATTCCTCCTCCTCACCTTCACTTCCCTCTCCCGCCCCTTGCTATGCTATATATGGTCATGCTACGTTATACCATCTGCCCTCCCCGTTTTCCTCCTCCTCACCCTCACTTCCCTCTCCAACCCCTTGCTATACTATATATGGTCATGCTACGTTATACCGTCGCCCCTCCCCCTATTCCTCCTCCTCACCTTCACTTCCCTCTCCCGCCCCTTGCTATGCTATATATGGTCATGCTACGTTATACCGTATGCCATCCCCCTTTTCCTCCTCCTCAGCCTCACTTCCCTCTCCCGCCCTTTGCGATACTGTTACACAAGGCTATGCTCTGCTTTATCCTCTCCCCTCCCGCTTTCCCTCCTCAACCTCACTACGCTATACTATACATGACTATCGTACGCTTCCACTTCGCTTTTGCATAGCTGCGCCGAGGTTTGAGGGGCCGCCGGCCATTTTTCTGGTGCCACCCCTGCTTGCGTCTATATGGCGCAAATTTAACGTCATCCAGAACTAAATACAAAAGTGAGGTAATGATTCTGCTTCATAGGACCAAAACTTGCACACGTTATTCTTTGTTTCTTTTCCTTTTAGATGCGAAGCAGCTTTTGCGCTGGGCTTTGTCCGTAGTTCCATTGGCGACCGTCCGCTTTCTACCACCTATAGTCGGGTACAACTTTAGAAAAAAGCGGCATTTGCACCTCAAAGGTGGATGCACACGCGCTTCCACCAATGGGCGCGCGCTCTAGACTGACGTCACGAGCCGGACGGCCGGTGCCTCCGCTCAAGGAGAAGAAGCGGGACTATTTCTTTGCCGCGGAGGCAATCGGCTGCCGCGCTTCGGTCATATGGGCGGGGCCTCTCCTTTTTTCTAAAGTTGTACCCGACTATAGCATAGCCATCTGTAACATATTAAGCGCGCGCTCGCGCCAAGGAGAAGTCTTCTTCCTCTTGTTCTTCGACCGCCTTGATGATGATACGTGCAGAACACTTTAGGGGCCCGGACTGCCGTATGCTGTCCTAGATTGGCGTAACACAGAGAAAACCATGTGTGCTGGCACGCGCTAGCGCGTGCGGGCCTGTGTAAGGGGCTGGGTAAGACGCTGTGGCCTCCTCCCCTTACACTCTCTCAGCAATCATGTGATGGCGTCGGCGAACGAGATTCTGCAGACGCGCGATGAACCAACGCGTTGTATCCTAGTCAGAACGCGCTGGCACGCGCTAGCGCGTTTGGGCCTGTGTAAGGGGCCGGGTAAAACGCTGTGGCCTCTCCCCCTTACAATCTCTCAGCAATAACGTGATGGCGTCGGGGAACGAGATTCTGCAGACGCGCGATGAACCCACGTGGCGAGCTCCGACAAGAGTTCGGGACGAGTAACAGCAGCAGCCATTACAGTGAATCCATGGTGTGCTCCATTTGCAAGGACGCGTTAACATCGGGCAAGGTGCCCGTGATGAATGGAACTTTAAGTCGACCCATGCACTGCTTCGCATCCCCACATGGTTCCTTTTAGTGGGAGATGGTGAATATTCTTTTTTTACTGCTTCTGGCCTGTCAGTAGGCTAGAATATCTTTCAGAGGCATCTGGGTGTACATCTTCACGCGCCCCATCGCAAGCTCCCGCAGCGAAATAGTGAGCAGCTACGCAGGATCATATATATATGGGCTCGTTTTTCTTTGGTAAACACAATATTAATGATAAATCACAGACAATACTGCCAGGGAAAGGATAGGGGATGTTATTTGTAGTAGGGTAAGGCGGGGCAAAACGCGACAAAAATTTGAAAATAGTGAATATCTTTTTTTTATTTCACTCGTTACCATAAAATGTCAAAACAGGAATGTCTTTTGGGTACAAGGTATGTGCTACATAAATATGGCGATGCTGTGACGGTTCAAAATATTATTTTAAAAAGAAACAAAAAATGCACCACATGTCTCATTTTGCCCCAACCTGCGGGGCAAAATGAGACGCTGCGTGAGGCAACACGAGAAAGCGTGAAAAAATTTTAGCCTTTCAGTTCTTGCAGTAGAAGCACTTCAAATTCACTCCGTGGGCCGTCACGCAGTCTTAATGCACCCAGTCTTTGCGCTCCACGCATTGAATCTACACAGAACCCGGCGCTGTGCTGCTCAGAAACTCCTGAAAAGCATTCAGTGCTTTTTTCATATCGTTTTCCTCCCAAGAAACTCTAGATGATATTGTCTTGTACGTCCGCACGATTCTTAACAAAGGATATCATATATAATGAGCGTAAATATATGGTTCACTTAATAAGACACTCTCTAAGACAATTCAATGCCTTTTTGTCGCGTTTTGCCCCTCTCACAAGCCAGAATTAAAAAAAATTTTCCCTTTTGGCCCACGGCACCAAATGAACTACACTTTTGGTGGCATGTAGCTAGTAGCATAAAGTAACAACATAAATAATTACATTGTTGTACTGATGCCGGAATAGCTTCATGCACGGATCCGAAAATTTGGCCGAGCAGAATTTCGCCCCTTTTTGGCGGGTCACAAACACACTGACATCAGCCGCGCAATTTTTCCCGCGTGAACGCTGTAAGCAAACATCAACTTTTACACATAAAATGTCGAAAACTACTGGCACCTATCGCTGAAATAGAAAAACAAAGAAAAGGCACTTTTTGTATTAGCTATAGAGGGCGGCAAAGTCAAAATGTCGGGTTTTGCCCACCGTCTCATTTTGCCCCGCCTTACCCTAATTAGGATATACACGTGAAGAAAGTTATTTCTCCTTAATATTCTGTTTAACAAAGAAAAACGAGCCCTTAAAAGACATCTTTCCTTCATTCATAGAGAGGGTCTCGTTCTGGCAGACTTGATGCCTTCAGGTAATATGCGAGGGATTATTGTTCAGTTGCCAGCTCGTAAAAAGATAACGTGCTACGTGACGCCAACAGGCAGAAAAATAGTGTTTCACACTCGCCGTAATGGCTGTGGTTGCGCTGACTAACACTCCTAGGTTTAAATGCACATATACCGGGTGTCCCTGCTATCTTTAGCCAAGGGTTAAAAAATACATTATTAAAGGCAGGCGAGTGAAATCAGTTGTAAATTGCTGACAGCCGCCTTGCGCAGAACAGACAATTTTTTGTTTTGTAATTAATTATTTTATTAATTAGGATTATTTAACTAAATTGCTAAATATTGACATTAGGCAAGAAATGCGACTTGTAAAGTTCGAGAGCGTCTTCAGAAACCCCTATTGCATTATTTGCGATAAAGAGAGTCTCACGTATACCCCTTTTTCCAAGCTGCTAAGAAAGCCCGCGAAATACAAAAAGAACCACGTGACTTGCGCATTCGCGCGACAGCGAACGTGCTGCTCTCAGCCGTGGTTTGACCGAACGAAGTCAGCGGCGGCCGCGACTCGCCGGCTCCGTTGCAGCGGTAGGCGGATAAGTTAACGGTGGTTTCGTGGCCCGCGCTCGCTAAACTTACACCGTCACGTGCTCCAACGGGCTTACGCGGGCCAAGAAACCATCGCTGCTCTCAAAAAATCCTAATTAACAAATTACTTAATTACAAAAAGAAAAAATTGTCCGTAGTGCGCAAGGTGACTGTCAGCAATTTGCAACTGATTTCACTCGCCTGCGTCTAACATTACATATTTTAACCCTGGGCTAAAGATAGCTGGGACACCTGGTATACACCATAAAGTGAACGGGAGGATGACCGCCGCCGTAGCTCAGTGGGAGAGCATCGGACGCGTTATTCGAAGGTAACAGGTTCGGTCCCTGCCTGCGGCAAGTTACCTTTTCGTCCACTTTACTTTCTTCACATATATATCCTAATTACTACAGATCACATTCGTCATGTGGCACGCGCACACACACACACACACACACACACACACACACACACACACACACACACACACACACACACACACACACACACACACACACACACACATATATATATATATATATATATATATATATATATATATATATATATATATATATATATATCACATGAAGAAAGTGTTATCGATCGGGTATTGATATATCTTACGCAGACTACGGTGGTATTCTGCGTGTCAATATTTCAATGACATCTAAATCAGGGGAACTCACGTACACACTCATAACAGTAACAGCATGCAAAAACTAAAAATAAAGGAAGAGAAAAACGAACGACATCCGGTATGCCTATAGTTTAGGAATTAACCGACCATCTCAAACAAAACATTTTAATCGATGAATTGGTAGATATTCACAAATCTCTGCCGTATAGAAAGCACTTACTGTGGTCATCAAAGTAAGATGCTTTGCGTATACGCAGGGACTCGGCGTGGTAAAAAAAAAAAAAACTGCGATCGCTTGGTTGTTTTCAGAAATAGAGAAACGTTTTTCCCATCGTATTCTTATGCATAGTGCCATTACAGTTGCGTGCAACTGTGACCCTAAGCTTTATTTTCCTAACGTAAGCATTCATCACTCTCCAAGTATATAAAATCAACAAATTCAAGGTGAGTCAAGTTATGAGAATCTGCGGTCGGACACCGGTCGTGCTCGTACTTCCCTTTTAACGAAAATCGCGAGGGAATCTTCGGCGTCTTGCGACACTGAGATCGTGCGCTTAAGTTGCCTCTTTGCCGTTTCAAGGAACAACCGTCCGAGATTTTATGGTGCGACGCGCGTGATGTGCGCGCTACAACCACTCTGGCCAGAGTGGCAAGTGCGCGCGCCCTGGAAGCAGCAGCAGCAGCAGCAGCAACAGCAGCAGCACCAGCAGCCAGGAAGGGTGCAGCAGCAGCAGACCGCGTGGCGTATGCGGAGGAGCCCCCCAGAGGCCGACGAGGAGCAGGCCGAAAAAAAAAGAGCGAGAGATAGCGGCGGCGGCGCGGGGCATCTCATTAGCCCCGTGTAGCCGAGGGGCGGACGAGGTCAGCTCGGGGCGCATGCCCTCTGCAGGTCGCGCTTTCTCACGACCTCTGGAACGCTCGACGGGCATTCCATTCGCAGCCGGCCGTTCCGGTGTCCACTGTGGCATCCTCGCCTCCGATGCACTTGAAGACCGTGAAAAAACATCGCCACTGCCCATTGGCTGCCCCCATGCGAGAGGCAAGCGCGCCGTTTCTGTCCCGTTCATTGCCCTGCGTATCTTCCTGGAGTAAAGGCGCGCGCTGTCCCGAGGCGGCAGTTCGCGGCACGGGTGGGTTTGAACACCGGTGCATGGACGGTCAGCACCTTGGCGGCCCGCTATAAGTAGACCGCCAACTCTGCGATGTCGGGGAAAGTGGCATGTCATTCATGTCGCACACACCGCCGCTAGCATGATAATCGGATTAAACACCGCATCCTTTGCATTTAGAAAATGCAGCTCCGGCTTTCAGAAAACGTCATAGTCCTCAATACTGATTAATACTGTGGAGCGAGTAAAGTGTTAACCACTCGTTTACGCCTTTTCATATGTTTATGCGAGGAACCGCACTGCATGTTATCATATGAGCACTAGAATATAAATGACAAATACAAAATAGGAAAGGGGAAAACAAAGATATAGCTTTGCGGAGACTGCATTTCTGCTCCTGCAGTTTTTTTCTGTTTGCGTATTTTGTCTTCATGGCACTTGTCAGGTGGGGAGCAGAGCAAACTGAGGCTGCTAACAAAAATAAACTATTGAGGCTTAGTTACAACCGTATGCAGATAAAAAGGCAATGTGGAACATTCTGCATAGTAGCGCATTAAGATCAAACATGCATCGACGTCGCGAGGCAATTACTTTCTAGTAGCTAGGGCGAGTGCAATTGTTCCTCTGTACAGGAAAACAAAAGGCTCCAACCACAACTGATTGCAAGATTTCTCCCTCTTTTTCCAACGTCACATAGCAGGCGCGACTCATATACCTCCAATGGACCGCTTACGGGCCCGAGGCACTTCGACAATCACAAACAAGCATACATAGGAAAAACATACAAACAAACAAGCATACAAACGGCCCCTTTACTCTCGCGCGGTTTCTTCTCTTAGCGACTGATGTTTACATTCGCGCACGAACAAATGCTGTACGTGCTCCAAGGGCCGCTTTCGTGTCATTGGCTCTCATTTCGGGCAACGGTGGTTAGTTGTATTCAGCACAATCAGCGGCCGCCATTCACTGAGATTCGTGGGTACCGCGTGTGAACGGTAGATGAGCCTCGGCTCTCGCTCGTGCGCGCATCGTGCGATCGGCCGGTACATTCCACGTTAGTCACGACCGATCGCTGCCGAGGCACGCGGCACTTCCGTCCATCAGGAACACTGCTGCGCGCGCCGAGGAGGCCTCGATAATCATCCCAGCAGTGGAACGAGGAGGCTCTCTACCTTCCCCTATTTTACTCCCATTCTTTTGCCTTTCTTGCACTCGAACAGCGTGGAATTTTTTGTTAACTCCTGTTTGACGAAGCCGCGGTAGTTGCATCGTATCCCAGTCGCATCACTCCGCCACGGAGGACGAGCTCGCCACCGGTGGAACAAGACGTCTCGACCGGCGCGTGAGGGGGCGGCCGGAAACATAAAGAAAACGGTGTCTGAGACGACGCGAGGACTGGCGCGTTTATGGGTTCCTCCGAGGGGGACGACGACGCGTGAGGGTTGCGGGACGACGACGTGTCCCGGCCGGCGGCAGGTGCCGGCGCTGACCGCCGCCGCCGCCGCCACGTCGAGTGTGGTCTTCTCGCGTGCCATGAAAACAGCGCCGGGCCCTGCTCGCGACCACGACCCATTGTGTGGCCCAGAGAGGACGTCTTTATCGATTCTTCGCGGCGGGGTTTCACGCGGGACCTCGCTGTTCTGAACAGTGCCGCTGCTCCGTCCAATAGGCGCGTCATTTCCACCACGTTGGTGGTCGTGTTACGCCGCAGATAGCGTCAGAAGCTAATATTGCCCCCTCCCCCACTTCCTTCGTGCTCAGGTCGACGAAATTTCTTGGAGTGCCAGGCAGCTCATTTCGTTTGTTCGGCTGTTCACGTTTCAGCCTCTGCAACCTTTGCCCCCTTGTCAAATACAGGCATGTGGTAGCTACTAACACTGACGGCCTGCTCGCCACCGCCAGGAGACGAAGGCGCAAGCCTTTGCGTCTCTTGACTCCGCGGTGGCATGCAGTCCGTGTCGGATGAATCGAAGGCTGCCGAGTGTTTGTTATAAGTATTGTTTATGCGAAGCTCATAATGGCACTGTCCACCGCTGACATCTAGCTCGTACGATGACGATGTAGCTAGAAAAAGACAGCCAGAATTCAAGCAAGAAAGGATCATAAAAATAAGCCGTTCACTAAGGGGAACTCTTTGCAAAAGCTCGTGTAAATGTATTATAATTATCGTCTACAACAGAACTTCATGATGTAAATTATTAAACAATGGATGTAACTGTTTGTTTAGTGAATGAATTAATCATCGCAGTCATCAGTCGTAAGGTCAACTTAATTAGTCTTCATGCATATCTTGTACGTATACACTGCAGCAGGCAGGATATATATATATATATATATATATATATATATATATATATATATATATATATATATATATATATATATATATATATATATATAATATGACGAGTTAGTAAACGTTACTACCACTATCGGCTGCGGCATTTTATGTTATAATTGTGACTGTGTTATGAACAATTCAGCCAATCTATAATTTTCTTAATTATGTTGGAATAACAGTTTTATGCTACGTCATGGCACACGTATATGCAAGAAGCGAGGCATAAAAGTCCGGTCCAAAACATCAAACTTAAGTCTGAGTTCATGGTTGGCTCAGCTGTACAACGCGTGCGACACCAATGTAGTGCTATATACATGTATGTACTTTGGGTTGCTATTAAGAGTGTTTGTCGCGTAGAAGCCTTGGTATTCTGTGCGTGCCTATATACGTGTCTGTGTTCGCATACATTATTATCTGAAGATGTCATTGTGGTGTGTGTTTACCAGAGTAATCACACGAATAGACAATACCATATGGTCTCATTTTTTTTCGTCTGAGCTTGTAGGGTGGCGAAGTTACTAAGTTTGTATTACTACTTCCCTGTAGGTGGTAAATGTAAGTAAGTGTCATGGTAGTAAAGTCACTAACCTGGAAGTTACTACCTTAATTTACTACATGGGTAGCAATTGTTGTGACAAGCGCTTACTATCTCAAATTAAGTAAGTACCACTACTTTTATTTTAAGAATGGGTGATGGGAAAAGGGGACATAAAGATGTCACGCAGGAGGTTAGACGAATAAGTAGACAACCATGTGGCAGTTCAAATGGCACGAGTCGACAGCAATCGTGTGTAAAGATCGAAAGATATCATTTCATGTAACAAAGCTCGGCAAATATTGAAGTATGTGAGAAATCTAAAATCCATGCAGTCCCTGACACTTGCCGTCAGCCACTGCATGCACGAAGAAACCAGCGTCTGCTCCTCACGCACACGTGGAGGAAGGCCGAAAAACACGCGCTGCATACCTAGTTACTCAAGAACTGTCAGCAGCGTTTCTGTCCTATCAAGTAGTGAAACGATACTTAGGAGCATGTGTACGAAGACCGTGATGGATTGCGTGCTTTAGGTTTTGCTGACTCTGCAGGACACTTTTCACACTGTCCAGGCGCGTAGCCAGAAATTTTTTTCGAAGGGGGGGGGGGGGGCCGAGGCCTAATTGTTCGAAAGAAAGTCTTTCCATGGCAAAAAGAAGAAAAAGTTGCCCGGAAATATAGAAGGTTGGACGAATTTCGGGGGGGGGGGGGCGGGCCCCCGGGCCCCCCACCTTGCCTACGTGCCTGACACTGTCGTCGTTAAAGGGACACTAAAGAGCAAAACGATTTTTCTCATATTAGTAAAGTACTCTTTCACGATACCAAAAACACCACGCTTGCTGCGAGAAGACGCTGAGTAAGCGAGAAAACGCGCAAAAACAAAATGTGGGTGGCGACGCCAGCTTGAAGTTTCCGCACCATTCGCCGTGACGTCACATGTTTTGACGGCGCCTGCTAGGGACTACGTAGTTCCTAATCGGTAAAAATGAAGTACATTGTCCTCTGAGGGGGCCATAGACTTAATATACCAAGTTTGGGGTAATTTTGTAGAGCCAATGGCACCAAAATACGATAAATACACTTTGAAATCCGTGACGTCACGCGGGGAGATTAAGGCGCGAAATTTAAAAATGAAACTTTGAACTTGATTTTCTCCTCTATTAATAAACGTATGATTGCGAAATTGACGACATTAGAGTTCTCAGAGCACAGTTTATCGATCTAAACCGATTCATTGTTTCTCTTTAGTGTCCCTTTAAGGTCATAATCTTTCTTGTATGGCATGTCATGGTAAAACTTTATTGGGCCTTGAGGCTCAGCCAAGGGCTAATGCGGGCCGCTCTATACTCTGGGACAGGTAGGCTAAGCCGAACTGCCACGTCGTGGGCTCTCCGGACGGCCCTGAGAGGATCCTGAAACGAGTCGCGGTGTAATACCTGTTGCCACTAACTTTCTTCTTTGGTAGAGTCCGTGTGTTCCACGGGGCAGCGCCACAGCATACGTTCTAAGTAGATTAAATCATCGCATTTGTGATTATTTGATTTCTATGCCTCTTATTCAATATGATCTTATTCAATATAACCGGGTTGAGGTACGTGCGTGTTTGTAATAGCCGCAGAGCAACAGACTGCGCTCGATTGAATTTCAGAGTGCGGCAGTGGAAACTGTCTACGTCCGATAATCTTCCTTGTGCAAAAGTTAATTACACGACAAAGATGAGCCCGTAGCTCTTGACGGCAGTAAGAATCTCAAACAGCCGAATTCGATAGCGCGAGGCTGTGACACTTAGACATGCTGACTGAAACTTCGGGTGGTGGAGGTTTTGGGCACCATAAGTCGCAGTAGGCGTCGAAGTCCCTATAGTTTTAAGGAAAATATTTTCGAACAAATTCGACAGCGTCGACACAACAATGGTTGTTATGTACAGTTAAATATTTGCTCCTTTTGTTTCCCATTTCCCTTTTCCCCTGTGCAGAGTAGCAGGCTCTCTCTCATATGCTACGGTAGTTTATGTACAGTTAAATATTTGCTCGTATTTTATTATGCTCGATTTAGTTGTACAGCCAGCCTACTATGAGAACATATGCCGCAGTTCGCTTTCAGCGACTACCTACCTTTCACGCAAGAAGTCGGTTTGGGGGTTCTTCATCGTGAGGACTGCGCGCACTGTGTTCTCACTGTACGTATTCTGTAAACATACAGCGTTTGTAAACAATTCTGCGCTTTTTTCCCCTCGAAGATTATTATATTGACGGTAAAAAACTTCCCTCGTTTCGAGAGTATTGAAAGCAATGATCATGAGGGGTCCTGCCGCGAGGTGTTTTCATAGAGCGCCGACAGCCAAACCTATGAGGAACACGCCGCGTTATCCTTCATACCACGCAAGCGAGACGCTTCCAATAGATGGCGACTCCCTGACTCCTCGCCCCCAATACATGCGAGTGGAGGAGACCGAGCTGCGAATATCCGAGTTGAAATACACAGTGGTTACATTTGGCACATGTGCCATGGGCGGTGACCAAGATGGCTGGATTATGCAGTGCCTTCTCTGTAAATGCAGTAGTTCTGCGCCATACCGTTCAGCTTCCGGCAGTCCTTTGACGTATACATAATCAAGTGGGAAAGTGCATTTGGCGCACATCGAAGCAGGTTTGAAGTCATTATGGTGATGCGGTCCACCGCATCGCTGAGCTGTCACTTGCTCCCTTCAGACCACTCTGACATACCCCACAAACTTCGGTGGTTATAAACCAATGCTCATATCGGGTATTTCGCGCACTCTCTGGGAAGGTCGATGACTCAAATACAACTCTGATGCACCGGGAACGCCCAGTCCATTATCTCTATAGTGGCGGTCGTGATGTCAAAAGTTTCCTCAGTTCGAAGTCTGTGATTCCTTCGCCCTCGTCAGAAATGATGCTGGTTCGTGTTCTATTTTCATGCGTCATGAAGGCCAGGACAAAGATATTTTCCAATGGCAGCCAAGGTTGCCTCGCCGTTGACGTGCACTTCTATAGGTATTCTCGTGGGCGTAGATACAAGTTTCTGGAGCTCGTCTTGGTGTCATAAAATAAAAGCGTTTTTATAAGCATTACCTACTGATAAATGTCAACATATGTTGTTGTTGGCATGTCTACTATTGTATATTGTTATTTACAGCTTCGAATTTTGTTCGCAATCTCAAGGGCAGAACGGGAAGCTCCCGCGGTTAACGAGTCATCTAAACTGTTTAGTTAATTTGGTGGCTCTTTTAGGTAGTTAGTGTCTTGCAGCTACTTATGATTACTAGTTTAGTGACGGCAGCTGGTTGCTGAGATATAATAACAGCGGAATTTATTTGAGGAAAATCACATAGCTAAGCCTAAGCTAACATGATCTGACATGTGACTGGGGTAAAATGAAGAAGGACAACAAGGAGAGATGTAAATATACAGCTACCACGTAACACTGTGGTTTCCTTGAAGTCTGGACGCCGGTTGCTGGCTGGTTGATGCATCACACACAGAGGCAGAAGAGCTCGTCTGTACCAATGGGCGTACTCGCGCAAAAACGTTATTCAGGGTGTTCAACGAATAGGGTTATTTCTAGCCTATACAGGATGGTGGCTGACTCCTTGCAGGCCAACGGTCTGCATATGCGTGACGTCGATGTAGTCTCGCCATAGTCGTTGCCGACAGGTAACTCACTTCATATGTAGCTACGGATCCCTCGGCAGAGACATCACTTGCGACGTCACTAAAGCAACACATTGATATTTGAATTAGCGGCCTCATCCCGACCGCAACCTCTCTTCGAATAATGAACTAATGTTAAGTAGTGCAGCGCGAAGCAAGACTGAAGAACAAGGAAAAGACGAGGACTTGTCCCCATGGCTTGCTTCGCGCTGCACCACTTACACTCTTAGAAAAGAAAGTCGGCATATTCACTAACTAAATACTAACCGTTTACTTGTCACAAAATACACTAGCCTCTTAGTAAGTGAAGGTAGTAAAATGCAGGTTAGTGGAACTTGCTAGTTGCTACCTAGTTAGTGAGTGAATAGTACTAGCTCGAATAGCTCGTCCATTACTAAGTTGTTAGTAACCGCGCTAGCAACTTACTAACCGTATTAACTCTACTGCATTTAGTCAATTAGAGGTTTACGCCTATTTTGTTTATATGTGCGCGTGCATTGCCATATCAAGATGATTCTATTACAAAAGTACATAAAGGATTTAAAAAAAAATGAAGTGACATTGTCCTCGTACATTAACTAATGGCCGCTAATTACTTCATGTAATTACCACGGTAAGTACACATCACAGCAACATACATAGAGGTATGAATTGATCACGAATGAGAACACACGCGCAAGCGCACACACAGAATAGCAAGACTTTTACATAGCGGATATCTACTCTAGCAGCGGCTTAAAGACTATTTATGCTCCTACTTTGGGACAGCACACCGTGTGCTGGTTAGCAACCATAGAATTTAGAAGAATAATTGATGTTTTCTGCACATTATCGTGTGCCCTTATATTTGCTTATATGTGTGGCATCACGTAGCACGAAACTTTAATTCCAAGGTAATCAATAAAATTAAAGTTTGTTTAAATTTTGCTAAACACCGTCACGATTACGGCAATACTGCGCATCTACGAAAGATGTGGCAACGTGGGTGGCTAGTAGTCACTTAGTTAAGAACACCAAGTAAACTTTCTGGTTAGTGAAGGCAGCACTTTACGACCTTTACTAACTGCTGGCTAGTAAACAGATTTCGCGAAGGTAGTAAAATGCGCTCGAAACTAGTAAATGCAACCATTTACTAACCATTTACTAACTTTTCTTCTAAGAGTGTAGCATTATGGAAAACCAACCATCTTTAACCACTACTCTTCTAAATGAACCCTTCTTCCACAAGGAGCATCACTTGACAAAAGTTTCAAATTGCTCATTGTGCGAAACATTTTGGGTGTACGCGTGCTTTTGTAGGTTCATTAACTGAAATTAACTTCGAAACAGCTTCTCCACTTTACGTGTACGATATCGCTTTCAAGCGATTATATCTAAGCGTAATGTTACGGCATAACGGTAGCGTATGACGTGACACATGTTATAGGGCATCAAGGATAGTAACTGCTGTGCCACACCTATGAATGACACCTTATGGTTTCTGGTGAGCAAGGCAGATATAGGCTCAGTTTTAGCTTTCGGCGCTTCTGACTGTGTTGTTATTCATTTGTTTCGAAACAGTCATTTTGAAGCAGCCCCGGATTAGTAACTTCTTTTACATACGTCAGGGTGGCCATATTCATCAATCTTTTCACATACCATGATCAGGTCTTATGATTTCAGACATATATATTACAGAAATGTTCCCGTTATCGAGGTCTCGGGGTGCTCAGGGTGCTCAGAGGTCTCAGGGTGCTCAGGTGCTCGCTTGCGTAGGAACAAAATGTTGTGATGCTGAATAGGTGCAGATGGAAATTCATCCGCCGGTAACACCCTGTTTCAGAAGTACAGAATCTTTCACGACACTGCTGAGAGTTCACAAAGCCAAGCAAAATATGTTATAGACGCTGACTCGAGACATGGAAAACAAGAGCGCGGGGAATGCCGCACTGTATGGCAAAAAAAAAAGGGGGAAAAAAAGCCCCGCTTTACTCCTGACGGAAACGTGTGTAAAAATGTTTTAAAATCTAGTAATTTCGTAGCGCAGCAAATACCGATACGGCACATCGCGGTAGATGTTCGCTAGGTAAAACGCACCGTATCAATATCAGTCATGACATTAAGTTTCAGACTTGGCCGCGCCTTTCGCCACGGAATATTTATGTCAGAGTATTTTGCCGTGGGATTTGTTATTGCTCTCATTCAGCCTACTTCTCTTTTACGTTCATTGAGTCCTTCTTTGTGCTTATAGTATTGCAGTGTAGCCTATGCTGTTATCAGGCGGAAAAGCAAGTGTGTTGCGTGCGTATGCATTCTATACGCCTCGCAAGAAACTAACCGCTTTGTCGTAATTAAACAACATGGCTGGTTCTTTTCAGCTGACATTGGCACTTCTACTGGTCTTGTGTGCTTTGGACCTGAAAGCAGAAATACTCAAAGGGTATCCCTGCATTCGAAGGCTCAACCAGCTGTACTGTCCAACACCCGGGAACGGCTACCCAAAGTACGTGTTTTTATTCCTTTCGCTGCCGCGTCTTCGTTGCTTTTTGCGTGGTGTTTTGGCTGCCGAATGGACACCACCGGGCAAACTAACAAAAGAAAGTGGTAAGGCGCGTAAATGGGATGTAAGTGCACCAAAGGGAATTCCAGCCGCTGTTTATGGCGTCTGTTGCCCCTAATTTGAGTTTTATTCGAGCTCCATCGGCGCGTGATAAGTATTACCCGCGGTTTCGCGCACTAAGATATGATAGCACCTCATGCAAATGCGAACAGCGCTCTTTGTTCGTCTTACCACGCGGAAACTCGTCTACACGTGTAACCAAGCACAGGAAAGAAAGAGGAGCAGCGCGTACATGTTATGCAGTTTAAATATAGACCTCGTCCCCATTGCTTTGCAGCTTTCCGGTATTCAAGAATTCAGCGAAGAAATTAAGAAAAGCAGCAGCAACGCATGTGTACCGACGTGGCTCGAAGGCCGAAAAGTGGCATGGTGCATTTGGTGACTGCTTAAAATGCGATGCTATCGCGCGCTTTTTCTGGACTTCCTGCTGAGTGCGAACGTTACAAAATGAAGTTGTTTAAGATGCATCCACAGCAAAACACGTCTAATCTGCCTGAACGGGCACACTTAATCAGTCACTGTTGCATCATTTGGAGAGCTTAGCGCGGGGTCTGATTCCCCGGAGACGCTTATAGTTGCGCATGAAAACGTTTGCACTCTACACTTTTATCCCACCTTGCTGCATTCTCTCTCTCTCTTTAAAATAAGCTGTCTTCTTGTTTCCCCATTGGTATTCAAGGCCGCGCACGTGCAGACAGGCGGGAAATCTTTGCGGCGAAACTGGTAAATGGCCCGTTAGAAATGCCTTCAAGCGCAAATCTCACACGATTGCTAAACGCTGAAAATCCAATCGCTTCATTGCAAAATGAGCAGATATTGCATGCTCGCCCAGCAACATGCATCATTGCATACTCTGTAAGGTGCTTTGTACTGACATCTTCCGGCACGCCATGCTTCAGGAGCAGCTTGCGATACGTGCATTTCGGGACTTTGCTTTTATTTTCAAATTTGATTAGTTCTAAACGTGATATGATATATTTAGTACAAGGAAAGAAAGCAAAACCATGACTTTCATCCCGCATCTGTAGGCTGTAGCAATTCCTTGCTGTACGTGACACAAAGCTGCTTGAAATAAAGCTGCCCACTTCCGTTCTATAGCTGTGCGTATTTTGCTTACTATCGTGTTTATGTGTTTATATATCGTTTTCTGCCTAGGCACCAGAAATTGTGTTGATTACAGATGAGACATGTTTCTCTGCAGAAGAGCGCCGTCCGTCAAAGGCACATAGACAGTGACATTATTTTGGGGCAGTTAAGCTTGATGCTGCTCATGGAAAATGTGTATGCAAGCAGAGCTATTCGTCCTGAGTAGCCAACCAGGCTCAGCCAGGTTAAACTTCATGTCGTTCCCTTCTCTCGCACACTCTGTCTTGCAAGCGCACCGGCTCAGCGGGCATCGTGTAGGGTTTGTGTCTTCGGTGGCATACTTTATGAAAACCGCCGTCTTAGTTTATACCAGGATTAATTAGAGAGTGTTAAAGCAGCTGGTAAGCTATAAGAGTATATTTTTCCTTGAAGGTAATGATAAAGAAAATGAAAACAGAAGAACATCTGCTTATGCTATCAATTGCTACCTGCTTGACAGATCACTAGCTGTCCGAAAGACTCCGCTTCAAACCAAATTCGCTAAGCGTGAAAAATGTTCTGCTTGAAAGCGTTCGATTGTTTTTCAAGACTGACAGTGTCGTTACTCATGCTACAAATTATTATTATTATTATTATTATTATTATTATTATTATTATTATTATTATTATTATTATTATTATTATTATCATCATCATCATCATCGTCATCATCATCATTATTATTATTATTCAAGGTATTTTCCACTACTGCCATTCTGCCGCGTGTGGCGGTTCAGCTGCAGGCCCAATATATGTACTTTCCGCCATGAATAGACCAGGGTTTGTTGCTGTCCGTGCTCTTAATCTTGTAACTGTAAGTAGACAGCACAACCTGGCAGTCGTTGCATACTGAATACTAATAACCTCAGCAGCGGTGTCACCATATCATAAACGCAGCTCCCGAAGCATCCGCCTAGACGAATTCTGCGCATTTAGTGTTAACCACTGATAAGCCGCTATACATCTCACCGCTGTTTTCTAAGAGCAGTTTTCAATACTTTATCTTAGACATCCATATACTCACTATTTACAGTCTGTAAGCTTCCTTTTGGTGTCAGCGGTCTCCACAGGGTTGTTATCTTAAATATAGCGCAATAAGGCTTTCTTAGTCGCCTGTATAGTAATAGTGATTATCGTCGTTGGTTACTTAGCATTCTGTTTGCGAGCTTTAGAAGAAGTGCTGTTCCTGGAAATAAAGTGAAATAAAGCTTGCGATAATTCCGCTTATCAACTCACCACACATTAACCGTTTAACCTGGTTATGATTCGTTTTCAGCAATGTGGGCTTGACTGTATCACCAAGTACAGCCCACATTTTGGTTCAGAGGGGAAACCATGTTTCTGTTGTTTTACGTCTGTTACAATATAAAGCTTGCGGTTGAATTTGATTGATCGCTTGCGTGGCAGACTCTCATGACTAAATCAGAAGACTTCGGTGCCCTAAGCGCTGTAGTCGAGGAAGTGCCCTGGAGTTTGCGTCAGTGCTGTGCTTCCCGTTATCCTGCAGAGTCAATTGGACAGGCATTGAAGGCGGTGAGAGGTACAAGGGGAAAAGAGTCAAAAGGTAGGTAGACAGACATCCACAGTGTGCACGTGGCTGTGGATTCCAATGTGCGACGCCTCGGCGCAGCTGATTGCACGACAGACCGAGCGTCAAACGCCCAACAGCCTTAGCAAATCCGTTATGGCTCGTTAGCTATGCCCGATAACTCTCATGGAGCAAGTACTCTATCACTAAATTGAATCCGATGCATTCATTAGCTCTGTGCAAATTCCGCGGTCCGCCGATGTATAACAATGAAAACTTCAGCGAAGCTCCTCTTTTATTCGGGACTACTGAAGCGATAGAGGCAGTGGTGCTCGGCTGTCGTGCGTTTGTTGCGAAACGAAGCAGTCGCGCTGGAAATCACTCCAACATGCACGACGCCTGTCCCCGGCATGCCCGACTGGAAGCACGCCTGCCACGAAGAGGATGCCTTGTGCATGCCACGACAAGTGCATACATGTTTGCACTGTTCACTTCACTGTCGGAGAAAACTTTCGAAAATGTGTAGGCTGATTTTTCTCGAGGTTGCATGGACCATCCTCTTCACTGCGTGTAACTGAAGCTGGTCTCTCACTTTTCTTTGTGGGATATTAGATAGTCCTCTCGCTCTCTCTCTTTTACATACTTTTGAAAGATTTTCCCAAGCAAAGTTATTTGTCAAGATGACAAGTGCGCAGGCGCCAAACACATCGTCCCCCTTTTCGCTTGGTCGACAGGAGAACGAAGGACGCCTGCGAGTTTCACAGAAAGGATACATAGCGGCTCATGTGGCTCTGAGGAAAGTGAGCCGATTAGTCAAGCGGAGAAACGGCGGCTCTTGTGCGTATCGAGCGCGCCGTCGATCGACTTGCGTGACCTCGGGCAACCGCGCTTTCTTATCCACGGCTCTATCTGTCTCGTTAGTGTAAGACCAGTCACGTCGAGCGAAACGTGATGTGAACGTCAAGCAGGCGACAGCACCGCAGACTCGTACGTGCACTTTCGCGCGCGGCCCAGCGATAACCTTCCGCGCGAACCGTTTGGCTCACAGGGCTTCCCTGTAGTGAATGATACTGTCTAGCCCACTATGATGTGGCCGAGGCCCTGGCTGAGAGCATGAGGGACGCGAGCTGCTCTTCAGTCCTCAGCGATGCTGGTCACGGAGTCACCTGTTGACTCTGCGCGAATGAGGCACCGTATAGCACTCGCTCGCGCAGGGGCACCGAGCCAACAAACCACGGTCGAGGGTCACGGGAACGGACGGCCTATAACTGTACAGCACAACCGTTATCTCTAGTCGGGTGCTGGTCGCACAGCGCACAGGATATCCGTTTGTGGGCGAGGCTTAACAAAAAGTACCTGTGTATGACGAAATGTCCGGGTATAGGAATGTCCGGGTAGTGGATGACGCGTCGTCACGTCAGATCAGTTTTTGATCACTCGGAGCTGTGAAACTTGCATCCAAATTGAAGCGCACGAACATTTCTCCATTTCGTCCCCATTTAAATGCAGCCGCGGCCGGAAGTGTACAACGTCATACCCGCGGCGGGTAACCTCACGAATGTAGCGAATGATCTGCCGGCGAACGTTGAAACTTGTGGAATATACTGATAAACAACTTTAAGGACTGAACTGTTCGCCTCTTTCTTCCAGGTTGCCTGATTATCCACTAGGTTTGTAGTTGCCTTCGTCGTCATTGCATGTTTCCTTTCTGCAAACAATGTTTGTCAACACTTAGACACAGGTGGATGTGGTTGCACGATAGCACGCTGCATGCATGATTTACTGGTCGGTGTTCGTCACTACCACAAGTTTCAAGTTGTGCACGGTTTATTGGGGAGGAATCCTCCCCCTGGGGATATCTTACTCGCAGGTCTTGAAGAGCGGACCTTGATCATGCCTGCGTATGTCATTTATTTATTCTGCCGCTGCAGTCAGGGGTTGCCTTCATAAGCGCTTGTGTGAAGTTTAAGTTGCACCGAAGCTGTGTGTGATGTAGAAATAAGTTTTGCGACAAGACTTCCCCGAAATGTGTCAGCATTAGTTTAAATTTTCTCGCATCAATGCAGACTATTAAACTTTATTAAGATATAAATTACTTACACATTAACACGGCGGATGATTGGAAAGTTGAGAGAAATAACTGACTCTTTCTGCAAGGTTCTTCACTTTACGCGGATATTGGTCATACTGCTTTGCAGCTTGTCTTCATACTTGGCGTCCCAGCAAAGAACTATAAATTTACAGGAAGTTGTTCATGATGATACGCGATAAAAAAAGAAAAAAAAGTTGGCGCTTAAAATAAGATCACGGCGCGATGGCTTTATTGTCGATTTGTTTTCAGTCGTGCAAAAAATGTATTGAGTCGTCACTGGTCATCACAAAGCTACTCTTCTTCAGTCATGCATAAATTCTAAAGTAGACTGAGCGTCCACAACAACTACAGCGCCGTCTATAGAACAAAAGAACGATTCATTTCTCGTGAGGATGCTGAGGGCGCCACCATACAGCGAGCGTGGTTATTTGGATCCCTTCGAGTTCGTCTTCTCTGCGCAACAGCGCAACAGTGACGTAATTGGGACAGCGCAACATTGACTGTAACACACGCTGGGAAACTACATGCTCCGAAAGAAGAAAATAGGAAAAGCCTGCGGGAAAGGGTTCTGGAACATTTTCACACACCCCTTGGAGCTCAACCTGTGTAAAAGTTCGCCAGTTGTCTCATATGATTATCTTTGTTATAGATAATTTTGCGTGGCACGCACTGTGCCGTTTCTCTCGCGCAACAGGTAGCACGTCTCTCCTTTTTTTGTTGTATAGTCTGACCAGCGGCATCTATAGAAGCAACATCCTGACTGCAGCGATGTACGTAAAAGCTATTGTCGACGGCGTTGACCCTGGCGTTCCAGAAAATTGGTCGCGCAATTATGATTGCACGCACGCATGCAAGCAGTGTGCATCATTAATATCGGCCGCGGGCCTGATACACTGGGCACGCTACTCATGGATGCCCTGACTTGCCTATGCTGGAAGTGTAATGCGGAATGTGCGGGTGGCTCGCAGGGAGCGCATCGACATGTTCATCGACGAGAACAAGGCGCTTATTCGGCGCATGTTCGGCGAGTACTCGTCGCCCGACGAGGACGGTGGCCACCGGGACCACTATGAGACGTACGACGGGAAGACCATCCACACCAGGACGGAGAGGTCCCGCTCCTCATTCGCCGGTGCATCGTCCAACAAGTGAGTATTTGGCGGCGATTTGGATCACGGAGAAGGCGTGCTGTGCGAGAGTGATTCGTCTATGCCGCCCCATTCTGAAGAACTAAAATTAATATAATAATATTATTAAGAATTTGATATGAGACATTTCACACGCACAAAAAAGCACCATCCTACTCCAGAATAGTGATAAACTAACTACTTTATAAAATACGTTATAACACAACTATTAGGAAAGCGGATCTCTCCTAAAACCTGCTTTCCAAGACGTATACAATGGTTGACACGCACGAGTTTTTCTCGAGGCGCATGTTCGCTGAACTCCTGTCCACCGTGCGTTTCACATCTCTCGTGCAAAGCCTTAATAAAAAGCGCATGCTTAGTGGGCAAATGCAACAAACTCGCTGTCACTGTCGTCTAAAGCCACTGCAGATATGTTGGGATAGACTAATTTGCAAATTGACAATAATTTATTTGTGTATACTGAGGGCGCCAAATGAAAAGCGACACTCAAATATGAAGCTGCAGAGCGCATGTCATAAGCAAGCTTTTCTTTTTTTTTTATTAGGATATCTGCACAAAGAAAATACGCAGTCTTTCTTTGTGTAAGCTGATACCATGTTTGCCTGTCTAGGAAAGCGATATGGAGGCTGCCCGCTGAATCGCAGTACGCATTTAAAGCCAAGTGGCCACAGAATACCAAAAGCAATTACCAACGTATAGTACATTGATAAATGAGATGCATTTGGTAAACTTCAACTTGATAGTGAGTGTAGAGTATGTCTCAAACAGAGCATGCGACAGTGCCAACAGCATGTTGACACTGTTGACTACGTGCACTTCGACGACGGGAAGTAGGCACATTAAGGCTTGGTTATCTTAAGAGGAGATATGTTGAACTGAGTGCTTGCGACAGAAGTAATAATAATAATAATAATAATATCTGGGGTTTAGCGTCCCAAAACCACGATATGATTATGAGAGACGCCGTATAGTGGAGGGCTCCAGAAATTTCGACCACCTGGGGTTCTTTACGTGCACCTAAATTTAAGTACACGGGCCTCAAACATTTTCGCCTCAATCGAAAATGCAGCCGCTGCGGCCGGGATTCGATCCCGCCATCTTTGGGTCAGCAGTCGAGCACCATAACCACTATACCACCGTGGCGGGGCTTGCGATAGAAGTAACACTCCATAACACGCGCAAAACTGCCCGTAGAGCGACTATAAATATCATCATCCTTCTGCATGACATCCCCATGACTGGAATTCACGGGAGGTGCGACTCCCACTTTTTTTGGATCCCTTCGAGTTGTCTTCTCTGCGCAACAGCGTAACAGTGACGTAATTGAGACAGCGCAAATTAAGCCTTCTTAAAGAATAACAGGCACAGGAATAATTGTTCAATGGAAACTGCGTTTTTTTTAATCTTATATATGATTTTGCTATTTCTGCATCGCTATAGCCTGTTAACAAGAGCAGAAGCACAACGAGACTACATATAGCCTGCTTATCAGAACGATTTAAAGGAGTTTATACACAAAAATCTGACTGTAAACTGACTACAGCGTGAGCTTTGCGTGCTTGCAAGAAATGCTGTGACTAATTTTGGCAGAGAACAGACGGCTTACAAGAAATTTATTTAAAATTTTAATTCTAGAAACAAAGCGGGGCTCCTTGTTCAGAGTTGTCGCGATAAAAACTAGGAAAACGTCAGGAGAGAGCTGCAAAAGGCGTCAAGATGGATATGTGTACGGCAAATATGGTGCCGTTTTTAAGGAATATAATCACCGAACTACTGTAGACGAATCACTGCGACCACGTGCAGTATGAAAACATACCAGCGTCCGATGCCAAGGCATCAAAAACGAAACAGTGTTCCACCTCCATTTGTTCGCGTTCGGACAGACGCGCGTGGTCGTATTCGACGGACGACAATAGCGACGGCGACATGGTCTTGTTGCCGGGAGACGCCGCTGCGTGTTTCTATGTAAGTTATAACTAATGCCGCAAAGCGGAGGCGCATGTGTGAAATGTAGCAGACGTCACATCTGTTTGGTAACGTCGCCGCCTTGGTACTCAACTTGATGTTGCTGTCACGTGAGACTTATTCATGTCGTCGCTTGGAGGTTTCCCACCACTTGGCGAGAATTTTTGGTTTCGTCAAACACACCATGTAAATTGTGTTTACATTAAATTATTGAGGACACTATCGTGTACTTGCTGGTCGTCATCACGGTCCCCAATAAACGGACTTCCACATAAAAAAAATAAAATCATAGTTCATTTTGGTGTCTACCCTTAATGCGATTTGAGCTTGACGATCCATCACCGCCTCACGAACTCTAACTGTTTCTAGGACCTCCTTTTATGCGTATACGTAACGCTCTTTAATGTCGAAGCGACACCGAAAACTTTCACGTCACGAGCACCACCTTTAAAACGGTTAAGATATAAGAAGCCGCGTTTAGGGCCAGCAGCTCCCATAAGATCTCGGAGAAAGATTGAAATTATTAGAAAACGCAGAACCATGGAATCCACCTTCTATACTGCTTCCCTCGGTAACAAGAGTAGGTCATGAAACTGGACAAGTTGATACTGCCGCATGTTTCGTCATTAGTATGGGCGCGCATTAAAAACCCACTCAAGGGTGGTTCTTGCGGGAGGTGGCGTGACAGTAAATACCCTCACAAACGACAGCAGTGGGCAAAGTAGGTGCAACGAGGAGGAAGGAACGGCTGTGAAGGCACCAATGGCAGCATTCACATCCGGAGAATTCAGAAAATTTTCTTTGAATATAACACCAGAACACTAAACACTTTCCACGGTAAGGGCTTCATGGCCACTGTAAGAAGAATGTAGGGCTCTTCTTTGCGTAACGGATACGTATTTGAACAGGAGTTGGTGTCTGGAATCCACATCTATGAAAACGAAGTTTCCAGGGAAAAAAAGAAACCTAATCTCATAAGACCAAGTAGGCTTGCATAAACAAAACGTAATTAAATACGGCATAATTAAAGTGTGAATGTTATGTCATCACGCAGATAAACTGTACATCACGCAGCTAAACTGCAGCTAAAAAGGTTCAACGCTAATGACCCGAGCTGCTCACGTCTTCTCTCACAGAGTGGATGCCTGCGAGTCGGCTGTGGAAATTGTCACACCATACTGGGCGTCGAACAGCGCTGGCAAGATTCGAGCCATTGTCAACACCCAGCACTTGCAGCAGGCGATACAGCAAGAAGTCTGCCAGTGAGTACTTCAAATACATTATTTTTTGTTTAGTGCGGAACGTAGCAGATGAATTGCGTAATACGTGAAAAAGTGTCTTGCAATCCACACTTCCATTATGAACAGTAAGAGAGTGTCGTATCTGTTTGATTTCGTGTACACGTCATAATCCGTGAACGCGCCTCCTCCGAGCAATTAAAGGAACCGACATGCGAAAACAGCAAGCCCTGTGCCCTTAGGATATGTTCTCTGTTCAGCCCACTCTGGTCTGCTTTCAGGTCTGTGCAGACCAAGAAGTGCAACAACGACTGCAGCTGCGAGCAAAAGTACAAGTGGCATAGGCTCCTGGCTTACGACCCGGACGACGATTGTAAAGGAATCTTCATGGACTGGTTCCTGTTCCCCTCATGTTGTGTGTGCCGGTGTGCAAATCCCATAAAAAAGTGACGCGCAACGCTCCTCGTGACATGGCTGTTCCATTGGATGGCATTTGAAAACAAACGAACGCCACCCTAAAGGAAATGCGATATGCTGCTTCGAAAACCCAAAGCAGATCGCAAATCACTCCCGTAACATAAGACGGAAATAGAGGAAGCAGCGAAGGACGGTAGCTGACGGGAAAAACTCTGCGTGACGTATTGCTACCCAGACAGCTGTGGTGATGTGAGCCTTTTGGGGCGAACGGCCGAAGCAGCACGGGACGTGGGACACCGCCAGCAAAACAAATTGTGCGTGCGCTTTCGATCACTGGACAGCGTGTGTATACAGGACTGGAAGGCGCAGAAATGACCAGGGCCGAGTGTGTGTCCGCGTGCGTCGGCCGTGCACCCGTGAAGCAGCGTGCGCGTGTGTGTGGTGTGTGTGTGTGCGTGTGTGGCCACTTCGAACGACTTTGACAACGCCGTATGGCGGCTACCGTGGCCCATTGTGCGTATGCAATCAGCGACTGGTGCTCAGAAGACTGACTGTTTAAGAAAGACTCGGGGGGGAGTAGAAGTATTACACCCACGTAATTTGTTCGAGAAAGCGGGGACTGTCCTGTCCTGCAGATCGACAGAGCGAGAGAAGGTCTTTTATCCTCTTAATTTTCCTCGTAGCGAACAGGAAGATATTATACCTAAGCTTCAATCTGACATGCATGGCGATGAATACGCCTGAGAAAAGTTAACGTTAAATCACTACTGCAGGCAGACATAGAGAGAGAGAAAGAAAGAAAAAGGGAGCTCACACTGTAACTCAAAAAGTGATAAGTAAATCGACGAACGATGGAGTTGTACGGATATCTGAAGTGAGCGGAGGGAAAGGGTTACGGGGGAATTTGTGGCTGGCTTGGAAGACTTGACAATTAGTTGCACGCTCCAGAATATAATTCTGGTTATCTCTCTTGCTAATCCATAGCTAAACATGAGTATCTTTAGACTTGTAGATTTAAACAGAAGACATCGAGTGGGCCAACTCGCACAATTTGCATAAAACTTGTGGCGATGTTGTAATGAGAGGGCAAAATCAGCAGCTTTGCTTTGTTTGTTTGTTTTTTTTTTCTTCGCTAAGTTATTGATAATCGCTTTTGAGGAATACACGAATCGCGGTTAGAGAAGGCCGCCGAGGCCACGACAATGCGAACATATTTTGTTTTTCTTATGCGACGTGCAATTTTTCGCCGCCATTGCCAACAAAAGCGGCTATGCGCGATTCGTGAAAAGTTTTTGAAGACATTTTTTTTATCGCTTTCGCAGTGAAAGGTAGGAAAGTGTTATATACATAAAAAAAAATATCTTTCGCACCCCGCCTTTAAGCAATGAGAGATCACAACTGCGCGACCGAGCATATGAAAGTTCATTCATACAATTTGTGTTCGCGATTATTTTAACTCGTTCTTTTGCTGTACTTCGTGTGCTATTTGTTTCTAGCAAGGAACGGTTGACTGGGATATTATGGAGTTTAGTGGCATGTTCTGTTTTATGAAAACATGAATGGAAAATTAATAAAAAAGAAATAAAAGGCATTTCGCTATGTTCCCTTCCCACCTAGGAGGGACAGAATTACGCCGCTTGCAAGCTCCTCACTGTAATGCCGGCTGTAAGGTACAGGTATGGTTTGCCTTGTCTGCGGCTTCGTCTTTCCTTTTTGCTCACTTGAATAATGTGACCTTTTTCATGAGAACGAGTTCATTGCGATCGAAATAAAATAGGTAACTATACAAGAATTCTAACACATCATTTTACTATGCAAAAAGTGAGCGGGGGTAAAAAAAAAACCTATATGTTGAAGCGTAAAACGACGGCTCCATTTCCTGCAACGCAGATGAAATATTAATTTTGCTCATCATTCTTATAATGCAAGGAGATGGAGCACCTAAAACGTTTTGATTGCCTATTGTTTCGGAAACGCGACTTCATGTACCCGCTGCGCGTCGTTTCAATGTTGTTTCTTTATTTAGGGCAGCCACTGTCTAAGGACCTGGGAATAAATGCAGCACATATCTGAGTGACTTGGCCTATGGTGCCTGTCAACACCCATGTCATGGAACGCAAGAAATAGTCAATGACGTACGTACATCACTATCGCTACACATTTCGAAAGCGTAGCTATTCATGAACACGAACAAAATACAATTTTGTTAAGAGTCAGCAAGTGCTTCAGTGATAAATGTTCTATATCTGCAATGCTTAACAGTAAGTAGTAAGTCACGGGTAACCTTATAAGCACCTAGGGCTCAGCGAGTTGGCTAACTGGCTCCGAGCCACGCAGTGACGACGGGGCTTCGGAGCGTGCCGATCTTCATTACTGTCACCCCTGCGTTGAAGAGTATCGCTCTTGCCGATCTAGGCAAGCGACGAGGTAAGCGGATCGTAATAAGGCTTGAGCCGGTCACTATGCAGTCTCTCGCCCTCGGCGACAACAAGATCGGAAGACGGCGTTTCGGTAATTGAAGACGGGTTACAGCAACCAATGGCCAGGAATATTTGAGCAACCACGCCGTATACTGACAGTGGCATTTTGGAAGTAGCTTGGACGAAAGGTCAGAAGCCACAGCTTGCGGGATCCCGCAGCGGTAAGGAGGAGTCTCGCCGGCTAGTAAGAAGGGGCCGGCGTTCTTGCGCTGCCGTGGCTGGCTGGCTTGGCAGAGATCCGCGGTCGACTGCGCCAAATGTAAGGCTTAGGCTGAAAGCAGGAAGACTCACATGGCAGGGAAAGCGTTTAATGAGGCTTAGTTATGGCTACACATTGTTACACAATGGCTGCACACGACAGCGTCTGTGGCTGAACTGAACTGCGACGCACCGAGAATTCCAGGTGGCTGACTGTGCGGCTAGTTGCTGCGCAGGACACTTTGTGCCATCTACAGCAGTCCCCACCAACCTTGCCCGGCAAAAGGACATACTGATGGTCTAGTTGGTATGGCATAATGCAGAGTACATCGCAAAGAATCACACGGACGGCGACAGATCAAGGCGGGACACAGCGCTAACAACTCAGTGTTTATTGCACGTCAGCACATATATACTATATATATGCAACACCGTGCAGAGGAAAAAAGGGGGAGCGGGCATGCAAAGCAATCAACCCAGCAAATCCAACAGGCGACTGACGCGACAAAAATAGCATTTCATTCTCCGATAAACAGACTGAAGGGCAACTTACGACGTCTCTGTTTTTAGTCTCTTCAATAATTTCCATCGTGAGTTGGTCAGAATGTTTGAGCAGAGAATGCGCGCGGTTGAACAGTGGCTTGCACGACGCGCGTGCCCAATGCGCGGCGAGGTGGCCTTACTAGGCGAGTTCTTAGACGTTGTACCTGTGCTCTCGCAAGCGATCGTTCATGCACCTGCCTGTCTGGCCTACATACCCTTTGCCACATGTGAGCGGAATAGCCTACACCCTCTACACAGCCACAAAGTGTTCGCGGTGCTTCTTGTCGCACCTACGTGGCTTGTGCACACCCGCGTTTACTCTATAGCGTACAAACTTGACAGCTTCAATGGAGCAGACAGCGCAACATCAACACCGACACGTTTTCCAATTTTCTTAAGGTTATAATTATTATTTTGGAGGTAAGGCAAGACAACAATTTTCTTTCTTTTACGCGTCACATGGTCAATGGCGTTGCGGTCATCTTCCTTGACATTCTTCAGATGCTACCTGCTACAGCGGTCTACACATGCTCTGTTCATCAGAGAAGGAAATGCTAGTTTTGTCGTGTCAGCCGCCTGTTTGATTTGCTGGGTAGATTGCTTTGTGTTCTCCCCCTTTTTACAGCGGAAGCTGTTATCAAATCACAACGGCAGTGGGGTAGTTGCCCGCCGCCGCCGGTGTCCGTAACCACTATCGCGCGATATAAGGAGAAGTTAAATGAGAAAAAAATATCCAGGATCAGATGGGATTTGAGCCCGGGCCCTCTGCGTGGCAGTCGAGTATTCGAGTATTGCTCAACGAGTGGGTCGTTCAGTGCTTCCAACCCATTATGAAGGGCTAAGCCATAATTCTTCATCGCTATCAGCCACATGCAGCGTTAACAAAGTGCACCTAATGGCTTACAGATGTGTAGCGGGGACCTCGCTTATGCGCAGAAAGACGAATAATGGCATAGTGAGTACTTCGTTACTTCGCGAAATTATTATTTGTGGCGTAGTCCTTAAAAATCCTTAAATATAGAGGAAAT
Source organism: Rhipicephalus sanguineus (assembly GCF_013339695.2). NCBI lineage: Eukaryota > Metazoa > Arthropoda > Arachnida > Ixodida > Ixodidae > Rhipicephalus > Rhipicephalus sanguineus. The sequence goes on from NC_051176.1 coordinate 183,459,009, forward strand.
GCGGTATTTGTCCGATGCCTTCACGATTACTTCGGCAGCCGAAGGCATCTTAAGATGGTTAAAGACATCATTTGGGACACTAATTAATAAAGATATATTAACTTTTGAATTAGTGCAGTTAGGCGGCTATGTCAAATGGGAGAATTGAAGTTCTTCGTGACCCATCGCAGCTTCGAGATATAAAAGGAGCGGCATCTCGTAATTATTGTGGCGTAATGAAATTCAACGAAATTCAACGGCGAAATCGAAATCAAAGCACTGATGAGCGCAACAAGCAGATGACCAGAATGACGTCACTGTTCAAGACAACGATTACAGAGGTGTAGTTCTTACGCGTTCGTTAACGTATGTGCGTCATGCGTGCTATAATTGCAAGCGCAGCCCGCACACCCACACAACGAAGCCGGTTGATGCTCAATATAACGACGCTCACTCATTCTGGACGTCTCCCGCGTTTCGGTTTCGGTTTCCCCGCTGAATTTGGGTGAATTTCATTGCATCGCAATTATTATTAGAGGCCGCTTTTTCAAAATCTCAAAGCTGCGATGGATTCTTCGCATGAATGACCTAAATTCTCCCATCTGAGATAAGCGCCTAATTCCACTAAAAATTAGTTAATTTAACTTTCTTGATTACTGACCCAAATAATGTGTTTAGCCAGCTTCAGGTGCCTGCGGCTACATAAGAAGTGAACGCATTGAACAAATATTTCCCTGACTTTTTGGAATTTTGGACACATTTCTTGAAACACCCGGTATATGAGAACCATTATTTGCACAGAGTGCTGAACATAAAGATAAACATTCTGTTATTAGGACCACCTTCGAGGTTGATGGCCTGAGTTTTCGGGATTCCATAATAACCGCCAGAAATTCTGCTGAAAACACAGATGAGGAATCGGGAAGCCTTATTGAGAATGACCACTTAAAATTAACAGAGAAAATACCAAAGCCAGATATTTCTTCTCTTTGTGAGGCATCTGTAGCTATATAAGACATTTCTTATGTTTAACCCCTCTAAAGACATTGTAATAGACCGTTTAGTATATTCCAAGAATTTTTTTTTGCATGATTCGGATATATATTGTCAAAAATAATTTGAATGTGCTCTCTCTTTCATTGGCAATAAGGGGAACTTCCCACCTAATGTGCCAGCAAGGGCTGTACGTAGTCGACCTGCGGTGTATGAAACTGAAGGCAGTAAGACGGGAAAAATAACTCATGCAGATGAGATATAAAAATAATAAAATCAGACTTAAGCTGTAAATACGTAATCAAACCTTAATTTGTATTTAATTACCCTTCACTCTGCCAATCCCCGAGTTGTGGGTGCAAGCCAATAGTTCAAAAAAATCTACGTCTAGATCTGGATAAAGAAGAAGACTGCTGCGCTCAGGCTTCAACAACTATGGAAGGTAAGACGCTTGACTGGCGCTTCTCTGACATTCTGAAAATGTTCTAACGCGTACTGTTCTGGCGGCTTCGTACCAACAATCAAAACATTCCTGCCTGATTATGTTTATAGCAGCTGGCTAATCTCAGCTGCGTGTACATATAAAAGCTGGTTTAATTTACGTAATTTTTACGCTTACTCGTACACAGCTCACAAGTGAAGGCTTCTTGGTAAAGGCTGATTTCGATATTGTAGCCGTATACGGAAGGACTTTCCGGTACTACGAGATTTTCCCAGGAAAACTAATTGTACAAATAGAAATTTCAGGCGTAGGAATCAATCTGAAGCGAAGTGCAAATTTGGGGCTAGTTGGTTGGACTTGTTTAGACGATCCGTGTGAACGCATATCTTGGACACTGGAAAATAACAAACGAGAAACATGGAGCTGCAGGGAAACGGTTAATTAAATCTGTACTATACTTGATACGACGCGCACATTTGTGTTTATTTTCATCCTTATCAACTTATAATCTTATGCATCGTTCAGACTATTCAAGAAATGTAAATAGAGAATCACGTTGATTTGGATCTGGGGACGTCAACGCAGCGACGTCACGAGATTGTGATGCGTGTCACGGGAACACTAATGATTGATATGGGCGTGCACAAAAAGGTTCGAGACATTTATAAATATATTTTGGGCTTACATACCGAGTATATGGCATAGTGGCAATGGTCCATGAACATGGTGTACTAGATCTGTGAAAAATCTTCTGCAAAGTCAAAGAAGCTGCAGATTATCACGCAATGTTGCAGTAACCGAGCTGTGTGTTTTAGTATAGAGGGTGCTTCAAGAAATGTCCGAAAATCCGTAATAGTTAGGAAAATACGATATTTGGTCGCGGCCTTCATAATTACTCTTTCTGTAGCGGTAAGCATCTTCAGGTAGCTAAAGATGCCATTTACGACAGTAATTAAAGAAATGAAAGTACTTATCTTTTTAATTAGTGGCGACAAGCTGTAGGGATGAATGAGAGAATTGAAGTCCTTCATGCGAATATCCCAGTGCCGCTTTGATATTTCGAAAAAAGCTGCCTCTGTTAATTATTGCGCAGGAACGAAATTCGACCAAAGTCTCCGGCGAAACTGAAACCGAAATACTGGTGCCTGGTATGTGGACCAGGCACCAGCATTTCTTAATTCCGCCAAAGTTATTACTGCACGACAGCTTCCCTATTCTTTGTCTGGTTTCCCTTATGCGCACTTTCTACGCTCTTTTCATAGCACTCTACCAGCCGAGCCTAACAGCTATTTAAATAAGGCCACGCAGATATGGCGGTAGACCAGTGACGACTCTAACCTAAAATCTAGTGGTGGTGAGCGGAGCTGCCACTGCGCATAAGTTCAGTAGCAAAACATTCGTGGGAGCCGCATGTCGACTTACATTATTTTACAATGTAAACGCCGATACGATAGCATACAGAGGTAATGAGAGATATACCTAAAAGAATAACATGTAGGCTATGTAAAAATCCCCACGTGAACACGCTCTATACCACGAGTCGTCTGTTCGATAACATCAAGTATGCTACAGGAGCTGTATTGTTTTAGTGCTTAATTCTTCAGAGCATACCTTGCGCGACTGCGCGGTCGACTTCGTTCTCTATTTGGGCATCCGTAGAGGGTGCTAACTGTTGCTGAGATTCTTTTTTTTTTTTTTTTGTAATGCTGGTACCTGCCCGCGGAAGCACCCGCCTATACATGCCATTGCTTGCTCTGCAAGGTCCGTTTGTTGCTGCTGTTTTTCTTTCTTTTTTTCTCGCACCGACTTCTTTCTAAATGCACACTTATTCTTCTTTTTTTTGTTTTTTTTTAACGCGCCCGCTTTATACTAAATCGCCAACATTATTAAGATGCCCGTGAAGGTCGCTTGAGCTATTCGACTGAAGACGCCACCTCGTGTAAGTATTGTAAACACATTTTTATTATTATTTATTACGCGAATGCTTGAAAGATGACTAAGAATACGGTACGTGGGTATTATCAGCGTGTGGCTGTAGAGTAAACCCGAGGGGGCTTGAAACATATAGGTGTATGTATCCCGAACAGAAACAATGTTCTATAGAGTCTGTGACATCGACAGATAAAACACCTGTCATGCGCAGGCGGGCTAAAGAGACGAACGTTCAGTTGCCAGAAAAAAGAAGTACCATTTTGCTGAATTCCGGCAGCAAAAAATAAGCACCTAGAAATCATTCATGCGGCGGCTGCATTTTCGATGGAGGCGAAAATGTTTGAGGCCCGTGTACTTAGATTTAGGTGCACGTTAAAGAACCCCAGGTGGTCGAAATTTCCGGAGCCCTCCACTACGGCGTCTCTCATAATCATATCGTGGTTTTGGGACGTTAAACCCCAGATATTATTATTATTAGAAATCATTCATCAATGTTAATAACCCGTTCAACTAATGCACGAACGAGAGCGCGGCATGTGGCGCACGTGGCATTAACATGATGCATATACATGTTTAGTGACAGGTTTCCAACTTTTTCAGAATACGTCAGAAGTAGGGGCGGATACAAGGATTTTTCCAAAGGGAAACCTGATACCTAAATCGGAGTCGGGGCGTCAGTAGCCATACTCTTATACATTAAAAAATAAGGGGGATAGGGGTCTCAGGACATCCGCACCTCCCCTCCCCCCTCACTGGATCCACCCGTGGTCAGAAGTGATAGCCGTTCGAGTGTGTGCCGTTTTCCTTTAGTCGTGAGTGTGGATTCGCAATTGTGTAAATTAACCTCGTTTTCTCTCCTGCCCTTTCTTAACAACGAATTGCCGTTACTAATCATCTCAGTGACGCAGTACCCGTACCACTCCCGTGAATGAAGGCACTTTCCTAATGTTTCTGAATCAGCAGTTATGCGGAAAAGCTTTGGCAATGAATTCCGCACTTTCGAGTAATTGGCCCTGGCGACATCTATGCCTTTAACAGTCAGCATAAGTTCTACGGCGTAATATATAGACACTTAGGTCTTGTAAATTTATGTGTGACGTTTTTTTTTCTAAAAGAGCCAAACCCAGAAACCGAAACTGGGCTAAATTTCGCGGGAGCGTAAGGCGCGCCTAAGTATATTTCACTTTTAAAACAATTGTAATTAAAATGGGGCAATTGCTGATTGTAACGTGAACTCAAAAAGGCAGTTTCGAAAATAATTAGGCAAATCCTGCACCTGTTTGGATCAAACAGCCAGATCCATTAGGCCAGCGCTACGTCAACAATCATGACCAAAACAACCAACATGGCCGCGTCCAATCTGTTTCATTTGGGTCCTAGTTGCTTTGCTACCGTGCTTTCGTTCCACAATTAGTTTTTCTTCGGCAAGTTGGTACTTACTAAAAGACATGATGTTGTAGGGAAAAACTCGAATATAAAAATTAAGACGCCGGCTTTCGTACTTTCTGCCTCTTAGTGTTTCTTTTCGAGCTTCGCGCTACAGTATCATGTCCTTTTGCTCAAAGACAGTATATTTGAAATGGAAGGTCACTGAAATAAAGATATCGGGCACCGATTCATTCCTTGAAGAAGTGATCCGAAACGGCGCGGCATAAAACGAACTAAGAAGTCGAAGAAGAGCTGAAGCATTTTTGAAGGCCTTCAATAGGTGCCAAGAACAACAAAACGCTACCAACAGTCCAGAATTGTGCTTTCTGCCTGGAAGGACCATTCGCTCCACAAGTCTAGTCATCGTCATTACGACCATTAAACAAAGGACGTTACCGACGGAAGCTCAAAAATTGTGTTACTTTTGTTGCGAAATATTGCTGTATCGTTCATTCACTGCTATTTAGGCTCCTTTTACGAGCTAATTCAAGTCCTAAATGAAATATCTCAATCTATAAGAGCCAAATCCAACTTGTACTAATGAATGCCGGCGGTAGTGGGTTGTATAGGTTTTAACCTAAATATAGATTTGATGTGTTCTGGTGACATGAGCACACTGGCAAAAAAATGTTGGAACAGGCCCGACTGTATTGTCAGTATAGCAAAAAACTGCGTTTACCTCAGGTTCAGTTAAAGTGGATTTAGCTCTTTTAGAAAAAAAAAACGCCAGATATTTTCTGTACGAAGTACTTTTTATTTTTTTTTTCTCACAGCAAAATTATTATTGACCACCTGAGAAAGCTTTTTTCTTTAAATTTCACTTACGACGTAATGCTACAATAACTAAAATATAAGCTAAAAATATTCTCAACTAAGCAAGCCTGCAAGATGTGAAAAACGCCTCTGCAAGAGCGGCTCATAGCATAAATGGTATGAAAAACTGTGGCCGCATTCCCAGAAAGCTCCTATGCTAGAATTGTTCGTGAGAGCGAATTCCACCAAGTCCCCAAATTGGACATAGCAATAACGAAGCCGGTTGACCAATGGTAAATGACACTTACGGACGAAGGAAAGAAAAATTGTGTAACTTCAGCCGCAGCATTAGCAAAAAAGAAAGAAAAAAGAAGAAAGAAAGAAAAGATTGCAGCGGCAAGCGCAAGCTACTTCAAAATTGAGCATAACTCGAGGTTAACGATTTCGTACAAGAGTGGCACCAGGAACGTAGCCATAAATTTTTGTCGGGGAGGACGGGGGGGGGGGGTGAGTTCGACCTCCTTTGTGTATGTTAGTGCGTGTATTTGTATCTGTGCGCGTATATATGTGCATACAAAATGTAAAAATTTCGGGGGGCATTCGGACCCCCAACTCCCCTTACGCCACTGACTGGCACGATTCCCGCTTTCCAAATTCTTTACATACAAAGCCTTCCAATTTTTTTTTTTACATTACTCGAGATGCATGCTTCGAGCAGCGAGTAATGTTACATTGCAGCACACTTTAAATAAATCGAAGAAGAGCTGACGTTATAAAAGGTAATTTGAACTTGTATAAGGTTAATTTTAGAATTTCTCCTTCCCATAATCTTAACATCACTTATTTAGCATACCCTGAATTCAAGCTGTAGCATAAAATTAATGAGTTCTGTGGTTTTACGTGCCAGAACTAAGATATGATCATGAGGCGCGCTGTAGTAGTGGCTCACTCCAAATGATTTCGAGTACACTGGGTTCTTTAACGTGCACCAAAATCCCGAGTGTTTTCGCATATCGCCCTCATCTAATCCCGCGTCCTCGAGCTTAGCAGCGCGACACCTTTACTAAGGCAAACCTGTATATTTCCAAATATTGACGTCGATGAAAACATCACTATATCTTAAAGTTTTTTTTTTTAAATCGCAGCTTATTGCATTGATTGGCTTGTTTTCTTAGCAGACACGAGCGAAACTGAGTAAGTAGTCTACACACACTTTCTTCAATTACACATCCGTGCTAATGTGTTCACATGGCAGTACATCAGCGCAATTTAACGAACCTGGTACTTTGTTTTATTGCCTCAAATTTAATGGGAAATGGTTTCGTTCCTTATCCATACTGCATTTGTTGAAGGTGAATTTCAGACAGCTCTTCTACGCACATGCTAAAGCCTGAAAGACTGCACCACAGCAATGTCTTTCATGCGCCCACGTAACGTGTGTCGTAGAGGCGATGTCACCGGATGACAATCCACATATTGCGAAATATTAAGGTGAAAGCATTTTATGTCTTATAAGTCAAGAAACTTCGCGAGATTTGACGAGTCCTGACCATACTTCGCGAGACTTCACGAATAGCAAAAAAAAAATAAATAGCAAGAGTCGGTCAAAAGGGACGTGATACTCAAGTAAATGCAGGTGGCGGATCCAGGGGGGGGGGGGCGTACGGGCGATCGGCTCCCCCAAAACCTGTGTCACCCTCCTCCCCTTCCCTCTCCTTCCCTGTAGTGCCTGTCGCACGCCTCCTTTGCCAGGTTGCCTCGGCAACCACTGCCCAAAAGGCGAAAGGAGAATCTTGTACACGCCTGCAATTTCGTACCACCTGCGGCATGTAAATTTCCGAAGGCAACAAGGGCGCACTAGAAGCACTCTAGTGCAGCTCGTTTCGATTTTCTCAAATATTACAGATAAATAAATGGACACGTTACTGCTACTTACATTATACGTCAGAAGATTTTTCTGCAGTAACGAACCCGTAGGAACAACGTCTCCACAAACAAGTAAATAGTAACATTTCTCGCCGCAAATGCCAACAGGGGCGCTTGCTTCATGGCTGTGAATGGTACGTGGTGAGCGCGGTGAAATGAAATGCGAGACATCGCAGCCACGTGATGATATAATAATAACAAAACCTTTAGTTCTTCGTGCTTGTGTGCATAGTCTGTACCGCAGATTTTCCTACGATATTTATGAGAGGGAACTCTGGCGCTAGTGTCTATGGGAGCTGCAACGCATCGCGCTTCAGCCAGCATGGGAATTATGGGTGGTACGCGGATTTGTCTAAGCTTCGATCGTTCGGCTCCATTTAGTACATCCGCTTTGTCTCAAGACGAAGTTCAACAAAAGTCAGCAGTTCCACTAACAATTTTAGGCTCACCAATTCAAATCTGGTCACGAAGTTCACAACGGTCCATCCTTTTATCCAAAACGAACGCCAAAACACAGCAATAAACAAAACCGCAAGTGCGTTCCAAGCCGCAAGCACGAAGATTAGGCAAATCCGTGTGCTGCCCATCATTCCCATGGAGGCTGACGATCGCAGCGCCACAGTTCCCTCTAGGTAATTGTAGGAAACTCTACTGGTCTGTGCGATTAAGCTCATAACACTGCTCCTCGGCAAGAGCAAACGGGGTGGGCGGACCCGATTTTCGCCGTGGGCATCTGTCAATCAAACTGATTGACGCGCGATCTCGGGTACAAACTCGTTGATTCTGAAAAGGCCCCAGTTCAACTCATGACTGTCATAGTGCCGGTGTGCCTGTCAAGCGTTTCACGCGGTGGACACTAAGCAGCAGCTTCTTTGTATATAAAATGATTTGGTCAGCTTGCACTACTTGTGCAAGGCGGGAGCCGTCGGAGGAGCGTGTGATCATCTAGCTTCTTCCAGCTTTTTACGTGGCTCGCCTACTCAGTCTGCTCGGTCTGCTCCGGAGTGAAGGCCACGTCAGTTCGGTCTCAATTTTGATGCTATTAATTAGTTAGGTCTTAATTAACATATTGAATAGGTCTGTCTAATGTGGTAATGTTTTATTCAACAGAACATTAATTACTCAGGTGTAATAAGCAAGAATTAATCAATATGGTGCTAATTAGCATACTCATAATTAGCACGATCCTAATTAACCTTACCTTATTCAGTAATATCCTAATTAGCTTGGTTTTAATTAGCGTGCCCGTGTTAATAACTGAAAACACTAGCCCGCGCTAGAGGAAGAGAGAAGGGTCATTCCACGCCAAACGTCCCAGACATTGCGCTCGACCATCTCCAATTGTATTGTAAAAAATTGTGGACGTTCATATCAGTGCACTATTTGCCCTCGGAAAGTATTTTTTGGAAAAAAAAATTTTCTTGTCTGTTACAGTGATTTGAATTTTGCCGTAGTGGGTGAAACATAGGTTGCGAAAAAATACTCTAAAAAATACAATACTTTACGCAACGCCTTAAATATCTGCTGTTTACTTTAAAAGGAATGACACTATCTTATTATCGCCCATTGACGACCACTACTTTGTCTCACGATGTGCTTTGTGGTGAAGCAATGCTGCAATTCTGCGCCCATTTTGATCATTTTTTAAAAATTCTACGAATATTACAGACAAAATAGGACTATATCACATGGCTGGATAGTTGGCCGTAAGCGTGTAAAAAAAGTATTTAAGTCGATGACCGAGTAGTTTCGAAGTGGAAGGGGCGCAAACATTGAAAAATGTGTGAAATGCTCCACGTTCAGGCATATGTAGAGTGGTGATGCAGTCCAAGTAAAAATGCACGCTTCATCTCGTTGGGAAGAGTAAACAAAGGAGATTTATTTGTGAAAGTTTAATCGCAGTGTTTTTTTGTTTTTGGCGAGAAACAAAAATTTATGTTGAGCGTTCGCGGCGTGCCTGGGCGCGGGCCCGTAAGTCCGCTTCACTGCGCCGCGACTGTTCCTTGGGGCAACAGAAGTATGCAGCGCCCACGCGGGTGGCACGATCGTGTGCTGCTGTGAGTTTTCACGTTTCGACACGCATTCTTCGGCTTTCCGCAGTGCCGCCGACGAAGTGTCAGGGGAAACGAGTGATGGTTCGTTTAAAATATATTATTATATAATAAAAGTGGCTAACAGGCACCGGGAATACACTTATAATTCTTTTTTATGGGCAGCTCGCTTGAACGTGACTCGCGCCATTCGTGCCTCGGAGCCGAATGGTGCTACGTATTCTTACGCTCGGATCTTCGGCAGAGGTGAACTTTGCTCCGGTGATCGCGTCGCCGAGCGAGAACGCGGCACTCGAAGGTTCGTCTTTCGGCCGCATCCCTTGGCAGCGCGTAAGATAGACATTGCGAGTGGTGAGTATACTGCTATCGTATCATATTTTAGACGGAGAGCCTGTACAACGGAAACCGAAAGCGATAAATATACAAAAGGACGAAGCCGACTTTAAGGCGGCTTCGTCCTTTTAAATGTCTATCGCCTTCGCTTAGTAATCGCAAGGCGATTACTAAGATGAAGGCATCGCATGCAGCGTGGCAGAAAGTTGAGCTCTCAGCAAGGTTTGAGTCCACAATCTCCCTCAAAGGTACGCGCACGTTTCACCATTTCGTGCCATCATCACTGACCACTCTTAATGCCGTGCTCACCACCTACTCAGCAACACAGGAATTTCAAGTGGCGAAGACCATTCGTCGACAACGGAAGTAAGAACTGCAACCTCCGCAGAGATCGAAAACACAACCCAAGCTCTGCGCCTGTCGTACGTGTGCATGCAGTGACGTGGCAATGAAATCGTGCTCTGCTCCGACTACTAACCGGCAGCCTTTAGTGCCCTTCCGAAGCATTCTGCCAGCCATATACACTGTTTGCAAGTTTTCAGCAACGTGAAAACTCACAGCAGCACACGATCGTGCCACCCGCGTGGGCGCTGCATACTTCCGTTGCCCCAAGGAACAGTTGCGGCGCAGTGAAGCGGACTTACGGGCCCGCGCCCAGGCACGCCGCGAACGCTCAACATAAATTTTTGTTTCTCGCCAAAAACAAAAAAAAAAACACTCCGATTAAACTTTCACAAATAAATCTCCTTTGTTTACTCTTCCCAACGAGACCAAGCGTGCATTTTTACTTGGACTGCATCACCACTCTACATGTGCCTGAACATGGGACATTTCACACATTTTTCAATGTTCGCGCCCCTTCCACTTCAATACTACACGGTCATCGACTTAATGCTTTTTTTGACACGCTTACTGCCAACTATCCAGCCATGTGATATAGTTATATTTTGTCTGTAATATTCGTAGAATTTTGTAAAAAATAATCAAAATGGGCGCAGAATTGCAGCATTGCTTCACCACAAAGCACATCGTGAGACAAAGTAGTGGTCGTCAATGGGCGATAATAAGATAGTGCCATTCCTTTTCAAGTAAACAGTAGATATTTAAGGCGTTCCGTAAAGTATTGTATTTTTAGAGTATTTTTTCGCAACCCATGTTTCACCCACTACGGCAAAATTCAAATCACTCTAACAGACAAGAAAAATTTTTTTTCCAAAAAATACTTTCCGAGGGCAAATAGTGCACAGATATGAACGTCCACAATTTTTTAGAATACAATTGGAGAGGGTCGAGCGCAATGTCTGGGACGTTTGGCGTGGAATGACCCAGAAACGAGAAACGACGCGTGGCACGAGGAGCTTCTTTCGCTGGAAATAAACGGCAGCGTTGCATGATAATTGATGGTAGCGCAGGCCAAAGACACGGATAAAAGAAGGCACATGAGACACCACAGCGCTAACTTTCAACAACTATCTTATTACCAGCTGATCCCGCTATTATATGTACTCTCTCACCGTCCTACGTCACGTGTGCATAGCTCTGACACCCATAAATTGTAACTTACACGCATACATCACAAACATGACAACGCTGTATGAAACGCACTTTTCTTATAGTGCTTATCCACAAAACAGTTTATCGCGAATATATGTAATCTAGTTCCTTATTTGACAACACCACTGACGGTCTGCTCACACAAGCGTCACCAAACGCTGAAATCCTGCTGGCCTCCACTATCAATCGCGTAATCTCGCACCTACTCCTACTAATGATGGCCGTTTCTTTAAACCTAAGTCTGCACTTACATGTGTGACAATACAGGGAAAGGAAACCGTCAGGAGCAACGCTACTTAACTTGTTATTATGTTCGCGCAATCTATTATTTATGCATCTACCGGTCTGTCCGATGTAGGACTTTCCACAAGTAAGTGGAATCCGGTAGACGACACACGTGCTGCATTCAACAAATTTGTTTCGATGCTTCTTTTCGCATACCAAAATAGTTGCTGAAAGTTAGCGCTGTGGTGTTTCATGTGCCTTCTTTTGTCCGTGTCTTTGGCCTGCGCTACCATCAATTATCATGCAACCATACCAACAAGCCCAAATCGCCACCCTCATCGGCAGCGTTGGGACGCGCTGCTCGATCTCTTCAGGCGTATTGTCCTTAAAACCAGGTTAATATTAGAACGAAGTCTTCGGATTTTACATTGGTGCCGAAACCCGACCCGGTTTTCGTGGAGGACCATGGAACGCCTGCGAAGCACGAGAGCAGCTCGGCAGCGACACAGCACTAAGATCATCAATGAAGTCGGTGACCTTCTAGCCTCCAATGAGTTCGATCTGGCGGGGCTTCGCAGCATTTTTCAGCGCCTGCAGAGAAGCGCCGACGAGCTTGTCAAGGTAAACGAAGCACCTGCACGCAGAGATAACTGATGACGAGGTACTTGCGGACTTCGACTCTGTGCTAGAGTACGAGGACCTAGCGGCGGGGAGTGTTGGCCTTCTACGACATCACATACAGGAGCTAACTCTCCGATCTTCTGTGCCATCAAGGCCCAACGGTGAGTTGCCAACCGACTCTTCTCTGTAGAGTCAAGCAACCCCGAGAAAACCTTCCGTCGTCACCGGAGCTCTGTCGATTCAAGCAGCGCCGAGAGAACCTTCCGTCGTCACCGGAGCAAGGCTTCCTAAGCTGGACCTAACGAATTTCGACGAGTCCCCTACGAAATGGCTTCTATTTTGGGACCTCTTTCGCCACTCCGTGCACGAGAACCCGCGCCTTAACAACGTCGATCGGTTTCACTACCTCCGGTCTCTTCTAGACGGCCTGGCGGCAAAGGCTATTGCAGGCATACTGACAACGGACACCAGTTACGAGGACGCCATTTCCACCTTGAAGGAGCGTTTCGGAGACGTGCGAATTATTGAGCAGAGACACCTCGAAAACCTTCTCACTCTACGTGCCGTCATTACGTCGGCGAACGCTAGTGCCCTCAGAAGCCTCTATGACTTTGTCCAAGTAAACATAAGGGGACTCAAAGGCCTCGGCGTCTCGGAGTCGAACTACGCTGTCATGCTGTGCGAGGTGCTGATGAAATCGATTCCACAAGACATAACGGTGGAATATTACCGACGGCGGCGACTTGAAGCCTCTAGTGCGAAGAACCCGCCGAGCTTCAGCAATTGGAACTTCAGCAATTGCTCAAGTACCTTCGCATCGAGGTCGAGTGCAGGGAGCAGACCACCTGCCTGCGACGGGTGTCGTACAGCAGTGAACAGCAGAATTCCGGCAGCCGTAAGAATCAGCCAACGGCATCAGCTGCAGTCGTCAATAACAGTGCGTTAACGAAGGAGGAGGCATGCCTGTTCTGCTAGAAGTCACATTCAACGCTGGATTGCGACGCATCGATTCCTGACTTGGAGAAAAAGCGTCTTCTGTCGACGACTGGCTGCTGCTTCAGGTGTACAACCAAGGGACATTGGGCAAGAGACTGTCGACGTAAGGTGAGCTGCTCGTATTGCCAAGGAAGACATGCTTCCTCGATGTGTTCCAGAAAGAATGCTAAAGCTGCTCACATAACGACGACACCGCAACAAGCAACGAGAAGTACTTCCATGTACGCTGTGTCAGATGGAAATAGGCGGAGTAACCTTGATACAATACTTTTGCAAACATTCAGAGGATGGATAAACGGCGCAAAAGGTTCCTGCTATATAAGAGGCATTCTGGATAACAGTAGCCAGTGCACTTTCATTAAAGAAGTCGTTTCAAGAAAAATGAACCTCAAGGTTCTAGGAGAAGTTGACATTACCGTCAACGTGTTTGGAAACAAACGTGAAGGTCGAAGTGCGCGTCGACGACTGGTTGAAGTAACCTTGCAAAGCCAGTACGATGGTGTTCAGCATGTCGTTGAAGCAATAGAGATACAGCACATCTGTCAAGTCGTTGCTGAAGTACCCCAAGACCACGAATTCATCAAAGGGTTACAGAATCGCGGTCGACTATTGGCTGATGCTCTTTGCTTTCCGCCTATTCCACAAAAAGAAGGCATTAGCTTATAATTGGCTCAGGCCAATTGTGGAAGATCCTTGGAAGAGACATCACTTGGCATGATAATCCCAAAGATCTTTTTTCCATTGAAACTGCACTGGGTTGGACATTACAAGGACCCCTAAACAACGACGATACCATTCATCCACACACAAACTCAAACGTTTGTGTATTTCGGACGAACTGCTGCATGAACGACGAACTGCTGCAGGAACGCGTAGGCACAGAGCTGCGGAAGTTTTGGCAACTTGAAAGCTTAGGGATCACAGATGCGGATGAACCATCCTCCTATGATAAGAAAGTTTTGAAAGCTTTCTACGAAACCATTAAGTTGCGCGATCAACGATACGATGTCTGTCTGCCTTGGAAGGAACTTCCATAAGACCTGCGTGTGATAATCGTGCGGTAGCTGTCGAACGACTTCGCTGCCTACTTCATTGGCTATCTCAGAGAAAAGAAGTTCTGCTCAACTATGATGCAGCAGTCAGACAGTATATTAAGGATGGTCATGCGGAACCAGTTCCCCTCGTCGAGGATGCGACCACCACAAAATACTACAAGCCCCACCATGAAGTACTAAGGAAATCATCCACCACGACGAAACTATGAGTGGTCTTCGATGCGTCGTCCCATGCCACGGGAATGACTTCGCTAAATAACCACTTAGAAAAAGGCCCAAACCTCAGCAACGATATGTTGAAGATGTTGCTGCGCTTTCGCCAGCATCCGTTCGGAGTCGCGGCTGACGTCCAGAAAGCTCGGAATCAAACCGTGTGATAGGGACGTCCTGAGATTTCTTTGGTTCGAGAGAACACGAACAGGAGTACATGACATGAATCGCGTTCGCGATTACCGTATGACTCGCGTGCCCTTTGGCACTACGGCAAGTCCTTTTTTACTGAGTGCGACATTGCAGTACCACTTCCAGTGCGTATCCGGAAAGTATCGCCGAACAGCAGAGAAGTTGACGAGTTGCTTTTACGTGAACGACATGGTCACTAGTGTTCCTACCGCATCGGACGCCTGCGAATTATACGACCATGCCACAGAAATATTCGCCAAGGCTGTAATGAAGTTGCAGAAGTGGGCAACTAACTGCACTGACATAGAAAACCGCATAGAACAGCCAGACCACAAGAAGATACTCGGATTACTGTGGAACACCAGATCAGACAAGCTAAGCTTGAACGTCGACCCTGTTCTTGAACGTCTGCAAGGACTGCTCATAGCATTCCCTGCTGACTGTGCTCCTTGGTGGGGAGGATTTTGGGAGCGTATGGTGAGGTCAGTGAAAGAAAAATTGAGGAGAGCTCTAGGGAGGTCACTTATTAGATTATGGTCAAATGAGCACGGTCCTATAGCAGAAATTGAAGCCATCATTAACAGTAGACCTCTGACGTATTCATATCCTGCCCCAGAGGAACCAGAAATCTTGACACCTGCCCATTTCTTGCATGGCAAGCGACTGGCGGCACTTCCTGATTTACGAACTGCAGCCGTGGTACCTAGCTCCCATACTGAGCTACTTAAAACATGGATACAGCGACAAAAGATGCAAAAAGACTTCTGGAATCGCTGGTACGAGGAATATTTATTACTCCTTAGAAACGCCCATATTAGGCCAGTGGTGGAGCATTCCTGAAGGCAATATAGTCATAGTGCGTGATGAATGCGTGCCCAAGTTGTGTTAGAAACTCGCACGTGTTCTGAAGAATATTATGGGAAACGACGGCATTGTGCGCGCATGTCGCCTAAAGCTAGCCGACGGGAAAGTAATCACGCGGTAGCAATTCACGACGGGAAAGTAATCACGCACCCGTAGCAATTCGTGGGCCGGGAGTGTTAACAACTGAAAACATAGCGCGCGCTAGAGGAAGAGAGAGACGAGAAATGGCGCGTGGCACGAAGAGCTGCTTCTTTCGATGGAAATAAACGGCAGCGTTGGGACGCGCTGCTCGATCTCTTCAGGCGTATTGTCCTTAAAACCAGGTTAATATTAGAACGAAGTCCTCGGATTTTACACTCCGCCTTTTCGTCGTCCTAATTAACATGGTCTTAATTAGCTCAGTCCTGCTTTACACGACTATATTAGCATAGTATTAGTAAGATGTGGCTTAATTAGCTTGGTCTTAGCATGACTTGGCTTAATTAGTTTGGTCATATAATGTACTGGCTTAATTAACTAGGTCACAGCCCAGCCACTTAGCTGATCAACCGTGCGCACGTGCTCGGGGAGCGGGCAGACGAATAATAAAAGGACGAAGAGGGCGCGCGCCGACCGAGCGATGCGCTAGAATGTACAGGCCGACCACAATGATCACACACGTGGCTTCGGCGATTAGCTCCGGCCGCAGTGTTGTAAGGCGCTCGGCCGGAGCTAATCTCAGAGGCCGTGATGCTGATTATTCCAAAGGATACTTCGTGCAGAGATTAAACGCTTGAAAAGGAATTTAAACAGCCCGTACCTTAAAAAGATATCGTTAGTAAAAGTTTCTGACACTTTTCTTGCATGGGTGCACTTCTGCACTCAGTGGAACGACAAACAAATGAAAAGATGCCTCTGGTCTGAAGACACCACCCAACTTTGTCGACGGCCCTTGACGTGACGCCGCGTTCCATGGTAACCAATAGAACGCAGCGCGCGCTGAGGGATGGATTTCACCTTTTCGTACTGTTGGCTCATTCAAAAGGGGGTGCGCCAGAGCTCGGAAAGATTGCGAGTTTCGCCAAACTCGGGCCATCCTGCCTAGCACCCCTGGATCCGCCCCTGAGTAAATGTGTGTGTGCCGTGACGTCATGTGATGTCATGTTGGCGTCACGGAGCACGTGATCTTTTTACGAGCTGGCAGCTGACCAATAATCCCTCGCATACTACCTGAAGTCATCAAGTCTGCCAGAACGAGACCCTCGCTATGAATGACGGAAAGATTATTTTTAAGGGCTCGTTTTTTGTTGTTAGACACAATATTAATGAGCAGCAACTTTGAACTTTGAATCTAAGGGCGCTGTTGCGATCGCTGGCGCGACGCTATCTCGACAGCCATCACTGCGGACGTCTCGTATACCCTTCTACGTGCTGCGTTCTCAACGCGAAGTGAAGTGACTATGCGGAGAGCATCTCTCCCTGGAGCGGCCGTATTCTCTTACACCAGCGTTTTGTAGTTACGCGAGATCGGATACAAAACAGTTAGCTGCCAGCCTCACTTCGTATAAACTACAATTTGTAGCTACCGCTTCGCCCTTGCGGTGAAACTGTGACATTTTGGAAACCTGAAAGCGACAATGAGCTCTTCGCAGCAGAGACTTCAATTCTATTTAAGATGACCACCTCTCCCTTCTGATTAAAAGTTATGTCAATTTCTTTAATGTTGTAAATAATGTCTCATGTCATCTTAATATGTCGGTCGCTACGCAAAAAGTAATCGTGAAGGCAACGAGCAAACATTGCATATCCCCTATTTTTGAGGATTTTCGGACACATTCATTGAAACAACCTGTGCTGATATAGCCTGCTCATGATCAATCAATTTCTAAACAGATGGTTCGGGTAGACGGCGCAAAAACGCAGTATTGTCTTACGTGCAAACACGCTGCTGAATATTTTACTCCATACAATGCTCTGTAAACAACTTGAGTGTGCTGATATCGTGCTCCAGGCATCTATTATGGGTCCTGCGCTCTCTGGATCCCCTGGTTGACTGTTCTTTATAACCTCTTAAGTTGTGACAGAAATCATGCATGTGTAACAGCCAATACAAGGGCATAGCTTGGAAGGCGAATCTCTGAGCTCACAGGATAGAGAAAGGCAGCTGCTGTAAGCGCCTATAGTATTCAAAGCCACTGGCAAACAGTGGCATGATAGAAGCCTATCGAGATCCTTACTTTTATTTTGGTAGTAAGCCTACTTTTCACCGTTTCCCAAACATTCGGCGTGTGTTGTGGTTCTGCGCAATGCCTTTTCATAGTTCGGAACAAGCAATCCTGCCAAGCTCATGTTAAGCGCAACAACCAAATAGCCTTAAAACATATGTGGTTCCATAATGCCCCATGACCGATATTGCAACGTATCGTGCATTCAAGGTTCTGTTCCGCGTCAAGATTAGAACGTTGAAGTATAATTTGTGTTTTGTGGATAGCTTTAAGAATGTGAACGGATTACGTGGTACTTGTATCTGATCCGTTGAGGGTTCTTGCAGACTGCCATCAGTGAATTGCCTGTCGACGTCTGAAATGACAGCACATGCCTCTAAATAGTCACATCGGCACCGAATTTGTATGATGGTAAGGATATAACGACTGAAATCGAATGTGGTGAGGCCCGCTTCCTCACGAATTTGTATAGGTGTTATTCGTCTATTGAATTTCGTGCGTCGGAGGCGTTGTAAAGCTCAGGTTCTTTTGATGGTGAGAAACCGCACATGCACGCGCGCATGCACACTCATTTTAAACGAATCAAGAAGGTGCCTCATATTGATATGGTTCTTTTTTTACTTTTTAATGTGCATTTTGTTTTGCCAGTGCCAAGTACAAGAGAAGCGTGTGCTTCAGCGCTGGGCTCTCGGTTATCCTCATGGCATCTATCATCGCTGCGGCGCATCTTTTGCCAATTTATGGTAAGTCTTTGAAACGCCTTCATAAAGAGACTGAATCTGGCGCACTCCATACCTCGGCTACACAATGCGCCAGAATAATCAGTGGGCACGTAAAAGGATCAGACGGGTAACAAACATATTCTAGGGCCCCTCAAGGCATATTTATGCTTCAGGTGGCATAAATCAGAGGCCACTTACGTGCTCCCATATGATGTGCAATCACGTCAGACGTGGCACTCGCTCAAAAGTTAACGTTCGATAGGCGTCTCCATGGCTGCGAGCAAAGGAATACCCTCGTTTGTAGCAAAGGAGCACCTCTGTCACTTCACATCGTTGTGTGTGCCAGTGGGATCTATACAGAAATAGTACATATGACACTGACATCGTCGTGGTATATCTAAACACATATATTTGTTACGAAAAGCACAAGAATACCCGAGGCTTATCCGCGTGCCTGACATAAACACACAATGGGTGTTAATAAAACAAAGTGATTTGCTGCTGTTATTTCTATTATAACTGACATGTTAGCTGGAACGCATGGCACGGTTTAGATTTTTATTAATCTCTATATGTGGGAAACAAAAACAAAACCAGCACCTCTGAGAGAAAACCAAGGTGTGATCATCAACCAGCAATAAGCGCGTACGCGGGTGATCGGTTTGATGCAATAAATCGGGCAGCATTTGGACAGCACCAATAAAGCAGAATTGAATGTGCGAATTAAATGATATAAACAATCGAAACTTTATTTCAGCAGTTCCTACGAATTTCAGCTCTGTTCACGTGCTTACACAATAAGATACTGCGCGTTTGAAAAGCTGAAAAAGGTGTAAGTGGACTTGCCTTAAGTCACAGATGTTGGAACGGCGAAGCCTTTTGTAGTCTCTGGTCTATCACATTTTTGTTTTCCTTTTTCAGAAGAGAATGGAGAACTTTCAGCTTGTAAGTGAAGCCCTGCATTGTAAAAAAAAAAAAAAGCTCCCTGCTGGGATGTTGTTAATGCGTAAGAGTTATGTACAAATACTTACGAAGCCCATGCTCGGTTCTTTGAACCTGGCCCCATTTACATGATGTAGTACTAACGCGAAAGCGCTTAGTTTGTGTTATGTTTTTATTATTATCGTGCTCCAAGAAGCACGCCACGCGATACACCGAGTGCGTCAGCAATGTGGTATACAAAATTCCCCTAAGCTGCGGTAGGGTGTACATCGGCCAAACGGGCCGGTGTTTCAACGATCGTGCAAGGGAGCACCGCTTGGCGGTCAGCAGCAACATGGGCGGGCACTTGGCAGACCACTGCAAGCGCTGTGGTTGTGCACCACACTTCAGCCAAACCACGTTTCTAAGGAGAGCAAGCAGCCGCACTGAAAGGGAGACATTTGAGGCGGTTCTAATAAAAAAAAGTCACAGTTTCGCCGCAAGGGCGAAGCAATGAATGCGATAGCAGGAAACTAATGCTATACGAAGTGAGGCTCGCCAATGGATACTCTCAGTTTGAACAGCGCTCCTGTTGCAAAGGCGACCGAAGCAGCGAAGAAAACTAGCGTGCTTCAAGTGTCGAGCTGTGACACTTGATAGTTCGCGCTCATCGTTTGTTTGTTCGTTTAGCGGCGTCCCTTGAGATCGAGTGACTTCCGTACGCTCCGTAACATGAGCGCGGATACCACGGTGAAAGCTTGAAACAACCCTCTTCCCCTCACCACCAGAAAACCACGCGAGCAGACAACGGAAGGGCAAGGTTCTCCCTGCGCAATAAGAAGAAGCGAGCGAGCTCGCCGACGACTTTTAAATGCGCCCGTCGTTCTCCTAACGCCATCTCGCTGGTAATGAAGAAACGCTTATAAGCGCAGCCGTCTCTGAGTCCTCCAGCGGTAAATGGTGTGTATATAACGCTCGCCGTTACCTACGTGGAGGATCTGCGTTTCGTGGCGTAGTGGCTAGCGCCACTCGCTGCGGAGCAAGAGGTCCCTGGTTCGATTCCGCGCTTCGGGAGCATTTTTCTTAATTATTTTTCTTTGGGGCTTTTATATATATATATATATATATATACATACTTATACATATACGGTGCATGACGGCGACGGCGACGGCAAAATTCAGCCGAGACTGTCCATATAATTGCTATCGCAATAAAAGGGCACGTAGCCAGTGCATTAGTGCCCCATCACTAGATTTAAGTGAGAAAGAAGCAATCTTTTTGAAACATAGCTTGTAGACATGTATACTATAGAGTTTAGATTGTGCGATGCCCCTTTTGCCTCTCACTAGGGATGACACGTGTTCTTGTGTGCTGGCATGTCTTCACGGCTCGCGTTAGTGCAGTTTCCGGCGGATGCCTTGACTCTGTTTCAGTGGCTCATGATGAATTATTAGTTCTGCCATGTTTCTATTTCTGTTATGAGATTGCCTTGTTCCGCAGCCTATATAAATCGGCGTGGTTTCTGATAATAAACCGTTGGAAGTTGGCGCCCGTGTCTGTCAGTTCGTGTCTTCGCTTCGTCCTCGTCCTGTTTGCGCCATACCAGTTTTTCCTCAAGTAATAAACCAACTAGCTCAGCAACAACCCCTGTGGAAGCAACAATAAAGCTAAAGTCAGTAAACTAGAAATGAAGACTATAAATGGTGACCAGGGCTACCATGTGCTGTGATACCAGAATATTGAAGAAAAAAATTATTCCTCGATAGTCTACAATGCTGTGACGTCAATATGCTAGCGAAGACTCGCACATATATAGCTCGTTGCTGCAGCCGATGCGATTGTATATATGAGTCGGATAACTTCTAACTGTTCTGATGTGCGCATTTCACTTAAAAACAAAATGGGCGTCTTTAACGGAACGCCAAAGAGCTGCATTGAATCAGTTTTGACCGGGAAAAGCACTCTTTCAGAGCTTTAGTTTAAGTGATTTGGCGGCAAGAAATTGATTACTCGTGGAAGTAATTACGGTCGAACATCCCTATCTCACATCCCAAAACTTCAGTGCCGGTATGCCAATGTGACGTCACAATTTTTGCAGCGTATTACGGTGGGTTTTCGTTGACACAATCTTCAAGGAAACCGGAAAATAAAACGTTTCTGAAGATCGTATTATCCAAAGCAAGTTCCAAAAAGTATGAAAATATATGTTTACGCGGTGAGGAACTCAACAGCAAGGGCTCGCGTGGCGCTGAGTAATACTGCACCGCATAACACTTTATGCGGAGCAGCATCACTCGTCTCTACCGCGGCCAACGCACTTTTAACGCGATAGCGTTCAGCCCGTGTTGCAGAAAACGCGGTTTCATGGGTGTTGGCGGCATTGTCCGTGAGCGAAAAATCCCTATGGATGCAAAGAATAAAAATTAAGGTTCGAGCCGGAATCGAGCGCAGGCATTCTGCGTGGAACTCAGGTATACGCTACCACAGAGCAACGCCAGTGCTTGAAACTGCTTCGCAAAAAAAAAGAAAGAAAAGAAAACCCCTAATTAGGCGTCATGTCGGGCGAGGAGTCGCGTTGACAGATGTAATATTGCACGGCAGAAGCGTCGAATCGCACTAGGCGTCACAGCATGTGAAATGCGTAATGCGTGGTTTAAAGCTGTCCACCCAATACAAAATGCTCAGCCGTGATTCCTCCTCTTCCTCCTCCTTCTTTTTCTTCTTCTTCATCATCAGCTACGGCATCAACAAACTGTGCAGCTACTTAGGTACGCGTATTGCCTTACTGACGTGTAGTGGGTACTTCAAAACTGTACTTGCAGCAGTCGCCCCAGGATATTTTACAACGGCCAGCGTTGCGCGCACAGACGTTACTTCCCCCACGGCCCGGTTGACGTCTCCACCGAGAGGCGAAGCATGTCAAACGAATGAGAAGGCGATGCGTAAGGGTCCCATTAACACTACTGCGTTACACAGAAGGTTAAGCGTCCTTCAGGATCTTATTGGACATTGAATTAGCCCATCGTTGTGGCAGTGGCTCTGTCCACTCTCTCCTGCCGGCTGTTTCTTCGCACTGCTGCCGCAGAGTCTGCACGGCTGCTGGCTTTTGCTACGTGGTTCGTGTGTCATTGGGATCTTTAAGCTATAGCACACTGAATTTTTAGAAAGCTACTAGTTTTAGAAATACCATTAAATGCACACTTTACGCAGTCGTATCTTACAATTTCAGGTGAAAAAGTGATCACATTAACCGTATGAAAATACACTGCTACTATGTGATGTAGGCCGGGAAATAAGAAAAGTGTGTTATGCCAAAGAATTATATAGAATCTTATCAACGACGTTCTACTGTATATTGTCTAGATTCTGAAACGTATTTGGCGCACAAAAACTTCTCGAAATGGGATGGGTCGAGTTCTTTGTCATTTTACTAATGCTGTATAGTCTTTAGTTATCGATGAATAGTAAGCTACACCCGAGTAGACACTGTGTATATTTATGTACCGCCGTGAACTAGCACGCGTAAGCTTCAGCAAGATCTCGCTACCTATTTTTCGTTCTTTTGCCTTTTTTGGCTTGCCAAGCCTTCTTACATCAAGAGTATACATAACTCTGCAAATGCGTAAAATTAGTTTATTAATAAAGCGTGATTCATTAGTCTCCTGAAGTATATATGTATATAAGCGTGGGATTCAACCCCGTAGCCACACACGGGCTATGCGAGCCCAGTAGTGCAAGACTCGCAACAATGTCGGACACGAGCAGTCTACCCAAATGTTCCGTACGTGATTGTTCTATAGCGTCCGATTTGCGGTCAGAAATCGAACCCGCGACCCTGTGTTCCTCAGCAGAATGCCATAGCGAGACACTGTTGCAGATGTGTATATTGTATCTTAAACGAACAGATGGTATGTAGCCATACAGAAGCTGCATAAAGTTATACAGACGGTCGCAAAAATTACAGTACAGCGAGTGTGCGAAAGACGTATCCAACGTGCACAGCGATGTGTAGCGCTGTGCTTTAGGAGAAGAGAAATTCGCATTTGCCATAGAACCCGTGTCCCGTAAACATTTGCGGCCGACTGTTTAAATACATAGCAGTGCTCCATGGGCGCGAAGGGTTTTCTTTATTCATTTATTCATGGTCTTGGCACGTGAAACAGCAGAATCTACATTCAAAATTTATTTTCTTTTTCGGAGCTTTTATTTAAACACCTCCGTCAATACGTGTACCCACCCACAGTAACGCCATACGACAACACTATCCATAAAGCGCAACCATTTTTTTTCTGACCTGTGTTTGCAGCACACGAAGCTACCACGGAAAACATCGTGGGTATGTAGCATGTGTTTTCTATTAGGTATATAAAGCAGTCTTCTGCGCGTCGCGAAAATTATTTGGGGTGTAAACGCATCACATTATCACCGTCGTTTCGGGCATATCTTTTGAATAGCAGCATGCTGTTCTCCACAACACGTAGACTCTACGCGTCGTTCTCTACAGACTCTACGCACGACGAATCATCGTGATTTTTTTTTTCTGTTGAACAAATGAATACGTAGCTTGGAAGGTGCAGCTCAAACAGAAGCCTTGGAACGTGTAATATGAGAATCGAACCTATCGCTCGAATAACACGAAGAAAATATGGTAGTATAACGTTCGCTTTATCAGCAAATCTAAAAAAAAAAAGCCTCTTATAAATGTCACAGTTCTGTTTTTGCACCTAAGTTATCGTGGGACATAACGGGCACAACAGACCAGAATGATTATCTACTTAATAAAGGCCACTCATACCGCTTTAACTATTTTGTATAAAGTAGAAACAGAATGATCGAATCTTGTTATACTGAAAGGTCATTCCATTTATTAATATGCACGTCTAATAGGGACGCAATGGACAGCAAGCTCGCTGGCTTCAGCCATGTATGTATAGTCAGATTCTGTCAGTGCAACGCGAAAGGGTGGGAGTGGGGGGAGTGAATACCAGTCAGGTTTATAAAGTTCAAGAAATAAAAAAAAAACGCCATGTGCAACTCGGACGGTTCTGGAAGTAGTGGTGCTCAACCAATGTTTTGTCCTGTAGTGCAAGATTAAGTCATGTGGTGTATAGCTAAGGTCCACATAACGCCTTTTCAGGTAAGGCAAGTTAGTTTCAAACCCACCGCTAAAATATTGTTCACTAATTAATGAATTATTTTCTCTTATTCTCTATTGAGTTTTTGGTTTCGGCGGCCACAAAGGAGAACTTGCCGGTAAGCATACCATGCGACTCACTCTCTTGTTCTCTAAGAAGCATGCCGGGGGTTACCTCCATGGGAATAATAGCATACGGAGAAACAAACATTCATGAGTGGTTAGATATTGGCCCAGATTATATTTTCTATAAGTACCATTATAAGAGGCATTATTTCTGAGTCCAGTGAAGTACAACTTGGACGCTCTAGTAGCCAGGGCGCACGTGAGATACGTCGCTACGGTTCTTAGAGCTTTCTTCATAGAGAATCTGCGAGACACGCTGTTCAGTTCAGCTCTGTAGGTTCACCATATATTGTTGTATTTTACCTGCAGTGTCTTGGTATCTTTTGGGGTGAATGACTTGCTCATAAATTCGCTTCAGCTTATGCTTCGTCGTGAACGCACGGTAGAGCATGTTTGGTATTGTCAATGGTAGAACGACACGAATCTTTTATGTTATGTTCGCTTACCTGTTCTGCCTACGAGCGTATTTGCCTTTCCCACTTTTCTTCTTTCTTTTTAGTGTAATGTGCTTCATTGATAGGAATCATTTGAGAAAACAAAACAAATAATAAGATTCATATCGTGCCTCCAAACATTACTTTTGACTCGTTTCACAGTCGCGACACAGCAAAATGCCTTTACAGACTTTTGTTTTTGTGTCCAGTGGTCAACACGCTTCCACCCCCTGTGAAGTCCAAGGAACTCATGCCGCGTAAGTATCGACAACGTTCATATAAGTATCGTATCCACAGTTCATGGCTCCAAGAAGCCAGCAAAAATGAAACGATCCGACAATAGTATCCATTGTGATCTGGTCACGTTACAGCGCAACTATCTGTGATATATCGGTCGTCGTGTTTGTGATATTGCTGATAGTTCAACAGCGATGGACTATGTTTTTTTATCAATTATTTGCGCGACAGCAGCTATGCTCTCACACCTCTATCCAAACTCACTCAACTTAGGGCAAAATACTTGCAGTTCTTTCCCGAACTGACTGCATGCACTGCAAAGATGGCGTCACGACGACGACGCGGTTCATGCAGCATGACTCGTGCGAGATGCAGCAGTTATTACCAACGTTTCCGTCGCAACACGACACAAGCGCAAGCTATCGACAAATGTTTATTTGAAACAGCATTCTTGATAGTTAGCACTTGTGGTTGTGCTGCTTGCTCCGTCTCTGTCCAAGTGTACGCTATTCCATTCACGTTATGTACCAACAACCCCAGGCTACTTTTCTCGAAGTCAAGTGCAAGTCCATGTGGTGCTTATATGCAGCGGATGCCTAGATTGTGCCCAGTACCCCGAATGAACTAAATCCACGTGGTCCGCACATAAATGTCCCTGATCAGTATCGCGGATTGTGCTCGTCGAGGAGTGCCAAGTGGTGTCCATTACCACAGTCGTCAATGTTGGCGCTGTGCGTTGTGCTCAGAGCCAAGCAAATACTTTATGTAATCGAGCAACACCATATTCTACAACTCTGAAGCCGAACAAGGCGTACGCGAGGACATGTAGTAGTATGCATTAGAGCTGTGCACGGGCCGTATTTCCGAGCCCGAGCCCGGCCCGGGCCCGCTGACTTTGTCGAAGGCCCGCCCGAACCCGACGGCAAAGGGCTGCGAGCCCGCCCGGCCCGGCCCGACGTAAGAAAACACAATCCCGGGCCCGGCCCGGCCCGGCCCGGCTTTTTGAAGGTTCCTTGCGAAAACAAAACATCGTTTTCCGGTAATTTGGCATTTTATTGAGCATATCAGATATGATGAAACGACACACGATGAACAGTCTCTATTATACAGATTACAAAATACAAGTAGACGGCCTCATGCCAGCAACAATGGAGTTCGCTCGCCAAAGCCGTCACGTGTATGGGGTATGCCCGTGCAAGCGTCAGCTTGCACGAAGGCGATCTACGTCGGATCGCTCATCGCTGTCGCGTGCATTTTCTCTCTTATGGGATTTGGCCTTAAATCTAACGCGAACAGTCGCGTGGCGCCGTCACCAGCTCAGGTGGTGTTACTTCTCTGTTTGTCGGAGTGCAACAGAGGCTGTGCTTTACCTGCTCCCCTTTTGTTTAAAGTAGCGAATGGAAATGAAAAGCGGTAAAGGGCGGCCGCGGAAAAGGCGCTGTATGCGTGCTGGAAAACAATTCCCGCTCATTCTCTATATTTCGGGCTTGAGTCGGGCTTTGCGCCGGGCCCGAGCCCGGCCCGATAAAACTCCAAGTAGCCCGAGCCCGGCCCGGGCCCGAGGTGAAAACACGTCGGCCCGCCCGAGCCCGGCCCGCGGGCCGGGTAGGGGTCAGGCTTTCGGGCTACCCGGAGCCCGTGCACACCTCTAGTATGCATGCTCGACAGTAGCAAAAAAAAAAAAAGAGTCGGAGAAGCAATGCAAAACTACAGGCAAATTTAACTGTTGTTACTGTAATTTAGGCGATTTTGTGTCCTCAGTGCGATATCGTAGCTTTTTTTTCACTTCTTAAAGGTTTAACTCGACGCGAACAAGGAAGATGTCTTAAAAGGTATCTCCCCATGTCTCCTATGTAACATATGAACTTGAATAACTAACGCGTGTTCAGCAATTACGTAATTCTTCAAATATTACTCCATTAACTTGTTCTATGGTACAGTCGCGGTTCCATGCTACAACGAGACCACTTGCTCTTTCTTAAATTGCGTCACAGGGTACAAGCTTTATTGTTCCCGAATATTCTAAAACTGCATGTATACACAATTTTCTAAATTATTTTGCATATCAGGCACGCGTGTGCACGGCACCCTGCAGTACTTGCCCCGAATTCAACCTAAAAAGAAAGAAACGGGAATAAAGGAAAAGTTCACAGCGCGATATTAGCAAGAGACCTTTAGTAACATTCTCACTTTCTTTTTCAAAGACAGTCACTCAAATGTCAATCTAACGTGCAGTTCAGTTGAAGCAGAGTGCACGCAGGAGCGTTCATTATAGGCCACATTCGATGTTCTCATCGAACCACCTCGGCGCAGTCGAGAGGAGCGGTCGAGGTGACACAGCGGACAGCGGCGACGCCTTGCACATCGACGAAGAGAACGAGTCGATCCCGTCGCATACGCTGGCAAAGTCGAATAGCACGCCGGCAGTACCATTGCCGCTGCCTGGTGAGGAGAACCCGCTGCTCGAGCTCGAGAAGCGCGTGGTGCCCATAGCTCGAGTCACACCCACCGGCGACTCGCACCCCGCTGTCAGGAAGGGACAGACCGCCCCTGAGCACATGCACATGACGCATGATCGCCGGGCAAGCCACAACTTGAAACTGAGCAAACCACCGACGGTCTTCAAGAATGCCACGGGCGCGATGACAAAGAACAGTAAGCGCTTTCCTCCTGGCTGTTCGCATGGTGTAGTGCGTGCTCTGTGATCAAGGTTTCTCGTTTTCAGATCAAATAATGGTTCATGTATTTACCTATTGAATACAGCCAACCGCTTTTGTAGCCGTCACAGTGATAAAATGTGCGCCCGTGACACAAGAAACATTGTGTTGTTGCTGCCTTGTTAGTTTTCTTGCCCATGTCATCGTTCAGTCTCTTGCCTTGATATCAATATTTTTTTTGCTTGAAGTTTGCGGTGACATCCAGTGATTACTTTATTATTTAAGAGGACTGACAACTTGGTAAGGATTCATATTTACGAAACGGCGCCACGAAGTAAAACAAAAAGACGAATGAGCACGCGAAACACAAGCGCCGAGTGCTCCTTCGTGTTTTTGTCTTACTTCGTGGCGCTGCTTCGTAAACATGAATACGTTAGTATTTGTACGTCTTTTATCGTGATAACGTCAAGTAGGTACCGTCAGTCTCTTATAATTTTTTCGTGTAAACTGAGCTTTACAGTAAAAAAAACAAAAATAAAGAAAGATCACTGGGACCACAGGCCACTTTTACCGTGTTCATTGTATTTCCCGTGGTAAAATATCCAGATAACGTCTGTTATTTAAAATTTACCGACATTGACCGAACCGCGGGTGAAGCTCACTCGGTTGGCATTCACGGGAGCGAAGATGCAGGGGACAGGACAGTTTTTCAATGAAAACAACGGCCAAAACTTCTTGGATCAAAATTATAAGAAATTTCACTGCTATAAATTTTTCTGCAAGGCCTCTTAGGCTTTGCAGAAAAACAATCCTCATGAAAAGAGAAGCATGTATAAAGTACGTGAAGTGGCAGCATTAACTACAGCACAATGTAAAGTCATTCCTTTATAAATTATGCATTCGCCCTATCAAAAAAAAAAAAGAAAAAGTTAGGAGCCCTTCCTCTATCGGGAAAATGGGGACAAGCGAAGCTTGGCGGGTGCGTGCCTGACTTACTTT
Organism: Rhipicephalus sanguineus; assembly: GCF_013339695.2. Classification (NCBI taxonomy): domain Eukaryota; kingdom Metazoa; phylum Arthropoda; class Arachnida; order Ixodida; family Ixodidae; genus Rhipicephalus; species Rhipicephalus sanguineus. The sequence continues at coordinate 183,487,998 of NC_051176.1, forward strand.
CTTTTTTTCTATCTCATTGCGGAATGCTCCTTCTTGTTTTTCCTTCCTCCATGCTGGGAATTGGACCACCATTCACGTGCTTAGCAGCGCAACACTTCAGTTTCTACAGGCAACAACGACGACCATGCGTGAAACAATGAAATGCAACAACGAAACGTGTCATCGTGAAATGACAAGTGACCTCGAAAAAAGATCAGACTTCCATATCAGAAACCGCTGATCGCCGACAAGCCCACGACCGAGAGAGCTTCATTTATTGGAAAACGGCGCATACAAACACGCACGTTACCGGCGCACTTTCGAGGCCATATATTTTTGTACACCTGCATTTTTGAACACTCGCCAGTGCCGGATTTTTCGCGAATCACACCGCCGCCGCCACCAACAAAATCTGTAACTCAAAGAAGCTTCGCTTAAAACTTGCAAGCAACAGATTATGTTGACTTGCCACGTAGCGACGAGGATGTGTATACTTAAACTCCTTTTTTGTAACCCTGACCCCTCAAGGTTCTAAGCTGAATGTTTTATATTGCTTCGTCATTCCGCAGATCGAATCCTGGCATGCTTTATATCTGGAAACTCCCCGAGCAGCATGGATGCCTTGCCACCTCCTGGAATTTGCGATTACCTCATCTATGCGAGTGCCGGCTACGCCAAAGGTCGACTTCGTTTCGACTACCCGTCCAGTGAGTCTACGTTACGCTGCGCATGGTGCCACTATGTGCCCGCTTTTTCGATACCACAGAATCTGCTTGAACTGGTGCGGTGAGACAGCTACCACATCAGTTGCAAACGCATTAATTATAGCTGCATATTCCGATAGTGCACGATCTCAGTCCATTTTCACAGTATACCGAGTTGTTTGACACCATCCAACTAACACACTTAGATATTATAGACTGCGAGTGACATCATGGAAGCAACGAAAGACGGGGTATTATTTAAGGGCTCGTTTTCTTCGTTAGACACAGCATTAATGATAACCAACAGAAAGTCAAGCCAAGGAAAGTATAGGGGACGTTACTTGCAGTAATTATGATATAAATGTGGAGAAATTAAAGTGGACGAAAATACAACTTGCCGCCGGCAGGGACCGAACCTGCAACCTTGGAATAACGCATCTGATGTTCTACCAATTGAGCTCCGACGGCGGTCGTCCTCCCGTACACTTTATAGGGCATATCTGTGTATTTAAACCTGGGAGTGTTAGTCAGCACCGCTCGCAGCCATGACGGCGAGTGTGGAACACTCTTTTGCCTGCTTGCGTCACGTAACACATGATCTTGTTACGAGCTGGAAGCTGACCAATAATGAAATTCAAGGTTTAAATGCGCAAATATACCCGATAAAGTATACAGGTGGACGACCCCCGCTGTAGCTCAATCCGCCTTTATCACGACGCCCCCGCGCATGCGCTCTCCCCTACCGGAAAAGTCGCTAAATGTCTCGTCATCTCGGAGGCTTTGCTTCTGGCAATACCAGTTGTCCCGGCTCCTACCAAACCCCTACCAAAACGGCAAAGGGCAGCACAGGAAAATGAAAAAGGTGGATTGGTAGAGCATCGGACCCGTTATTCAAAGGTTGCAGGTTCGGTCCCTGCCGGCGGCAAGTTGTCTTTTCGTCCACTTTAATTTCTCCACATTTATATATTAATTACTACGATAACGTCCCCTATACTTTGCTCCATTCTCTGTTAGCTGCATTAGCGTTCGTATCAGGGGCTTCTTTTTGTACTGTAAATGTGAATATTTTGCTTCATATACAGTAGTAGTCTAACTACCTTGACCTTTATGTATAAGGTTCTGTGTTCTGGGCTCTTAATTTCCTAAGCGGCGTACTTTTTACCATATTTATTTCCACTCAAATACTGGGTTATTGCCGTAAACATAATTTCTAGATAACGTATTGCTGAATATTTTTTTAATAATTCTTGCACGGCTTTTTGCGTCGGAGCGTATATTTATGCTCGCAGTTGCACGACCATCACCTCAGCACAACTGGTAATGCTGCTTTCACTGGCCGCCTTTATACTGTCGGTTAAAACCGAATTCCCGAAAACAAAACTAAGGTACATTTTTGATCTCCTTTATTTTTTATTTCACACACGCTGAATTATGAGGTTATATTTGACGGATACATGTCGTGCTTTTAAAGCAAAGGCCAAAATCTAGGCACGGCAGCGGCGTGGTGCAAATAGAAACAAGTTCACCTCCAAGCTGAAGAGGTGAATTGCGCTGGAGCATACAGCGTAGCCTGCAGTAATGGAGTACCGCCTTTATTTTTCTGATACCGCGGTAGAGAGAGTGGACCAGAGAGCGATGCGCGAATAGATAATGCTACATCGTCGCCAGTCACCCAAGTAACCGACAATCGCGAAACTCGTTCGCGTGGAAGATTGAAGTTTGCTCCATGGCTTGAAAACGACATTGTCGGCTGTACTTGGCGCTATGCTCACTGCAAACCACTGGCCGTGCAGCGTTCAAGACGTTTCGTGAGCAGGCTCGTAGCTCGCGATCGACCAGCGTTGGCAGTGCCTGGGGTATTGCGCTGAACGCGGCCGAAGCGATGTCGGGCCAGAGTGGCGTCTGGGGCGAGCACCGGCAAGAGTTCGGGCTTCAGGTGCGCCTGCTGCTCCTCACCTACGGCATCTCCTGCTTTGGCCTCGCTGACGTCCACACCACTGCGGCCGACTTCATCGACACCGCCAACGACTACCTGGACTTCTATAAGGTGGTGTACCACAAGAACCATGCTGTGCTAATTGACACTTTTTTTTCCTTACGGCTAAGACGTTAAAGGCAGCTCCCCAGTGGTTTTAAAATGTGTCCGAAGGGCTTCGTGCTACGGAGTGGCCTATACCACATGTAAATGCAACGCAACGTTTATCACAGCCCCATATTTGCTTTGAAATCTAAATATTCGATTATTATCAAATGAATGCTACCTTACGCGGAATTTATTGTAGGTGAGGCCGGGTACTGCCTTCGGATTACAGATCACCCGACTTAACAAGCACGCAGGGCGTAGAAAAAGAGTGCCTTTCTCACGGCGAAACGATACGTTTACGACAATGAACTGCGCACTTTACGATGAAGTGTAGGGCTGCGCTTGCCTTTATAGGCAAAGAGTTATAATAGAGAGTTTTAGAATTGGATAGTCAGGCGTTGGGTACCTTTGAGTTCCGTATAAGCACGTCGTAGGTGTCTTAGAATAGAGTTTGTCCTCCGCGTGCCCAAAAGCAAGTAAATCGCATTCGAATCTTAAAAGAATCAACGCAAAGGCGTTTTGGCGGCGGCTTGGGTACGCAGGAAACTAGGGGCCAAAACGATTCAATTTATTTTTATTTCGCCCCTATCGAAAATCGGGCACCATGATTGGATGTCGGATTCGCGTCCTCGAGCTTAGCAATGCAACACCCTGCCACCTTAGCTACTACAGCGGGTGTGCCGATAGCACAAGAAAACGTTTTGTGGACTAAATATAGTTAAAAAGCGGTTATAGAAAGAACGCATATTACGAGAATGCACTCACATGGTGTTAAGCGAAAGGGTACCCGATTCCTCGTTGACAGACCAGTGCCCACAGTCTCAGTGTAGCTGCGGCCAAACACACCCTCATGTGGCCGCTGCACTGCGCGTACTGAAAAATGGGAGCAAAATATTGAAAACTTGGGCTTGTTGGTGTAGCGCTGCAACCCACCAGCGCACAATCACGACGAGGACAAGAGGGAACATGCGCCGGGATATGCGCAACGATGCGGTTGATTGGCTATATATGCAAGGAAAAAAGTGCTTTTAATAAAATTGATGTAAGTTCGGCGCTGGTGTGTCCTTCCTTCTAGTCCTCGTCGTGATTCTGCGTAGACGTATCCCAATAAAACTCACAGGGTCCCTTATGCATTTGCCTAAGAGGACTCGAAGGCGAAAGCCATCTTTTTCTTCAGTCGATGTATTTTTCCTCCCCCACCTCCCTCCGAAAGCTTTGTGGACCTAACGTGCTTTTGCACTTCCTCCATGATTGGAGACATTGCAAGTTTTCTGCAGCTCACCTGGTTTTGCACTGCCTTCGTGATCGGTGGGCCGAACACGGAGGCAGTGCAAAGCGACGATGTCATCATGTGACGTCACGTTGTGCGACGTCATATGGTGACATCATCACGTGATGATTATTTGTATTATCACTCGTGTTGACGCAGCCGACGCGGGAAGCCGACGCCGACGGTCAATTTTCGCGTTTGATAAGGCATCCAAGGCTTTCGCCTTAAACAAAGCCTCCTTGCTCAGGCTGCAACGCCTGCGCTTCGTGAGGCCGGCGATACGGTTATCAAGCGTGCGATAATGCCAGCGGTGATGTCAACGGGTCTCTACACAATAAACAACTTGAATGTGTGTTTTTAAACTAGTAATCTTTGCTTCAAATTTTGCGTTGTCATTTTACATAATCTGCAGCGCAAGCGCGCAAGTGCTGAATAAGCGCTGAAAGGAAGGTAGCGCAATGAAGCCAAGAAGACGAAGAGGGACGCCTTCTTTTCTGCACTGCGCCACCTTTTTTTCAGCGCTTAGCGTGCTTGCACTGCAGATTATGTAAAATTTACGTAAACTAACTCACCCACAGCGCATTTCCTTCCTCCATGCGTAGTCGTACTATACTGACCTTTCGTGTCGTCTTAGTCCTTGCGCAGTGTGCTTAGTGACCAGAAAACTGGATAGCCCATAGATTCGCAGCACATGAGTAAATGACTTCCGCTCTGTGCATTCTCTTTTTATATGAAAGCTGTTTTTTTCTCAATTAACTAGCACACACTTCCGACATGAAAACCATCACAAGCACCATAATTAAATCCAATGCATGAAAAAGCGCTGCTTAGTCCGCATGAAATTATGGCACATCTCAAGCCAACTGTGTATTATCATCCTTGTGGAATGAAACCCAATGGTTTAAAGCTGCTGCAGCAAGGAGAAGAAAGACTGCGTTGTTGAGGTTAGCGGAGTATTAATTACCCTCCTTAAAGCCACTATACCTGTCTTTTTCTCTTTCTTTTTTTTCACTATACTTGCTTGCAGAATTTCCACGGCATACTTGTGAAGCTTCGCGTTCCTTCAGGACTAAAGCCTACCTTATTTTTCGGCATGCGTGTCCTCGGCATGTTCTATTCCAACCGGGATGCCTTCCGGGACAGAGTCGGCAACGTGCTGCAGTGAGTGTCAGTGTTACATATATAAAATAACAATGCTGCGTAATATTGCGAGCGCGATGCTTCCCTTCAGGCGACTTGCGTGCTTTAATGCATAAAAACGCGTTTCGTTACAGCCAACTGGAAGAATAGTGCCCTTTTACTGCAAGTTTTAGGGCGCATATCTCGAAATCTACACTACCTTCAAATTTCATTCCAAATAAATATGTCACGCGAACTCGCTGGCTATGATTCTTCCGCTGCAATATGTAGCGTAAGGAATGTTTATTTTAGAAGTAGTGAATCTGAGGTGGTTAACTAATAATTAGCGTGATTTTTACATTTAAGAATGCCCGATGTACTTTACAGTGCACATTGGAATAAATTTTCTCTACTTTCCGGAAACCTTATGTTTAATATCTGGGGTTCTACACGCCAAAACCACGATATGATTATGAGGCACGCAGTATTGGAGGGCTCCGGAAATTTCGATCATCTGGTGTTCTCGAACGTCCACTGACATCGCGCAGTACAAGGACCTCTAGCATTTCGCCTCCATCGAAATGCGACCGCCGCTGCTGGGAAACCTTACGTTTAAGAATTTCTGATTGTATTATCTGAAACTCCCGGTATTTTGAGGTAAAGATCTGATCACTGTTGAAGAAAATAAAATATAAACGTGTTTTTTTTTCTCATCCACCGCTGTATTTCATAGCATTATATTTTTTTTTTCATTTACCTTTTCTGGCGAAAGAAGGATTCTAGAAACTTGTCAAGTTGAATCCCTCGTTCAAAGCCATTCCATAAGCCAAAAAACTAGAAGTCTCATAGACTCATGTCCCTGAAATGTTATCGTAAGACTAAACATATTATTTAATTGTTTTTTACTGAGCTGAAACTCCGAAAAGGTTTAAAAGCAGGTCACCGAAGGGGACACCAAGGAGCCAAGGACGAAAACGTAGACTTGGAAAGACGTTTCCGAAATCATGACGAGGGAGCAAGCTAGTGTAAATCTTCAGGACAGTTTCGGAAGTTTTTTGGTTAGCCAGTGATATTCTTTCGGTAAGAGGTGATTGTTTTGCCATTGTAGAAGTGCAGTCAGCGGACGCAGTGTGTGCTTACGTCGTTAGTGTCCCTTTAAGTTGTTGCACGCAGCCTTTGGGTTCTTGATCGCACGCGAATCTGCTGAAAGAACTTCCAACGATGACTGACCACAAAAAATTTGCCTTGTTCGCAGGTTTGTCGACATCTTCATCTATCAAACGCATGTCTCCAGGATTACGAAGACATGCGTCAGCGTGTTCCCATCTAACAGATACTACCCTGGAATCGATGATCAAGATTCATTTGTAAGTTGTTTTCTCGATTATATTTTTGCGGGGACACAGCTATTCTAGACACTTGCCTAGCGATGCATAGGTTTCACTCAACTTTCATATAAAAGTCGAGCTATTTTTACGCGTGCATTGTTCAGTGGTGAACTTCGCATACTTGGTTATTTTTCTTGGTACGGCAAAAATATTAAACAGCGTGCCCGCCATCGCGAGAGCGAGCTACTTCGAAGTGTTGGTTTCAATTAAGTTAATGTTAACTTCCTTTGCTCGATTCGATCCCTTCTTGTCACGAAGGGCGTAAAAAATAATCGTAATATAAACTTTACGCTATGACGGCATTAGTTTCATTCTTTGTATATAACTATAATATTGCACAAGATGGGGGAAATATATAGAAGAGAACCACCTCATATACACAGTGGCTTTAAGGTGCTTCACATTTTCTGAAAAGAAATAGAGATACTGCAAATCCATTCAGACTATTTGCAAATAAATAATAAATGCAGTGTGTGTAAAGTACAGCAGCAACACACTGCCGCATGCTCTTGCATCTACGTCACTGACCCAGTTCTGTCTGCTTTCGCTATTAACAGGACGACGCTTTGCGGACTCTCACACCCCCAATTGTGTACAGGGACGACTTCCGCTTGCTATTGTCCATAAGCTTGAGCCTTTTACGATTCAGCATGAAAGGACCTGATATTGAAGAAATTCGAAGGCCCTGCAAGAGCATGGTGGCCTTGCCTTTCAAAGTGGTAGGTACTCTATATACTGTATTACTGAACGACGTCTCAGTGTTTAGTAAATAGTCCCGTAAGATGACTGCTCTGACCCTGGTCGTTGCGAGCATTTTTGTGTTGAAAATATGCAACCTCTGTGAAAATGATGTATGTACCGTGCTCACGGATTGAAATGCGACATTATAAGTTCTAGTATTACGGCCGGTCTGCGCAAGTGCTCGAGATAATCGCTTCACATCACTACAAATCTGGCCGCTAAAGGTAACGTTGGCTCTGATGCAAGTGTTCCAGTCGAAACTATGCTATGGCACGAACTGAAGACGGTCAAAACGAAATTACCTGCATTACTTAGCTCCAACTTGCCACGTTTCAATCCGTGAGCACTGTACCTGCATAATCTTAGGACACTGATATGTTTGTTCATTCTTTATTCAAATTTCTTCAGTGTAATTCTTGTTGAAGATAATATTTTTTTTTATGGAAACGAGTGAGAGAGACGTTTTTCTGCAGTGATGGCCTACTTCTGCAATGCTCCATGAAAGGCGCATACACGTCTCACCATTCATTTAGAAAGAGGTGTAGGGATGCGGGCGGGGTGATGCAAGTGTAAAGCGAGTGCAATAAGTTTACACAATTCTAACTAAAAGAGCATCATATGACACACTAAACGTTATAGGCCAAACCCCATATGCGCGAGAATCCACGCGACCGCTACAAGCGACGCAAAAAGCGACGAAAGTGGCCGTCGCGTGACAGATCGCTTGGTCGATCGCTCGGTTTTGCGAATCTAAAGACTGTCGCTCGCCGTCCGGAAGTCGTACGAGCAACTAGCCAATAGCAAGAGGCCGAAACAGGATGCATGTGAGTGACGCACTACCGGCACTGCGCAGAAAAAGCAAAGAACCAAACGTTCACGCAGGTCAGAAGAAAAAAAATATTAAGACACCTTCGCACTAGTGGTGCCAAGCCTGAAGGAACAGCGCGAACTGGGCGGCCTTCCTTGTTTCTGTTTATCTTGCTCTCTTTCGTTCTCTTTCTCTGTGTTTTTTTTTCTATCCTTTTCTTGGCTCTTTTTCTTTCTATTTCTTCCTTTCTCTATCTCTCGCTCTTCATATCTGTTTTTGTCTTCCTTCAATTCCTTTCGGTCTCTCTCTCTCTCTATTTCTCGCCTACTCTTCCTCTCTCTATAGATATATTTATTTCTTTTTTCTCTCTCTTTCTTTGATTCTCTCTCTTTCTGTCTTTCTTCCCTTCTTTCTCTCTATTTCTCTATTTCTTTCTATGATATGCTTTACTCTCTCCGCTCCTTCTTTTCCTCCTCCTCACTGTCACGTCTCTCACCCTCACTTCCCTTTCTAACCCGCCTGCTATACAAGGCTATGTGCTAGCGTGCCTGGATAGCCGAGTGGTTACGATGCTCGCCTTCGGATCGGGGGTTACGCGGGTTCGAATCTCGCCTCGTGTAGACATTTTTTACCCTAGAATTTCTCTCGTTCTTTATTTCTCTTTTTTTCTCTCTCTCTCTCTTTCTCTCTCTCTCTCTCTGTACTCGTTGTCTCATTCATCAGAGTTATTGCATCACGCGCTGGAGAAATCGGCGCACGTGTTTTGAGAGCGAAGCAGAACATGAAGAAGACGACGACGATGAAGAAGAGGACGAAGAGAGCGCGTGCCGGTTCATGATGATCATTTTCTGTTCGCAGTTCACGGACTAACGGCCGCTTTAAACAGCTCCACTGTTAAAACATATCGCTTTAAATTAGATACCACTGGCATCGCGCCACTTTCAGTACAGAGCTGCCACTCTCATGCCAGCAACACCAGAAATTCGTCGTCGAAGCCGTCGCGTGAATGGGGTTTGGTTTGGTAAGCGACAGCTTGAGCAACGATATCTCCGTCGCGTGGATTGTCGCGCATATGGCGTTTGGCTTTATGTGTCGCTGAATAAGACCAGGATGAGCACGATTGGGACCGATGTTGAGCGAAAAGAATGTATCGAAGTACAATCTCTCCCACTATATTAAGGCTTTATATGCAGCGGTTCTGAGGAGTTGCTTACCTTCTAACAGGACATGGGGGCAAACAAGGCGCGTTTCTCAGTAAGCTTTCTGTTTGGTACTGCGTTCACGTATGTTTATGTAACGTCGCCCCTTTAGATGGCAATAAAATTGCGCTATTTAAGACATACATGAGGTTCGATAATACTATAAGTAGGGTGACTTGAAAACATCGGTGCTCCGTGCACTTAAGTACAGCTTCGCTGCACCAGCCAGAGATGTCTGTATCCCCTTCAGTTGCGAAAAGTACATCGAGTCGCTCGAGCATTGCGTCGCTCGAGCAGCAACTGCGAATTTTGACCAAAAAAGGCACGGTCGCGATCTATCTCGATAGACATCGCTAGACGGCTCGCATACGTGGTGTGCTCTCACCGCTTTGTGTTGAGACGACAAAGCACGAAAGTCGCTGCGCTCCCTGGAGCAGCCGCATTCGCTTTAACCAGCGTTTTGTGGAGTTACGCGAGGTCGGATCCATAAGTGTTAGCTGTTAGTTTTACTTCGTATAGCATCACACTTTGTTGCTATCGCATTCATTGCGGTAGCAACAATTCGCGGTGTTCTGGTGTGCTATACCTGAGTATTCGAGCTTTCCAATTTGTTGCTATGGCATTCATTGCTTCGCCCTTGCGGCGAAACAGTGACTTTTTTCTTCCTCTTCTTTCCTCGCTGTGGATAAAAATCCGCAGTACTGCAATACCACTGGCTTCAGCGAGGACTCCGAAGACGAGCTCCAGATTGGTGTCTATCGTTTCAACGAGCGCAGATCTTTGGTGGACACATTTGAAACTGCTGACGTGATTGAATTCAAGGTGGGAATAATGTTCTCTTTAATGCACTGAACGGATATTCGTGTGGTGAGACAGCAAACTGAGTTGAGGTAGTTACCGTCGGCGTGTGCCAAGTAAAACGGCAAGTGTCGCAAGTAAGATGGTAGAGCATCGGACACGTTATTCGAAGGTCGCAGGTTCGGTCCCTGCCAGCGGCAAGTTATCGTTTCATCCACTTTACTTTCTTCACAATTACATCATAATTACTACAAAAATAACATTCCCTTTACTTTCCTTGGCTTTCTTGTCTGTTAGTTCTAATTAAAGTAAAACCTAATTATTCGAGTATCATAACTTCAAAGACGCGCCCGGCCACGATGATCTAGTGTTTATGGCACTCGACTGCTGACCCGAATGTCGCGGGATCGAATCCCTGTCGCGGCGGCTGCATTTTCGATGGAGGCGAAAATGTTTGAGTCCCGTGTACTTAGATTTAGGTGCACGTTAAGGAACCCCAGGTGGTCGAAATTTCCAGAGCTCTCCATTACGGCGTCCCTCATAACAATATCATAGTTTTGGAATGTTAAACCCCAGATATTATTGTTATTTTTATTGTTATTATTCTAAGACGTCAGTATGATGCGGAGACTTCGAAAGCTGTCATACGCAGCTTTCTTAGCAGCGCCAGGAGTATATCTCACAGTGTACGTAACGTCACGCTGTTTGAAGAACGTTCCCGCAGTAGCACTCGCAAAACAGGTTGTCATTGAAATTATGGAACTTAAAAGGGGGCTAATGGTAGCGATTACCAGAAGTTTTATCCCTTTTAATTTGCAATGTTTTCTTCAAACTCATAGTCAGTGTAGAAAAGCATGCTGCCATTTTACGGCCCGGTTCTACTATCCGATATCATAAATTATAATTTCTGAAATCTTACGTGCCTAAACTACTACCTCACTATGATAATGAGAACTAACAGACAGCAATGCCAAGGAAAGTATAGGGGTGTTATTTGTAGTAATTAGAATATAAATGTGAAGAACGTAAAGTGGACGAAAAGATAACTTGCCGCCGGCAGGGACCGAACCTGCGACCTTCGAATAACGCGTCCGATGCTCTACCGCTGAGCTACGGCGGCGGTCATCTCCCCGTCCACTTTATAGGGTATACAGTATATGTGAATTGAAACTTAGGAGTGTCAGTCAGCGCCAGTCGCAGCCATGGCGGCGAGTGTGGAACACTTTTTTCTGCCTTTTTGGCGTCACGTAGCACGTGATCTCTTTACGAGCAGGCAGCTGACCAATAATCCCTCGCATACTACCTGAAGGCATCATGTCTGCCAGAACGAGACCCTCGCTATGAATGAAGGAAAGATTACTTTTAAGGGCTCGTTTTTCTTTGTTAGACACAATATTAATGAGAACTAACAGACAGCAATGCCAAGGAAAGTATAGGAGTGTTATTTGTAGTAATTAGAATATAAATGTGAAGAACGTAAAGTGGACGAAAAGATAACTTGCCGCCGGCAGGGACCGAACCTGCGACCTTCGAATAACGCGTCCGATGCTAGTTATCCTTAACATTGTGTCTAACAAAGAAAAGCGAGCCCTTAAAAGTAATCTTTCCTTCGTTCATAGCGAGGGTCTCGTTCTGGCAGACATTATGCCTTCAGGTAGTATGCGAGGGATTATTGGTCAGCTGCCTGCTCGTAAATAGATCACGTGCTACGTGACGCCAAAGAGGCAGAAAAAAACAGTGTTCCACACTCACCGCCATGGCTGCGACTGGCGCTGACTGGCACTCATAGGCGTGCGCAGGGTTCCCCATCAGGGGGGGGCGAAGGTTCATCGTAGCGCCCCCCCCCCTCTTAGGTGACTAGGGGGGGTCAATGTATGGGGCAGATTTTGCGCCCCCCTCTCTTAGGTTATTAGGGGGGGCGGCCGCCCTCCCTGCCCCCCTGTGCGCACGCCTATGCTGACACTCCTAAGTTTCAATCCACATATATACCCTATAATGTGGACGGGGAGATGACCGCCGCCGTAGCTCAGCGGTGGAGCATCGGACGCGTTATTCGAAGGTCGCAGGTTCGTCCCTGCCGGCGGCAAGTGATCTTTTCGTCCACTTTACGTTCTTCACATTTATATTCTAATTACTACAAATAACACCCCTATACTTTCCTTGGCATTGATGTCTGTTAGTTCTCATTAATATTGTGTCTAACAAAGAAAAACGAGCCCTTAAAAGTAATCTTTCCTTACCTCACTATGAGGCGTTCCGTATTGTGGAGTGCTGGGGAATAATTCTGGCCACCTGAGGTTCATTAAGGTGTATCTAAATCAATGTACACACGTGCTGTTAGATTTATACCCCACCGAAATTGGGCCGCCCTGGTCGGGAATCGAACCAATGACGTCGAGCTCAACGCGCAACGCCATAGCCACCAAGCAACCACATCAGTACTGTCCAGGGTCGGAAGCTATGTGTTATTTAGGCGTGCTCTTACGTCCATCTTATTAATACTATTGTTACTTTAAGCTTCGTGTTAAGTTTCAACGTGGGAGCAGCCAAGGATCGCTCAAAAGCCCAAATATTCTGCACGTTGCATATAGGTATACTTACAGTGAAAAATCCGTGTGGCTTTAACACGGGTTGATACACTTGCGTAAAAACATTTGGGCAGGTTATACAAAGCAGGAGGCCCTTGAAAATTCCGAAGCGGTAAAATAAATAAGCGGCAACATCATAAAGAAGCAATGACTATTATAAGAAAGAGATCACCAAAACATTGAAAAATAAAATTGAGAAAAAATACATTAAAAGTAAACAAACGCAAGCAAAATCCGACCTGCAATAAAAAAAGAAAGCTTTCCACGCCACGAGGAAAAATTACAGCGTACAGCACCTATTAACCAATGTTGCCATTTGTGTTTTAGTATTAAGATGTTGCTGGAAAAATTTGTAATTTGCATGACATTTTCTTTTGTACCGTATTTGTTTGTTTTGCTTATATCAGACACTTTTGTTTGATCTCATTACAATGTATATATTAACAGCTGCTATAGATGTGTTTTTTTTTCAACTGATAACTTCGGTAGGGACCCTACAACAAATTTTTTTGGGTCCCAAAAGTGTGTTTTTTGTAATCATATACATGGCTTGTGTTAAGTAAACTTTCAAACTTTCATGCTCATTAGCCATAAGAAAAAAAAATGACAAAGGAAAGAAGGAATAAATGAAATGAAAGTAAAGGAGAGTAAAGTAAAACTGAGAAAAATGACCGCACACCAGTAGTCAGAGTTGCGAATAATAAGCTTTTTTTGTGTGTGGAAAGGGAGACACATGCCGTGGTAGCTTAGCAGGTAAGGTGCGCTGCTAAGCTCCAGGGCGAGGGCTCGATTCCTGGCCACGGCGGCTGTGTTTCGATGGAAAAGAAATGCAAGGACACCTCTGCATTCATACTTAACCCCAGGTGATAAAAATTAATCTCGAGTCCCCCAATACGGCGTACTTCATAATGATATGGTGGTTTTGGCACATAAAATCCCAGGAAATTTTGCTGTTATCGGAAATGGACACAGATGGGACGTTGACACAGTAACAACCATTACGATTAATGGACGATGGTCTCTATAACTTCGGATAATAGTTGTGTGATCCCCACCAAAGGTGTACATCACCACGATGCACAACGCTAGGGTCAAATTGGGGCCCAAATATAACTTCAATTAAGGTCGATTGTGGATATAACGGGTGGTTTGATCGACGTATGCAATATTTTACAAGATTCCACATAAATGTGTAACCTTGTCGGCAACACCACATCTGCCTTTTCTGAGCTGCTCAGTGTCTCGTGTTTTTGTTGGCATCGTTTTTTACTACTTCTCGGTATTCAAGGGGCTCCTGTTCTGTAAAATCTGCCAAATTGCATCATGCATTCCTGATAGACAGCTTCGTGCGCGTACGGCGTGGTTTGAGCTACGAGTTATCAATACTTTAAAAGACGAGGCACCTGCGAACACATTCATTCGGAAGTCGGGGCACTGTGTGTTTGTTTGCCATTTGTCGTATTTCCCGTCCATTTATGCTGTTTTTTTTTTTTTCAAAGATGACCTTAGGAACAATTCCAGCATAAGAACGTTATTGTGAATTGTCCATAGTGTTTATTATTAAGCTTTACAATAGAAATAATCGACACTTCTGTTGCAGACAAACTCTGACGGCCGCTTCTTTTTTTTTTTTAACCCGTCCACGTAGAAATGCAGGAGTATGCTTTTGCCAGCTTAGTCCAGATCCCGCATTCACAAAAACTGTCACGCTAGAACTGTTCGTAAGAGTCCTTCCAGCCAATTCTGGGGCCAGTTCACATAAAGTTTTTTTCTCAAGTGCTTGTTACCAATGGTCTGACAACTTGGCTAATAATGTGTTTAGCGTCAGAATTCGCCAGAATTTTTTTCTCAGTAAATATTCTCCGCAAGAGCTTTTTCCCCCTTTATGCTGGCTATAATTACATGCAGTCGCATTCACTATGAGCTGTAACACAGTGCACATGTCCCAACGGGTCCCAAGATACCACGGCGACGCAAGCACACGAAAAATGGGTTTACCAAAAACGAGAAATCGAAACAATATTTAGCTCGCCAATATTTTCCCTGTTGATTCCACCATGGAGTCTTTGGATTTCATCGACCATGGGCACCATGTTCAGCTCGCAATACTCGTATTGAACGCGACTGTACTACGTGTGATTATCAAGGTGGGCCCGCCAATTGAAGCGGTTACTTCTGGACAAGAAGTTTTGTGACTTTGACCCGCAACGTAGTGTATATGTATGTATGTACGTGTAAAGAGCGTAAGCACAACGTTGCTATAGCTGCGAAACTGGACCAGTATTCACAAGAAATATCTCAAGCTAGAGTTGTTCTTAACACCAGCTGCTAGCCAAGCTCGTCGCTGCACAAATTTTTAACGAAGACTGCCTATCTATAGCGAACAGCACGTATGAATGAAAAGCTTTCGAATTGGACTCCTGTGGACGAGGGGCTCCTAAAATAAGTATCACCGCCGCGGGGGCCCAAAGGTTACGGTGTTTGACTACTGACCCGAAGGACGCGTGTTCGATCCCGGCCGCGGCGGTCGTGTTTCAGTGGAGGTGAAGTGCTAGCGGTCCGTTTACTGTGCGATATCAGTGTTCGCTAAAGAACCCTAAGTGGTCGAAATTATCCGGAGTCCTTCACTACGGCGTGCCTCAGAATCTTATCGTGGTTTTAGTACGTGAAACCCCAGAAATTATTATCAATCTACGTCTCGTAAACTGATATCTAACAATGAGCTATCGCTGAATTTTGCTGCAGTATAGAAAATCTAGTCCATCAGTATGAGCAACCACAGGATGTCCCCTTCATAGAGGGATGTTGCACAGCAGCGTACCGAAATGCGCGTTCGAGAAAACATGCGGTTGAAATCGGACGCGTAGAGTATGCTTCATTGGCCACGCATCCGCGGTCCGTTAATGTATAATTCAAATCGCAAACGTTATAATTACAACACGCTCTGCCAACAACACGGTCCACAACAATACGCTCTGCCAACAGCACGGTCAAAACACACGGGGCAGCTACGTTCGAGGTAATAAGACAAGACCAGGAAAAAATTCCAGCAGATCCTACGCATTGTGGGAATCGATTTAATGCGAAGCAGTCGGCGAGTAGCTACCTATATGTATGCCGCATTTTTTGGCTTTCAGCCAAGTCTTACGAAGTGGATCGACGTCTTTGTGCAAACTGAGCAGTTGTGTGCATATCGTCGGCTTACCAGATACATCGGCCCCGACGCAACGTCGGCACTCACTTTGCAGCACAGACGCCGCTTTTATCAAAACGAAGCGTAAGCAGTGTTCGTTGGAGTATTGCTGCGGGCACAGCAACAATAGACTATAGCTTTCCCGTGTCCTCCTATGCCAATTTTGATGAATACTAAGTTAAGGAGGTGACCACGAGAGCACCCGGACGTATACATAGGCGGCTTGATAAAGAGAAACGGTCAAAGTGTCTTTGGTTCTCTAAGAAATGCTTCGCATTTAAAGATGCCCGCCTTGGTGCCCTCGAAAGTCGTTTGAAAAGAGTTTGCGATTGTCAACACGTATATGCCTGCACCTTATGTATACTTAACGTATTTTGCAGATGAACGACGTGATGCGAGAGTACCACCTCAACGGCTTGGATATCGGTTTTGCTGCATTTTATTTGGAACACGAGGACTACCAGGGCGAATGCGGAAACAGCTTTGCCAGACTCCGAATGATGTCCAAGTGTCTGCGAAATTTCGTCTAAAAAATACTTCTAAGTCAATCGAGTTAGATAATAAAAGCAAGTGACTAGTTTTCCATAGCCTTGAAAATCCGAAGATGACTTCATAGTACACACGCCACCCTGCATACCAGAAATGTAGCCAGAAATATTTTTCGGGGATGGGCTCAACCATCCTTTTTGTATGTTCGTGCGTGAGTTTGTATGTGTGCGTGTAAAGACACACATCCAAAATCGAAAAAGTTCGGGGGTTTGAACCCCCACCCCCTCCCCCCGGCTACGCCCCTGCTGTATACTGTGATTCAATGCAGAAATACATCCCTGCTATCTACTGGACGCAGACCAGTTCCACACATCCACGAAGGACGATGGACTCTGTTCAGGACATGTCATCAGTGGTTCGAACGCAACATGCAGTATATCTTCTCGCTACGTGACGGTAGAATATTTTGACGTTAAAATTAAACATCATATATGCCAGCAAACCTATACATATTATTGACGTATCAAACTTGTGGTACTTTCTTGATGAAGAAGCTGTACGAAACGTGTTCAGGATATGCGCATACGAATCGCGTGCGCCTGAGGCCACTGCCGCGTGGGAATATTTAATGTGATGTGTAGATGTGATATGATAAGTAGCTCCACTTAAACTTAAAAACAAATGGAATAAGAAAAACCGCTGTTCATGAGCAATGCCTTTGAAAATTACGGATTACTATTCCAATCACTTTTGACTAAAATATGGTACGTCCGCTTTCCTTATGACAAAAAGTTTTCCAAGAAAGGAAATAAAAGTAACAAAGACAAGTGAACCTTAGTGCAAACATCAGCCGTGGGAAGTTGAACAAAAATCTTTGAGATTTCGATGTATATGTGCTATAAATGAAGTATACATAAGTTAGCGCGTGAATGGTGGAACTTTTGTTAAAGTAGTTTAAAAGTACCTTCATTACTTAATAGTAACGTAATGTCATTACTTTCGGCTAGCTGCAATTTGTAATGTCATATAATTACACTTTAAAATTTTCAGAAAAGTAATTAGCAATGTAATTAAATTACTTTTAGGAGTACTTTTGCCATCTCTGCCTTCAGAAGAGGTTCTTGATGGAAAAAGGAAAATAGAAAGGTGGGGGAGTGACACAGTAACTGTCTCTCAGTCGAGGACACCACAACCGCGTCACTTTAGGGGAAGGGGGGTAAAAGGGAAGGAGGAGAAGATGGTGGGAGGAAAGGGAAGGTCACAACAGGTAGAGGGCTGGGGGCAGAGGAAGCGGGGACATCCGTCGTCGTCGTTGCTGGTCAGGCGCTAAGCACGGCCTAGAGGCGGTCTGCGAGTTGCGCGGCATCAATGTACTCGAGCACCGCGCGTAGGGCACCGCGCGGTAGGGAGCACCGCAGCTCAGCGTTTGTGGGGAAGGGAATTGTGAAGGAAAATGTGGGAAGTGGCGGGGAGGAGGAGGAAGGGAAGATCAGCGTTCCTGAGGGGCAGGAGGAGCCTACAGCCGGTTATCCAGCCCGATGCCCCCAAAGGTAGTGCAGCGTCACCTTGAAGACCTGGTTTTTTTTGGAAGGCAGGGAACACTAGCTCCTTTTTGGTTGCCACTGGTAATCCCTGGCGGCGAAGTGTGGCGACCGTGGTTACTAGCTTTTCGTTTAGAGAGGGACACGAGATGATCCAGTGTTTCTTCTGTCCCACTCTGGAGACGGGCTCGTGCCGTGTCGGTAGTTCCGGGCGTCCGTCTAGGTGCAGTTGATTTGGAGGCGTAGTAGCAGGGATCGTTCTTTCCTGTCTGCGGTCGGGCAACAGCATTGGTGGTTCCCTCCTGGCGACACAAGGGTGATGGTGCGAGCTCCCTGCAAAGCATGCCTCGAGTGTATGGCAGCGTTGCATGCCGCTGAGTAGCTTTGCATTCAGAAAGAAAAAAGCTTAGTCATAGTTTATGTGTTTCGTTCTTTTATGTAGCTGTTAGCTCAATGTTTAGAGAGTATGCATTAAGTTTGAAAGCGTTCGAATGATTTTCCTACTTTGAAGTGTCAGTTTCATTTCGTTACATCAACTATTTCCGTAGGCCAGCAAACCCAAATAGTTATTACTTCTTATTGCAGTAAATATTAGGCGTTTCAACGACGGATGTCTTCAATAATTAAAAATAGGAAATCGGACGTTTGATAATTTCCAGGACGAGAATCGCAACAAGAGCGCACGAAACACTTTCTGTCGGGTTATATAATGGCATTTTAATTATCAACGTTTAACCGGCACTGTCACTTGTACGTAGCAATATAACTGGTGCAGCTTACAGCAAATCGGCATTTAAAATGGATGCAAAGCCGTATTTGAAAAACGTTGCGGCGAAGTATTACATGCAATTTCTCGACAAAATGGGCGCGCGCGTGCGCGTGTGTGTGCGTGTGTGTGTGTGGTGACAGCCGCACGTCATACCATCTGTATGCTTACCAATGTATTTTTACAGACATTAGGCGCTTTTAGCTGACCGATTCTGCGGTCCGTTCCCCGTTCCGCTCAAACGCTCAACGTTACCGGAGCGCAACGCGCGTTGTTGGTTTTAGCTAAGCGTCTTTCGGTCAAGGCAAGCGCGACGCCGCCTGTGCATGAAAGTCAAAAGTACGTTGAAAATGAAAATAAAAATTGTCTTGCAGCAAGAAAGAAAATTGTTTTAAAACAGTGTGAATTGATTTATTTTCGCGTTACGGTGGCGCTTGACGCATCAGCCTTTTTATTTTTTTCTCACCTTGGCTTGGCGCTGGACTGCAATCTAAGCTACAATTATCCAATCTTATGTGCATGGTGTCTTCATGCTGTTAGGTATACATTGTGCTCGCCTAAGTTCCGCTGTGTTCTCCTGTACCCTTTGTGTATAGCGAGTACTCGTAGACTGAAGGCTGCATTGCTCATAACGGATACAATTCACACAGCCCAAAGGGTAGCTTTGTTCGGAGTAGAGGCACTATGCATAATACTTCGTGCAACCACAGTCCTTATTTAACGACAGCCTCTTGTGTGACTTATTGCGTTAATTACACTGAGCAGTACGATTATAAACTGTTGAACCCATTTTGTTAACTGCTGAGATACAGCAGGCCCAGCATTTTCTGCCTGAAGTGCACATGCATCCACGTAGAAGGGTATTCCATTTCGTTAAAAACTGAGCAGCTGTTTATGTTACAGAAATAAATATTTGCATTCGAAAATATTGGATTGCAAATGCTGGAAAAGGCTGATTTTCTGCTCCAAAGCGGGGTTTTATCTGCTCGAGAAGTTGGACTAAAATTGCTTCGATCAATGACATCACTGAGGGTGGGAGTGAACCCGGAGATGCAAAGGTGTTGTTTTCTTTATTGTGAACAAGGGTACAGATACGGTGACGGTGCGGCACAAATGCCTGGACGTCATCTGGCTCTTGGACTGTGGTTTCATCTTGTCTGTTGTCCACCTGCACTGCAGTGTCACCACTCCCTTGGACTGGTGGCTAATGTTCCTCATCTCCAATCATTCCCAAGAGGAGTGATGCCGGCGACTGATTTTCTGCAACAAAATAGAGTACAATGCGGTGAAAATAAAAAAAATTCTTACCCAGTGGAAGACTATTGCAAATAAGCGAAGAAATCTCGCAATGAGGAAATCACTTCCGGTACACCATACTTCTCGTCCTGTGTGCAGATGCTCTGAAAATTTAGGTTGCGCATAACCCATTAAGCTGGCATTGAGTTTGACGCACATTGAGAAAAGCAAGTGAGCATGAACAATGTCTACGCACTTGCTTGTGCCCCTTTCTCACGGCGCTTTAAAAAACAGAAATTTAAAATTAAGACTGCTTTCGACTTTCTGAACACAGTTAAGGAACAGGCACCACGAAATGGGAAGCAAAACGTAATGCTCGCATAACAGCGCACAGCCATGAGCATGCCGTCAGCACTACAACACTGAAAAACATTTATGAGAACAACACAACGTTAGCAGTTTTTCGCGAGAATAGAACATCAACATGACATCACAGATCGCCAAATTCTTTGGCGTC
This sequence comes from Rhipicephalus sanguineus, assembly GCF_013339695.2. NCBI lineage: Eukaryota > Metazoa > Arthropoda > Arachnida > Ixodida > Ixodidae > Rhipicephalus > Rhipicephalus sanguineus. The sequence continues at coordinate 183,508,417 of NC_051176.1, forward strand.
ACTATGTTGTCCTATAACATCACGTCACATTACGAATTCATCAAATAACATCGTCGATTTGTATTACCTCCGTGATCGGTGCACCAGTCACGGAGGCAATGGAACGCAATAATGGAGTCCTATCACCAAGTGCAGCAGAGAAAGGCTGGCGTTATAGTTCGTGAAAATTCTACCGTTCCAGACCTAGCAATGCAAAGTCTGAGTTAGCTCAGATGAGTTCACGCAGTATGGACGCTTACCCCCGTATTCAGAAGCGCTTGAACTTAGACACCGCTTTCAAGCAGCACAAACGCGTTTCAAACGCGCCGCCCTGGGGCAGCGTTCAGCGCGTTGCCCTGTGGCAAGTCAAACTAAAGAGCGTTTCTGAATAGGCGGGAGAGTGGCTGCTGTTAAAAGCTAAATTGTTACTATTGTACATGAAATCGCTTACTTGCGAAGGTATGCGGAGTCCTGTTGACGGAAGTACCAAAGAAGCAGCTCGAGACGCTCCTTCATGGCCCGAAGTGTCAGCTCTCGATGTATCGCTGCAACGACGCTTCGTAGAACGTCATCCCACATGCGCGGATATTCAAAGGGAGTGGCCGCGACGACTTCTCGGAGAAGCCACAGATCCTCGTGTATCCTGAAGTGCCGTCATGTTTTGCGTGTTGGCCGAATAACCGCTGTTTTCCGAGCAGCGCGGACTCGCGGTACAAGAGGCTGCCATTTTGGTTGTTTCTCCTCGTGTCACGTGATCCCTCGCTCGACGGTCCGGTCACACGCTCAGCGCCTGACCGTCTGGCGCATGCGCAGTGACGCCACCACCGACTGGCTGAGCGGAGCGGGAGGTGAAATACGGTCAGCTAAAAGCGCCTATTGCAACATATCTCTCTGCGTAAGATTCATGGAATAGGGGCTCAAAACCATGCAAGCCTGTCCCAGTATCTAAGTATCGATGGTGCTGCGCTGATGAGCACGGAGTCGCAAGTCCAATCTCATCGGGGCCGCTGTGTTCTGACTCCATCGCGGCGCAATGCAAATGTTTCCGTGTCCCACGCATTCCGTGCTTGTTAAGAAACCCCCGCTTATAAAAATTAATTCCGAGATCTCAACTTCGGCGCTCCTCATAATTCACTGTACAGTTTCGAGATGTACTCCCTATAACATGAACTATCTTCAGCCATGCAAGTATACACCGTGACGCCACTATGGCGCCACCATGACGCAGATGCAAAAGAACGGTCTCTGCTGTGTAGCCTGAAGAAAAGCAGGTACCAGCAGGCCACCTCTGTCCTAAACACTCTTGGCCGTGTACTTTGGCGTTAGGCTGATGCGACTGCTCAATCATATACAAAAAACGAAGAAAGGGAAATAGACAACCACCCATTTGTAGCACGAAGCGAACTGTGAATTCCGCCACCTTGCGGGATTCCGCAGAACTGATTTTCCATATACAAAGAATATTGAAATAAAAGAGAGTTACGTTGCGTTCAAAAATTGATAACAGGTAATTTAAGCAAAATCCTCCTGACTACACGAAACACAAATTTCAAGTTCGAGTTACGAATGCATTCTTCAAAAAAAAAAATCTTTTCTTTAACATTCTTTTATTGAATTCTGCGTGAGAAAGACGCAAGTTGTGTTTCAGATTTGACAGAACGTTAGTGATATAGATGCATGTAAAACTCTTTTGCGTTAAAAAATTATGAAGACACTTGTAGACAGTGCTTCTCATATGTCGTTATGAATGCACATAGCTCTTCAAGGATTTGCATTTGAGTATGAAATTGCTCATAACGGCTCCTTTGTAGTCCTGCATTACATCGAGTTTGTTCTACTGCATGAAGCTGGCTAACTCAAAGGAACGAGAATCTTTTTCTTCTATGACCTCGACATTTCTGATAAAACTTGTCTTATCCCGGCCGTACCCTTGTTGCGCTAGAACGAACCTTGAATGCTAAGACCTGCTTCGCAGCGTTGTAACAATATCGGGCGCAAGAACACGAAAAAATTCAACGTCGGCAGCAGGGTTTACCGCATGAGGCGCTCTGAATGAGAATATTTTATTTTTTCTTTCGTCAAGGCGCAGCTTCGTCGAAACTTGATATGCAAGACGTCCTCGCGAGCGTGTGCCAGCAGACTGCATTTTATACTCGCTGGAGCAACTACAGAAAGCTGTCGAGTACCATGCTGATAGAGGACAGCTGGTTATCCACTAGCCTCTGATTAGAAATGTAATTCCACGCTTCAAGATGTTTATCAGACTTTCATGCGTGCGAACCTTTGAGGGTTTAATTTTATAGGCATTTTTCATGAAAGCTCGCATGACATCTTTGTACGTATACTTTACATGAGATCCGCTACGTCTAGTGAAGTATGACCAGCCGGAAGCTCAGGTGAGATTCATTTTTAAAACGTTCTCCTTTTGTGCCGAATCGCCTACAGGCCTGTACCTCGCTTCATTTTGTCAACTACGCCACTTTCAGAATTCGTTCTGGATTCAACTGAAGTGTCCTATCTTGCTGGATGTGCACTTGCATGGCGTGTAGTACAAGAGTCATATCAATTTCTTTCGTTCCCCTTCCTTACACTGAAATGCTACTTGAAATCTTGTGCTAACAAAGATGCCGAGAAAAGGAGCCGGTCGCAGATAAAAGATGAGGCGCACGTCGTGTATGTACGTAATCGGGCGAACAGCACGAACGTGATGCACTTCGCCAGGTTGTGGGCCACGAAACGACTCTCCCGGCTCTCGGTCACCCAGGCAACAGAAGTACGCCGGATAAGGAGATAGATAAGCGCATTGTTACGCCGGGAGCCTAGCGAGGAAAGCATACCGCGGATGTCCACAGCGGCTAACAAGGGGCCCGCACAAGCATGCGGCGCAGTCGGTCTTCAACCGGCGCTTGCGCGCCCGTCCCCTCATCGGAATTTTGACTAAGCGCGTTCTGCGTAGGTATAAAATACGTCACTCATGAATGCAAAGGCGGCAGTAGGAGTCGTGGTTGTTGCCGCGCTGTGCTTTCCGCGGGGAAGTGGCGTTGGTGCGTTTCGGGAACAGGCGCCTCGCCTGGAGGGGAACGGATACACGGACATTGTTGTGCGCCTGCCCCACGGCCTGAACCACAGCGATCCTGGAGAATTCTTCGGACAGCTGGAGGCAAGTGGATACTCCCAATATGCGTTGTCACTCCTGCACACATCCGCTTTTTCTCTGTTCTGTGGCTGCAAATAACCACCTCCTCTTTCTGCTTCTGCATCTACTACTACTACTACTACTACTACTAATAATAATAATAATAATAATAATAATAATAATAATAATAATAATAATAATAATAATAATAATAATAATAATAATAATAATAACTGTTTAGCAATGTCACGGTCGTCCGGTTAAGCTTCGCACGCGTAAATACCTTCATTAGTAGATGCGCATGCCACGAAGAACGCTTGTATAAAGTGGATTGCTGTTTGTTGATTCCAAATGATCGCGTCAACGCTTTCTATAAATTTTGCTTCGGCGCAGTTTTGAACGACCGGCATTAGGATCTCAAACTGTTTCCAAACAAATGGCTTCATACAAAACTAAATCACGCTGAACTATTTCGGTCGATTTAATAAACCGAAGAGCCAGATGTTAGAATTTCCGAAATATATGTGAAGACTGCACATGTTAGCTTGTTTTCAGTTTCGTGGCACATTCCTGTCGGTTTTCTGAGTGCTCCTGTCTGTGCGTTGAGTTCGCATACCTGAAATTCTCAGCAGTCACTCATCCATATGGCGTCACGTATTTTGAGTTATGCTTGCACCGAATATATTCATTCTACTGCGACGATATACTATAGCTAAAAGTTCAAAACGAGGTTTTCCACCCGACCATGCTGCTACGCTGTGGGAGTAGCCGTTGCACCGTGATTCAGGTATTTGTGTCTTCGAGAAGTTTCTTAACTGAAATGGCCTATCAAAATCACCTGAATCCACAGCGGTTGTTTACGTCGCTACTTATCGCCAATTCTCTATATTCGTTTCACATCTGATGCAGACTACTTCGTATTGACATTAGGAATAAAAAAAAAAAGAATATAACATTAAGTTTTACGTATTGACTTATTGTGAAGCATGTGTCCAAGCAGCGCCGGAGCTAAGTTCTCGAATCCTTTCGACAACTAAGACCAGAAGGACCTCGTACAGTGTATTTTAACTAGAGATTTCGTTCTAAAAAGACAGGGCGTGCAAACACGGACACAAGGAAGAAGTCAGGACACCACAAACGCTAAAGAAGGCTAAATCACTTACTTTAGAATTGTTTTTTTCAGCCAAAACACATAAGAACGAGATCCCATTTCGAGCAATCGTTTCAGAGCAAGGCACCTGGCAAGTCGCTGTATCTAGTTATTTGCAGAACTGCTTAACCTCTTTGAGTTTTTCAGACCCTTTTCGTATGCGTAATTCTCAGGCGCTAGTTCAGTTCCTCTCAGAGGAGAACCCCGGCTGTTGTAAAGCTTTTAGTATGGATATTGAAGACCTGTATTATTCTTTGCCGCATGAGGACTTGTTAAATTGTGTTAATGAATGTATTAACGAACAAGCGCACCAAACGGTTTTCACCGATAAATGTTGTGTTTCTACCGGGGGGGGGGGCATTTCTAGAAATCCTTTCCATGTATTTAAAGTCGACGATTGTAGGTTGGAAGGAAGGCGTTTATGTGCAGAAATCAGGGATATGTATTGGTTCTAAGGTTGCGCCGGTTCTTAGTGATTTATACCAGAGTGTCGGAACGGAACGAAAACCGAAAAACGAAAAATAAAAAAAAAAACGATATTTTTGACCGGAACGAAAACGTAACCGAAACTTTATCGATTATTTCGTTCCGGAGCGAAACCGAAATTTTTTCAATCGTTTTTCGGTTCACGAGAAAACTTCGCAATCCGGAACAACTAACCACATGCAATGTGAGCATATCTCTGAATAGAGTATTAGTGCGTACCTCAGGCAGGAATTCCAAAGCAAATATACGTTCAAATCGTGTGAAAAACGAAAACAGTGGCAACCAGAGATATTTATATTAACGCAAGTGGGCTTTTGCGCGCCTGTCACGCAGGCCAAAGTGAAGAGGGCGTTGTCGGCGCTGAAGTTTGTTACAGTTAAAGCTGTTATGAGACCACAACAGCTGATTTTGGCGCCATAGTTGTCCGCCGCCGCCAGTGTCCGTGACCACTATCGCGTGATATAAGAAAAAATTAAATGAGAAACAAATTTCTAGGATCGGATGGGAGTTTAACCCGCGCCCTCTGCGTGGCAGTCGGGTCTTCCACCACAGTGCCACGCTGGTGCTTGTAACTCCTTCGGAAAAATATTCTATACAGGCGTCATGTCGGGCAGTGAATCGTGTTAACATATGTAATATAACGTGGCAGAAGAGTAAAACAACAACCAGTCATCACACAGTGCTAATAGCGCAAGGAGTGTGTAGTTTAATGCTTGCCGCCAGTGTTGCGGAGTTCTCCAACCAGAATTGGAATGACTCCGGAATCATTCCACATTTTCGCGACCACGGGAACGAAATGGGGACAACGCTTGAAGGAATGGAATGGGAATGGAATTACGTCTTTTTCCGAAAATAGAGCACATTTTGGTCTACGTGCTGTCTTTGAAACTTCAAACTTTAGTAAGTCAGAGCCTCGAAATTAACAATAAAGCAGCATTGCTAAAATGGCTTGGCTGATTACAAGCACGGTACATTTATAAGCAACGCGCCTGCTACAAACCGATGCATAAGTTAGTGTACAGACAAATGCATTATCCCAGCAGATATCGAAGGGAGATACAAGTTTCCCCTGCGCGCTGGTTCCCATTGATACCCCCACATGAAAGTGGCGAATACTCTACGCACAGCCTGATCTTTATCTCACGAGCAGTTTAGTACCTCACACACGTAAATAACCTTTGCTACAATTCTCCTCACCCCATCCATTCTTGCGAGGCGCGCTTGACAAGCGTGAGTGCTGACGAGTAGTGCGGCCCAGCGTTCCGTATTCGATGCAAAGGCACAAGGTGCCCGAGCGGTGCACTGTTCCAACTAATACCAGCAGATCTACAGGGTTTTGTCCCCCATTAACCAAATCTTAGTTTCTCCATATTCACGACCGCTCTAGACGTGTCGCAAAACTGCGTAGTCTTCTTGAATACTACTTTTGTCAGCATAAAAATACGCTGTCGTCATTTAAGCATTAACACATTTAAGCTTAAACAATATTAAAACACCACCATTCGTTCGAACATGCTCACCATGCAAATACTATAAGTAGCGGGAGAACTGTCCCTATGGGAATTAGTAGGATGGTTGTACTGCACGATATATGCCCGCCAAGCTACTATACCTCGACCTTGGTAACGTGTTTTGCGTACTTTTGCAGTTCTTAATGCATCTGATGACATCAGCTCTATGGGGCGTTCATTCTTAACTCGATAAAACTATCAAGATGCCTTTTCTACGTTGAAGAATTGCAGGAATGGAATTGAACTGCCCGGCCATTCCCAGAGTCCGAATGGGCTAAGTTTTTTCATTCCGAGGAATTGAAAGGAATGGAATTGCGGCAAGTTCTAATTCCCCGGAATGGAATTGGAATGGAATGGAATGGAGGCGCCCATACCGCAACACTGCTTCCCACCCACTGCAAATTGCTCAGCCATAATTCTTCATCATCATCAGCCACAGCACAACGTGCACATAATGTCTTACAGATGTGTAGCGGGTACCACGATTCTCCGAAGAATGACGAAAAATGGCCTAGCGGGAACTTTGTTACTTCAGAAAAATTGCGATGATTTATGGCGTAGTGTGTACATTGCATGTGTACTTGTATTAGTTGCCCCAAGAGACTTTACAACGGGATCTACAAAGTCCGCTCTTCCAGCTTTCGCTGTGACTGTGATGCGTGTTCCGCGCAGGCCTGGCGATCTTTTTCTCAGAACACGGTCTCGCACATCAGAGAGTACTCTCAATGACGTGCTGCTTCTGAGATCGTGCTCACTCCCTTGACACAAAGCATTGAGCCCACTAAACAAATTCATGTTCGTCTTTTGAGAAAATAAATACTACGACTTTGAAATTAATACTGGTTTGTGCTGGTTGGTAGGAATTCGTGGTACAGTTACTTTCCGCTCCTCTGAACAACGTGTTTCGCCCTTGTCCCACTTTCTAAAAAGGAGGGCAAGTAACTTCATCACAAATCCAATGTTTTTTTTTATGATTACCTTAACTTCAAATTTTTGCGTACAAAAAAACCGTTACGAACCGTTACGGAACATTTTTTTTTCGTTCCAGAACAGAAACGGAACGCAACTTTTTGCGGTGGAACGAAACTAAAACCGAAACGAAAAACATTTCGTTCCGACACCCTGATTTATACCTTAGCAAGATTGACAATCTTTTGGAAGGCGCCTTAGGTAATTCGGTTATTAAGGTTTTTCGTTATGTGGACGATTACTTGATCTTTTGTAGTGGTGAGGACTTTGAAAAGGTGGTAACTTCCGTGAGCGAAAAAATTGAATTAAATGGAGGTGGGCTGAGCTTTACTAAAGAGGTGCCTCAGAATAATGGAATACAATTTCTAGACATTTCCTTAACGTTCCAGAAGAACCACGTGTGCTGGCAGTATTCTCCTAGATCTTCGAAACCGCTGTTAAATTTTTCGTCGAAGCACTCGAAGGTTGTAAAAAAGGGCATTGCCATGTCTTGCCTTAAATCAGCCCTCACCAAGTCGTGTGAGCACAAAATGAGTGATAGCTTTAACGCACAGGTTACGCGTCTTTTAGATGTAGGGTATCCTCGTGATGCAGTTGATGCAGTGGCCACGGTTGCTGAACGTTTAAAGAAGTCTATTGTGTTAAGTCCAAGCATGGTTGCAGAAAGCGATAGGAAGAAACGTGTCGTAGGTATACCGTACATTCATTGCGTATCTCACAGGCTAAAGAAAGTAGGAAGTAGATACGGCGTTAATGTTGTTTTCACGGCGGCCAATAAGCTAGGTAAGATTTGTGCCGCTGTGCAGAGGAAGAATGAGCGAGTAAAAGACAAGAAGCGGACCGATATTTGTTTCGTAAAACACACCAACAAATTCACTGATTGCCGTACGAGTGTGGTGTATAAGATCCCTTTCAGCTGCGGCCGCTTCTACGTAGGACAAACGGGCCGATGCATTAACCAGAGATTGTTGGAATATAATAGATCGCTAACAGGAGGCTCACCTTCTAATCTATCTTTATATTGTCGAGATTGTAAGTGCACGCCAAATTCGATGAATGCGCGGTGCTGTACCGTCATAGAAATGAAGAAACGCGCCTGATGATTGAAGCATGGCATATCGAGAATAGTGGTAGCGCATGCGTGAGCCAACCGTCGATTAACTTGCATAAAGATGAAATCAAATGCCTTAACAGTTATCTTCCACGTAGACCGCCACGCGTGCCGGATTGATAGCTTCGCCTGTTGGATCGGCATGCGCAGATAAGTTTTCGTGCCTTCTTTCTTTTCAGCCGTTGTGCGTCTCTTCAGTTGTTAGTCGGCGTTTGTGGTGTCCTGATTTCTTCCTTGTGCCCGTGTTTGCACGCCCTGTCCATTTTTTTTTTAGAATGAATACGTACCAACTAGCTCAGCTCTCTGTTATTCAAAGAGATTTCGTTTTAGCCAAAAGTAGCGCTTCATCAACCAAATTTCGGCTGTGCTCTAACGCCCTGCGCTTATCAACTGTAATTTTGATGGCGGTTTTCTTGCGAAAACACCGGAGCAACACCGATATTTTGGAACGGTTTAAACACGCATATGAAATGTGTAACTGTCTTGTAAATGTTCAGCAGAAAATTAGCGCAGTCCCTTTCTCTTAATTCGCAATTAGTCCCGTAAACCTGTGAGCGTTTACTCAAGCTATTTTATAAAAGCTTTGTTATTGAGGCAGCTGTATATGCAGTTATTTACGGTATAACGTCTCTTTGTTTTTGTTTGTCCATTTTATTCATTTTACTTGCACAGATTCTCCCGCACATGATGATTAAGACTTGAGATATACTTTGTAGAAAGAGGAAGAGAGCGCCGTGTACTCAGAGTTAGGGGCACGTTAAAGAGCCCTCGGTGGCCGAAATTTCCAGAGCCCTACACTAGGGCGTGCCTCATAATCATATCATGGTTTGGCACGTCAAATACAAGATATTATATATATATATATATATATATATATATATATATATATATATATATATATATATATATATATATATATATATATATATATATTATAGCAGAAGCAGGTGTTGACGCACAAGTGAAAGAAGCTTTATTTGACGTTTCGGCCGTGGGCCCGGCCGTAACGTCAATATAGCTTCTTTTCACTTGTGCGTCAACACCTTGCTTCTGCTATTACTCCCGGATCCGGCGACACCTTTCCTCGAATATATATATATATATATATATATATATATATATATATATATATATATATATATATATATATATATATATATATATATATATATATATATATATATATATATATATAGAACTTTTTACAGATTTGTATGGCAATCATGACGAAGCTCTTGGATTTAAAGTTAATGCAAAGAAAGTATGATTTCATAATGTTGAATGATACGTCTGATAAGTCGGTCACTGTATACGAAAATCGTTCACCAAGGGTGGCATCAACCCACAATACGTAGGAGTGTAGGTGGAATGGGGAAAAGGGTACACATAATAACTGCTGTAGTTTTACGTGCGAAAACCAGGATATGATTACGAGGCACGCCTGGGTACACGATAGCATGAAGTAATCAAAACTGAGGGAAGATAAACGCAGCAACAGTGAAACATGAAAGTGCTACTAGGCCACGATAACATGAAGCAGTGCGAGGTAAGGGTTAGCGGGCAAACGTTTTCTGGCTCTGTGTTTTTAAAGCGGAGTGGTATATAATTCTGAGCGTTGTAGGGAAGGTAGGCACTGCGCACGTATACGGAAAACCACATTTGGAGCAGATTTATTCAGTCCATTAAAACATGGGCCGGGTGCGCTTCGAAGTGCGCAAGAGCTCAGAGAGAAATCTGCTACGAAACACTACTTCCGGACATGAACAAGTAAAGACGGAGTGACCGGGTCAGTTGGGTTCATGGTATAGAAAAAAAAACGGAGTCAAAGTGGGGAATAACTATTACGAGAACATTAAATATTACGAGAATTAAATTAGCAGTGACCGAAAAAATGGCGCTAAAGGTGAAGTCAGATATCAGAGAAAGCCAGCTATGAAACATTATAAAATAGCAAAAAAAAAGCTTAAGTTAGAAATGCGTTATGGTATTCAAAGGGCAGTGATTTACTGTTTGAACCCAGGTGAAGGTGTCAAGAGTACGCGTATGGTTAAAGGATTTTCTGTACAGCATGTGAAATTTGCGCAGTAACTAGTGATAAAATACTGGTATAATTTCTTCTTATCCGTGAAACGATCAGTGTGTCAGTAGCAGGTTTTAGTGTAGATTGTTAGCTTTTCAGCGCAGTGTAACTAAAATTAAAGGAAATTGCTGCAAAGGCCAGTAAAAAGAAACTGGTATGATGGCGATTAAACGCAGAGAATATATCTTTAAGAATTGGAGAGATAACATAAACGTAATTAAAGGATTTCTCCAGGTTTTCGTTTTATTGCCCCAGAAGCACATTTGAAAGTGCCTAGAGGTAGTACTCATGCACCACAAACAAATAACTTTTCAGCCAAGAGCGCCAGACGATTGGCGTCTGTATGGAAGACACGAAGCACGCCACCCGAGGTACTCATTGAACCGCTTGCACAACTTAAAAAAGATTGGCACTGCGTGTTTTTCCAGCGTAGTGCATTCTGGCCCAATGTTACACAGAAATGATACCAACTGCCGCTGAGTGCTTGCAATCTTAACGCTTTTAATCAGTTGACACCCACGAGTGACGTGTCCGCTTGCACTTTAGTGTCGAATGAGCATGAAGCGAGCGAGATCGCGGTTTGATGAGCATGTTGGCTTCATGCTCGCTGGTCGGTGAGGTGTCATTCATGGGTGTCAACTATATAAAAGCTTGACAGTTGTGCTCTCCGGTAGTGTAGGGGCACTATGCAGGGTGCCCCGAGGTTTCCGCTTACGTAAGTTTGCTCGGCGGCAATCAGGTAAGATAGCGTGGAACGCGGGAAAGCAGCAGAAACTAAAGGCCCGAACACACGTACGCGTTGCAGCGCGTCAACGCGTGACTTTTTGACGCGGCGTTGCGCCCTCTCCCTATGGAGAGGGAGGGCGCGCAGCTTCGCGTAGCCACGCGCCCTCTCTCCCCATAGGGAGAGGGCGCGACGCCGCGTCAAAAAGTCACGCGTTGACGCGCTGCAACGCGTACGTGTGTTCGGGCCTTAAAAGGTCGAGCGAAAGTCACGTGCGTCAATACGAGCAGACGTTACAAACGCCGCTCCCTCATTTCACATGCAGAAGAACATGCAATCAAAAGCGCATGCGCCGCTTAATCTTATCAATAGACAGTTGCGGTGTCGCAATACCGTAACTGTCCCGCTATCTCTCTACACACTCACCGGAAGCCGCTTGACATGCCTATCTCGGGCGCGTAAGGTGCGTGCCTCATTTTCTTACATGATCTGCATATCAACAGTAGAATGTAAATAGTTCGCAAGCGATGGGTTCATGCTAGAGCACTGCACGGGCCGCTTTTACCGGCCCGGGCCCGGCCCGGCCCGCCCGAGCCCGGCCCGGTGTTCTTAAATGTGGCCCGTACCCGGCCCAGGACCGAAAGGTTTGGGCCCGACCCGGCCCGGCCCGTTTCAGCTAGTTATGCTTTGAGCGTAAAGCAGGCACTGTCCAAACTTCGGTTATTGTGAAGATACCTGCCGCACACAAGATAATTTCTAGAGATTGTTTTAGGAACTTCTTTCAGTGTCACGACTTTCACTGGTACTGTGTATACTTTCCGTTAATTACGCCCGTAAGACTCTTGCGGAATATTTGCAGGGCCATATAAAATATAATTGGGATCATAGATGGCTGTTTCATGTACGCACGCAGTACTAACCACGCAGCCTTGTTTTTGCATTTCAAAGAACGACTACAAAATATAATACCTCCAAAAGTGAAAAAAAAAAAAAAACTGCAGACATTTTTCGTTTGAGTCTACATCAATTGCATACGAACTAGGGCTGTTGAGTAAATGTAGCAAGCCTCATGCAAACTTCATACTCGAAATGTTTCCCTAGATACAAACGCGCACATCTTATATGTACTAATCTAGGCAGTTTACCGTTGCTTTCCTTACACGGTACCCGAGAACGTCTTTCACTCACTATAATGGTGGAAACTTATATTAGGCGTTTCTTGAAATTACGTGTAGCATACCGATGGAGCAAAATTGTAGACGTCTTGTACTGTGCAATTTCTGTGCACGCCAATGCACTCCAGGTGGTTTAAATTACCCGGAGCCCTCAACGATGGCGTCTCATATAGCCTGGGTCGCTTCGAGAAGTTAAACCCCAAAAAACAAAAACAAAGCCAAACAACGTACGCACGCAATATACAGATACGTATGAGACCCGGGCCTAATACGGACCTGGCTCAGGCCCGAGCCCGATCCGAGCCCGAAGGTCACGGGCCCGAGCCCGGCCCGGGCCCGATCAAACAATCCCTTCAAGAGCACTGCACGGGCTTTCGGGCCGGCCCGGGCCCGTGCAGTGCTCTAGTTCGTGCATCAACCCTGCTCCTTCTTCTAATACATTCGAATACAACTAAAAACATTGCGAACATTTTATCTCATCAAGCTCGCGTGTCTCGAGTTTACGTCAATGAAGCTTTAATGAAAAGCGACCCCAGAGCAAATCAACAAAATGTTTGCACTTTTTGCCTCAAGCGGTGGCAGTAAGCCGATAGCTTGCAGGCGACCACGGTATATAGAACGGCCCCTCAACTTTGCATAACGTTCTTGGGACAGTATAGTTCGGTCGTCGCTCGCGCCATCGGAATTAGCTTTCAGCGACATGTGCGCTGATTGGTCGATCGCTTTCTTATCGGCCTCGTCATTGTGTGTCCCTGAAAATGAGCTCGCAAATAGTATTTTCTCAGGGTGGAGCCGGAAGCAAAAATAAGCGTTAAAAATTGCTGCATCTACCACAAAAAAAGAAAAAAAAGAAAGAAAAAGACCGCGTGGTTCGCTTTTTACTGTGACTGTGTAATGCAGCAATACCCACTTGCTTCGGTTCGACATATCCGCAAGATAAAAAAATCGGCAGATCCCACGTACCGTGGGAATCGATGTTATGCGAAGCATGCGGCGGGAAGGTGACTGTGACGTAATTTTTTACATTGATCGAAACGTTACGAAATGACGCTAAATATATTTGCATATGGTATACGCACACACATATGTTGAAGAGTCGTACAAGTGTTATATAACCAGTCGTTTACATTTGCGTAACGATGCCAGCAGCAACATGGGTATTAACAACACCAGACGCAGTAAGCTGATATGTAGTGCTTATACTTGTCCGTTATGATGGAGAACGCACGCACGTTTCACGAACACGTGCGCATATGTGGAAGGGGTTCTTGAGAGTTCTCAGGTAGATGGCGGCAAGCGGAATGTCTTTGTTATTGTAACTGATGCGCGCAACGCAGACCTCGCCGATTCCGCTGCTTGTATGTGTGTGCTCTCTGCCTTGCGGCCGGCGAAATGGGACGCAGCCTACGTTGAAGTAGCGCATCGCCGTATTCTCATATGTGTCCACGTCTCCGCAACTGCAATGAAGCCGCTTGCTGTGGACGGCACAGTTGGCTCATCGCTCCAGGTTTGAGAAAGTGCTAAAACGCCAGTTTCTTTAAGCAGAGCGTCTTTTTCGAGGTCGTGCACGTGCGTGTGCGCAGACTGTACGTTGAGAGCGGCGAGCGTGAGGTGATTGTTGTGGTTGTGGCATAGAATGAAAGTGGTAGCCCGGTCCAAGACAATGTATAGAGGCCTGTTTGCTAGCCGGGTCATGTCGTCGACAGGCTGTCTGTCGATAGCGCCGGCGACATGTCGCAACCTGAAGTCACCTTTTGCGTCGGTGAGGTATAGGACGTCGAGGCTGGTAGCCCTGGAAAGTGCTACGTAGACTAAGTTCAGTGGTTGGCGCTTATCGTATCCGTAGACCACGTGGGCGTATGTGGCCTTTTGTGACTTATGTATAGTTATGGCGTTTGCTTGAGCACGGGGAAACTGTGTCCTCTTACGCGAGATATTTTTCTGGCGTATGTCGTGGTTGTGGTGGTTCGCATTACCACGGGCACCCATTTCAATTCTATTGAGGGATGTGCGGTAGTGATGTGCTTCGTCCTGGCTGGGAGGACAATGCCCACCGTGGACGTTGGAAATTCAAGCCACAGTCGCACGAGGTTGCCGTGTTCGTCACGCTCGGCGTATGACAAGGTGCCCATGTTTCCATTAACGAGGCAGTCGCTTACGTCGTTGTACGTCGTTGTTACGTCGATCATGTACGGCTTGCCGATGCTCAGGCAAATTGAGGCCGGCAGGCCACCCATGTCGCTTGCGTTCATCTTGGCCACCTTGATCAGGGCATCCCTGTGTATCTGCTCGTTCTTATAGCCAGTTATGTTATCGCATGCGGGATGACATAACACGTTCTCCGCAGCGTCGAGGCAAGGTGCGTTATAGCGGTCGATATCCGCATTGCTGTAGTATAGCCGTATACCGTCAGGGCACTTAGCGGCGGCTTTATTGCGTATCGTAAAGCGGCTGCCAATCAATCTGACGTTATACTCGGTCAGCATGAGGCCATCGCCCAGCCCCATAAGAAGTGAAGAGAACACTGCATCATCCTGGCGGGCCACGTGGACGAGTGGATAACAGTCGAGGGTCTTCCAGGGTAGTTCTGCCTTCAGCTCCATCACTTGCCTTGAGTTTCAATGTGCATGTTTGTGGTTACTGTGTTGATTGAGACTGTGAATCACCTGTGGCACATACCCGCATAACATGAACTGTGATATGCTGGTATGGGGCTCACGTGACTGAGGGAACGGGTTTCATGACGTGCGCGGCAGGCGTTTTGCGTTATTCAAATCATGGCCAGTCAATCGGGTTCGTCATACAATGATCTCCTACTATGCCAATTTTGGTATATTAGAAGTTATGGAGACGACCAGGAGAGCGCCCAGACGTAGGCGGATAGATAGATAGATAGATAGATAGATAGATAGATAGATAGATAGATAGATAGATAGATAGATAGATAGATAGATAGATAGATAGATAGATAGATAGATAGATAGATAGATAGATAGATAGATAGATAGATAGATAGATAGATAGATAGAAACTAAATGTCAATATTGCCCAGTCCATCACTTAGAGATCAACGTTAATAATAAATTAAAATATCTTATGATTTCCATCATTTACCCGCTCACTGAGCATACCATCATTCTTGTTGATAAACATGTGGCAGAGCTTTTTATAATTTCAGAATTTGAGCTTAATCAGGACTCTAATGACCAGTGCTAATGTAACCTGACTAAGCAAATTAGGGGCTCAGTTAAAATAATGTTATAAATAATGTTATTGAATACAACCCTCGACAAGCTTTTGCAAGCTGCTCGGCCTGCAATCACCGCTTTCTATATATCTTTTGCAATTCATTTTTCTTTTTATGCCTTGGATTCCTCAGAGGCTGCTTCGCCGTGCGTCAGGCAAGCTTCTCCAAGCATCCGACGGCCTGTGGTACTTCAGAGGCGTACGTGTGGTCGTGCCACCCGAGATGGAGACTCCTCGGAACCTGCTGTTGCAAGACGCCACCTGGGAGCTTTTCAACGATGCTCACATCGTTCTCACCAAGCAAGGCAGCAAGTGCAAGGCTCGACAAAGCAGAGGCTGCGGCGAACGGGGCGACCTCGTAGCGCTACCTGTGAGCGCACTCGATGCATCCGTGGACATTGGTGAGATACTACTCTATAAGCTCAACACCTTGATTTTGCACCAGTAGCACTGGACACCCATAAACTGCACATGATGTGGGTTCTCCTGAAACATGTACTACACCATCACGAACAAAAATTTTAATATCATGACATCAGTGAACATATTTTTTCTCTCTTTTGTCGTGACGCGGCGGGGCAGAAATGTTACATGCAGCACGCGTGCACGCTATTTGATTTCTGGTGCGATGTCCAGATTGCAAAAAATAAACAAAAAAGAAGATAATGATATTAACCCTATTCATGGCACGCATGGCCGTAAAGCTGTTGTAGAGCCACCTTCTACATGTTGCCGTAAAACAACGCAGGTGATTGTTCTTTCTTGCGGTTATTTTCCTTTTCCATTATTCTAGTCATCGTCATTCGCTAGAGTGAAAGACAGCGGCTAAGCTATAGCGAAAACGGGCAACCAGCCGGGACGGATAAAAGTTTATATAATTGGACGAACAGAATCCTAGCAAAATATCGCTTAATGATCGGAATAGTGCCCAGCGATTCTATCGTGACTGTGCACAGTATGGCCAAGCTCAGGAAGACACTCGTTTGCAAGCGCTGCGTGCTGCAGCTGCATTCCTTGTAATATGTTCAACATCACATGTACTGGTCAAGTACAGCGGAGTTACAGGGGTTTGTTGCACGCTTTAAGCGCTCCTTTTCTCTCATTTCGTAACAGCGAGCGCGCTGAAACGTACGCAGGGGTGGGGAGGGGGGGTGATGAAAAGGGGGCAAGAAGCTACGTCCGTTCGTCAGTGCGCGTCATGACCTTGAGAACTTTCTTTTCTTTTCTTTTTTTTCTTCGAACGCGCGGCTTACTTTCAGCGTGATCGCGAGCGAGCGCGCGGGCACGTCGCGGCATCCCGCGGCAGCCGCGGTAACTATGCAGCTCACAATGCTCACATCACCTAATGGCCGTGGACTTTGTGTTTATGGCGCGGTCATTTGGGTTTGTGGCACCAATCGTCGAGAGAAGAGCGAGCGATTTCTAGCTGACTTTGATAATTAATTGCAAATTCAAGGTGGCGTGCTGCGCTATATTGTTTGGCTCACGCGTTCTCAGGAGCCTCGACTAACGATCGGCAGCGTCTTCTGACCATGCTGAAAAAATGTAGCAGGGTCCCTTTAAGAACGGTTCTATCGGATTAGATTTTTTTTTTTTGTACAGGCGGTTTATGCGCTTTGGCGGAAACAATTCTTGTGAAATGTTCGCGCACAAACAAAGAGAAAGCTTCACAATTAACTCTTTTTTTACCACAATTATGGTATACGTTTATACTCGAAACATCAAAACGATTATATTCAAAGATGACTTTGTTTGATTCTGCTGGAGTGCTTTTGTTGCCAGGATATTTAACATAAAATTCGACAATCAGTCAGCTCATTCGGGAGCCTGGATCTCAACACGACGTCAAGCCGTGGGAAATAGAGAAAGTTAGTCGTTGCTTCTTTTCGCCAGAATAATCAGAACGCCGAAGCTTTGCAAACAATACACCACATGCAATAAGCTATGTCACAATGGGGGATTGATGTTGCGCTGAGATTCGCAGTCCTGAATACCAAATGACCTGTGTGACTGGCAAATATGGTTATCGAAATCTCGAAACAAAAGCTCTCTAAGAAATCCCACAAAGTAATCTTTACGTTCCAAATATACAAACGTATGCCATAACCGTGACCAGCAAAAGGAAAATAATTAAAAAATGACTAGTTTATCAAGAAAATTGTCTATGCCGAACAGCATAAACTTCCTGGGCAGACGGATTTTGCGCAGCTAGCATAACGTTGTTGATAAAGTTACTGTCAGATAAACATCGAAGACTATGTGTATTGAGCTTCAGGCAAGCATAGCGTGTATATCGTATTTGCTAGCGTCATGGCCTGCCGATGGTACCAGGCAATCGCAGAAAGATGCAACTTGAAATGTATGACAAGTAGAACATTTGTCATTTTGCCTAACGTAGCATGTATTTGCGTTATATATCCAATTTTTTCGAAGTAAATTTTGGAGGGAATTGCAAAATTTTTGCAGAATTGCAGAATTGCAATCCGGGTGCACACGCAGCTTTCGAACAATGTGACTGGCCAGCGTCTAACACTTTTTGCCACTGTCAGATCAGTCTGACTGCCACAATTGGCTTGTCCTTCTCAAATGCAGGGTGAATTTACACTGCTTATTCATATCCATACATCACAGAAATTCTTGCCCCTTCTCATTATTTTCTGAAATGTTTTACTGTCTCTCTGTCTCTCCATCACTCTTTTTCCCTCTTTGAGTAATAAATGCCGACAAGTCCGTGCCGCGGTCTGTACAAACAACCGTGGTATGATACCGAGCGTGTGTACGTAACTGACAGTTGCCAATGACATATGCATGTTTATTTGTAACATCGTTGGACCATGGACGCGTGTTTACACTGTTTAGAGACAACAGCAACTGGAAGTGAAACAAATCTTTTCTTCGTTATCTTCTCCAATATTGTTTTGTAGTTTCTGTACGACCCTGTACCGGCAACTGGCTTCGACAACAGATACATCTGCGGCAATAAACACGTGCATGCATGTTTGGAGTCAAGGTTAAAATGTATTACATCGATTTTTTTTACAGCAGAGCTGTTATGCCCACCGTTTGTCCGTTTCGCGATGTAGACAAGAAATGGTCCTCATTATGCCGGCGCGGCCACGTCAAGCCAGGTTAAGCATAGCTGTGCCTAGTTAAGCCAAGTTGATCATGGCCAAGCCTATAGTTAAGCCTAGTTGAGCATGGTAATACATAATTATATGAACATACTTAAGGTAATTAAGTCACAGCCTAATTATTTCTCATTAAGCCGAGTAGAGATTCTGGTGTACCCAGTTATGCGGAGCTTGGCCAGATGAGCCGAGCTAAGCCTAATTAAGATTAAGACTGAGCCTAGTTAGTGCTAATTCTCTAATTAGCTAATTAAGCCTATGTTGACTTGGGATGCAAGCTAATCGAGACCAAAACCTCGAATATGAAAATTGAGTCAATTAAGCTAATTATCCTAATTAAGCTACAGTTAAGACCATGTTGATTTGGGATACTAGCTAATCGAGACCAAGCCTCGAATATGCAAATTAGGCTAATTAAGGTAATCAACCTACTTGGTGCTGTTACCGGCAAGCGATTCCCAATCGAACCCGATCGATACTTAGCCAATGCTCGTGGTTTACAATGCGATCACGTGAACACTTCGTGCGTTGGCGTGTGAATGCACGTGTGCCTGGTCAAGCCAGGACCAGCCGAGTGCCGACCAGCCCTGCTCTGCCCCAGCCTTGCGCGATTCTGTGCAATTTATCTCTTGAAACTTTTTCCAGATGCGGCGGCGTCCTCGCTCGTTCGTAGCTGGGCCCAGTTTCGCTATGGGGTTTTTGAAGAGACGGCGTTCGGCTCCAGGCCGCAGTGGTGCTTCTACGACGGATCTTTCTGGCGTCCCACCGGCTGCTACACGACGAATGTCACTGCACGGTAGTAAATGCGTGGGAGGAATAAAAAGCAAGTGGGATTGACGTTGTACTTCGAAAGAGGCCAACAGTCACACGAACAAAGTCAGTACCTCGCAGTGGCTCTGGGCCTCTCTCGTAGCACAATTCAAGGTACTAAAAACGTAATCGGCCTTACCTCTATTTCTTCATATAGTTGAATTTGCTCCGGAATCGCGCTTTTCCATATGATGGCAGGAAAGACAGACAGACTTTTAGTTTTCACTGACGAAAGCATATACAATACTACTCCAAAACCATTTCGCCCAGCCAGACAGTCAGTACGCGGTAGAAAAAAAAAAAAGAAAAAGAGTGAAGTCGTGCAGAAAAATGTTGTCCAATAAATTCAACAAATAGGTTAAATACGCAACAGCCTTAAACAGGATATTTCGAGGCGCACCAGCACACAGACGAAAGGAGAACGGAGAAGCAGACAGGACAGCTTTTGTTTAATAAAACATGTTGGTATGTGTCACCTTGATGTCACATACCCACAAGAAAGCGGTTGCTCTTTCAATGAACTCATTCAATTAATTTTTATTAATTATCCTGACAGCCAATCGGCCCTTATCTTTACTAAAGTTATGCTCCAATATCATATGTATCCTATAGGACTCTTAACTTGAACTATTACCTTCATTTTATGTGAGTTATTACTTTTTATTGCGGTTTCACAACATTCGAGCCAACGCGCAACTTCCGGTTAGCTGGGGTCGAATTCCGGTGTGTACCGTGAGAAACGTAATGTCGCTAGGTGCTAGCGCCATAAAATTGGGAAAGTGGGCCAACTTGAAAATTTGGGGGTGGGCCATAACAATTGTAACCATTATGGAAGAGTAAAAATAACTGTTGATTAATCAGACAATCAGTTTAAAAAGGCATTCGGAACATGCACACCGCAGTAGCACACGTGGCTGCACACCACACGTGATGCCACAAGTCACGCCGTCACTCGTAGCTGCGGACACATGCGGGTGCACTGCACATCGCACCATAGGCGACACGTTGTCGCGCATGTGGCCTCTTGGGGGCGACCCCTTGGACGGTGCGTCAATGCTTACGCATGCTTAGACAACTTCTGTAAAGGTTCTATATAACTTCTTATTGGTCTATGTGAAAAATTATTCTTGAAGTATTGTGACGCCTCAACGTTTGGGGTGTTTTATGTTGAGCTAACAGCATCGATATTCAGCCGTGGCGGATGCTTTCTGACAGGGACCGAACTGCAGCAACAGTCATTTTCGGACATCGTAGAGTAGCTTAAAGTATACCTTACGTGTTTGAAGCATGGCTTATAGTCTATATACGGCCTTTCCAACTCAAAATCTAATCAAACTACAAAGGAACTTGTCTCTTTTTCCAGGCCTTATCTGAATACGGAGGGCATATGGGAATGCTCGAAAAAGGACGTGGGCATGAAGCAGATTTTTCAGTCTGCAAGCGAACCGGCATCATCGTTGATGTTCACGTCAAGCATACAAAAGGTACGTGTCTCTCCACTTTTCGCGATTTGCTTGGCGCAAGGCTTTAGGGGTTGCGACAATGGTGCACTGACACACCGGCATACGTCATTAAATGTGAGATAGCCCTTTAGATAGCAGTTTCGCAACAGTCACATCTATGATGACGTGTTTACTATTTCTGCACCAAAGTAAACGTATTTCTTGTCGGATGTCTATTGCGTTTAGAATACGGACGATGCATGGTGTCAGTGATTGAGGCAGTACTAAGCATAAGCGTGCGCAAGGGGAAGGGGAGGGGGCAGGGGGCGCCAGGTCTACCCCATGACTTTACTCAGTCGGACATGTCCCGTCACTGTTTAAAGTGCAGGGCCATGCAGGTTTTCGACGCTAGTGGTGGCCGAGGATACCTGATGTTGCATTCCAAGCATTGTTTACTTGCCCCCCCCCCCCCCCCCAAAAGTAGGAGAAACCTGCGCACGCCTATGGTTGGGTGAAAAGGTTGTCGTTCTGTTTTATTAACCTTTAGCTGATTGTACTTCACTTGTCGAATTGTCACGCACTGTTGCCGTTTAAAGAACACGCCTGAAAAAGAAAAATGCACTTTGGAAGCACCACTTAATGCAAGAGTGATGGCGATAAAACCTAGATATATAATAGACGCAAGTGGGCCGCAGTAATATATCGAGAGCAAGACGAATCGACATCTATGCCATAAGCGACATCTATGCCATAGTGTTCACACATGGCGGCAACGATGTGTTTACGTCATTAGACAGCTTTAGGAAAAAGGATCCAGAACTTTACGTACCCAGTCGCCTTGGGTTGTCGGCACTGCGCGTGCGTCATACGCTAACCATGCACTCTTCGCGTTGGCGTTCCGGACCTTATTTTTCGATTACAGCGTGCGTACCCAAGCCACCCCAGAAGTTCCTTTGCGTTGATCAACGCGAATATTCGAATGTGATTCGTTTGCGTTTGGGCTTGTACAAGCCAAGATCCTATTCTGAAACATCCACTGCACACTTACGCAAATTAATGAGCCCAACGAACCTGCGACCTAGGTTCTGATTAACATCAGTGATGTAACAGTGATGACCGGACCGTGTACTTGACCAGCTTTTGTTGGGTGTATGCTCTCTGTTATAGGTGCAGAAATTCTGCGATGCCCGCGGTAACCACAGCCACCTCCATTGGGCTCCCACAAAGCATAACGCGATGTGCAAGGCGCGCAGCGTATGGGAAGTCATCAGGGATTCTCCCGACTATTCACCAAAGTACGTGCAAAAATTTATCGCACCTGAATGTACAGGTTTTTATTATTGTAATTACCGTTATTTGCAAAGTCACCCCCACTTTTGTGTGCTGCTGTTTAACCTCTAGAGCATAACAATCTTAAAATAAAAAAAATCCTATGCCCGACGGGTAGTCTCCAAACCGGTTCTATTAGCACAGCAGCACAGTGCTTTTCCCATGCTGAACCCCAATTATACAGTGCCAGCAGTAAAAGACTGGCTGCCGTTGGGAGGCCGCATTTATTAAAGCTTTCTATAGGGAGCCCAAGCACAAGTTTGGGCGCAACGCTCGCGCGGCTGAGCTATGCGTTACTGGGGGCAGACGCTGCCCGCGAAGGCGGTTCGTCGCCGGATTTGCCAGCGGCGGCGGCAAGGACACGTGCGCGCATGCGCTCCTCATTCGGCTCAGAGCACTGCTAGTCAGCAATAGTTACATTGTGACGCACCACAGATGCAATCCGAGAGCTCTGCGTGTGCGCGGAAGTGGGGCCGGCAATGTTGTGGCCGTGGATGCCCCCAGTTGCGATAAGAGCAGTGGCGCCGTTCGACGTTTCTTTGAAAGCCTATGTGGCATCTGAAGATGCTCTAGGTCACTCTTTGCAAGAGGCGATTGCACATTGCCCGAACTATTTACAACGAACCTTGCGCATATGTAATCAGCAGCGGACCACGGCGGAAATTTCAAAATGACCACTATAGACGTTACATAAAGGTGTCTTCAGTGATACGGTGCGACTCTAGACATTATTGCCAACCGTATGAACAGCATTAACTTCAACAGCGATCGTGTGATGCGTTCTGCTGGAACTTTTCTTATCAATCTATTATTTTTCTAATCATTTAAAGAATAAGAACTCGATTACTTGAATCAAGTATATAGCCCGAGATATATACATAAGCTTTCCACGCTCGGTAACTACCGAATTACTTCAATGGGATGACGACACAAATAGGAAGTAGATACGTGGTTAAGGTTGATTTATGGGGTTTAACGTCCAACCCGACTCAGGTCACGAGGGACGCTGTAGTGGAGAGCTCCGGGCCCCGCCACGGTGGTCTAGTGGTTATGGCGCTCGACTGCTGACCCGAAGGTCGCGGGATCGAAGCCCGGCCGCGGCGGCTGCATTTTCGATGGAGGCGAAAATGTTTGAGGCCCGTGTACTTAGATTTAGCTGTACGTTAAAGAACCCCAGGTGGTCGAAATTTCCGGAGCCCTCCACTACGGCGTCTCTCATAATCATATCGTGTTTTTGGGACGTTAAACCCCAGATATTATTATTATTATTATTATTATTATTGGAGAGCTGCGGATAATTTCGGCCACCTGGGGCCCTTTAAAGTGCGCTGACATCGCACAATCATGGGTCTCTAGCATTTCGTCTCCATCGGAATGCGACCGCCGCGGCCAGGGTCGAACCCTCGTCATTCTGGTCAGCAGCTGAGCACCGTAACCACTGAGCCTCCGCGGCGGCTGATACGTGTTTAAAGATGTGCTCACATCTGTGAATAAGGGAATTCACACGCTACCGCGCAAAGAAAGAAAGAGCAGGTGAACAATTAACAGATGTACTGACAAATTCAACGTAAAACACATCAACCAGTACACAGCATTTCATGTGGGCATATAGTACATAATGTTTCGTTTAGCTGTGGTTGCTTCATGTAGGGCAGATAAGCCGTTGTAATAATCACAGATTAACTGACCATAAACGACTGTTAATTCGAAGTACACCATCTAACCATTCGTTTCCCTGTGCGCGCAGCCCAAAATTTCCAGACAGTACAGATAATCGGTACTCACCTATCACTCAGGTCTGTGCGGTGCCCCGGATTGACGAGTGGCGCTGCCATTTTTTAGTATGCACGCGCAGATAAGCTTTCCTTTATTTTCCGCCACTGCGTGACTTTTCAGTTTACAGGAGGCGTTTGTATTGTCTGCTTCCCTCTCCGTCTGCTTAACCTTTTCTTTTCTAATATGTATGGTTGCTCTTATAAAGACCACAATCGATCATATTAAAGGGCCCCTCACCACCCCGAGTTCAAAGACGAGGCAGTGGTTCCTTTCTCGCCTTCACTACCTTTCCTACAAGCGATATCTCCTCCTCGCCACTTATTTCTTAAAAGCACGTGTACAATGACAGCGCTAAGCGTGGAGCCTATCAGGATTTCGCGCTTGTCGGCTGCACGCTGTTATCTCCGAATGCGCAGTCGGAAACACACAAAATGAAGTGAAATCAGTTGATCGCGCACGATAGTCATGCGAGACAAGAAAGAACTGGTGGACGGCTGCATGGCAAAGCAGTGCAGGAGACAATGCACAACTGATATTTCGCGTATATGGGCCAATCGAGAGTATGTACCGTAATGACGTCACGCGAATCCCGGTCCCTGCGTCACGAAGTATGCAAGAAAGACAATTAAACGCCAGGAGAGAATAACTCGCTCGTTTTTTTGTATTTTCAGAGGCTGGTGAGGGGCCATTTAAGATGAAGTGTGTCATAAATTACTAAATAAAGCAGCAGTAAAAGAAAAATTGTTTTTTGCAGCATTCAGCCTCTATCCATGCAACCGGCTACTCTGTTCGATTACGTCAAGCCACGGACACATCGCTACTTCTATGTAGTGCAAGCCTGCGCACCTGATCCCACGGATTCAGTGTACAGTGTAAGTGGCGACAATATGTAGCTGGAAGGTCTTGCCCATATATAGTTAGGAAAAGGCGCTGGTGCAAAGTGAGGCTTACCTTGCAAGCTGGCTCGCTCATTTGAATGAAATTGCAAATGTTCAGAACTAAAATGTCACTTGCATCCCCATTGCCATGAATGATTGCTTGTTTTTCAAAATAATGATCACACGAAGTGAGCTGAACGCACTACAGTAATAATCTAATTTCGCTTAAATGAGCGTGGAACGTCAATGCTATCACTGCACTAACCCGTGGAAGGCTTCCTATGCGGCTTTGAAGAAGAGCTGAAATTTTTTAGAAAATGTTAAGTATACTGAAAAAAAAATATATATATTAGAAATAAACTAGGTTTCACAATGTTCACCTCAAGTACTTGTAGCATATGGTGGTTTTGAACGCTAAACAAGTAAAAAGGACATTTGAAAAAATTGCGCGCACGTGGAGCGTGCAACTCTTCGTTTCGTCACGGACGCTTGCGGTCTGTTGAAATGAAGAGAGTACTATAATGGGCACATTTTCTTAGACATCTATATGTTGGGACAACTTTATTGTTGCATTCTTACGAGTTACAATCGCGGGGGTGACCCATATATACCATTTATTTGTCGATGTTGCCATGCACTGTCTCACGCGTAACGCAAAAGATTGGTAAAGTACGCTGGAAAGGCTATGGTTCAGGTCGTCCATGCTTGTCATCAGTACCACCACTGGAACTACCATGGTAGGGAACTAATTTTTACGATATAATAAGCCTTATTAAACAGTAAGGTTTCCTTAGAACTTCCACTAAGTGCTGCAGTCTGCCTTATTGTGCACTTGCGGACCGCTTTCTGACCCATCAAATGCTGTTTTGGTATTATAAATAGCACGTTTCATACAGTGTGTTTAAACGGCAAATGGCTTCAGTAGAAGTGACAGGCGACAGATATTTCATAAATGGATATGCGCCGCTGGAGGGAGGCTCAGACTGTGATATACACTCACGACGGGAAAAAATGTGGTCGTACGATTTTACTTATAATGCTGGCATATTACTATTCCGTCAATTGCAGCCCCTACGTTGTAGGATATCGGTGTATGAAAGACATTAGTTTCTGTATTACTGAATGAGCTCTATGTCGCTGTTAAACGCTTTCCGCCCTTGCATTTCACTCGCCTGTCTCCCAACGTAGAAAATCATGGCGTCAATAAACGAGGGGCTGCGGCGCTTTCTGTACGTGGCCCCACGTGCTTCAAACTGGAACCTTGTACTTCTGGACGGCGGCAACATCACAGCATCTGCTGAAAGCGGCTTTGACAGCAGAAATACCACGTGGCAAGCAAGATGGGAGTACCTAAGGGAGCTTGACCGAAGTGTCAAGTACACCTGCACGAACCCGGACGTCGACAGCTTCGTTAAAATTATTCCGAAGGTACGTAGTCGACTATCGAAAATTAATATTTAGCGCGGCATTTACCTGAGAGCTACACGTACATGCTCCTTGCTCCAACTTTGTTATTTTGTTCTTTTTTTCAAACAGAACTTCTTTATCATCTGTGACTGCGCTATCCCTTGATTCATTTATTTATTTATCGCAGTACCCACAGCGCCCAAGGGCATTACAGTGGAGGGGGGGGGGGGGAGAATACAATATTTCGATACAGAATACAGATGCTAACACTTGAACAATACAATAAAAAGGCTTGTGCACTTACGTAGTGGCACATGGGAATACACAATCTAAAGTAGATTCGTAATACAGTTTCGTACTTACACAACCGCGCGAGTAGACTACTGCAGACCCTGCAGTGAACTTGAAAATACATCATGTGAAGTAATTTATGCTACTTCTGAAGGCAACGTATTCCACTGGCCTATCGTCCAGGGAAAAAAAAGACATTTTAAATGCTTCATTCATGCAGCTTATTTCCTTCATCTTATTTGTATGGCCCAGCCGCTGTGAAACGTAATACGGTTTGCAAAAGTATCGCCGGCGGTCCAGACCTGTTCGATTATAATACGATGTGAAAAAGTTTCAACCTCAAATATTCCCCTCGTTTGTGTAGAAGTTCCCAACCGAGGGTTTCTTTTGCTTTTGAAACACTAAAATTTCTGGTGAAATCTGAGCATACTAAGCGAACAGTCATGTTTTGAATTCTTTCTAAATTGGACACGTCACATGCGTTCCACGGATCCCACACAGCACAAGCTTAATTTAAGATAGATCGGACGTTGGATATGTATAGTTGTGTCTTGACCTCAACTGGTAACATTTTTGCGTTTCTGCGCAGGAAACCTAGAACACGTCCTGCTTTATTTGTGACGTGATTGATGTGACGGCTCCAGGAAAGGTCAGGCGTAAAATATACACAATGATGCTTGCGTTCCTGAACTGATAGCAGTCTAGTTTAATCTACAGTATAAAATGAGTAATGGGGGGGGGGGGGGGGGGCGGGGGCTTTTTCCTAGTGAAACACATATGCACAGTATCTTTTTTTCGTTAATATACATACGCCACTTTCCACGTCATTCAGAGACTCTGTTGAGATCATTTTGAAGAATAGTGCAATCATGGGAGGTATGTATAATTCTATACAAAACACAGTCGTCGGCAAATAATTTGATTTGTGATGAAACACTGGAACAAATGTCATTTATGTAGATGAGAAACCATAGCGGACCCAGGACTGACCCTTGGGGCACGCCAGAGGACACATCAACTTCCCGGGATGTCTTACCATTGATAACAACCTTTTGCCTTCTCAAGTTTAAATACTCATTTATCCAGTTCACAATTAACCGTATCGTTCACATTATACATTTTTAGTTTTTCAATTAATAAAGAGTGGGGTACAACGTCAAAGGCTTTTTTTTTAAATCTAGGAACAAGCAGTCAACAGAGAAACCCTTACCTAAAGCACAGGATAAGTCGTGTGTCAATTCAAGTAATTGTGTTGTACAGGAAAAACGACTACGAAAGCCGTGCTGCTGAGGATTAAGTAAGGAATGGGTGTTCATATGAGTCATAACATTGGTAAAGAGAACATGTTCAAGTATTTTACATGCAACACTTGTCAGTGAAATGGGCCTGTAGATAAAACACTACTTCGCGGTCCACTCTTGTGAACAGGCACTACGTTAACAAGTCTCCAGTCATCGGGTAATGAAGATTCTTCTAAAGACTTAGTGAAAATGACGCACAGGTACTTGGCGCGGGCACAAGGAAAGCAATGCAGGCGACAAATCATCAGGCCCAGTGGCTTTAGAGGCATTCATGGATTTGATAATAGCCTCTATTCCATGCTGGTCAATCACTACACCGCTCATTTGTTCAGCCACCACTTCAGTGGGCCGTGCGAAAGTGTCAGTTATTTTAACACGAGGGGTGTACACAGAACTAAAAAATGAGATAAAGCACTCAGCTTTTTCGACATCATTATGAATGTTGGAGCCGTTGCTATCAAGGGCCGGAATCGATAAGACATTTTTGCTCTTTGTTTTAAAAAAAATCCACAGCTCCTTTGCGCGCTTCTTTAGACAGGTGAAATGTATGAAAGAATTTATATTTCGCTGTTTTCAAAGCTGCTTTCATATCTACGGTTTTTTGCTTGAGTTTATCTCTAATAATTAACGAAGGGTTCTGCCTATAAGCAGGGTAAACACGCGCACGCTGCCTGGCCGTGCGTTTCACATCACGTGAGTACCACGGTTTACTTTTGCTAGGCCGAGCCGTGAGAACCCATGATGGCACAGTTTTTCACGCAGTTCCAGCATTTTTCCTTTAGATGATTGCCACAACTCGTCAACATTCATAAATTGCGCCTGCGTTTCAAATGTATCTTAGAAAGAGTTTAGAGCAAGAGCTATACCACAGACGCGTGTTTTGTCATAGCTGAAAATTCGACGGGCTTCACCGTTTGGAAATTTCACGTATTGCAAATTCACATCACACAGGACAGCGTCATGATCGCTTATGCCCGGCAGCACTAACGTTGATCGCGCCGAGTCAGGCGCATTGGTCAAAAGCAAATCTAAAATATTTGTTGCTGTCGTGGGCTCCACAACAAGTTGTGTTAACCCGAAGAAGCGACATGACCTTAGCAGTTCTTTGCTTGACTGGCTACAAGTACTAGAACTGGGATCTGCCAGTGGCTAATTGATATCTGGAAGACTGAAATCGCCACCAATAAATAAGTAATCAGTGTTCACTGTTTCGATTGCGTTGGTAAGTTCCTCAAAAACGTTGATCTTACTTCCTGATGGACGATAGAATGAACACACCGATACCGATCTGCCATGTTTCAGCCTAGTCTTTATCTACAACATTTCGCTTCTAATGCAGTCGATATCAATTTTCTCAGTACAAATTTTTGCATCTACTAGGATAAACACTCCCCCGCCGAAACAATTTCGATTCCTACGATAGCAAACATAGCCCCTTGGGAATACTTCCTCATCATCAATATCTGCATCAAGCCAGGATTCTGATCCAAGAATCATAGTCGGATTAGTCATTTCAACAAGATTAGAAAATTCATCACTTTTTTGCGTAAGCTTCTGCAATTCACAATAAGAAAAGAAAAAAAAAAACCAACCCATTGACTTTTAGATCCTGTCAATCCGCCCGCACAACCTGGTCTAGGGCATCATTGTAGACGTACTTTACCTTATTAATATAAAGAGTAGTGATCATAAGGTTTATTTTGTCAGCGTTGCCTTGATTCTCTTTATCATAGTCCCAAAAGCGTTTACGCATTCTGCGTACGTTCTCTGAGAAGTCTTCTGATATGCTAATAGTTGTACCTTTTGATTTCCTAGCATTCGAAAGTACTGACTGCTTGTCCTTGAATAAGAAGAACTTGACAATTATTGGCCGCTTTTTGTTCGGCTGTAGCTTCCAAGACGATGTGCTCTGTCTATGGAAACCTTATTACAGTGTGGTTTCGAGTCACAAATTTCTGTTATGTACTCCTCAACCTTTTCATATGATTCGTGCTCTTGGTCGCCTGGCACACCATAAAATATTAAGTTACACCTCCTACTACGGTTTTCAAGATCGTCAGCCTTATCGACAAGTGAGCGTATTTAGGCCTGCTGCTCTTCACATGCCTCTGAATTCCTTAACCACACCGTGCAAATATTCGAGCTCACAAAGTGCTGTTTCCAACCTGCTCATACGTTCATTCAGGCTCGCAATGGCAGACGTGCTTTCGGCTTGATGTTTCTCACTAGTACCCAGTTTGTCAATGGTACCCATTTCTGTAAGACGCGTGGATTGCCTGCATGATAAATCGTGATCTTTACGCAGTGAACAAAAAGATTTAGAGTATAACGTTTCGACTGTTAGCTATAGGCCGTATGGTGGGATTGTGATATCGACGCTGAGTTTCACTGATGTCATGGTAGTTAAGCATAAATTATAAAGATAGCATGTAATAGTTAACGGCCTTATCGCACGTAGTATTTTGATGTCACCTGTGAAATTTTCGACCATGAAGAGAAACTTCGAACTTTCTTAATAGGCGATCGTTGCACTATATAAAGCTGTCATTAATTGCAGAACAAGTCCTGCTACTTGCGTGAACACCTTTCCCTTCTCCAACGCCCCTCCTCTCTTGTCGAACGCTTAAAGTGAGAAAAATTATACGTCATTTTGAAACTTACCCGCAACAAACCAACCTCTCACATTTTAAAACTTATTTTATGTGTAGGCAGCCAGCGACTGGAAAACAAGCTTAGTCTGTTATGATATATTGCCCAGTGTGTGCTTGTATTTGGTGGCCGACGCAAACAAACTTGTCATATCTAACAAGATATTTGCAATAATCTGCCGTGGACATACAGGTGGCGCAAAACGAGGCTACAACGGTGATCGCGCTGCTGCACAGCGATTCCGCCCCAGCAGGGGTCGTCAAAGCACTAACCGCGATTCGCACGGTGCGTCTCGTCCTCATCCTGTTTCACACGGCTGCGACGCCCCAGCACTCGACCTGGAGATCGGCTGTGCTGCAAGCCAACCATCTCTTCATGGTGCCCGCAGCTTCTAGTCAGGAGTCCATGGCGGCTCTGGTTGACCTGGCCCTACACACGGCGCACCACACGACGGCAGATCTCGACGGAGACGTGATCAAGGCAAGAACGTGGGCTGGCCACGTGCTCCCGTGCTTACTATTACAACCGCAGGGCAGCATAACTCCTTTTAAAAGCACTAGGGTATTGAGTTATAGCGTGCAATTATAAAACAAGACAGATGTAGGGGAAGATATGGGCGCTTTATTGAGTGAAGCCGTCGAACAGTTAGGGAATGTCGCTTCCAGCGATATTTCTTGTTCGACGACTTCTCATCACGATGTGCAACTCTGTACTTTATCAGTGTTGAGCATATCCGGTAAACAAACAAACAAACGAACTGAAAATTCCCAGCCAAATATGGTGAAGTTTGGTGTAAGTTTCGACGCTATTTCGGGATTTTTATTTTCGACCGTCTGCCGAGTAGGTCCCATGATCGATCTCCGTCGACGAGAACGATGGCAATAATAATGATGAGGTACATTTTGATTCACAGCTTAAAAAACAAAGTGCTAGGAAGGTAACGTGTAAGGCAAGTGGAGTACAAAGAGAGATAACTCTGTGAAATTAAAGTTCCCAAACGCAGAAATATAGATTACTGGAGAATCAATTGAGAGGAAGACAGACATGCAACAATTTCGAATAGCAAAAAAGAAAAAGAAAGAAAAAGAAGAAGAGAGAGAGAAAGAAATCAGAAGAGAAAAGTATTATCCTTCAAAGGGCACTGGCCTATGCACGTGACATAGGCTGGTGACATTCATACGAAGGTTCGTTAGCAGGGATCACGTCCACTTCTCGAGCTGCCCTTGTCCAGATACGCAGCGCATGTGGCTACCGTATTTAGACCATTGTAAATCGGCTCGAATGTAGGTCGACCCCCCCCCCCCCCGCCCCACCAAAAGAACGCACGGCGAACAAAAAGCGCGAGCACACTTCTTAAATGAAATATATTTACGATGTCGCCGAAAAACACAAACTCGAATTCCTGTGTGCAAAGGTGGCTTCGCGGCAGGGCTTGAAGCTATGCGGAAAAGTTAGCTTTGCGGCAACACGTGGGGATCATTTTTACAAAATTTTCCGCGAATCGTTGCTGAGGGTGCGGGTTATACATGAGCAAATACGGTATATGTTACAGGTAGAGCCGGGGCTTAATGTCTGTCTTCATCGGAGCAGGGCCCTTACAGGGAGGCGACCTATATATATATATATATATATATATATATATATATATATATATATATATATATATATATATATATATGTGTGTGTGTGTGTGTGTGTGTGTGTGTGTGTGTGTGTGTGTGTGTGTGTGTGTGTGTGTGTGTGTGTGTGTGAATTGTTATTCTGGGTGAAAGTCAGTTTCGTCACAACTCTCGTAGGCCACAGAACTAGGTTGTTTGGTACGATCACAGTGTAGTGAAGCCAACGGTCTCTAAAATTGAACGAATGCTTATGAATGCTACACAAAGAAATACATCATTCAGAGTCTATTTTGCGTGTTTGCTCAATCGGCCGATCCAAACAACCACTAAGAAGAGGGAATTTTAGAAATAATTTTTCAAATATAACTTGGTATGTCAAAGGATAATGATATGCGAACTCAAACCAAATAAGTCTAGCTGCAGCACAGAACATTACTTCGCTCACTGCACTGAGAACCTCAGGCACGACAATACTACATTTTATTTTTACACGTACTTGCCTAAAAAAGTAGGCAAAATACATGCGTCTTTCGCATTGCAACAGACTCGTAATACAAAATTAAACGAATGAAGATTGACTGTTGACCTAAAGAGACGAAGGTGAACCTTCACTGACTGACGAACAGGTAGCCTCGCACACAGGTGCCTCGTTGAAAAGTGTGTTGTGCCGAGAAGCTCAGTCGAACATGGTGGTGAGCACTGGTGACCCATTGTGCGCTGCGTCTCGGGCAATTCCATCCAGCAGTATGAAACCTGTTTCGTTCTTTCTTTTTTTGATGATGCCCCATCAACCGAATAATTGCGACTAAATCATTATGCAAAAGATTGGAGAGCTATAATTCACCTCCACAAAGCACTAATGCATAAAAATAATCAACTCCAGTGCTTGTCAAATGGGTGTCGCAGTGCTACAGTTTACCTGCCGATGGGGGGCCGGGCCCCCCGCCCCCCCCCCCCCCCCCATGACTTTAAGCCCTGGGTAGAGCCGGAACGTGATGTAACCATGCCACAGCGTGCCTGATTTCCCATTTAATTGTAAGTTGACCTTACAACCAAAAGTAGTTTAGGTTTCGATTGTAAATGGACCCCCCAACTTCATATATCCAATTTAGATAAAATGGATCGACCTATAATCGGGTAAATACGTTAGCCAAGATCGGCGTTCGCCTTTACACATGGGGTTAGTGTAGGAGAGGAGGAAAGCAGGCTGCACACTACTCACAAACACAGCACACGCACATACGCACGCGTGTGTTCGGACACGTTTGATCGCACTCGCGCACTGGGGCCATAACACGAGTTTATTATCTGTGCATACCTTCGCGACCACTATAGACGATGGCCGAGCGAGAAAAAAAAACAAAAAAAAAATCGGCAGATCCCACGCCTTATGGGAAACTTTTTCATGCGAAGCAGTCGGCAAGTAATTGTCTATGCTAATTTTTCTGTTGTGAGGCAAGCGTTACGAGGTGCATCGACGTGTTTTTGTAAGTATAGCAGTCGTGTGCACATCGTGGGCTTACCAGGAACGTCGACTACACTGGCGTTTAAAGGGTAAATTATGGTCTGACGTAACGTCAGCACTCACGTCAGAGCACAGAAGTCAGCATTTTCGAAATGAAGCGCACTTTACGGTGCGATGATGCGAATATCATACGTTACTTTCACTAACGTATTCCTCCGGGGTCGGGCAACGCTTGAATATAGGAATACAAATGTAATGTTTATTAGACTGCTATAAAAGCGGAGCTAACACTGGAACCACAACTGATGTTAACCCGGCGTGACACCTGTCTCATAAGGGTACATATGTAATGTTTATTGCTTTGTTATAAAATTAGATCGCCAGCACTGCAATCACAATTGACGTTGCGCCTACATTACGTCAGCATAGGGTCTTTTTCCAAAACAGTTTCAAGACCTGGCGTGGCTCTGTGGAAGAATACCTGACTGCCACGCAGAACACTTGGGTTCGATTCCTGCTGGCATCCTGATTTTTATACTTTGCATTCCTCAGGTCAACGCTGCCGATATCCGTTTTATCTTAATGCCCTCGCATTAACGTTGCCAATGTCTGATCTCGCAGTTCCTGGGTAGATATAAACTGTCAATCACCTGTGGCACATACCCGCGGCCCACGGTTACAGGTATGTGCCACACGTGGCGAAAGAAAGGGTTTGACGACGTACACGACAAGATTTTCACGTTATTCATGTCATGACCAGACAGTCATATTCGCCGACGCCTGAGCGTGTGAAAGGTCTGCGGCAGCGACCCGGACTTTTCCCATGTTCCCATGTCCGGGCGATCCAGGCTTGGTCACGTGAAGCTGTGACAAGCTGCCGATATGCAAAGGCGGAGAGAACGAAGGCAGTGATTTTGCAAGCAATAAAGTTGCGAGGAGACGAGCCATCACTTGCTTAAACCACAAAATAACAAAAGCAACCAGAGTAGTGTTCCTGTGGAAGCACATACAGAGACAATAAACCACCGCCCTTCCCCTAGCCCCACATGATACGTTAGAGCGCTACCGACTGCCGAGTCCGTCGTTCCGTGCATCCTCGCCAGAATAATACTAGTGTCGAGATTAGCTTTTAATTATATATATATATATATATATATATATATATATATATATATATATATCAGTGCTGGGCAGTATCGAAGATACATGTATCTTAGATACTATCTTCGATACTCTATGGGTATCTTGTATCTGTATCGCGATACGTCTCGAAAGATGAGTATCTGTATCTGTATTTCCGATACATTCGATAATGTATCGTGTATCTTAAGATACAAGATACTTCTATCGCAACACAGCCACGCGAAACAATAATCGCTGGCCAAGCTCCGCTTCTCAAGCTGGTACTGGTGCCACTAAGCCATCTGAATAAGTTATAGGGCAGTGACGCAATTTTATTTTTCCGCCAGAGTCCTCCAGTAAGGGCAGAAGATGAGGAAGACAAGCACGCGGACATCTACGCCCAGCCCACGCACCTTTTGTTTTCTCAGTTTCTTTTCTTTTTAGTTGCGCAAGTGCCGCGACACTTGCTCTTAGCCACTGTCCTGCGCCGCGTACTCCACTGCGTGCAGCGTCTATCGCACAAATTCTGATGTTGCTACAGTGTCGTTATTGAAGATTCTCTTGCGTCTTGCTCCGTAACGAAATGTGATGCATGCAAGAATGGGGTTGCTTTGTGACTCGTGGATTTTACTTATCAGCGATTTGAAGGATCTCGTGGATGTAAAGCTTGACTTGCATGCAATGAATTAACTATTAACTAGCAATGAATTAACTAACAGATAAGATATGCAAACAACTATAGCACCACTAGTACTGATGCTAGATCTCATAGAGCAAGCGTTTACGTAACAAAATATCTTGGCGTACCGTATTTTTCACTTGCTGCTACATTTATTCAAAGAATTTATGAAATCATAATTTGATTATTAGCACAAGTGCTTTTTTGCTGTCATTTTGCATCCCATACATTTACCTAGGTCTCTGTACTGGTTTTCCGGTCTGGTCACTGCAGTATGTCTATTGTAACGCGCTCCCAAAATAAGATTTCTGCTTTATTCTTCTGTCTGCTTTATTTCTACTATTGTTTACAGATTTACACATTGCCAAGGCGATTTTGAAAACAAATATATTATTATGTGGGCGTGCCTTGAATATACAGTACAAAAATATTCTGCTTATCGCTTAGGAAAATAGCGAAACTGAGTTTGCATTATAATAATGGAAATCATTAGGAGCCATCTTAAAGATGTTAGGAAGGGGACTCGAGAAACGTTGTTTTACTGAATGCTCCGTTTTACTCATGAGCGTCCCAACGAGCCGTTTCAGGCAATTTTCCATAGGCACTGAATTTTCTATTGTCTTAATAGGTAAGTTGACGATACTTCATGCTCATTGCTATTAAAGGCGCCGTCTGTATTGTGTTTCTGTACTCATTCAATGTAAATGTTTCATACAGAACCACCTCTCTATTTTACTTATATTAGTTTTCCTGTTTTAGGCCTTCTTAAATATTTTTCGTATTACTAATCGCCACCTAATGGGAGCTATAAGCGGCAATAGCGCGAATAACGGCGGTGTCCTCCGACGCTTTGTGCA
Organism: Rhipicephalus sanguineus; assembly: GCF_013339695.2. Classification (NCBI taxonomy): domain Eukaryota; kingdom Metazoa; phylum Arthropoda; class Arachnida; order Ixodida; family Ixodidae; genus Rhipicephalus; species Rhipicephalus sanguineus. The sequence continues at coordinate 183,544,737 of NC_051176.1, forward strand.
ACTATACAATACGTCTGAGACGTCTGTGTGTTGCACATGTTTTCTCGTAGAAGAAAAATTGCTAAAAGATTACACGTTAGTGAGGATATCAACAAAGAATCCTTTACGCCAGCAGATAAGTAGAATATGAAAATTCATTGCTCTTTTACGTCATCTACGTATACACCAGGGGTCTCAAACTCAGCTTATAGCCAGCGGGCCACAGTCGCGAAATTTAGTTCGAAGCGCCGGGACAGTGAAGATGGTGGAAGATAGTTTGCACAAAATGACGTTGCCATTCGAAAGGAAGCCTTTCCCATGTCTCATATATAGGTCATTTGTGAAGGGAATTTGGAGTCAGGATTAGAGAAACATCGATACCGATGTGCACAACGAGTGAATTCTGGACGCTGATTCTGAAATATCGAGTTTTTGTTCCACGGTTATGTTTCAGCACATCGTGACCACATGTTCCTCACGAAAGGAAAGCTTGAGACCAGTCATGTCTGTGTAGCTCACGAACATACTTATCTAGAAAATAAAAACAAATGGGACGAAGATGGTCATGTGTGCGGGCGGGGCCGCTAGCGAAAGGTCTCAAACCCCTAGTATACACCATGCTTCCCCCCCCTCCCCCCCCCCCAAAAAAAAGTCGCTACCAGCGTTGTTGCTGCTGTATACCTGTCCGGATATACGGTATTATGCAAACTGTCTTTTACGGACAAGGCAAAAGTCCACACCGGTATTTGCGCCATCGTGCGAAGGCTTCTTATAGAAGTTATTGTGATTATATGGCAACCCGCTAGCTGGTCGGCAAGCTGAGCAGCGACTACCATTAATTGCAAAAATGACAAGCAAGAACCGCTGTCAGCGAACTGTATGAAGAGTTGTCCTGTGAAGAAGCTAAAGCAAACCGCAATAAATTGTTTTGGAAGGAAACCAATGTACTTTGAGCAAGAAGGGCACAACTTTTAGATACTAACAGACATTTCATGAAAGTGAAACAAAATAGGTCACAGTTAGGAGATTTTCAAGAAGACATTTTCGTGCATAGGCGTTCGCTGCTACATTTTATGGATCTATAATAACCAATTAGAGAATGTATCGAAGTATCTTAAGATACAATTGCCAAGTATCGTATCGGATACAATTATTGCGGCAGTATCTTGTATCGTATCGCGATACAATTTCAAAGTATCTTTGCCCAGCCCTGATACATATTATATAGTATATATATATATATATATATATATATATATATATATATATATATATATATATATATATATATATATATATATATATATATATATATATATGTGTGTGTGTGTGTGTGTGTGTGTGTGTGTGTGTGTGTGTGTGCAATGCGATAACAAAGCAATTAAGCGAACCACGGCACCTATGGCACCTATACAATGAACTGTTAGCAGGTTTTTGAAAGCTCGCGCGCTTCCCCTCGGCACGACTCTCACGACACGAGTCCAAGCGCGAACCACCTCGTAAAAGCTGTGTCGCGGTCACAAGGTTTCAAACTGAATATTCCAGGTACTAAGCCACACTCTATTTGCTCAAGTGAATTAATGTACTGGCAGTGTTGAAAAGAAGTGAATTTACTAACCTTCCCCATTCGCCCCCCCCCCCTCCCACCCACGTTCTAAGCCAGATTAAAAGAAAATTACATGCACCTGCATCCGACCAGGCTACGACCAACTTTTTCTCCGAAGCATATGCTGCAATTTATTTGAAATGTTGGACCTAGAACGGCGTGATGCGCTTGCGGGGTGGTCTCATGGGCATTGTCTGCTGTCTGGCAAGCGCCTGGAAAGTCTCGGCGATCAGGCGCGGATGACGGTGGATCATGGACTTCCAGCCTGCAGTCTCCACCACCTCCGTGGCATGTTTGGAGCTAATGAAGTCCATTGTATATGCCTTTAGCTGAACGGCATTGTGCACGTCAGCCAGAACCAGCACCTCAGCTGCTCTTTCGACCGACAACATTAAGCACAGGGACTCCTCGCACATTGTCTTTAAACTTTCCAGTGAGTACTTGTCTGTGGAAGCTATCAGAACGTCAGCTATGGTGTCAAGGTTGGGTGTTTGACCAGTGTAGATGAATCGCAGCATTTCATGCTATGCCTCAGGGCCCATATCTACGATCTCTGCTTGGTTGTCCTCATTCATCTCGTGCTGAAACATGGCAGTAAACAGAGGCGACCTAACTGAAAGAATTGCCTTGTGTGCATGAAACTGCCGGCCATTGGCCCTGAGAATGACATCGCCGAACTGGCAGCTTTCGAGGAGGTTTCCAAGATCTTCAGACAGCCGGCATACGGGGACATCAAAATGCACACGCTTATTCTGCCCTGATATGTTGTCCACAGCGGTCTCAAGAACGCGCACCTCACAAAAGATAGTATGTTTGTCTTCAGAAAGGAGTTCATCGGACCTGTCGAGCAAGATGTCAGTTCTAACAAAGTCCTTGAAGCCCCAATCCTTTCCTGGGACAACGCGGAATGCCCGATGACTCTCAACGGCTCCTCTCTCTTCTCGGTTGATGTCTATAACGGAAAATCTAAACTCTGCACGGAGCTCACTCTTGTGGCTGGATTCGAGCAGCAGGTACAGGGAGATGTGGTCCTTGCTCTCCTCGTCCAGGCCGCTAGGGCTGACCTTCAGGCGCCACTTTACCTCGTCCATGGCCTCTGAAGAAAATGCCGAGCTGCTCAGCGCTCTCCCCGTATCTCCACGGTAAAAGCTGAAATGGACAGTTGTCCAGATGTTGGAGAACTTGGTCACTTTCGCGCTGGTGTAACACCAGTTCTCCGCAAGGACCGTGTTGACTTCGCTCTGTGGAGGTTGTGTGAGCAGGCGAGGAATGGCCATGCTAGACGACTCCGGTAGTACCTCACCGCGTGCAGTAGCGGCACGGCGCGGCGACGCGGGTCGGCGCCCTCTTCGATACATGGCGGAGGCGAGTAGGTACCTGCTTTGTGCTGAAGGCGACACGGCTGAAGGCGGCGACCACGCAGCGGCTCAGTGACCACGGCTAGTCGAAAGGCCACAGTTGCACTGGTATCGTGGCCGCCAGAGGTTTTGTAGAACTTTCCTACGTGATGCACGGGAATAAAAAAAACGGCGATGATGATGATGAACCGTTATTATATGGCACGTGCTGACACAGCGGGGACAGACCAAAAATCTGGAATTACAATGCCTATAGCTGCATTTAAAATAGATAATGTAAATAATTAAAAGGAAAAAAAAAACGAACTCCCCAATAGAGAAGTCGAACCTTATGAATAGATTATTGCACAGATTATGCACCAAACTTCATGAGCTTTTGTTTCGATTTCTTTTTCTAATCGTGACTTTTGCTCACCACGGGAGATTGACCAAAAATCAGCCTGTTTTACGAGTGTTTTTAATAACATTGTGTGGTGGCGTCAACAATGACGAAGTACGAAGAGCCAGCTCGAGCGAAGCGAGCGCGTGCGCTCGTAAGAATGTTCGCAAGAATGCTCATAAGAAAAACCTCGTAAGAATGTGCTTATTGTCGCCCTATATTGGCGCATTTATTCTTGTTAGCCGTAAGGATAAAGTCATACTCTATCTCAGCAGTTCCTTGCAGCACTGTTGAGCCTTCGGGACTTCTTAGATAAGAGTAAGGACGAAAGCCCCTCATTATGCATGTGCTCACACGAGCCGCGTCGTCTGCTCAGCCGCATCCGCATTTGAACTGGCACTGCTCTACCAGCCTAACAGCGTGGCCCTGGCTGAGTGCCTGCTCACTCATCTCCTGACGATACGAGCTGTCCTGGTGCGTCGACTCAACAAATGTTTTGGCTCTATAGCGATGAACTGAGTTTACATTAATGAAAAAGCGGCGTTTCTTTTTTTTTAGATAATAATATTATCTGGGGTTTAACGTCCCAAAACCACGATATGATTATGAGAGACGCCGTAGTGGAGGGCTCCGGAAATTTCGGCCACCTGGGGTTCTTTAACGTGCACCTAAATCTCAGTACACAAGCCTCAAACATTTTCGCCTCCATCGAAAATGCAGCCGCCGCGGCCGGGATTCGATCCCGCGACCTTCGGGTCAGCAGTTTCTTTTTTTTTTTAAACAATACATAATTTTTGGGCTTGTGCGAATAGTAAATTTTAGGTCCGAAGCTAATTCGAAGCGAATAGTGATTTTGTTGAAGCGAACTTCGAAGCGAATTCGAATAGTTTATATCACATATTATAAAGAAAAATGAGCATATCTGTCATGACCCAACTAACCACCGAAATATTTTTAAAGTTGAAAAAAGACATATGCATATGACATTCTTTTCGGTTCAAAGGGAAGTGGAAGCAACTTTGAGTAGGAGCAGGATTTGACTTTTGATAGAGTGCAAGTGATAACCTGTAAAATATGTTACGTTGTCAAATTTAGTATACTTAGAGCATATAAGGCGGTATAAGAAGCTTTTAAACTTAAAAAATGATGAATCGATGTAAGGGTAATTTCAAAATCTCGCATAATTAGAAAGATTTCTGCAGCCTCGTATTTTGCAATGTAAATTTGAGTGGATAATTTGAAGCGGCGGTCAGTACCAGCCCGGTTAATTCGAAAACTTTGGCTGCCATGTGCCAATGCCCGATCCCGATTTAGCTACAAATCTGCAGAAACGATGGCCCTTAGGAGCCACAAGGCAATGCAATGTAGCGATACTAATGGGTGACAAGTGAAGCATCCCAGCCTCGCTGCTGCCAGCGCAAGAAAAAAACAAAACAAAGGGTGGTCTCGTGGTCAACTGAAATGTGCGCCAGCGAAAAAGAAGACGTGCTTCACTGCAACACAGCAATGACACGCGGGCAGCATGACGCATGTTTCTCTCAACGTCGGCGCGTCATGATTTACCCATTCTTTCTGGGAAAATAGAGAAATTAATAAAGGGCGATCTGACGGAATTCGCGATGTATGCGAACCTTCGATTGGCGGTTGTTCCGGCAATTTGCGCATTTGCACTGCTGACGGAGTACTTGCCTGCAACGCCTACTTCGAAAACTTCAATGATGATCTTTTCCACCCAGTCACATCATGATGCGCTGGCGCTGCGAGGAGCAGGTGACATGCTGCCTGCGTGTCACCACTGTGTTGCAGTGAAGCACGTCTTTTTTTTTTTCCCGCAGGTGCGCATTTCAGGTGACCACGAGACCGTTTTTTTTTTTCCTTTTTTTTCTTGCGCTGGCAGCAGCGAGGCCCACCATTTGCCCGGTTTAGCGGCAAAATTGGGGCCAGGTATTGCTGGAAAACATAAGCCACAAACTAGCAGGCACAGCAAACGACCACCTCTGATTACTTCCAGTAATTCAAAGTTCCTTGCATCCCGCTTTTTGTAAGTTTGGTTAATTCGAAAACCCGCTTAACTAGATTTTTCATAGTCCCAGTGACTTTGAATTAACAATGTTTTACTGTATGTTCATTTAACCTTGAAGTGGGGCTTCGCGGCAGTGCGTATTTCTCCTGCAAAGGTGTATTCACGCTATAGCACACTCCCACTGCAGTGAAACCACCTTTACAGGGGGTTACATGCGGTTTCATGCGGTCTATTCGTTCATTTCGAATACTTCGAAATTTCCTAGAATTTAAATTCGTTTCGAAGCGAATTCGAATACTGTGATATTGCTGGAAGTGCTCGAATATTCGCACAAGCCTAATATTTTTTAATAAAAGTGCTGTGTCACTCGGGTTCCTGCCACCCTCGCACACGAGCTCAACGTCGAGGCGGAAAAAGTTTGCCGCAGCTAAAGCGACATTGAAGGGACTAATGAACAGAAACTCGTTAATTAACTTTTAATTTTGACTTGAAGGCAGTTGTTTAAACAGGAAAGTTGTAGGACACCACGACTTATACCCATTTTTTTAGAAACAAAAAATGTTGCACATAATTAGAAATATTAATCATCGAACTTTAATGGTGATATCGAAACTGACCGCGCCTGGCACGCAGGAAATGCGTCCGGTCTGCTACGTCAGACCGGAACTATCCGTTAACTAGAAATAATTAAATTTGAATCAAGGTGCGTCGAAGCAGAATCTGGTCATGAGAAACGGCAAGTCATCTCACTTGCACCAGCGGATTGCCTTGTTTTTGCGTGTAATGTTTGATGCTTATCCGTTTCTTTCGCACTGTGCGCAAGAAAACCGCAATGTCCCTTTTTATTTTTATTTTCACTGTACAGCGTACAAGCCAGGGGCAGGCACTGCGGCGTTTCTTCTTGCAGACAGTGCGGCAGGCTAAAGGGTGATTTGCACAGATTAATAATTTAAGAAAGAAACAGATAAGCATAAGCCCCACACATCACAGACATTAAATAAGCGGTCGACTAAATTTCAGACTTCCCTGACCAGATTCTGCTGCGACGCGCCTTGATTCAAATTTTGTTACTTCTTCGTCACGGGGCGTTTCCGTCTGACGTAACAGTGCGGCCTGCTTTTCTGCTCTCCCAGCGCGCTCGGTTTCGATATCGCCTGAATCGAGGCCTTGGAATTCAATGATAACATAAAATTGCATGCCATTTTTTATTTCTAAATTACATGCCATAAATTGTGACGCCCTACAACTTTTCCATACAAGCAACATACCTCAAGTTGATAGTAAGGAAGATAATTAACAAGTTTCTGTTAATTTATCTTTTCAAGCCAACTTTACCAAGGCAAAGTGGGTCCACCTCGACGTAGAGTTTGTTCGCAATGACGACAGATGCCTTACTGTTATACAAATCCTGTAGTATCTAAAAACAAAGGCATCCTTCATAGTTCATCAGCTCTTACAAAGGCCGCCTTTGAGCGGTCGGCCTTTGCCATCGGCACCTACCAGCATAGGTGTGCGCACTGGGGGGCAGGGGGGGCAGCCGCCCCCTAATCACCTAGGAGGGAGGGCGCAAAATCTGCCCTCATACATTGACTTAGTATGGTGGGGGCGGCGCTGCGATGAACCTTTGCCGCCCCCCCCCCCTGATGTGGAACCCTGCGCACGCCTATGCCTACCAGTACCTGGAGAGTAGATCTAGCGAATAATCGAATACTCCCTGTAAGCAGTTCGGGACATGCACAGCAGAAGGTAGAAATCCTTGCGTATTATTTCGTTGAGTCGGCAAAAGTCGACGCAGTACCTGATGAAGCCGTTATTTTCGTGGACTTTCGGAGAAGCTCACGGATTATTAGAAGGCTCGATTATGCTGCATTTGAGTATATATGTCCCCTATTGGTTTGTCGATAACACGCCGTTCAACACACACTGAACGCTGGGGCAGTGGGGCTTGTTGGCCGGCGTCGGTACGGTGAACGACTGCCGATATTCGGCCTGCAGATGGCTTGTCAAGGTCTAATATGAGGCGCGAAAGCGCTGGACGAGGTTTGCTATTTCTCGACGTTACGCATGCATGAGCTAAGAATCGATAGCATTGGAGAAGATGTTCACCGGGCCGTCAGCCGCCATGGGAGTGATTGCTCAAACAGAGAGTAGTTGCCGTATCATCAGGTATGGCAGCCAGGAGAATACAATCAAGAAGTCTGTCGCTTCCCAGGCATTCGACATGGAGCATGATGGAAAACGAGAGCAAGAAGTTCGAACACTTTAGGAGAATGGCAGTCGTCGGTGTCGAAGCACAGGATATTTCAACTTTTAGCTCCTCCAATAAATGAACCGATTTGATAACTTCTTTTTGTAGACTCTCCCTACACGGTGCTTTACAATTTCAACTGTATAATAAAAATATCTAAATTTCGGGTTCCCGACAGCTACTACGGAGGCGCCGATGTTAGATCGTCGGCAGTCCCGCTGCTTCTTCCTTAGAGTAGCAATAATTTTGATGAATACGCCATGATAGCTACGCAATTAGACTCGTATCACAGGTGATTTGTGAGGTTCAGGCGTCAGAAATTTTGTTAATCAGAAAATACATTATTAGAGTGAAAGCTGTACTACTCCCTTTCTCGCAAGGTCATTCATCGCGTCGCAATGACCTTGAGCAGCCGGAGCGCAAGGGTAACTCAAGGCGCGTCCGGCTGGCCTTGGCAAAAGAAGAGCGGCCATAGCACTCTAGGCGCGAGCCAGAGAAATAGGAGAACGCTCTTGGCTCTCAGCCAGCTCGGACGCTACAGCCGCAGCTTCTGCTCTTTCCTCCCTGCGTCTCTCTCGCTCCAAGTCACGCCACGTGATGCGCTGCGGAGAGACGTCGCAGCTGCGCTCGCTCGGAGCCTCGCCAGCCGGCGCTTGTTCGCTCAGTCTACCGGCGCGTCGGCTGGGCCATCTGTGCGTGCGCATTAACGCAAGCGACAAGCTGAATCCAATCATCCAGTGGATGTAGCTACACGGCAGGCTGCGAAATCTCAAGCAAAGGCAATGTTGCCTGCTGAAACACCGGAGAAAAGAGAGGCAAAATGAGCACCTTATAGAGAAGCTATATCAAGCGCGCAAGCGTGCCAAGATCGAAGCTATACTGCAGTCGCCGCCTGTGATAACTAGGTTTACCAAAGTTAAACCTCAGCCGCTTTTTCGCCAAATTTCGCCGTTATCGTATGCCCTTAAATTAGAAACTTCTACATAATAAATGTATCCGAAAGCAAGTTCATATTATTTGATTCTTCTAGAATTAAACCCATCCAAACTGCCCGGTCCATCGAGTGTCGCATGCAGGCCCTGCTTGCTTGCTTGCTTGCTTGCTTGCTTGCTTGCTTGCTTGCTTGCTTATTTAGTTCAGGCGTGCATTAGATAACGAAGCTTGTTCACGACAGAGTTGATGTAAACCAAATGCAGGTATTCCAGAAGACAGACGTGAATCTACGAAATGGCATCAGCGGCAACTTCAGCTTCAAGTCATTCGATTCCGACGCGCTCTCGTTCATCGTAGCCTGCCCTGACGTGTACAGCATTGAAGAAGGTGACGTCACCTTCAACGGGACAGTGGTACCATCTCACCGGGTCAAGATGTCTATGTTTGCCACGGAACAGATGCTCACTGAGGTACGAAACGATACGAAACGGTGCCGCAACTTAACTACTTTTCTTTCTGAACGAAACTTCCCACTTTAAATGGCCCCTAAACCACCCAGAGGTCGAGATTTAGTTGTGGTGTTGCAGTTGTGCACGAGTCTACAACGAACACGTAGCCGTGAGGATTTTGCGAAACGGTGCCGTAATAGCGGAGCTGCACGGGTTTGATGATACAAACAAGGGCCTCGCTCGTTTCGCTCTTTCTTTCGCTGGGCTTGTTTCGTCGGCTCTTCTCTCCTCCTGGCAGAGTGATCCTTCTCACGTACCGGCGAGCAGACAAACAGGTATTGTGGATGACGAGCAGACTAAAATGTTGACGTCACGGCCAATGCTGAGGGGCTGAAGATTGCCAAAGGGCCCGTAGAGGAGAAGTGATTGTTTCTTGGAATTTGTAGGGCGCCCGCGGCTCGTAGCGCTGCCGCGTTGGATATTGTTTATCGTGACAGCCTTGTGAACTCGATGCGCGCGTTTACTCGAAGCGTTACAAAATTGATCGAAGGTGGTTTAGGGGCCCTTAAAGCTGTAGTTCAAGACGCTTTCATACAGTTTCAAAAAATTTCGAGGACGCAAACGACCGAGAAGAAAAGGCGAAAGGAAAGAGCGCTTAACTCGCAACTAACAGTTTCTTCGGTTTCAAGCATTCCCCAACTATGCGGATGTCGGCAGAACTATTTTGCCACATTTTTTGTTTATGTACGTTACTGCCGTCTATTTCGTGATGTTTTGCTGGCAATTTAAATTTCATTGCTTGTTATACCGTCCTTAGCTTTCAAGTCTTATTGTAATACACTAAGTTTATGCATCATATTTTCGCAGTGGTAGAATGCAACGCTTTTCATTTAATTTATAGCGCCTAGTACCATGCAATCATGACTTGGATGCCTTCCATGTGTACTTGGACAAATTTTTATTCCGTAGATTTCCTTCTCATGATCCTGGTCCTCTGTAGGTGTCCTACATGAGAATACTCCTGCACACACTATAAAGGCTGATTTTAGTCAGGAATTGTTTTCTTGCTAGGCTATTGAACACCAGGTTAGTCTAGTGCACGTTAATTTTTCACATGCTTAGATTTCGTCGGCTAAGGCACTTGTGGCGTGTCATCTACATTATTACTGAACATGACAACGCCTTATGCGAATCGCATGTTGTCGATATGTTCCTTGTGATTACCATGTCTAATCCTTCGATTCCTGCTGAAAAAATGTTTGAATACTGGCACTTACCCCTTCCTTAATAGCTAAGTATTTTCCCTTTGTGAACAATTAAAGTGACAGTGCAATTGTTGAATATTTGAAAAGGTGCTCACATGCATATCCTTCCTGCGTATACCAGTTTCTCCTCGCTTCTATTGCGCCAAAATATGTTTCGCTATATCACTGGTGGCGATAGCCACCGTTGAACGCTTCCATTGTGTGAGTAAAATATAACATTACTACAAGTGCGCTACGACATATGGAGACATAAAAAACAAATGGCGCGCGACGCTAGTTATATAAGAATGATCACGCATCGCGGACGTCGCGCGGACGTACTGTGCGGACGTACTGCAACACCCGGACTACCACAGGCGCGTAAACACCGGAAGCTCCTCGAAAGCTGTTCTGTCGGCAGCCCTTTCTTCATTCAACGATTTGGCATGCTCGCGCTAACTTGCCTAATCAACTGCGACATTTTACTTGGGGCCACCTGTCGCCTGTGTGTAAGTATTGCAGTTTTTTTTATTTCTATTTTTGTTGTGTTTCACCTGCAGGATCCAGACATCGTGAACGTTGATTATGCGGTCAGGGCACGGCAAATCAGCCAACGCTGTTCATTCATGGCAAGCATTCGCAGCTCAGTGCAAGAACCAAGAGTCCGCCTGCGTGGATGGTTCCGCAGAAACAGAGTACGTAATCGGAATGAAAAGGCCGGGGGGAGGGGGGGGGGGGTGTCTTCTCATGTTTTTTTTTGTCTGTGTTACATTAAGAAATACGAGCGGTCTGCAAAAGGCTTGTCGTTATATCCTTGCTATATGGTACTTGCGAGCATGCAACAGACCACCTTTACTGTGGTCCTACATAATGTTGTGAAGCTTTTCCATGTGTCACAGGTAGTGATGCAGAACTATCGGTAAATTGACTATCGATAGTATCGATAGTTTTTTTGAAACTATCGATAGTGTAAACAAACTATCGATAGTGCTACTATCGACAAACTATCGATAGTGCAATCGGTAGTGGCATCGTTAATATTACTATAGCGATATTACTATATTACTGCCATTGTTTTGACGTATTCGGGTTTCACCCACAAAGACTGTTAATTAGCAACGTTTGACACAGACCGCGCCGTAATGTGTGAGAAGCTTCACAATTGTTTGAGATCATTCTGTTAAGATTACGCGCCGGACGCGAATTGTCAAGTTTATTCGAGAGCTTACGCGAACACCAGCGATAACGCTGGAAGGTTTGATGACTGATGTATAAAGGACGACGCGTTCCTCCGATGATCAGATTACTCAACGGCTGACTACTGCTCCCGCCGCTATCAGTGCGCAGCATGTATCGCTTGTATTTTGAGTTTTGATTTTCTGGACACAAGTTAGCCCAAATAAAGAGCTCCGTATTTCCCAGTCTTGCTGCAGCATTCTTCACCGTCACAACCACGTGACAATACTATCGGTAGTGGTACGAATAATGATGCGGTTGCTGGCCGGCCATATTGCCAAAATATTTGTGATAGCCTCCTACCAGCTTCGCTTAACTTATGAGCAACTTTTGACAGAGAAATTAATTATTTCCGCAGTCAAAATGGCGGAATATGTCCGTCAATAAATTCGTATCCAAAAGCAACCACTTACACCTTACAATTCTGGTTTTTTTTTTTTTTTTGACATCATAAAGTGAATACACTTCGAAGCCGCGCAGTCCTAGCACATGTAAAGGCTTCCTTTCCGCTACAGCTGAACAGTTTGACTGTATGATCATGTTTCAGCAAAGCACTCTGGTGAAGAACGCAATGATGACAACTTTCTTGCCCTTCAGCCTGCTGCTCCGGCTCCATGTACCACGCGCGCCGAAAACCAAGTTTATTCTGCAGTGAGTCCGCGCTGTTGATTTTATACTATCGATAGTACCATCGAATTTTTTACTATCGATAGCGCTATCGATAGTATTTTTCACCATCGATAGTTCGACAGTAACTCAGCTATCGATAGTATCGATAGTACCATCGATAGTTCCGCATCACTAGTCACAGGGCGTTCATTTTAGCTCTTGAAAAACGGAGCAAGAATAGAGACGACATGCACCAAACTAAATATCGTTTCTATTTGTTTTGATCAAAAGTTGTTTACATTTGTACGCACGCTGCAATGAAATGATCACAGAAATAAACACAGGCCACACTGCTTGGTAGTGCATCTTGGTGGTCCATATAATTCGCAAAATATGTACAAAGTGTTCCCAGCCTATTCTCGGTGCGTCATCGGTGAGCGCTTGCTTTCTGCCGATCGATGTTCATGTAGTACTAGAGAGTGTGCGGTGCTCCGCCGGCAGATGAAGGCGTGCCGTCAAATCTGCCACGCAGCAGCATTCTCGTGGCGCGCTAACAGATGGATTTCGGAGCTGTGATTCGCAGTGCGTCACGTGCCGCGTACCGCGAGGAGCAATGATAATAGGCGGATGCAATAACACCATAGAGTTTTCTGCAATAATTACTAGACGGAACTTTGACGCTGCGATCGCTCAGCTATACCGTGGGAATGAGAGGTATAGTACATGGATTGTTTAAACATTCGTTTTTGTGGCTTTAGACGCTTTCGTGACTGTTTATTACTGTTTTCTGACTGCAGCTGCTGCGTTGATTCGACATTTTTTTTTTACAATGCAGCTATTTACCTCTAGCTCCACTATGCATCCCGCGCATGCGTTCCCAGGAGGGTACCATGGGTGGCTTACGAACGCATCGGGGACACGGCGCGTGGACAGGAATGCAGACGGGTAGGGAGGGTGGAAAAAGCCTACGACGCGCGTCGGAGGAGCCGGCTAGGCTGTAGCAGCAGTTGCGGCAGATGCATGGGAGGTGTGGCGACCGCGGCGGTGCATATGTCGGCGTAATGTGGTGGCGCTGTTGTAGTATGACGTCATACATGGTATATATAAAACTGGGACGCGCGCGTCACGGAACTGAAGAAGCCGGAGATAGCGAGACAGCGCAGCGCGCTAACGCCGGACGTCGTGTGCTACACCGACACGTCGAAACCAACGACCACAGACGGCTCGTGCATTGACTTGACTTGGGTCTGCTTAACTTTTTTTAGGAGCTTGCTCGCCTAGCTTCTTATGCTCGCGCCTTGTCTGTTGTCGGCGGCGTGTGCACTAGTTCTCATTGGTCCCGCCATAGGCGCAGCTGCGCTCTCTCAGGTGATTTCAAGAATGCTCACTAGCTGGCGCGTCGCCGCTCGAGACGGCGCACACCACGCTCGGCGCGTGCTCTAGTTAGATAGGTGACCGCTAGAGGGCCGCGCCTCTTGTGCAAAAATTCGTGCAGTGCACGTGCAGAAATTGTCGCTTCTATAACGCAATATGTTGAAACCTCAGTGTGTTAAGCCCAAAACCTGATTAGATATGCACCAGTCGATTTCACGCATTTTCTACACAGGTAGACATGCCGCTTCCGCAAATCCTGTACGCCGAACTCCTATACGGCGAGCAAGCTGTTAAGGGAGCCAATGTGGAGGCTGTCGTCTACCACGTAGCGCAGGACACTGTCACCATTACAGTCGTCCAGCTTCGGGACAATGGACTTCTGGGTACGTCGCATGGGGTACGTCATTTCGTGGCCACATTTAATACAGCGTGGCACCGGCTTCGTTGCTTTACTGGATCCTAGGTTTGTGTCCCGCTGCGCAACGGCTATTAACGAAAAAGTTCACCGTTCAGGTAGGAAAGAAAAAAAAAAGCAGTGAAGAAGACTTCAAAGCTATATGGGGTGATTCCACGTAAGATCGAACAATCGATGGCTGGTCGACCTCTCAAATTTATTTCAAAATTTTATATATTATTGCCTGATGAGTGGAAAGAAGAGATCCGCAATTTGTTTTGCCGCCAAAAATTTTTCGAAGCACAGGAAATCAATAATGACGAAGAGGTGGAGTAGAGCGCTCATCCGCTCTGCTGTTTTGGCCAACTTTCGTTATGAATTACACAAAATATATTAAAGTTAGGTAGCTGAAATTTCTTTAACTAAATATATGCATGTTTTTGCTTCTGCTCAGGTATTTTTAGTTTTGATGTGTAGTGTAGATGTTTTTATAAAAAACCTCAAAATTGGCCCAGAAAACGTTATTTTCTTTACTTTGAAGGTCTTTATCTTGAAATATCCTTGTAGCAGAGAGACAAAAATTGCGCATTACGTTCTTCGCATGGTTATCTACCACATTGCCGAATCTTATATTTATATAACTTTTCAGTAAAGAGATATGATCGGGCTAAGTTAAAGAAAACACCGGACAATGAAAACTTGTGACGACAATTAAAAAAAAAACCCATTTTTTATATTTCTTAAACTTTGTCCACATATTCTCCTCCACATCAGCTTTCATAATCATTGAAAACATGTTGCATAATGTCGTTGCACTAATAGTTACGACCCCTCCAATGAGACCCTTAGACAAGGATTGGCAATTCCGACTTCTTGCCCAGAAAGTGTATAAAATGCAGTCAGGATTGAATTGCTTTTTATTAAAAGGCCAGCAGGTACCGAAAAAGGTGTCGCCGGCACTGAAGACGATAATTTTGAAATTATTTGGTCACTGCAGCGGCCACGAGCGCGGGGCTACCGAGCAGGCGCGCGCGCACCCGAGATGCTCGTTGTAAGAGACGGCACAGTGAGAGCTCGTTTTCGCGTCCTCAGACCGATTGAGTTCGAAACAGCAACGCCTCTCCGGTGACTTGAACGCACGTGCACTGCAGCTTCGCTATTCTATCCGCCCTCTGTTCGCATCGCAGCTAGGCGCCGATAACAAGGCAGAGATGGGAGCAATATAAGAACTCTATAAGGGAGCTATGAGCACTCGCTTCACGCACGCTGCTGCCAGAGAAACTGCGCTGCGCCAGTTGCGATCAGTGGAAAGCATTAACGTGGCGCTCCAGTGGCAAAGCAAAATATGGAATGTCAAAGGAAAGAAAAGCAAAACTATCGGTAACCGGATGCGCTTGCCTATCTTAGATGTCGGCAGCAGACGGCCTGAACTAGCCGCACGGTCAGAGCGCTGTTCAGACTTCATTCGGCGCGGATAGTTCTTGTGCTTTGCTCTTACTCTACTCCTCCTGTGCGTCTCATGGCGAGAAAGTATAGCTCTGAATGAGTCTATTGTGGAGACTACCTCTCGAAGCACAAGAAGCTTAAAGGAGTACTGACACGAATTTTTAAAAATTTCGGATTGTTGCTCTAAATAAAAATACTGGTGTCGAGAAACCTAAAACGACTATTGTGGTGCCTGGGAATGCATCGTATATATTTTATTTAGCGCCACCTTAAAAAGACACTTTCGGTTTAGATATCGAGGGAGAGGCGTCTCAGTGTCGTTTCATAGCGGTGTGACGTCACGGAGATACAGAAACTCGCGACGTACTAGCAGCAAATTCGTCATCTGCTCGTGGTGCACATAAACAACGATGAGTGAATTGTCGTCCTGTGACCCTGGCAGTGATTTCTACGATTTAGGCTGCATGCAGGACGCAGAAATCGCGAACTCGGGGGAACTGTCTTGACTCGTCGGGATAATGTCCTTGCAGTAGAGCTGGCTTGCAGATGCTCAGCGACGAAAACTTCAAAGTCAAATTAAAATATTTTATACGTGTTCTCCGACTCCAGTGTGTGGACAGCGTTGACACTGCACACCAACGAAGCAAAAAATGTCCCTTTTGCGATGTCTCAAAATCGTGTCAGTACTCCTTTAATTTTTGCAAAGAAGCCAAAATTTCGCAGAGTTACCGACCTAGGCGTATACGCTTTGAAGAAACGTCTAACGCCCGAAAGATCAGTGACTGCCAGTGAGACGGACTGCTTGTGCTACGCGTGCTTTTGCTACCACTGCAATGAAATATCTTCACGGAACGCACAGTTTAACGATGACATTTTTATGCCCCCTGAAAAATAAATCGACGTCATTAACCAGATCACTGCGACTATCGGTGTACGTGCGTGCAAGTCACCCCAGAGGTGTTGCTGTTTCGAACTCAATCGGTCTGAGGACGCGAAAACGAGCTCTCACTGCGCCGTCTCTTACAACGCGCGCCTGCTCGGGAGCCCCGCGCTCGTGGCTGCTGCAGTGACGAAATAATTTCAAAATTATCGTCTTCAGTGCCGGCGACACCTTTTTCGGTACCTGCTGGCCTTTTAATAAAAAGCAATTCAATCCTGCCTGCATTTTATACACTTGCTGGGCAAGAAGTCGGAAGTGCCAATCCTTGCCTAAGGGTCTCATTGGAGGGGTCGTAACTATTAGTGCAACGACATTATGCAACATGTTTTCAATGATTATGAAAGCTGATGTGGAGGAGAATAAGTGGACAAAGTTTAAGAAATATAAAAAATGGGGTTTTTTTTTTTAATTGTCGTCAGAAGTTTTCATTGTCCGGTGTTTTCTTTAACTTAGCCCGATCATATCTCTTTACTGAAAAGTTATATAAATATAAGATTCGGCAATGTGGTAGATAACCATGCGAAGAACGTAATGCGCAATTTTTGTCGCT
This sequence comes from Rhipicephalus sanguineus, assembly GCF_013339695.2. Classification (NCBI taxonomy): domain Eukaryota; kingdom Metazoa; phylum Arthropoda; class Arachnida; order Ixodida; family Ixodidae; genus Rhipicephalus; species Rhipicephalus sanguineus. Next base: position 183,561,505 of record NC_051176.1, read on the forward strand.
CTGCTACAAGGATATTTCGAGATAAAGACCTTCAAAGTAAAGAAAATAACGTTTTCTGGGCCAATTTTGAGGTTTTTTATAATAACATCTACGCTACACATCAAAACTAAAAATACCTGAGCAGAAGCAAAAATATGCATATATTTAGTTAAAGAAATTTCAGCTACCTAACTTTAATATACTTTGTGCAGTTCATAACGAAAGTTGGCCAAAACAGCAGAGCGGATGAGCGCTCCACTTCACCTCTTCGTCACTACTGATTTCCTGTGCTTCGAAAAAATTTTTGGCGGCAAAACAAATTGCGGATCTCTTCTTTCCACTCATCAGGCAATAATATATAAAATTTTGAAATAAATTTGAGAGGTCGACCAGCCATCGATTGTTCGATCTTACGTGGAATCACCCTATGTATAGTTTACATGCGTCGCTGTTAGAGGTACACTAAAGAGAAAGCGATTTTTCTCGTATTAGTAAATTACTCTTTCACGATACCGAAAACACCACCCTTGCTTCTAGAAGACGCTTGGTAAGCGAGAAAACGCGCAAAAAGATAATGTGTGTGGCGACGCCACCTTGAAGTTCTCACACCAGTCGCCGTGACGTCATAGATGTTGACGGCGTCTGCTAGGGTCTACGCAGTTCCTAATCGGTAAAAATGGAGTACATTGTCTTCTGAGGGAGCCTGAGACTTAACATACCAAGTTTCAGGAAATTAGTTGAGCCTACATGGCACAAAATCCCGAAGCAACACTTTGAAATCCGTGACGTCACCATCGGAAATTTTGGCAAGAAATTTAAGTGAAACTTTGAACATGGAGTTACTAATCAATTAATGAACTTATGGTGCTTAAATTAACGACACTGGAGTTTTGAGAGTACAATTCATCAGCTGAAACAAATTTGTTGTTTCAATTTAGTGTCCCTTCAAAGGGGTATCTCGTTCTTAAAAGCTCCCGTTTTCTGCTTTCAATTGACTGCTCGCTGTTCTCGGACTCTCTGATGCAGCTGACGTGGCCCTGCACTCAGCTGGGGTGTCATCTTTTTCTGTTTATCTGCTCAGGTAAACTTATGTAGACGAACAACAAAATTTCCAGATCATCTGCCACGCGTTGCACTGAATAACCGTCCCACCATGTCTGTTTCGCAAGACTTGAAGGGAAATAAAAAGACGTGGAATGATTACCCCTTCATACCTGTCAACCTCCCGATTTGTCCGGGAGACTTCCCATTTCTGACCAGTCCTCCAGATTGCCCGGACGCGGGCATAAATCTCCTGATAAACAGTCCTAACTCCACCCGTAATGAAAATAACAAAGGACAGCGGTTCTAAAGATTTTCTGGCCTTGAGTAGCCCCAACGGCTGGCGGCGGGACCCTCCCCTACGCACTGATGTAAAAAGAAGGGAGGCCGCCGCGTTTGTGTTTGGCCTTGGTTACTTACGGTTCGGCATGTTATCTTTATTTCGACGAGGAACTCGCGACGACATCACACTGCAGCGCAAGCAAAGTTAGCCTCGCCGTCGTATAAAGTTATGCGGTAAAGCGTGCTAAGTGTGGGAAGGGGCAACTAAATTTCGCGTGTCATATAGCACATTTTGCGCTGCGCGCGTTTGTAATAGACCTCTTTCAAGCAATCCCTGAGCGCCACGCGAGCGCGCGGAGCACTATGGGAAAAGTGTGTTCGTTGAGCGAGCCGGCTGTTTGGTCAACCGTTGGTCGTTAGCGCCGTGACTATTGACTTTTCTTACGTCGTAAACACTACACATGTGTATATCTATGCATGGAATGTGAAAGGAATAACACAGTCAGTGTAGTATTACCGAGCAGATGTATATCCGATGTAGCAGTTAAGCGGCACGCGCGTTACCGCGTGCCGTAACCGTCAAGACGTACTATTGTGTACAATATGAGCTGGAACACCGAATTAATAATAATAATATTTGAGGTTTTACGTCCCAAAACCACGATGTGATTATAAGAGACGCCGTAGTGGAGGGTTCCCGAAATTTCGACCACCTGGGGTTCTTTAACGTGCACCTAAACCTAAGCACACGGGCCTCCAGCATTTTGCCTCCATCGAAATGCGGCCGCCGAGTCCGCATTTCGTTCGAGGCAAAATGCTGGTGACATTCGGGTCAAAATCCAGCGACATTCGGGTGAGCATTCAAGCACCATAATCACTTGACCACCGCGGTGGATGAATTCATGTTTATTCAACCATTATTTGTTATGTACAAGAATGTGACGTATTGGATTGCCAGAGATACCCCTTGAGCATTTAGTGTCACGAACACTTCCGCGCTTTCCAACTGCGTTTAGCTGCTATGGCATTTAAAAGGTAATTTCAGTGCTCCATCTCCAACTGCTCACGGCATTGGATATCTATAGAGTATATATGGTCACCTAGCTGCGAGCCAGCACGCGAATACACAACGGGCGTATGTAGAATGAAACACCTGCATTTAGTGTCAATGAAGGGTGGTAGAAGCTTATCTTTTGTTACCTATGGTGCGAGCGACAAGCACGATGTCTAATCAGCGTATCTTATTTTACTACATGCTGACTATACTCTCTTGCGTAATCTTTGAATCTCAGAACCTCACCTTGCGCTCGTCGGCAGTGTCGGTGGACGTTGGTTCCAAATAAGATCCGTGAATTGCATAAACTGCTCCTGGACTTCACCTAGGAAATCGAGTTGTATCCTTTTATTTATGTCGTAGGGCATACTGGCGCAAAAAAAAAAAAATGATATGACGCTTCGGAACCGCTCCGCTGGTCCAACAGTGGCACGCGGAAACGCTAGACAGAGAGGACGTGACCGGCCAACAAGAGGTGGTGGTGTAGCAATAGTTCTCAAAGATGGTATTAGTGCTCGGCCCCTTCAACAGATTCCTGAGCACGAAAGTTTATTCCTTAAAGTAAGCTGCTGGGGCCATTACTTCACCGTGTGTGCCATCTACAGACCACCCTCTTCAACACACAAATATCTGTCTAAGCTATATGACCACATGTGCGCGTTCAAAAATGATCGTCTGATTCTTGCAGGTGATTTTAACTTGCCCAATGTTGACTGGCACGTTCCACGCTCTGGATCTGATGTAACGACGTTAAACCCTCTCGCTGACATTGCCTTGATGTGTGATCTTGTGCAGATTGTTAATGAGTGCACTAGAGAGGCTGGAAACGCCCGTTCTACACTCGACCTAGTCTTTTTAAGTTCAAATGTATGCAAATACACGGTCTCGATTGAAGATGGCATCTCCGATCATAAGGCAGTATTTTTATCCTTTGGTATTGGTGAAAACAAAGTGCACCGGCAAGAGACCAGTCATGTCATTAAGGATTACTCGAAGGCGGACGACCAGGCCATTTTGGATTATCTGTGGTTCCTATGTGATAATCTTTCTGATGATGTGTCGACCGCCTGGAATGAAATAAAAACTGCGATACATTACTGCACTGATAAGTTTGTGCCAAGTAAACAGGTTAGGAAAAACCGAAATAACCCATGGACTACTAGAGACATCATACATTTGCACCGTAAGCTAAAACGAGCTAGAAAAAAGAAAAAAATACCCTGCAGACTTATCTCGTTAAAAGCCCAGCTTGCAACTCGGCTAAGCGAAGCAAAGGCAAGATACTTCAACCACTCGCTTCCTAACTTTTTGAAAACTAACCCGGATAGATTCTGGCGGTACTTGAGCGATGCGCACAAAACACCGACCGAGATATCAGTAAACGGCTGTATTGTTAACGATCCAGCCAAAATTGCAAACCAATTCAATCAGTATTTTCACTCTGTGTTCACTCAGGGAGATCATGCTGACACAAACATTAGTTCTCTTTCTACTATATCTGCCGATTTCATAACTGTCGAAGGTGTCCTTTCGCTGTTACTGAATGTTAAGACTAAATCTTCCGGTGGTCCAGACGGCATACCTAACGCATTTCTGCAACGTTACGCCGAACCTATCGCGCACGTCCTCACCCATCTTTTTCGTCTTTCGTTTCATAATTCCATTCTTCCCGATGATTGGCGTACGGCACGTGTTATTCCCGTATTTAAAAAAGGTGATCGCCTAAATGTTGAAAACTACCGGCCAATATCATTAACTTCCGGTCCTTGTAAACTTCTTGAGCACATCATAACACATTACATAATGTCATTTCTTGAAGAAAACAGTATTTCGACTCCTTTCCAGCATGGTTTTAGAAAAGGCCTCTCAACTACCACTCAACTTGTCACCACAATTCACGACTTCGCAATAGCACTTGATAAGGGCGACCAAATAGACGCCATCTTCTTAGATTTTAGAAAAGCTTTCGACTGTGTCTGCCATGGTAAACTACTCACCAAACTTTCAAACATTGGTCTACCCGTTAATGTAATTAATTGGATCCGCTCCTACCTTAGCAACCGGAAACAGTTTGTCCAGGTCGAGGGCGGCAGCTCTGGGGTTCTGCCTGTAACCTCGGGAGTTCCACAGGGAAGTGTCCTTGGCCCTGTCTTGTTTCTCATCTTTATCAATGACATCGTTTCATCAGTTGACACCTCCGCCATAAGCCTAAAGCTTTTTGCAGATGACTGCATTCTTTATAAGCCAATTAAAAGTGAAAGGGACCAAGAGTGCCTGCAGAACAACCTAAATTCTCTCTCCGATTGGTGCCATACCTGGTCGATGGAGTTAAACATTAGTAAATCAGTCTTTATGCGTATCTCAAATAAAATTACCCCTTTTACATCACACTACACCTTAAATAATAATCCGTTGATTGAAGTGAGCAGTTTTAAATACTTGGGAGTCAATATTACCAATCGACTGACGTGGAGTAAACATATTGACGACGCTTGTTCCTCCGCCTCTAGAAAACTAGGGTTTCTTAGACACAAACTAAAAAACGCGCCATCTCACATCAAACTTTTTGCATATAATACATTTATTCGGCCCCGTCTAGAGTACGCATGCGTAGCCTGGGACCCGTATCTTAAAAAGGATGTTCATAAACTTGAAACGGTCCAGAGGAGAGCGGTAAGATTCATCTATAATGCCTATCAGAATCTTGATTCACCTTCATCACTTATGGCTACTAACAACATTCCACTTATGAAACAGCGTAGAGCTATCGCCAGACTCAAGTTTCTTTTCCTGCTTCGTAATCGGCAGTTTAATATCAATCCCAGTAAATACATCTCTCCTTCGTCTTCTAGGAAAACCAGACATGCTCACAATCATGATCTGACGCCATACTTTGCACGTACTAACCTTTTCAAACACTCCTTCTTTCCGAGAACCATTAGCGAATGGAATACACTGCCTTCAAATGTTTTTCCTGAACGCGGCATTCCCGACTTTGAAAAATACATGCATCTTTTTGTGTAATCTACACTGTTGATATTGCAATGATACATTATCTCATCCTATTATTTCAGCTGTGTAGCTTTACTTTTTTGTGCTTGAAACTGTTTCTAGAAGTTTGTTCACTTTTCTTCTAGAGATGTATAACTAAGCATCCTAGTTAGTAAGACCTGTTTTTCAGTAGTATTGTGTATTCTAACTTGCTGTATAATGTGTTCGATTTTTTTCGCTATGCTCTCTTTTTTCGCCCCTCCTGCTTGGTCTACGGACTGCAGTATGTACTAAATAAATAAAAATAAAAAATAAAAATTCATGACTGAATTATGCAGTAATATGCTGCACCTTGCCAAATTCACTTACTCTGAGGAGTGTTCGCACAGCGCAGGCGAAAAGCTAAAGCGTCGAGACCCGCGAGCTCATCGCGGCTGCTGCTGCGGCGTACACACTTCTCCCATGAGCGTTTGCGCGCCCGTTGGTGGTGCTCGCAGCCAAAGAACGAACAGAAACGTGGACTGAAGGAATCTCATTGCTGCCAACTTGAAGGAAATTTCCCAGATTAACGTAATCTTTAGGTCCGTGTGGAAATAAGAGAAACCTTGCGATTTCGAGGGAAATTTCACGCATTCATATACTTAATTCATTTTCAGAATAAATTTTGACATTTTCAAGGCAGTCTTTTGCCTTTAAATGGATGCGATTACTTTCTTTTCCGATATTTCCTAACACTGCCATTTATTCACAGCGATTGTTGGTTCTCTGAATAAATAAAGGCACTCCCATGAGCAAAGATCAAAACCACAAAACTGCGGCGAGCATCAGCGAGGAAAGGGAAATCCTGAGAGAAGGCTGCCGAGAGCAGTGAGCCAGGATTATCATGCTAGGTTCACGGTTTGGTTGTGCAGCCTCTCCGTGCGTGCTAACTCCGTGTTTATTACCAAAGGCGGAGACTGTGTATTACCAAAGGCGACTGTGTAAATGCTCCAACTTCTACTGGCACAAGCTGGCACCCAGTACTAACAGCAATTCAGCACTGCTATTTATTAATCACTACTTCACTTTTGTCCAATTAATCCACTTTTAAAATTACGCTAAACGAGCACTTGTCTACACACGTATAATGTTAAAACAACAGAAGTGACATGGATACGACGAATAATTAATAGTTTTTATTATGTTATTATTTTAAGTGAGGAAAATTTCAAATGGGGATATGTCAGGCGTCCCGGAGGGAAATTCTGAATTAACGGGTTGGCAGCCCTGTGCCGGATCCCGCCGAACGGAAGCAACACACACGACCGAAACGGCGGCGATTTCCATGCCGGAAAAGCGTGTACGTTTATACAGATACTGTATAGGCATCCTTTACGGCATATGTTTCCTAAAGGGAGCCTATACAATAATTCTAAATGCTCCACGGGAGCGTCACTTTATCTGGTCGCCGCAAGCAGTGGCGAAGGCACAAATGTTTTTCAGGGAGGTGGGGGGGGGGGCACGTTCTTGATCCGATGTGAGGTCCGGGCAGGTAAGTGTGGTCGAGTGTCATTTTGTGCTCTGTATACCATGGCAGAAAAAAATTTCGGGGGGGGGGGGGGGGGATGCACAGGCCCGGTGCCCCCCCCCCCCTTCCGGCTACGCCACTGGCCGCAAGTAGCGGAGCTCGAACTGTTAGATGCTTCTTGCTCCGTAGCAGCGGCTCACCTTCATCATGCGCATAGCTGAATGTTGTTGACTATACACCAAATACTTCCTGGTCGGCACTGTATAACTCCCATGCGAATCGTTCTCACGGACGTGGCTACATTGTTGAGTGTGCTTCACATCTGGTATTTACGGAGGGACTAATTGAACCAGTAGAGTAATGTGTGAGTGTATATATACAGAAGCAAAATTGAAAAATTTCGGGACAATGGGGGGGAAGGTTGAACACCCCCCCCCCCCTACCCGACTACGCCAGTGAATTTAACCTATATCAAGACGGGAGTGTCGCACATTTTGTGCTTGACACAAGCATGGCGCTCGATTGGCAATATGACAGCATCAATTGTGTGATTGACCGAAGCCACTTCGACGCAGCTTCTGGAGCAGCTGACGCCTCACCTTGGAGCAGCAAATCAAACTTTTGGAGGTTACCAGTCGCACACTTTCGAACGCAAGTATTTATGCCTGTATACCCTGGAGCAGTAGTACCTTGTTTAACGGATATGTGCTTTTGGGAGAGTGCAACGTTGGGCGAGTTGTTGCATAGATAGCTTAACGAAAGAGATGTGGCGCAAAGCGAAAATTGAAAATTTTCAGGGGCTTTGAACCACCGCCTTTTAATATGACCTCACAGAGAAAGCGCATGTTGCCTTGACGATGCAGAGCCGGACGTGACCAAGGGCGACGGCGTGTACAGCGGCTACTGTTTGGCTGCATCCCGGCAAGGTGGCTGGTACAGTGTCCTGTTGAAGGCCACGGGCAACTACGCGACGTCCGTCGGCTCCGACGCAAGCCACGGCGCTTCCTTCCAGAGGGAGGAGTTCGTGGGCTCATTCTGGGCCTCAGAGCAAAACAAGGCGCCATTTCCGCCTGGCACAGTGCGTGACCTGAGCGTCAAACGTATCGAACTGCCCAACGTCACTTTGGTGTGGTCAGCTCCCGGAAACGAGTACGACAGCGGCGACGGTGAGAAACGAATGGTTAGAAACTTATGGGCGGGTTTATTTGAGACCCGGCACAGCAAAACTGTACCTTTCGTAATGGCGCAATGCCACCACGCCTTAACAATAATTGTTGGGGTTTTACGTCCCAAAACCACGATATGATTATGGGCGACGCTGTAGTGGAGGGCTCCGGAAATTTCGACCATCTGGTGTTCTTTAACGTGCACCTAAATTCAAGTACATGTGTCTCTGCATTTCGCCTCCATCGAAATGCGACCGCCGTGGCCGGGATTGGATCCCGCTACCTTCGGGTCAGCAGTCGAGCACCATAAACACTAAACCACCGTGGTGGGTCCACCACGCCTTAATTTTCTGGTTATATGCTCGTTAGCTATATACGTCCTATATCTAGTTCTTTTCTTTTCTTTCCCACGATAAATCACGGAGCTCTCCAACATAAGCTGTGTTAGTTATGACAGTGTGGCGCAGCAGCCTTCCATGTGCGCGAGAAAAACAGAACATCTCCTTTCTACGGAAGCCATGCAGGATATAATCGACTTTCGGAGCACGCTGACAAGCGGTTAACGAAAAAAAAAAACTTAATGCACCAGGCAGTAAACTACGTCTAGCCAAAGATTCGCAGTAACACGGCGTTTTAGCAAGTGGCGGTAATACCGTACCGTTTACGGTATTCCCATTCCGCGTTAAATGTAGCAAGATTCAAAAACGTTTTTGCTGCGCGAGCTGCTCGATGCGTATGGTAATATGCTGAGATGATAATAGTGGCTAATATATGTACCGGAGATTAAAACAGCGACATACAGACCACGACGGTACAGTATTTCCGTACTTACCGTTGCAGTTTCCGTACGACTGCGACTTCCGTATACAAAGCGGCACTGCTAAAAGACTTCAATGTTGTAATTGCGCGTTATATATATATATATATATATATATATATATATATATATATATATATATATATATATATATATATATATATATATATATATATATATATATATATATATATATATATATAGCGCTCGATTCAATAACCATGCGATTCATATTGTCACGTGGTCGTGACGATGAAGGAGGCGGCAGTCGGGCTGCTAAAGGCGAAATGAAAAGTCAAAGAACAAGCAATACACGCTGCACACTGATAGTGACGATCACAGTCGGCGGCCGCCGGTAATCTGATCATCGGCGGAAAGCGTCATCTATTACAGATCAGTGCCCCGTCACAGTGGTCTAGTGGTTATGGCACTCGATGCTGACCCGAAGGTCGTGGGATCGAATCCCGGCCGCGGCGGCTGCATTTTCGATGGAGGCGAAAATGTTTGAGGCCCGTGTACTTAGATTTAGGTGCACGTTAAAGAACCCCAGGTGGCCGAAATTTCCGGAGCCCTCCACTACGGCGTCTCTCATAATCATATGGTGGTTTGGGGATGTTAAACCCCAGATATTATTATTATAGATCAGTGATTGACCCTTCCGGCGTTATCAGTGGTCGCGTAAGCTTTCAAATAAACTTGACTAGTCGCGTCCTTCTCGTAATCTTAACGGAACAATCCGAAACAATCGCGAAACTTCCCAAACATAGCTGCGCGGACTGCGCCGAGCGGCGCTAAGAGTTTTCTTGGGTGAAACCCGATAACATTAATATAAAGAAGTAGGGGCGCGTGGCCAATATGTACATTTACGCAAGCGGATATTTATCGTTACGTATGAGACAGACCACAACGACGTATACGCCTCACACACACACAAAAAAATGTCTACCGTGTCGCAAATAGCATTTTCACTTTGATCTCTTCTATAGACCAAGATAATCCAGGCTGAAGGACCACCAGGAGAATTCGTGTATTTATTGTATAACATGTATTAAGCACAGCTATGCACAAGAGACCAACATTTTTAACCTTATTTCACTGCAGGTGCGGGCTCCACCTACGAACTCCGTTACTCCCTGGACCAACGACATCTGTTAAACGATTTCGCTAACCAACCGAGTATTGAATTCAAGCAAGAGCAAAAGTTCGGGGATCATGAATCGGCCTCTTTGCCGCTTCCAGATCGAAATTACGATAAGACGGTGGCTTATTATTTCGCGCTACGAACGAAGAACAAGGAGCGCCGCTACAGCGACATCTCGAACATTGTGGCGGTTGTGGTAGAAGGCCGCTTGGGAATGACCACAGCTGATCCCGAGAATAACAGCATCGGCGAGAATACCTCCGTCATCTTAAACGCCACCGCAACAAAAGCTGTGAGCGACGCTGTACCAAATAGCACAGCAGAGACTGTGCTGACTCCAGGTGACATCACGTCATCTTCAGTCCTCTTGTATTTCAACCACTTCACTGAGCAGCAGTTCTACATTGTAGTTGCCGGCGTGGCAGGCGGGTTTGTCTTGCTCGTTCTCCTGGTCAACTGTATAATATGCCTGATCTGCCTGCGGCGTCGAAGGTCCGACGGCAAACGACGGGACACTGAGTGCGTCGTTATCGAGAACGCAGTTGGTCCCGATAAGCCCATCAATGCATACGAAGAACGCACTAGATTCGATGCACCGGAAGCCGTTGGAGCATTGCGTAAGAAGCTATCCAACTTATCCCAACGTCGGGATCGCGCCAACAATACCACGCTCGATAACTCACCGGGTGCGTCTGTGGCTGTGGCTCCTTTGTCGACTAAGGATAGTGAACACGATACGCCTATCGCTCTTGAACCGTTGAATGAGCAGGCGCAGCCAAATTCCGGTGCTCCCTGCGCCATGCCTCGAGGTGTAACGAAAGAGAAGCCGCGAAGCATTGGCACGGTAGCTGCCGAGTCCAGGGCGAACAACACAAGACAGGCAGCACCAGTAACGTTAGCACCGGAGCACATGCTGCAGCGCCGGGCGTCCGGCTCAATACGCTCTTCCAAGAGGTCAAACGCCTCTTCACGCGTAACAAGGGTGTCGGACAGGTCGACACGAACGGATAGAAGCAAAGCACCGGGCCCTACCGACCACGCAAGAAAGCGCAGTGGTGATTATTACGACCTGGGAGTTGTCTAACACACGCCGTGGGTCGCGCGTTCCTTAGAAAATGCCATTCGGTAAGGGATCACAACAAAATGCTCACACGATCTCGAGCTAAAACTTGACTAAGAAAGACCAGAGTGCTATTCATACCGCTAGAGAGGGGAA